>NC_051317.1:19214604-19865604 GCF_015220235.1 Choloepus didactylus | reverse complement strand
GAAAAACAAGTGTTCCTGAAATCTGAAGCTTGGCCCAAATTTAGCAGGCCTTGGATGATGGGCAGCCGCAGTCCCAGTGGGAGGGACTGGTCCTCGAGACGAGAGCCTTGGATTCTCCCCCGAGCTTTCTACATTTGCCATAAAGAAAGCTTCAGATCTTTTTGCTGCAGGCCTGGCTGAAACCTCCTCACGAAGACTTGAGTCAGCCTCGTATTCTTGGAAGGGACGTTGACTCAGAAACACAGAGAGAGTCTGGGACAGCCCCACAGTATGTGGGCAGAGCAAGGAGAAATATGAACAAAAAATCTCCCTGCCACACGAGGGAGGTAGCAAATCGAGACAACAGGTTAAGGGGAACAGATGAAGGGGAGCCTCATCACCATAGCAACAAGCCCAATGGTTCTGAAAGCTGGGATTTTTCTTTTTCTTTCCACCTGTCACTCTTCTCCATACTGTCACTCTCTTCCCCTCCTCCTGGCAGGAGACAAGTTGTGACTTTTCACTCCCACCAACAAGCTGCCTGGCTTTTGGAGAGTGCAGCTGCTGAGGGATGGGAGGAGAATGGAGTTCCCTGAGGTGTGCTCGGAAGATTTAAACTCCATCTCTCTCCTTTCGCTAGTCGTAGCTGGAAAGCTTGTGTCTTGCCCATGAAAGGAGATCATAGATGTTTGTACACAAGCCCCGGAGGAAGCCCCTCTTGTACAGACACTGGGGTCAGTGGAGGAATCAGAACTCAGACCCTCAAATAAAAGATTTTGTCCCAGCCCCACATGCCCCAATCATATCACATCAGAGTGCCTCAAAGAGAGTCAGTAGCAACAACTAAACAGAGGACTTTGGCCTTGGGCCTCCTTAAAAAGAACCAAAAAAGCCGGGCATGGTGCTACCAAGAAGCTCATGGCACACATAAGGGAAATCAGAAGCCCTTGGCTTAAGTATAAACTCCTCAACTATCTTGGTTAAGAAGATACCAACACCAGGCATTTATCCCACACTAGATCAAATTATGCCTAATTTAGATAGTTGGGCTATGTTTAAGTTTGCTTTCTTATATGGGTAGAAATAGGGTCCAGGTGTCCCTTGATCCAAAAGATCTTTCCTCATCCCTGCTATTACAAATTGTCTTGGAATAAAGAAGGATGAGGGATGCTGTGTGTTCTACAAGAGATGGCAATCACCAAACCATCTGGCTGCCCTCTTTGTATAGGATGCCCTGCCTTCAGTGCCATCTCCATGGGCCAGAGACCTCCTTCTGACATGCAGGAGGCTCATCACCTCCAGACATCATCAGATGCTCAGTCACTGGACCTTCTTCCTTTGGCAGTTATGTAGAACATGGCCCCCATTCCCATATGAAGATCTGGCCCTAGTTCCTTCCCCTGATATACTAGAATGGACACTCCACCCCCTACAGCCAAAGAAACAAATGCCCTCTTGGATGTGTGTTGGAGATAGTTACAGAAAAAGATTCCTTCAAGGATAAAGGAATGGTGGGCAATCTACAACCAAGAATAACTGGGAAAAGACCATGAGGAAGGAAACAACCTTGGTGATGAAGGAGGCAAGATGCCCTTTAGCTGTGAAAGGCTGATCCACTTATGAAGTCAGCAGGACTCGTTCCTTACCCTCCATCCTTCTTGTCTACCACCTTCCCTCAGGCTTGATCCCATCCACTCCCTCTGAGCATCAGTATTAACACTTCTTGCTAAAACATGAGCTGATAAGATGTTAAGATGCCTCCTCACCCCACCCCTATCCCTGTTCCACACAGAACAGTTTTATACAAAATTCTGATACCCATAAGTCCTCCAAGGACTCTAAAGAATTACTCTCCAAAGGTAGAATTTCAGACCCCTTGAACAATAAAGAGGCAGGTATTTTGAGTGTCCTGCAAATCACACCAAGTGGGAACTTACTTGTTCAGCCCACTCTTGAGCCAAGCACAGAACCCATTTTTGCACATTTCCCTTATCAGACCGTTATAACAGAGCGGGAGAAATTCTGCCCCTGTGAATAATCATTTCCACTGCTTCCAAAGCCAGGCTATGCCTTGCCAAGTGTAACCCATATTCAAGAGCCATCTGCTTTAGCGATACAGGAAGCTACCAAGGGGGTGTGCTTTAGATAATCCTATAGTTCTGCCAGCCAAGACTGCTCCAGGGGAGGGGCAGGTGTGCTGGCACTTGCCAGCTGCAGTCCCCAAGCCCAGCCCTGCTGAATCCTGTACAATGCACCCAGTAGAACTAGGGCAGAGATGACTCAACTGGACTATAAGAGACTAATTGGCAACTGCCAGAGGTGTCCCTAGAGCAACACAGTCCCCCACCCCTCAAGAAGCTAGCCCACGTTCCCACCTGAAAAGGAACACACGGAGAGGTGTGACAGCCCTCTCCCATCCAGTGCCACCAAGCAGCCAACCATGGTGTGCACCTTGCAAAACGAGGCGTGCCTTTCATTGTAACTCACTTTTCGTACCTGAGCAAACAATATAAACAGAGGTGTTAAAGGCCACCATGATATCTGAGGATGAGTATTCTTCCAAGAGGTGGAGATGTTTGTTCATCTGCATCAAGACTGTGACTGAGCAGACTCCCATCTGCCTAAGTCATTACCACCAGTTTTGTTTGTTCTCACCACTTGATAAAGGGTTGTTGTCCCTCAGCACTTTTAACCCCACTGGAGGTGATGAGACACAGGGCTGGTCTCAAAAGACTGATGACCTTCCTCAGGCCCCACAGGGAGCTCTGTCCACCTCCTTTTGGGTAGGGATACTTGTCCCCAAGCCCCTAGGAATTAAGCACTCTTCTCTGTGTCCCTGCTCATCCAAGCCAGTGCAAGATCTTTTACTGCAGGCTACAGAGATTTCTAAATCCAGCCACCTCAGTCTGCCCCCGGTGTTTTTTAGCAAGCACCTCCAATAGAAAAATGACACCAATTAAGCAAAATTTTTAGGGTTTAACAGAGCCATTTTTCTGTCTCAGTGCCTTTTTACTATTTCAGGCCCCCTAGGTTTTTTTTCCCCCTAAATTGGGACTCCGAGCAGTAAAAGTTAAAGGTATATATCAGTTGGTCTTTATTATACGTACAATAACTGTCTTATTAAATTGAGATCAAATGCATGTCTAGGGGAAAGTTCATTGTAAGTACCAACTCTCAGACAAATGCTTGGAGACATAAACAATGAACCAGCCCAGTGCGTTGCTGAGCAACGGAGAGGAGGGGGACGGGAACCGGATGAATAAAAAGAAGGAAAAAGGCTTTCTGAAAGAGTGGAGGAAGCATGAGGATGCAGGTCTTGGTAGAAGCTTCCCTGAATTTCTTATGGCCTCTCCCACCCTAGAAAGGGCATTGGGGAGGGAGAAATGTCATTATAAATTAAATATAACCAGGGATGCTCAGAAATTATATATCCATGTACATATAGTCACATACATTTTTTTCCTGGGGGATGTTTTAACACTAGGGCAATGTATAAAAAGCCTTTCCAACGATTATGAAAGTTAAAGAGGGTGATGGGGTTGAGTGTATGTGTGTAAATACGTTGTTGCTTGGATGGTCGTTGGCCTCTCTGCTCACTTTCCTCTTTCCCTCCCCTCCTTTCCCTCCTCCTTCCTAGGACAAGACGAGCGCCCTGAGCCTCAGCAATGTGGCGGGCGTGTTCTACATCCTGATCGGAGGACTCGGACTAGCCATGCTGGTTGCCTTAATCGAGTTCTGCTACAAATCCCGTAGTGAATCCAAGCGGATGAAGGTGGCATCGTCTTCCCAGGCCTTTTTACCTAATCTGTGACGTAGCTGGGTTTGCTGGGGGTCCCTTTCTAGAGATGGAGGGAGTGACAGAAGGTTGAGGTCAGCCCAGGGCAGGGGGCAGAAAGCAGTTAGGGGGAAGGTGATAGGGAGGGAGGCAGCCAAGAGGAAGAAAGGAAGAAAGGACAGTGGGATGTGTCAGAGACAAACGTAAAATCCAAGAAAACAACTGCATCAGCCAGAGATGGGACAGTGAGAGTTTAGATGTTACAGGTTGGAGTGGATAGTCAACACAGCTGTAAAGCCTGGGAGGATGTATCAATAGAAGGGTATCGCCCAAAACACAAAAGGGGATGTCTACCCTGTGCTCTGTGCTCATCTGGCTAATACTTGGTGAATTGGGTCCTTTCTTAGCCACCACATGGTAAGACAGACATTGGCAAAGAGGAGCATGCACAGAGAAGGGTGAGCAGTTTGGAGGATCCGCAAACCACATGAAATATAGCTAATGAAACCTAGAGAAGAGGAGAATTGTGGAGGATGTGAGAGAGTCTATATAAATAGGAGGAGTCTTCAGGTAGGAAAGAAATCAGACTAGCTCTGATTTCAACAGAACTAGTATATACTAGTAATGACTACAAGTGATGGAGAACAGATGCTAACACAAGTGATATCTACTTTTCGAACAGATCTACTCAAAGATGGGATGTATAATCCCAGTAGGTAGAAAGCTCCCCATCACTGGAAGTATGCAAGTAGAGGTTGAATAACTCTTGGAAAGGATATAGATTCCAACATCCATAGGGAGTTTAGATTAAATAACGTTCAAGGTCCCTCATATGTCATCATTTAGCCTCCATAAGAAAATACTGATGGAGGTAGAAATTATGGGAACCACACCATGGGGGGCACGGAGGCTAAGGTGAAATCTGTGACCTTCAGCACCTTTGAACATTAACACAAATGGGAACAGAAAAATTATTTAATGATGCAACTTATGGTACAGACAGGGAGGCCTGTAGGAGGGAGAAAATAGAGAAGGCTCTGCGAAGAGGCTGGATTTGATAGCAGGACAAGTGGGAATCAAACTGAGAGCAGAGGATGGATGCACAGTCACCCTGGAGGATATCCAGGGGGTGGTATGGTGGCCTGCACTGTTACCTTGGCTTAACCACTGGCAGGATTCGCTCTCCTAGAATGTGTCCTGAGAAGCCCTTTTCCAACACATGATTGCTTCTAAGGCCGGCAAACCCACTGCTGGACCGCGAACACAGCGCCCTACCCAGCCCCTCCCTGCCTCTGCCCATCATTCATGCACATACTTCCAGGGTCACCCTCGGAGAAGTCTCTAGACATTTGCTTACCCTGTTTGGAAATTGTATTGTCCTGTACTCGGGGCTGGAGGATGTGTGCCTCTGTCCTGGAATTCAGAATTTCCATGTCATAGATCCACCTTCCCTTCCCTTCCCAGGCCATCTGCTCTCCTCACGTGCTCCAGACTCCAGCCACCCTCCCCATGGCTCCCATCCATGTGCCTTTATGCAGGCTGATACCTCACCTCATCTTCTGTCCTAAAGGGCCCATTTAACATGCAAATTCTCTAAGATATTACAACAAGGAACAATTAAGTCATGGTGGTGTGGAACACCACAATCCTACCCTGACTATCTCCACCACCCACGCACCTCTGGTCCCCTTGGAAAGTGTACACGCACCAAGGACAAAGCACAGTAGAGTGGGGCCTCAGACCCCAAACCTAGTACAGACCTCCAAAGAGTTTGGCGAGACATAGCAAGGACTCCTAGGACCTAAATAAAGCTTTCTTTGCCATTTACAATCCCCCAAAAACCTTCCCCATGGGCTATGACCCAAACTGGGACCCAGGATTGGCCCCACACAGATCAGAGGTGCCCCCCTCTCACTGCTCCCCTGGGAGACAGTGCTGTGTAATGGTCTGAGCACAGGTCCTGGAGCCCAGCTGCCCAGTGGTAAATCCCACCTGCTCTACAGATTAACTGTATCATCCTAGAACAAGTTGCAATAACTCTCTGTTCCTCATTTTCTCTTTCTGTAAAATGGGGGCATTGCTAGCACATACCTCATAGAGTTGTCACGTGGAGTATATGAGATGATGCCTATAAAGGGCTGGGCAGAATGCCTGGGCAATAGTAAAAATTGAAATAATAATAACAATGATAACTGGCATGTATAATAATTATTATATCATTAATTCATTATTGAATAATATATTGTTGTTATTATTATTATTACTAGGGCCAGCCACATCCTCCTTAACACTTTCCCTTTGTTGCCCCCACTTACACATGCTAGGTCTTTTGAGCTATATAAATTATGAGTTTCTTAAGGTAAGAATCTGTGCTTGATTTCTCTTTGGACCTCCCACACACATAAAGTAAGTATTAGCAAAATTTATGTGGAATTGTATCCAGAGGAGAAAAAATCTCTTGGAGGATGAGGTGAAGCATAAAAGAGAATGGCTCTCAGGTTAAGCAGATTCCACCATCAAAACCACCCTGCCTGGGAAGTGAAAGCAACATCATCAAAGGTGGCTTTGGTCCCATCTGTTTGTGCTCATGAAATCTGATGAGACCAGGCACCCACCAAGCAAGAAACCTCTCCTGGACACCCATGAACCCCAGTAATCATGACCAGTGCCATATGATGGTAGCGGGGGGCAAAAGACCAGGATCCTGTTAAAGCTGAGATAGTGTTGACCTTCATCCCCAAAGTTACAATATTCAGGTTAAGACAAGAACAAAGGAAGAGACCAGTGAGTCATGATATAGCCTTTGCGAGACATTTGCAGCCTTCCCTTTGCCACAAAGACGATAAATTTCTCAGATGCCAACACCAGGGTCTCTTGGAATCATTAACTCAAGGTCTCCCACCACACTCTTCTATAATTAATTCCACTGGCTGGCAAGACTTCTGCCCAAATCACTGAGGCTCCTAATAGAATTTTTAATCTTCCAACTGCAGAAATGATACTGCCACTGTCTTTATTAATCAATCCAGCCCTCAATTTTCAAAGCTCCGTCACCTCCTCTCTTATCCAAAGGAGACAAGTGGAATGCATCCACTTGCCTCTCAGACTTTCCAGCTTTACAGTTCTCTTTATTGTGCTGTGCTTTGCCTTCTCTAAAGGCAATTATCTCTTTTCAGAAATGCAGCCCCCAGCCTCACACAGACAGTGACAAGAGAGTGACACAGAGGCCTTTGGCGAGAACCTTCCCTTTGTTTCTTCCCTCAGTCACAAGGCTCTTAAGGCCTCGAACCCCAACCTAGTTCAGAGCCAGCCCTCTATTCTCGACACTGTTCAAAAAGCTCTTCCCACTTTACATGGATGAGAAAAGGGGAGGAAGTGGAGGTAGAGAAAGGAAAGAAGGGTCAAGCAGAGAGAGAGAAGAAAGAAAAGGAAGAAGAAAAGATTTCTTTTAGTAACTCCTGTCTTCCAAGTACCTTCATATACATCTTCATGAACCCCATCATGTGTTGTTCTTGCTGTCCTACAGATGAAGAACTAGGGGTTCAGAGAAGCTATGTAGCCTGTCCAAGGTCACACAAGCTGGGAGCTAGAGGAACAGGAGTCAGACCTCAAACGTGGCCTCCACAAAGCCTGTGCCCTTGGTACTAGCCAAGCCACTTCTCCTGAATTTCTCTCTCCTGACCTAACCTCAGAATTTTTGAGCGCCTATTATGTGTCCTTCAAGTCCCATCCATAGTGCTGGTCACAAAGACAAACAAGTTTCCACCCTTGTCTTTAGATCTTCCTGGTGTGGTTGCAGAGGCTGTGCATGGTTTGTAATTGTTGATTCTCTTTCCTCTTTGGCATGTCAGATGAGCAGGACAGACAGCAAGCATCACAGGGACAGAGGGAAGATCCCTGCAGGCATTTGTTCTACAAGGACATGCTGAGCAGCATTGTGTGCTGGGCATTGCTTGGCACTGGGGATATGGTCAGGAACAAAACACATAATTTATGTTCTCAGGAAGTTGAGAGTTTGATGAGGAAGTCAGAAAATAAGCAATATTTTCATGTTCAAAGAGCATGAGGAAGAAAAATGCCTGGTACTGTCAAGTGTAGAGCAGAGAACCTGTCCTGATTGGAGAGTGGGGGTTAGAAGGGTCAGAGTAGCTTCCCTGAGCCGGTGATGTTTAACAGGCATGAAGCATGAGGAGGAATTGACCAGGGGAAGAGAGTCACCAGGAAGAGATTCACAAGGGCCATAGACCCAAGAACTGGAATTTTTGCCCAGAAATGGGAAGAAGACTAGGAGATCAGGACACATAGACACTAAAGGAAAAGGGTAGCATGTGAGAGTTGGAGGGTCAGAGAGGGACTTCAGGCAGCCCATAACTTTTGAGTATCAAGCAAATAGATTATATATTTTTGCTACTATATGGCTAAGACTCATCCCCTGCCCCTCCCCTCAGCTTGAGAAAATGGACTAAAACCTGAATCCTCAGCTGATAATAAGAACAACCAGGTCTTCATTCTTCAGGATCTTTATTATTCACCATGATGCTCCTAAAGGGAAAGAATCCACAGGCTACCCCATCCCCAGGAGAGCTGGTGACCTTTCATAATTGTATGTGTCTGTGCTAACACGGGGTGTATTTAAGCAACAGCAATTGAGGCCTAGCACATTTTCCTGGAATTAATGAGCAGCTGAGAGACTTGATAACAGAGGGGGAGCATCCTCCACGGCAGGTGGTTGCCCTGCTTCACACACATATGGTGGGGGCGGGGTGGGGGGGGGGGAAATGAGGTCATTACTCAGGTGTGAGCCTTTATTAGGATGCTCTGTGATGTGCAGAGGCTGGGTTGACTTTTCCCAAAAAGACAAGAGGCTGAGAAGGTAGGATGTAATCACTGGTGGAGAAACGAGTCTCAGAAGAGCTTATGTAGGGGAAGTTGGGTGGTGTTTTTAGTTACCCTTTTCTCCCTGAATGTCAGTTTCTAAAACAACAACAAAGAAGAAAGGATAAACTGTAAGAATGGCTGGTACATCAGGGATGGACAATAGAAAACTACCTTCCCAAAGGCAAGGGGAGGAATGACATCAGCTTATACCAGCTTAGCTACAGGGAGTAGAAGAATAAAATTTAGAATGTCCCCTCTGTCACTAGGTTACATGTAACTGTAACCCTAAGCAAGCTGGCTTTAAGTCCTCAATTTCTCTGTCAAGTGAATGGGAGAAACTAGATCAGTGTATTTCAGCCTTGCTTGCATATTACAATCGCCTGGGGAGTTTTTAAAACTCTAGATGTCCAGGCCACGCCCGTGCCAATTAAATCGGCATCTTGGAGGGTAGGACTCAGGCATCAGTAGTTCCCTTGCCAAAACTCCCCAGGTGATTCCAATGCGAGGCCAAGTTTGAGAACTTGGGTCTAGTTGACGATTAGCATTGCTTTCCACTGCAAACTTTAGACTCCATTCATCTCTTCTTCTGAGATTCCACAAATGGAATCTCAGATAGGCAGGCAGTACTGATAGGGGAATGGAATAATTGACCTCTGAAAAGCCCTCAGCTTCCCTGAAAACCAATTCAATGATGTGGCCTTGGAGGATTTCAGCTGCATGCCTGGCTAAATTACCTTAGATGTTGGAAAGTGCCAATGTTGGCTGTGCCACCATCTTCTCCTCTAAGATAAATTCATCAAGTACCACCAACTTCAATGGAATATTACGGAAATGTGTGAGACCTTTTGAGAAGCAAAGCCCAGGGTGCTCTCTGTGAACTTTAAACTTTATTTTGTCATTAAAGGAATGTGGAAGAGCAAAATCTTAGAGGATAGACATGCCAAGCTAAAGAAAGTTTCATACTTCCAACTAAAAAAAAAAAAAGTTATTTTCTTGTCAACCTTTTTTTTTAGGTGAGAATAAGTAACCATTAATTCCTCATGTTTTCCTTTTCACATTTTCCCCATATAGCATCACAGTGCTGTTTATCTGGCCTTTGATTTAGCAGAATGCAGTCCAACGCACACTTCCTCTCCAGGGAAGGACAACCAAGGGATAATTTAAATAAGTCAAGTCTGGGGGTTTGAGGAAGAAACAGAACAAGAGTAGGTGGCACATCATATGGGGCAAATCTGTCTGTATCATGGATTTTAAAAACAAAGAAAATGTAAAAACATTGTCAGCATTGCCAATAGTAAGAGGATCTTCCCAGCATAGTACAGCAGAAAGAACAAAAATTGAGTGAAAGCTGCCTGTTTCTATCTGTCTAGCCACAGTGGGTTGACTAATTTCTCTAGTCACTAGAATCATGGCAGTATGGAAGGGAGAAAGCCATAGACTTTTTGAGAAGGATTCTAGATGGTTGATTTTTCTTAGATCAAATTCAAGAATATCTATTAAGCATTTAACTGCATGTCAGATGTGCTAGGAATTATCTGAGAAGTGAGAAGAGATGCCCTTTCCTTCCTCCAGATAGTTAGCTCTCTTAAAGAAGATGAGACTTACAAACCTGAAGCAGAACCATTAGAAAAGAAGGTATAATATATTAGGAATACCAGGGTGAGGGGGGACCAGCACTTGAAGTAGGCTGGTGTAGTCTAGAGAGGCTTTGAGAAGGAGGCAAAAATAGAATAAGTCTTGAAGGATGGGGAGGGTTGGTCTTAGAGAAAGCAACCTCCCTACCCAAAGATAATTCTTCTCCCTATGTTGATTCTCACCAAGAAATTATTTCCTTGGGTTGATCATACCAAATCCCACCTCAAGAATTCTGAGTATCTCTTAATGGGAAGTTAGCGGTGGGCAGGAAGAGATAAGCGTTTGGATTTTGTGTCATGAAGTTTCTTTCTCCAAAGGAACTCTTCTGCTTGTCTAATAGGATACGGTTCTGATCCAAGCTTGTGGTCTTGGAATTTCAGTTAACTCATTTGATCCTGGGGTGATCATTGGAGTCCTTTTCAGCTCTAAAATTCCAATATTCTAGAAACCAAAAGCTTTGAAACACTGATGCAATACATCAGTCTAGAAGGGCAGGTTATATGTGCTGATGAAAGCAGTTGACACACAGATAATGATCTTTGGAATGCATCCTCATTTTCTTTACCACATGCCCCTTTCCAATTAAATTTCGCATATTATATTATTTAAACAAGTTCTACATTCCCTTAACACATGCTGCTAGAGATAGGATAGCATTTTTCCTGAAGTAAATCAGAGGTAGTTCTTAATTTTAACCCAACAATAACATACCTTCAATTCTATTTAACATTTCAAAGTATTTTTCACTCAATAACAACATTCTTGCTCATAAAACTCTGTAGGTACATAGATAAACATATTTTATAGACATTGAGATTAAGGAAGGTCTGAAAAGCCAAGGAGATATTGCTCAGGATCACACAACTAATTTATGTCAGAACCAGAACTAGATCCCAAGTTTCCTGAACCCCATTCACAGGAGCTTTTCCACTTGGCAATGTCGCTACATTTATTATCATCAAAAAATACCATGGGAATATTCCACCTTTAGGAATCACAGAATGTAAGAAACAGAAAGGATTTTAGAGATCACCCAGACAAGCTCACCCCATTAAACAGAGAGGGCCTGAGGTCTTCTCTGGCTCAGATCTGGGCAAGGGGATCAAACTTGTCCAGAGTCATGCAACAGTTCTATATGCCCATGGGACATCAAAATTAGCATTATACTTTAAGGGAGGAGAATTGGGGTGACATTTAAAATCCAACATTGACTCATTCTTTTTGCCAATCATTGCCAAGGACCGGGGGAAGAACCCCCGGTCCTCCTGAAAAGGGTTTCTGTTTGATCCCACAGCAATCCATCAATGAAGCCATACGGACATCGACCCTCCCTCGAAACAGTGGGGCAGGAGCCAGCGGTGGTGGCAGTGGAGAGAACGGCCGGGTGGTCACCCACGACTTCCCCAAGTCCATGCAATCGATTCCCTGCATGAGCCACAGTTCAGGGATACCCTTAGGAGCTACGGGATTGTAACTGGAGCAGACGGAGTTCCCTTGGGGAGCAGGCTCGGCCTCCCCCAGCCCCATCCCAAACCCTTCAGTGCCAAAAACAACAACAAAATGAAACACAACCACCACCAACCACAACCACAAGGAGGACGATTCAACAGATTTTCCTGAAGAATTAACCATTTTGCTGCCCCTTTTCCTTTTTGTTTTTTTTTTTTTTGGATGTTCTTTCACCCTTTTCCGTTTGCTAAGTGAGGATGATGAATAACACTTTGTACTGCAATAAGGGGAGAGTAACCCTGTCTAATGGCATCTGGGTTTCTGAAAATGGAGTCATTGGAACACTAATGAGGAAACTACTGTTTTCTTTTAATTTGGTTAATGTGTCTTAGTGTGTGTAATATTTTTTTTTCTTACTAATACCCATGGTTTGCAGGTTCTGTTAGGGCCCTTCTTTCTTACTTCCAACTCCCTACTCATCCCTCTTCAGTTTTCAGATTTGAGATGCAAGAGTTGTTCAACCTTTCAAGCAAGCAAAAGGAAAAAAGCAACCTTCAAATTACTTTGCCTTGGGGGCTCTTCAAGTTACCCTCCACTACTTGGCCCCAAGCCATGGATGGAGACAGATGTTGTTGGGAGAGTGGGCTGCCTTCCCCAGATGGGGCACTACCTAAAGCACTGATTTAGTTGAGAACATTTACAAAAAGCAACATAGAGGGAAGGTGGCACAGGGTGCAAGGGAGATGTGCAGTCAGAGGAGGATCGTGAAGTTATAGCTGGAGGCTCTTAGCTTCCTTTCGTGTGTAAGAGCCATTCCATTTGCCACAGGTGGAATGGTATGCTTCTTCACAGAGTCAGCCCGAGCCCTGAGAAATAGGTCCTTCTGCTATGTGCAGGTCAAAAGGCACTCTGATGGCTGGAGGGCAGTTGGCCTCCTGAACAAGTAGAGCCTTGGGAACAACTGACAGACCCAGTGCTCACTTTTGCTTGACACTGGAGCAGGCAACCCCACTGCGGAGTAGACTCTCTTTCTCTGCAGAGCCTCTGGCATGGGGGGAAATGCTGTGTAAGCTAAGTGCAAAAGAAAATGATGGAAGAATTTTGGAAGAGGAAGCATCATCAGAGCCCACAAGCAATAGAGCTTTCAATGGTGTGTGTGCCCTGTCCTAATTTGTAACTTGGGGTTTTGCTGACTGAGAGAACAGGGGTTTTTATGTCAATATACAGTGTTGTTTTAGCGTGTGGCAAGAAAACATTCCATCATCTTTAGAAAGCAATATTCCCAAGGCTAAATTATTGGAAGGAGGATGGGGAGATGGATTAGGTCAATAATGACATTGTGGGACCTTCAGATCCCTGACCCCAACTTCTAGCCCAAGGAGGATGACCTGGCTAGGACAGAGTGAGGACACTGTATTCCAAAGACCAGAATCAATATGCCCAAGATTATGTCTACAAAGCTGATCAAAAGCAAGATTGGAGAAGTGGGACAGGATTAATGGAGAGAAGCCCAGGCAGACTGCAACTTTGGTTGGCAGGGGTGGGGACCCTGGCACACAGCTTTCTTGGCAATCCCAACTCTCATTCTTGGCGCAATTGGCTTCTGGCTCTCCAGCAGTCACTCTCCTACGTGCATGATTCAGTTTGTGCCATGTGTCACTACCTTTTATTGATAACCACACTCTGACTTGTTCCTTTGCCTTCTACTTCCAACCAGTCTTCTCTGCTAGGGGTTATCATTAGTAATTGGCAAGCTAAACATTTGGCAGCCTACCTAAGGGTAGGTAGAGCATGATTGGCTTCGTCCATGGATTCTCTCAGTGGAAACCCACCATCTTTGTGTGTCTCCCATTCTCCTTTCATCATCCCCAAATCAAACTCTTCACCCTCTCAACTCAAGTGTTGTTCAGTTTCTCACATATCAATGTGGGCATGGTACATGGACTAGGACCTTCAAGACGGATTGTCAATTTCTCTATGCCAGCTGATGTCCCTCCCACCCCCCACCCTCATGCCAACACCAACACTTTCTCAGCCCTTAGCCTACCACCGCAGAATCTATAACCCAGCATTAGAGAGACTGCCTTTTGGAAGAGTTGGAAATAAACCCCCACCATCAACATGCTCCAGACCTTTTGCCTTCGGCCTGGTAAGATGTCTCTCCAGCCACTGAGCCCACCAGTAACATGATCGGATAGGGAGAGAAGATCTGTCATGGAAATGAAGGCCTATGCTATGTGGGGTCCAAGACTCCACTGGAAAATGCTTTTCTTCAATGGAGAGGTGAAGGAGAAAACAAAAGCAAGAAAAAAAGTTAACTTGTATTATGTATTTTTACAACACTTTTCTTAAAACTAGAGCAATGGGAAAACTCTGAAAGGGACTGACATTTTTCTCAACAGGAAACCATACTTAATAGTTCTGGCTTTCATTAAATTTTGCTCTTTGGTACCTGGGCCTTTTATTTAACATCTATATTTGTTTTAACTCTCTTGGCGATGTGTGAAAGGATTTTTGCTTGATCAAACACTAAATATATTTTTGGTTCCTGTTTTTCTTTCAAATAGCCAGTTTTTTTTTTCTTTTTGGTATTTGCATAAAATGAAAATATCACCGAGAATTAAATCACTGTGGATCCATTATCTACTTTTCATATTTGTCCATTCCATGTTTGTGTCATTTCTGAAGCTAGGGCTCTAGAGACTATGCCATTCCTTGTTGCTGAGCCTGAGTCCAGTAGGTTTTTAATGGTGGTCACTGTGTGTGACTCACAAACAGCCCTCAAACAAGCCATTTCAGCCGACCTAGATCACTGTGAGTGATTCATCCAAATCAGGTAATAAAAATAGACAGTGGTATTTGGTTTTCAAGGGCCACAATTCCAATTATGTAGACAGCAGCATCTGACTTCCAGCTGTCACAGTATATCTGGGGAATTGAATGGTACACAGGGAATGTCTCTCAGTCATCCCCATACTGGAATCCAGTTGTGGACAGAGCCATAGCCAGAACCAAATCTAGACAGAGCTTATAAGTAGATAAGTGTGGTCCTCAGATTGCATCACCCTTATTCTTGCCTGAAAGCTGTTCTTTCCCACCAGCAAGATGAGCTTTCTGTAAGGGATCTGAAACTTGTTGACATTTAGATATTGATGATTAACAACAGCTTCAAGTGTTTTCTTTCCCAAGGAATTGTGCATGGTAACAGGCCAGAGGTCTAAAGTAAGTGAACAAAACTCTGACAGCGGCATTTCAGGCAGCTACCACCTGGTAGAGTCGGGTTGGGAGAAGGGATAGAAGCGAGCGGGCTTGTGTGATGTTCCAGTCATCCCCTCACCAACACAGATTGCCTCAGTGCAGCACCTGGGGTGCCTCTGAGTGGAGACTCTCTAAACACCAGCTGGCACATGGAGAAAGCCGGTCCCTGCGGTCTCACCATCAGATAGTCCAGATAGGGCCAATGATGGTCACAATAACAGAGTTCACCCCATAGTGAACACTCATGATATTAAGCATATTTTATACCTAACATATCACAATAATGGTCTGCTAAGGCCTTACGGATGAGGAGTCTGAGACTTAAGGAAGCTATGTAACTTGCTCATCATTGTGTGACAGAGCCGGAATTTGAACTCAGGTCTACCTGAATCCATAGACTTTACATCACTTAGCTACCCATCCCACTGTTAACCAGGCCATGATGAGTGGTGGCCAGGAAAAGAAGAGGAGAGCTGTTCTCTACCTACCTGTCATGCCAAAGTAGTGAAAATGGTTAAATGGAAAATGGTTAAAGCTTCCCTGCCATACCTTAGGGAAAGTCAGCCTTTTGTCTTAGAGCATGCAGAAATCACTAATCCAGACAGGGCTGTACAAAGGCAGGGTCCTGCTTTTAGGGCCTTTAAAATAAGTGAAATTGCAAAACTAGATCTAGGCTAGGGGACAGGACTGAACACCCCTGGAGAAGTATCCTCATGGCTGTCACGGGGAAAATGGAGCTTTCTTTTTCTGTGTGGGCAAGACAAGGACCAGTTCTAGGGGTTAGAAGGCAATGGATTTAGGTTCAGCTAAAGAAGGGTTTCTAATGGTCAAAGTGGCCCCATAGTAGAATTTAGGCTGTCCACAGAGTTGGGACAAGCCTGTCAAAGAGATGCTGCAGGTGTAAAAGTTGAAATACATAGCCCTCTGATTTTCTTTCCACCCCAGATTCTTATAATTTACAAGACTATTAATATCATGCATGTATGTGCAAAATTGAGGGGGAGCAGGGAATAAAAAGGTCAAGATCAGCTGATGCTTTTTCTTGCACCTTTATAGCCTTATTCAGGAAATCTGATCAGTAAACACCCTAACAGTTACTAAAATGGAGTCAGCAAAGCCCTGCAGAAATGGGCATGAATATCTTGCACTGAAATAATGTCAAAAAGCAATTTAATGTATCCTAATTAAGAGACAAGATGTTAAATTCCTTCCTTGCCAAATGCTAAGGTGCTCTCTAGGACAGAATATCTGCGGGGATCCACTCCTATCCCATTTTGCAGATAAGGTAACTGACGTTCTTGATGCTACTCTCTAAGGTCACACAGTAGTCAAGAAGTAATGTGCTATAGTGGAACGGCCACTGGTCTAGGGTTCACAAAACCTGGCTTCTCCTTCCAGCTCTGACCTTTGCAAACTTGTACAACAAAATTAACCACCCTGAGCCTCATTTTCCTCACCAAAGAAATGGAACATCTGACCTCAAAACAGGCAGTGATTCTTGACCCTGACTAGACATGAAAATCACCTAGGGAACTTTTTAAAAAATCACCAATGCCCATGCCCCAACACCAAAGATAACTAATTTAGTTTGAGATGACACACAGCCATATTTTTGTTTTTTATTGTTGTTGTTTTGTTTTGTTTTTAACTCCCAGGTGATTAACAATGTGCAACGAGGGTTGAGAACCACTACAAATGGGCAGTCCTGAGGATCAAAGTAAACTTTGATAAATTCTTTGAAAATTACAAAGCATTCTATTAGGGGTATTTGCGGGGGGCCAGCTCACCTGCAGAGTCCAGGTTACCTGACAGCAGCCCACCTGTTCAGTCTGCTTTTCCCCTTCCTTTTGTTCTGCTCACATTCCACTTTGTTTAAAGAATGCCTGTGGGGCTTTCTTGTGAAGGCCAGGGATAAAGATGGAAAATGACTCGGTATTTGACCTCTTAACAATACCTCATTATATTCTGCCAGGAGTTCCAAAGAGTAAGAGCCTTGGGTAGGAGAGACAGCCCAGAATATCAAATCTCCATGGTCCTAAGGCAGAAAATGCCATTAGATTCATCTGATACAACAGGAGGAAAAGACAGAGTCCCCAACCTGATCTCTAAATGCTCTTTTACCCTTCAGGCATGTTTGTAATAAGAACATTCTGCAGGAGGAAGAGAGAGACTCAGGACATTAGAGATAAGAAAATCATCAAAGAGAAACCTCCTCAGGAAAGGAAAAAACATACAAACAACTTTGTCAAATCAGCCTTCAACACAACCAGTTATTTTCCAAACTGGAAGACGACTTGGCAGTTCCATTACAGACACCACCTTCCACCAGGTGAATTTTTAACCTCGTCCACTGGCAGGCATTGCCCATCAGCCTCATCTTCCCCAGCGCTCTGAGGCCCATGGTGGATGGTCTAGCTCCTCCTAACTACTATGCTTCTCACCTTTACAGCACCCCAAGGAAGGAAGGAACAGGCATTTGCCCAGCACTAGCTGTATACCAGGTAGAATGCTAGGGCTTCACATACATCTCATTTAGTCCTCTAAACAACCCTACTGGGTGGGTGTTTATCACCCCCATTTTATCTAAGAGGAAATGGAAGCTCAGAGAGGTTTGAAACCCAGAGTAATCAGCCAACCAATAGCTTGGCCCAGATTCTAATCCGTCTCTCTCTAGTGGTAACTGCCTTTCCTCTTTCCTGACCACTTCCTATGGAGATTTCCCCATGCTAAGGAAAAGCACCAGACTGAGAGATAACATAAAAGAAGACTGCCAATTTGCTGTGTGACCCTGGGCAAGTCATTTCCTTCTCTGGGCCTCGGTGTTCTCATTTGTCAAATGAGAGAAGGGAGGTTAATCTAACTGATCTCTAAGATCCCTCTTGGGTATAACCTTATATTAGTGGTCCTCAACCAAGGGCAACCTTGCACCCCAGAGGACATCTGGCAATGTCTGAAGACATTTGGGGCTATCACAGCTGGGAGAGAGTTCGCTACTGGCATCTAGTGGGTAGAGGCCAGAGATGCTGCTAAACACCCTTACAGTGCATAGGACAGTCCTCCACAACACAGAATTATCCAACCCAAAATGTCAATAGAAGTGAGGCTGAGAAACCCTGCCTTATATAATTATAGCATCCCAAGAGCATGTTGGGATGTGGATGATGGCAAGGCAAGGCTGAATAGGAAAGTGGCAGGGATCCTAAATCAGGTGAATCAACAGAAGATGAAAAGTTATGTGAATTTAGACCAATAAGTAGTTTAAGAAAATAAGCTGAAGTCTAAAGAGTGTGGCCCATGGCATAAATCAAGCCAGACCAGAGAAGCCAAGGCTGAGTATTTGAGCAGGCAATCAGACAAAGCTAACAGCATGCGGCTCAGGAGATATCAGGGTACACTAAAGAAGCAGGTTACCCTCTGCCCAGTCTCACTGCCTTCTTTTGCCAGGTGCCTCTATAGCCAGAACCAAAGGCTGGAAAACTTCATTTTTATCCCGGAATAAAGACCCCCCCCCCCCTTCTAAAAAGCCTAAGTAATGAGCACCCTGGCCCACAGGATTTTGTTGGATGACATGGGGAATAAGGAGACAAATAAATGATAGTCCTATCCCTCTGAGGGTCGATTGAAAAAGTAAGATGTATAAACCCAGTAGTTATAACACAATATCAAAGGTGCTAAGTGCAAGATGGAGAAACAAGGCAAAGTGTTTGGATCCAGTCTTCCACATGCCTACCATTCATTGTCTTGTGTCTAATGCCTGCATAAAGGGGGCTCTGGCTAGATGGCTGGAAGACATTCCATACCCCTTACCCCTTGATTCTCCAACCACCACAGCTTCTTTCCTATTCCTCAAACATGCCAAGTTTAGACCCACCTCAAGGCCCTTGCACTTGCTATTTCCTGTGCTTGAAACCTTCTTCACCCAGATCTTTACAAGTCTAGCTTCTTCTCACCACCCACGTCTTGGCTCAAAACGTCATCACCCCAAAGTGGCCTTCCCTCTCCATTCTATCTAAATTAGCCCTGATGTCTCTTATTCCCACATTACTCATCACTACCTAATAATGTCTTGTTTTAATTGCTTACTTTCCATCTCCCTCTGTCTAGAATATACATTCACAAGACCAGGGACCTTGTCTGCCCCAGCACAATGCCTGGCCCATAATAGAAACTCAATAAATATTTGTTGAATGAATTGATGAATGGGAGAGATAGAGCTGAAATGCCAGTGGTATTCCAAGGAGGCAGAAGTCATTGCTGCCTGGGTACATAAGGGAAGGATGTGGTGGCATCTGTGCATGGTGCTTTGAGGGCTATATAGGCATTACACTGCCAAAGGCATTCAAGGAAGGATAAACAAAAGCAAAAGCATGGAGGCAGGAATGGGCAGCATCTGTTTGGGAACAGGCACATACCCAATGTAGCTGGCACCACAATGGCCAAGGAGAGCAGCAAAAGAGAAGGCTGGCCTGGGCACAAGGAGGTAAAAACTTAAATTATCAGGAAAAAAAAAAGTTGTTGGAACTTACTTGAGCTGGGAGAGAAATTCATTCACATATCAGATCTTGAGTTTAGCAAGGAACTAATATACCTTAAACACCTACTGTGTGCCCAGCACTGTACACATCTCCTCTCATTCAATCCTCATGGCAGCAACCCTGGGAGGCATGATTACCAGAAAACTGAGGCTCAGAGGTGGAAACTTTCACCACCTAGAATTCAAGTAATCTGATGTATTGGTCAGAGTTCTCCAGAGAAACAGAATAACAGACCCAACAGAAGATTTATTACAAGGAACTGGCTCACACAACCATGGGGGATGACAAGTCCAAATTCTGTAGGGCAGGCCGCAAGATGGAGACTCTGATAAAGGTGATGCTAAAGTTCTTAGTCCAAATTCTCCCTGGAGAAGCTGGATGGCTATAATTTCCAGCAGAAGTCAATGCTGAAGTTGAGGCAGAAATTCATCTTCTGATCTCTGAAACCCTCAGTTCTTGTTTTTAAGTCCTCCAACTGATTGGATGAGGAAACCCACACATTGATGAAAGCAATTGCCTTTGCTGATTATAAAAGCAATCAGTAGATTATAAATGCAAAAATCCAATCTAAGAAATACCCTCACAAAATCAAGCAGGTTCGTGCTTAACCAAACACCCGAACACCATAACATAGCCAAGTTGACACATGAACTTAACCATCATACCTTATAACACAGGGATTCCCATACCAGACCAGACCATAGGAAGCCATTTCTCCATATGACAGTTTCTAGTAAAAAGCACCCAATGGATACTACCTGAAGGAGGCAGACCTGCCACCTGCAGATGGCACTTGCTTGAATATGCAAAGAAACCACTAGAGAAGGAGCTAATGACTTCCAGGGCACCAAGGGGCATCCATGGCACCAAAGACACTGTGATGAGAAGGATTCTGGGCCCAGTCTATACTCAATAAAAGGGAACCAGGATGGGTTGGTAATACAAACCATGACCACAGATGAGTAAGCGCCATCTTTTGCAACATATTAGCCATCCTTGCTATAGTAGGACATTCTGGATTTCTAAAGGACTGTAGGTTTTTGCCTGTGGGAAATGTTGACAGTAGAGCCGTGTGTGTGTATATATATCACTTGCCAGGAGCTCCTTGGATGTATGTAAGGATCCCACATATACATGTTTGGACTATTGTCCCAGTAAGGCTTCTATTACCAACAAAGGAAACGGCACAGAAAATCAGTCGCTAAACACCAAGTTACTGGAACTCTGTGGTAGACTCTTTAATAGCAATAACCATTAGTCCTGCCATTCACCAAGCATCTACACAGTGCTGGGCATTTCACACATGTTATCTGCTATAATGCTCACAATATCCTTGGGAAGAGATGCCAGCATTTCCACTTGATGAATGTTTTAAATGAAAGAGACTCAAAAAGTTCATAAGAGTGGAGAATGGACCTTGGAGATGATCTAATCATTATTTTACCCAAACATATTTTATAAATAAGTGAATTTGAGGCCCTAGAGGATAAGTGACTTTTCCAGGGTCCCATATAAGTTCCTGGTACAATTAAGACTAGGTAGAACTCAGCTGGCTCAAAGATCAGGGTACTTTACATACTGCATAGCAGTCTTCTTACACTCAACCCTTAAAGTCAATATCTGGCTTTGTACCTAACCCCATAGAACTAGTTAAGTGTTTCTGGATAAACTGGGCCATAATATGGGAAAGGTGAGTTTTGGAGAGAGGCAAGTGAAAACCACAGGCAAGAGTAGTCTCAAATCTAAATAAAGAAGGCAAATGCCTACATGGCAGGACTTCGGGAACATGATAAAATTTTCCCAACCAAAATTCCCTTCATGTTTACTGTATTCCTAAAATAGTAAGCCTTTCCCACAAAGTTTGAAAAGTCTCCTTGAAAACGTTCTTGGATAGAAAAAATGTCTGGCAACGTTAAATTGGGTTTAAATACCTGTTACAAGGTGTTTTCTTGATAATAACTTTTGATAGGAATAGAAAAGAGGCACTTGAGGTTAGGGTGGGTACCCAAAGGAGGTAAGCAAAGAAATCAAGATGAAAAAATTAGAGGATGTTGAAGGAAGGTACATGCACAGTTTTACAGTTATGAAGTCCTTGAGATTAAGCAGTTATCAAAACAGTTTCAGAAGGGAAAAAATGATTTAAAAATTAATTATCCACATATTTTATATAAATGAAATAGTTCATTATCCTTTTCTCCAACTTGCCTTGAAACTATGATCAGAAAAAAATATCATTTCAATTGTTCTTTCAAGGAAATATGTCATAAACTAGAGGTCCTGTCTTCATACACAAACTCATTTAGGGAGAGAAAAAAAGAAGCTGTTAATTGAATTTGATTGAGTAATCAGATTAATGACAGGTGAGAAGCCATTTAGTAACTATATAGAAACTAACTTCTCAGCCATTGGAAAACCATCTGAAAGAAACCAGCACAATACTGGCAGTAGACTCCTGGGGTTTTTGCCTGCCTGGCATCCCCTTCCTTGGGCAGCTGCTCCTGCCACCCTCTAATTACAAGGTCCTGGTTGTGCTGACAATCTCAGTATCCTGCCTCCCCACTCCCCCACCAGCCCCCAGGCTTAGTCAGTCCCCTTTTGCCCTGGCCACAATGATTGAGCTGGACATGATCATATGACAAGTTGAGCCAATTAGAAACCTTCCTGGACATGAGCATATGACAAGCTGAGCCAATTAGAAACCTTCCTGGACATGATCATATGACAAGTTGAGCCAATTAGAAACCTCCCCCAGGATTTTTTCTGATCCAGAGTTTGAATGAGAAGTGGGCCTTACTTTTTAAGACCAAGCAAAATGTATCTGAGGGCTGTCTTTTGAATCATATAGAGAATGCCTTTCTGCAGTAGGAGAGGGCAAAGCCTGACCCAAGCCAACACAAATGATGGATAGGAAGAGTCCGGATGTCATTTGAGTCCCCAGACCCAGCTGTTCCAGAGGCCAGCCCTCACCTGGACTTCCCAGTGACACGAGCTAATCAGGTACCTCTTTCATCCAAGCTACTTTGAGTTAGATTTTGTCTCTATCAACCAAAGGAGTCCTGATTCATCAGTTAGTGACCAGCTTTGAACCGTATAATAACTAATGTTTAAAAAGTCAGTAGCTGAGCTCTAAACAGATATTTCTAAGGTTAGCAACTGGTTTCAAATTGGTTTGATCAAATGCAAACTTCTCTAGTCCAACCCTAGTAGCATGTCTTGAGACAGTTAATATCACTATCCTGACTTCTGTCAGCCTCTGTTTTCTCCTCTGCTGTCAGGGAAAAGAATGGTTTCCTGCTAACCTGTCTCCTGGGAGGTTGTGAGTGTTAACTCCTAAATAATTAAAAGCTCTCTGAAAAAGACTTTGTGTTAAGAAAGTAGTAAAAAAGGTCTTAAAGGAGTTCCTTTCTGTCCATAAAATTTTGTTTTCTTCATCCTTTGGAAAAGAGTATTAGCAGAGGGTCTCTCCTGACTTTCCCCCTCTATCTCTGAATCCTTTCACAAAGCAGAGGCACTTTAGTTGCTCATGTTTATTTCTATTCTGCAACAAAGACTGGACACCTGCAGTTGGCTATCAATTTTGAATTAAACATTGCATTTGATGGAAGGAAACACACTAAATGCATAAATTCCATGAGAACCTGAGGGAGATTGTATAGATAAATGGGATGTACATAAAGAGAAAAAATGATAGAAGCAAATCATACTGATGCACAGGCCAGCAAGGCCAAGCTAAAGTTTAGTGATTTCAGGAGTTCCTGAAAATCTATTCCCACCCATTGACTCATACATAAAATTCCACTTATGACACTTGATTCTTTTAGTTCAAATAGTGCTTTCTCTGGAATAATAATCTTTCACATTGCCACAGAATTCTGCAGTTGAGAAAGCTCTTTCAGAACTATTGTCTATCTGGATTCATAGCAATTTCCTGAATGGTGGCCAAAATAGGGATTATCGTTCCCATATGCAAAGCTGCGGTTTGGGGAGGTGAAGAGGCTTGCTCAAAGTTCCATATGCAAAAGTAGGTGAGCTGGGACTAGATAATTAACCTACTAATCTTAATCTGGTCTTCTCTGCTCTCTGCCACACAAGAGCCTCTGAAAACTGCTGGTGGCATGTTATCCCTTATGTGGAGGAAGAAAGTAAAAGAATGTGTCAGCCAACCTGAGGACAAACTTGGTCAAAGGCTGGCCCTACCGATGAAAGAATGAAAAGAAGCAAATGAATATTTTTTGCAGACGGAAACAATCTGAAGAGTGGTCTGACAGGACAGGTGTGTCTAGTGCGAACACTAGAAATTTAAGGAGGCAGGCAAAGTCTGTCTCCCAGAATGCCTCAGAGGAAGCCTTGCATGTGGTTGCAATGAATGCCTTCTGAGGCGTTAACCCTGAAGCCCACTGCATTTCTCTGTGGGACATGCAAACCAAGATGGTACTGCCCTTTCCCCAAAGAGCATGTCCCCTGTCTTCTCAACAATGGTGAGCAATACTTAAAGAATACTGGTCAGAAGAGTGCCAGGTTGTTCAGCTGCTGGGGCACCACTGAGGTACATGTGAATTTCTATAAGCCAGACCCTGAGCCCAACAGCATTACGTATAGTCTCTCTTTTAATGCCCATAATACCTGTCTGAGGCAGGGATTATCCTCACATTAGCCTGTGATGCTCACAGAGGTTAAACCACTTGCCCAAAGTCACAGTTGATGAAGCCAGGTTTGGACTGCAGGGTTGCCTGGCTCCCGACTTCCCTTTATCCTGACTAACAGAAAGATAAATGCTGACTCTTCATTAAGAAAGTCTCTAATATAATCAAAGTATTGGGTTTACTGGAAGAGAAACTGTTTGAATGGGAAGATCTCAAATCAAAGTTCAAGTCTCACATGGTTAGTAAGTTACACAGGCTTATAACAGCAGTTTGGAGATTTTCAAAGGGAAAGTTAAAATAATTGGTTGACATGAGTTTTATTACAAAGGAGGGTCTTATAAAGTAGAGAATGATTGTAGATTGGTTATTATAGCATAGTTTTCTATTTTTAATAGGTTCTCTCTGCTGAACTGAAACCAGCTTATTCCAAATTTTGCTTAAGCTGCAATTTTTGCAGGCACCTTCTGTTTCGCTTGTTTGTTTTGTATTTTCAGAAAGCCCCTGCTTTTGTTTTTACTTTTTTAAAAAGTCCCTGTCACTTCTCAGAAAGGGGTTGCTCCTGGCAACACCAATCTAGGTATCCAGTTCATTTTACTTAACCCAGAATGGTGACCTGGTAAACTAGCTTCTGATCCATTTTTCATAGGTGATGATTTACAGATGAAAATCGTTTATTTATCACCCTCTCTTTTTTCCCATCTCCATTAATGAAAGGGTTGCTGCAGGACCAATTTGCAAAATGTTTTCCAAATACATGACCCCATTCTGGACTCACAATAACTCTGAGTTGCACAGACCAGGCACTAGTATCCCCATTTTACAGGTGAGGAAACAGAGGCTCAGAGGGATTTTGTTGCCCAAAGCCAACCCAGGACTTGTAACTACAGCCTGAGAAACTTTCCCACTCCTCTCTGTCACAGAACCCAGCACATGTTCAGTACTCAAAATAATAGATTGATCATGGATGAAAACTTGATCTCGGGATGGTGCTTTCAAATTCCCTACATGTGGCTCCACCTTTCTCCTTGATGCAGACAAGCAAGTCATTAAATGGCTAAGTCAGCAGAAGCTCTTCCTCCCATGAACCCTGAGACAGGTGTTGGCAGTGCCATTTCCTTTTAACTTGGCACACCCTGCCCCCAGAGAGCATGATCAGTCCACCTGCAGGTGCTATTCATTTGCTCTTTTCTCCTCTGTCTTACTACTTGCTCCTTTCTTTCTGGCTGGCATTCTGCTGGAGCCCACACTGCCCCTTGCCCCCTGCCTCTCTGGCAGAGGCATCAAGAGCCATCTCTGCCAATCCCTCTCCCAGCCCCACCCAGCAGGACCAACAGTGGCAAGAAGCATTTGTGGGATTCAAGTCAAAGACTGCAGACAGCACCTGACTCACTGCCCCAACCCAAAGAAATGACATCCTTGCTGTTCTAATCTTATTATGAAGGTGCCTGTGCCAGAGAAGGAAAGGCATAGATAGATCACAGATATCCAGGACTCTTCAGATTCTCCTTTTTGTATATCTGTGGAATTCATCGTGTGAAATGTCACAGAATCCCGTACTCGCACAACTAAAAGACAGCGTGAGGGCAGGACTGGAAGGTAACACTACTTAACACATGCCTCTTGCTTGTATACCTCCAGGAACTTGGATAATCACCACCCAACTATGAGTCAATGATTAGGCTGTTCTGACTAGAAAATGCAGTACATAAACCCCAGGCATATCCCCAGACACTCACTCTTGGTTTGTCCTCTCAAATGTTCCCCCCAGAGACCTGAAGGTATTCCTCACCTCCTCCTACCCTCTACCCCTTAAGATAAACATCTCCATGATAAGACAAACATATACACACTCTAAATATGTTTGTATATATGTGCATAGTCATGCACATATGTGTGTATATGGGTACACATATATAAATAAAATATATACACACAACTGGCAGCTCTTTGTAAACCGCCGTGTGCCACACAAGTTGTAACGTAGCATTATCGTTATTATTACTTCCATGGTTTGGGTTCCTTCTCTGCATTCTAGTGATGTCCCAGCTTGTCACTTTACCCCAAGAGTGTAGCCCCCAGACATCTTGCTATCACCCAGCTCCCTCATCTTGGAGATGATGAGGCAGAAGACAGTTCACATTTAATGAGCACAGTGTTAAGTGCTATTTAACCCTCACAAGAACACTGTGCAATAAAGAGACTGCTGTTATCCCCATAGTATAAATGAGGGAAGTGGGGCAAAGAGAAAATTAGTAACTCATTCAAGGTTGAAAACTAATCAAGGACACAGCTAAAATTTGGGCCCAGGTCCATGGGACCCCAGAGCCTGTCTTTCTCACCACAAAGCTAGAGGGTGTCAGATATTACCCAAGTATCAGAGGCCACGATTCTCTTCCATTCATTCATTAGGATTTGGGGACTTCGCGGAGTAGGAAACAGTCTGGAAACGGGCAGGAGGAACTCAGGTGGCTGTGGTGGGCCTCCATCATTGCCCCCTCGGTGATGGAGCTCAGCCCAGAAAGGGAGGGCTGAGGGAGCCCCACATCTGCACACACCCCAGATGCTGCAGGGTGGGGTGGGGGGACAGGTGGGACTTGGCACTCAATAAAGGTGTTAAAGCCTGTTCTCCACTCTGCTGGGTCCAACTTTCCTACAAGGCCATTGACAGAGTCATTCCTGGAGATGAAGGACTTGCAAAATCCCCAAATCACAAAATGCAATCTCTGGAAGAGGCCTTTGTGTTTGGAGATGAGCTGAAAGGAGCACAGCATGGTAGCTAAGAGTGGGAGCTATGTTGTCTTGTGTCCAAATCCTGGGGGTTAGCTAATATCAGGCAGTTATATAACTTCTCTGAGCCTCTGCCCACTCATCTCTAAAATGGGGATAACAATGCCAACCACAAAGGGTTGCTGGATTGACAAAATGATCTCAGCTTGGAAAACACTTAGCACAAAGCCTGGAACACTCTAGAGCTCAGTAATAAATGTTAATCATGACAACATATGAGATGAGATTAAGTAGCTTCTTCATGGCTTTTGGGTCTCAAAAAATAAAACATTTTTATTTTAAAATAGAGAAATAAAAAATGTCCAAAAGCTTGCATTAATTTCATTTTGCCTCAATTGGCTCTCACGGGGCAGAGCGTGGGCTGTTGGGGATGGGGGGAGGGGGGGCAGACCATTTAGCTCTTGTTTCGTCAAATCCTGAATTCACCAATAAGGAAGCTGAGGCACTGAAAACGAATGGGACTTGTCTAACGTCAAAGAGCAAAACACAACCAAGGCTGAGTCTGGAACACCTGACATTTGTTTCCAAGGCCCAGGATCCTTGAGGAAAAGTAAAAGAAAGGAAGACAGGAAGTCTGCCGCCTTGCAACAACAGAGGCAGTTTGAGCCGATTACGCAGGCTGCTTCTGCATTTGACAGAGCACCTCCTGCCGAGGCTACCAGGCTACTACAGGTACAAATACAAGGGGAGTTCAGGGTGCTGAAACTGCTCTCTCCTCCTGGGTACCCCGAATGGCATTGAAGGAAGTTAGCATCAAGTCGCCAAATGGTGTAAGTAATCTTTGCTTAGAATCAAAACCTAAAATGAGTGATTTTGTGGCAGAGCCAGGAATAAAATTCAGATTTCCTAAATATCCCAATCAAGGAATTTACCAACCTAGACTGTTGCTCTGGTTTTTATTACTACATAACAAACTGCACCAAAACTTAAATGCAGTGGCTTAAAACAACCATTCTATTATACAGACATGCTTCATTTTATTGCGCTTACTTTATTGCACTTTACATGTTGAAGGTTTGTGGCAACCCTGCATTGAGCAAGTCTACTGGCACCATTTTTCCACAACAGCGTGTGCTCACATTGTGTCTGTGTCACATTTTAATTAAGGTGTGTACATTGGTTTTTTTCGAGACATAATGCTAATGCACACTTAAAAGACTAGAGTATAGTGCAAACATAACTTTTATGAGCACTAGGAAACCAAAAATTTTTGTGACTCGCTTTATCACAATATTTGCTTTTTTACGGTGGTTCGGGGGACTCGAACCCATGATATCTCCCAGGTATGCCTGACTTACTGATTCTGTGGGTCAGGAATTTGGACAGGGCACAACAAGAATAGCTCCATGATGTCTGGGAAATGGCTAAGGGTGACTCCCTGACACAGGAGGGGACAGCCAGAGTCACCCGGAGGTTCCTTCACCCTCACATCTGGCACCTGGTTTGGGATGCTTCAAAGACCAGGTCTGCTGACTTGTAGCTTCTCCACATGGCTTGGGCTTCCTCATAGCATGGGGGTCTCCAGCCTAAAAATCTCCTTAAGCTCCCTGAGGTCAAGGCCACAGTTTATACCTCCCCTCTCCTCAAATCTAGGCAGGGAGAGGGGAGGTGTAACATCCAGGCAATGCTAAATGAGATTAGCATTCTGATCCAAGTGCTCAGCCTTCACTGTGGTCCCCCGGCAGGGCCCCGGTCAGGGTGGCCACTTAGTTGTATAACGTCATTCATTCTTCCCTTAGTTTCCCTACTCTCCTCATCTACTCCATTGCTAAGACCTGTCAGTTCCACTGGAGAATCTATCCAGAGTCCTATCACTTCTCCCCACCCCCCCTGCTGTCAGCCTCAATGAGCTGATATCCACTGTTCTTAGAGTAAATTTTGGACTCACAGGATAGTTAATCTGCAGGACCTGGCCTGTGTCTGCCTGTCTCTCACTGGGTTCCAACCTCACCAGCCTCCTTTCTCTTCCTCCAGTACACTAAACCCTTCCTACCTTCTCCTGGAATGCCCTTCCCACAACTGTTTGCACACCTGCTCCTTCTTATCCTTCACATCTGCTCAGATACCCTGCACACACTCAGAAAAGCTCCCCTGAGTCTGTTATCACATGACCATGATTGCTTTTTAATCTCCTTTTTTGTTTTCTGTCATTTCTCACGAGGGCAGAAACCTCATCTCTCTTGCCCACTTCTTTGCCCTCTGCACCTAGAATACCTCTGGCCCATAGTATGTGCTCAAAAGTGTATGTGGAATGAGTGAGCCGGATGCAATGCTGCACAACTTCTGGGAGAAGAAATCAAATTTGTTTACTCTTAATAAGCAAAATTCAGTGGCCCCTAAACCTGTTGATGAGCTGCCCATCGACACAGGCTGCTCTTTACAAAGTAGAAAAAAAAGAATTTTAAGAATATTAGTGTTTTGCCAGGACCCTTAGAGATCATTTAATTTCTCATTTTGTAAATGAGAAAACTGAAACCCAGAGAGGCCACAAGACTTTACCCAAAATCATATCAACTTCTTCATAACAAAATATTTCTGGGGGTTAATTTCTTTAATTAAAAAAGCAATTGTCCATTAAAAAAATGAATACCATATAGAAATAAGCTTCATAAATATTGGAACTCCCCCATTCCCACTCCCTTCTGCAGAGGGGAGCAATGTTTCTACTTTGAAGGAGCCCTTCCGGGCCCTTTGCATGCATGGATAAATATTTATGTGTATCTTTATGCATCTATAGCTTCCCCATAACACTCTACCATCTTGAAAATTAGCTTAGGCTTAGAAGTAAAAAGTCGTCTTTATGAGCATATTTTTTTTATTGCCTTTGTTATATTTAATGGAGGTATATTACAATGTTACTGTTGACCACAGACTCCAGTTTGCTTTGACTATGTTTTTTCCCAAATACCATCCCTTTTTCAATACTCTGCATGGTTGACATTCATTTGCTATGAGCATATTTTTAAAAATCCCACCAGGCACAGAGGTTCAAAGACAGGGGTTCCATTCAGTGCTGCCCAGCTATAAAGGGAAGGAAACCCACAGGGCATTTTGCTGGTTGAAAGGACTCTGGAGAATTGACCACCCAGGAGCAAGAGGGGACAAATGAACTTTGCTCTCTTCAGTCACTAAGGACCTGCTGATCTGGGTGTTAAGTGAAATTATAAATCCTCCTGATGACCAGCTACTGACTAATTTATGGGATTGCTTCAGCAGCTAAATAACCGCCTGAACCTTTGTTCATGGAGGTCAAAACTAGAACAAGAGGGAAAACTTCAAAAGGAAAGCAGAGGATAGGAGTCAGAAAAAGAGAGGTAGAAGACTGTAATAAGTAAGAATGGCGACACTGGAATCAAACAGACTGGGCTCAAATCTTGGGCCTCAACAAACCTCACCTTCCCCTCCTGTAAAGCAGATAACAAGAGTACTAAAGGTGTAATGCCTAGTATACACTTTACCACCCAAGCATGGGAGTTATTTTAAACTGTATAGATTGCAGTGATTATGCTGGGTGACTTCCCTGTTACGTTGTATTGATTGGATGCAGCAGAAATTGGACCTGATCATGAGCCATAATAAAACAATATCTTCAAAAAAATAAAAGTTGTTCATCATATACCAGGATCAAGGGGTGCTGGTACCAGAAAGTGGTATAATAGAACTTGAATTCTTATTTTCTATAGCAAGAAGAGTATGAGAATCTCCTTCCCCAACCTCTCTGAGTCCAAGTCGGCTCTCCTATGAAATGAACATGACAAAATTTGCCTTAGCCCTGAAGACCAAGTGGTGTGGTGTGCCCAACTCAGATCAGATCTCACTAAACATGGAATGTGTGAGTGAATGAACAGATGGGTAGACGGATGGATGAGTGGAAAAGGTATGGGATGTGGAAAGAGTGGTCCAGGCTCTGTCACACACCTACCAAATGGCCTTGTAAGTCACTCTCTCACACCCTAAGTTTTCTCATCTGTGATTTTGAGATACTATATCTCATCAGTTCTAAGACACCCATTTTTCACTTTTAACATCCCTGATGGGGGTGGTGGCAAAGTTAAGCCTAGGGCCAACTTCTCCATTAGACACAGTGGGTACAGTGTCCAGAGCTCACAACACTTTTAGGAGCTCATGAAATTGTTTTAATTTCTTTTAAAATCAGAAGGGAAAAAAAAGTGAACTTCGAGGTCAAATATTTTCATATTTCATATTAATATATTTCATCCATATACCAGTGCTGTCATAAAATATAATTTTTAATATTTTTATGGAGGAAGGGGCCCCCAAAAGTCATCAGGTGACCCTGGCTCAGCCCTCCTTCTAACAACCCCAGATGATAACCCAGAGAACCTAGAACTCCATAGCACACTGCCTAGAAATCACTACACTCTCCAAAGCGTTGTTAGATAAAATAAGGAAAGGACTTGTTTTGAGTATCCCCAAAGAGTAGAAGTTGGACGACTATTTGAGATGCTGCAGAGGAAACACATGGAGTGAAGATCAGCTTGAATCCCCTTCTAATGACAAGAGCCTATGATTCTGAACAGTTGTTGAATCTGAGTCTCTTCTTAACTTCCAAACACAGATCCAGTATTTTCCCATCTAGATGGCCCTTCCACATTGAGGGTAAGATGACAGATGGCCCAAAGTAAGACTTAAGTATTCTGAGCAAACCTCCCTGGGCCTCATCTGTAAATTAAGGTCAGTGGAATTTTAGGTCCCTTCCACCTCAAAATTATTGGATTTGAACAAGAAAGAAAAAAAAAATATATGATCTATATGAAAGTTCAGAAAATAAGGTTACATTTTATAATAGTGTTTCTTATGTTTTAAAAAACAGCAAAATCTTTTATACTGCCTTCTAATTTCTGGATTTCTTTCTTTCTTATTTTTTTTAAAGAAAAGGTAGCAACTGCAAACTGTTCACCAAAATTCATTTTCTCTTTTCCTAGACACACACCTAGACTAATTCCCAGCATCCCTTGCACTTAGATGTGGCCATGTGACTGAGTTTAGCCAAAGAAAGATGAGCTAAAGGGATCCATGCCAATTCTAGGCCTGGACCACAAAAAATCCCCGTACAGCTAATGACTGCACACTACTGCCTGCAGCAGCTACTTCCCCTACCCCTGCCATCAGAACTGCACCTGAATGTTATATGAGCCAGAAATCAACTTCTATTTTGTAAAGCCATTACACACTTGAGTCTATTTGTTGTTACAATCTGGCATGCTCTAATTAATATAACCCCCAAACTGAAATCCAGCTTGATTTTAAAGCACAAAATGGAAAAATACTAATTAAAACAGCATTTATAAAGAAATTTCTGACTCTAAATAACCAGTGAAATAATCACAGTTGCCTTTCAAATCTATGTAGTACAAATGCATTTAAATAATGACCCAGATTATGCATCAAAATGTAACTTTATAAGGTAAATAGCACTTCTGACATAGGACTTAGATGTGGTCTCCGTATTGCCTGATAATCCATTTTTCCTGTCTTCTCTTTGATACTTGCAAACCAAAGAGATTCTTTATTTTTCTCTTTTTTCCCAAGGAATCTTTCATTTATGTTTCATGAAAATGTTCTTGAAGAAAAATGAGTCACTGATCCCATCTGGGCCAGAAGTAATCTCTTCCTTTTCTGATTCCCAGTACCACTCTATCACTCACTTTTATGATATCCTTCTGTTTTACTGTGTAATATAGTTATTTTGTGTCTGTCCTTTCTCCCTAATGGATGCTGATCTGGGAGCACCAAGCATTCTCCTCCCCACCTCTATCCTGGACAATGGGAATCTGTCCTGCCACAATCTCTCTCTGCTGTCCAAGACGCTGAGCCTAACCCAAGTATATCCAACCTCTGAGCTTACTGGCAACCTCCTGTGGCCTGGCATCAAGACAGAGACTGGCCAATTCATGTCTGGTCCTCTGGGATGAGGAATAGGGAAAGTGAGAGAACGAGAGAATTGCTAGTAAAGCAAGACGGTGAAAGGAGAGCTTGGAGTTGAGTTAGGACCATGACAGGACCAAGCCATGTACAAGGTCAGTGTAAGATGGAATAAGAAGAACACCGACAGTGAGGAAGGGCTTTACTTGGTAAGAGAGGAAAATGAAGCAGATGCATAGAAGGATGCATAATCATGCATAAACACAAGCACACAAGCTGGTTTAGGAGGTCTGGTCTTAAATACTGAAAATTCCTACCATATACTACAGTCCCCATGCCTCCTCCCAATAAAATCCCTCCCAGCACTGAGGCAACTTGAGGGGATTCTTTGCAACCAAATAACCTCACCAATTAGCTTCCTGGTTCATCACTATAAAAAGTGCTATACATAGCAAAGTACCCAGGTGTATTGGTAATTATGATTTTCAAATGAAAGGGGTTTCCTTGGATATTCACTCACACATCTACTTGTTTACTTATTCATTCAATAAATAATTGCATTTTATGAGCACCTACTAGGTATCAGCTGGGTGTATCACTGTGAATAAGATAGCCAAGATTCATGATCATATGGGACATAGATTCTGATAAGGAATAAAAAAATTAATAAGCCAATAAGTCTAAAACAAAAAACTGAATTGCAGCAAGTGCTCTGAAAGAAACAATCAGGGTGGTATGATAGATTGGATGGGGCTGGGGGTGCAGGTGGGGGGATTGGTCTTTAGTGGAACTGTCAGAGGAACTTTTCTAAGGTGATATATGAGCCAAGAGCTGACCAATGCAAAGGAGCCAGCCATGGAAAGGGCTGGGACAAGAGCCATTGGTGCCAGAAGGGAAAGGAAGAGCAAAGGTCCCAAGATTGGAGTGAGTTGGAGCATCTGAGGAAAGTAACAAAGGTCTAGGGTGTGGTGAGTAAAATGGAGATGCCATCAGAGAGAAATTACCTGGAAGAGAGACAAATGTGGAACAGCAGATGGAGTAGATATTTTGGAGGCAGTATGGTAGAGCTTAAGAGAACTGACAAGAAATCCATTTGGCAGTCTTCCAACTGGCTGTTTCAATTCCCTTTATGTACATCAGAGTTGGGTGTGTGTACGTGCCAGTATAGCCGGAGTTCATTCTTATGATTGGTACAAATGCCATACCAGTTGTTAAGTATTGTGAATATCATCCTTACATCAGAGCCAACTGTGTGATCAGCACAGAATTAGATAATTTGTGCAGGGAAGGAAAAAGAGAGGCAGAAAAAACACACTCTGTAGTTCACAATCAAGTCAGGCAGCAGACACAAATGAGTAACTCAGTTATAACAAGTCACAGCCTTTCATTCAAGATAGGAGTAATGTGCTTTGAAAATAAGGGGAAAGAAACACAAGGACATAGGAAAGGAATCTTAGCAGAGGTGCAATCTGAACTGGCACTTCAGGCTGTGAAGGGATGACACCGAGGAGGAGGGTAACACAAGCAGAGGAAACACCGGAGCAAAAACGCAGAGACTGCTACCTGAGGATGCAAGTGGGAGCAGTGAAGAGACTGGCATTGAGGGCTGACAGGGGTGGGCAAGAAATAGCGGGTGAGAGGAAGAATAGAGCTAGAAATGCTAAACTGGGACAAAGATCCTGAGGGCTCTGAATGCCAGCCACCACTTCCACTTTCTCCTGTTGGAGACGTGCAGGGCACGTCTGAGAAGGGACACAGCGTTTGGATGATAAAGACCTTGAATCTCGGCTCCACCACTTCCCAGCAGCAGGAGCTGAGAAAATCGCTTCATCTGAGTCTCCTCATCAGTAAAACTGACAAAATACCAAACTTCACAGGGCTGTTAAAGGTGAGGTGAGTTAATGAATAAAAACACCTGGTGTATAGTAAAGCGATAAATACTGGTACCTATTACTGTTATGGAGGATTTCTGAGGCATGACATAGATCAGTGTTCCAGAAGTTACCAGTTGAAGTGGGAGTAGTGAGCGGAGGCTGGAGGAGACCAGCATCTGGAAGACGGCACAGCCAGCCTTGGAGATGTCATGGGTTCGGTTCCAGCCACCACAATAAAGCAAATGTCACAGTGAAGCAAGTCATACAGAGTTTTTGGTTTCCCAGTGCATATAAAAGTCATGTTTACACTAAACTGAAGTCTATTAAGTGTGCAGTAGCATTATGTCTAAAAATATATATTCATACTTTAATTAAAATGTGACACAGAGACATGAAGTGAGCATCTACTGTTGGAAAAATGGCACCAATAGACTCACTTGACACAGAATTGCCGCAAACTTCAATTTGTAAAGAAAGAAAAAGCAGTATCTGCAAAGCACAATAAAGTGAAGTGCAATAAAACAAGGTATGCCTGTATTTAAATAATTATCTTCAGAGCTGAAGAGAATCCCAAACATCATCCAGTTTAATCCTCTAATTTTACAGATAAAGAAAGTAAGACTCAAAGAAAGGGTGCAACTTGCTCAATGTCACAAAGCAATGAAAGGTATGGCCAGGACTAAAACTCAGTTATCTTGACTCCCAGTGCACTGTTCTTTCCCTCACAACACTATCTCCCTAACCTTTTCTATACTCATTAGTCAGTAAGCAACTCAGGTCTAAAACAGAACAAAGTTTATGCTATGTACACATTTCAATGACTTAAGACCTTGAATTTAAGCCAAACTAGAAAAGGATGCCATTTTGTTGACTCAAATTAGGCCAACTAGCATTACAAGCCATCTTTGCCCCCAAGCCTATGTTTGTGAACTTTGAAGTCCCTGATTCATTCATTTCTGAACCTGAGTCTTGGCGGGGGGGGGGGGGGGGGGGGGGACACAGCAACAAGAGCAGCCCCTGGACCTATGACAGCTCATCCCCATTTGAAGCTAATCACATGTGAATCCTTGAGTTAAGAAGACATCATTAAAAGAACATTAAGTTTAATTATGCCAGTAGCATCAGGCAGAGAAGTGCAGCTTAATGTAGAATGCATAATTAGATAAGACCTAATCCATTAGATTCTTATTTGTTAACAAAATGTGCCTCATCTATAAGTGTCACCACAAGTAGAAGCTGGGAAAGCATTTCCACTACCCACAAGGGCTTCAGTGGTATACTACCATGACATACTGACATGACAACCAACTGACATGCCGCCAACTTCTCACAAGGGAGTCATCAATGAGGACAGGCTTCAGGATTCCAGGGGAAAGAGACCCAGCTTCCTTCTGCCCTTGTATAGTAAGGCAAGAGTCCCAGAATAAAAATCAGGAGACTTGGGTTCTGTTACCCCCTCAGCCATTTCCTAGCTGTCTCTGGGCAAATTACTCAACTTCCACATGCCATGATTTCTTCATCTACAAAATAAAATTAATTGTAATTGCCTCCTAGGGTTGATATGAGGATTGAATGAGATAACCCAGGTAATGTGCTTAGAGAAGTGCCTTGAACATATTATGTACCAGTAAATGGCAGTTGATGCTATCGTCGTCATCCTCACCATCATCACCGTCATCATCAGTGCTATCATTCTTCCATCACCACCACTGAGTAAGCAGATCATTTCCCTCCCTGAGCATCTATTTCCCTTCTGTAGAATAAGAGGATCACATCCAGTCATCTCAAAGGTTTGGTTTGGTTTTGCTGGGAGGGTGCCCATAACTTTTATCAGATTCTCAGTGGGGTCCCAGAAGTATTAAGAACAGCCATAGATCTTGTGTTTTGGAGTCATGGACCCTTTGAGAATCTGATGAAAAATATGAACCTCATCCCAGGAAAAATATACATTGGTTTCAAGAAGATCATGGGACCTGCCTAAAATCCACTAATTGTCCCCACAAGGTGTCCTCAAACCCTAGCGTAGGAAGTCCTGCTCTACAGTTGCCTTTTAGTTGCCAACCTCTGTGAATCATGACCTATGTCCCTTCATCTCATAGGGCCTCCTTGTTCTATGAAATGGGGCTAACCCCATTACTGAACAGCTTGTACCATATTTACAAGTGTGTACAACAGTACAAGATGAAGTTTGTCAGTCAGACTGGGATTCAAACTATAGCTCTGCTTCCCGCAATCTATGAAATCTCAGACAAGCTACTCTCACCAAGCTTTGCTTCTGTTTCCTCTTCTGATTGCTGCGAGGATTAAATGAGATTGTGAATATAAAGGACATAGAATCAAACATATAGTAAACCCCCAGGAAATCTTAGCCATATTACTATTACTATTTTAAAACCTTTGAGAAGTCTTCTAGTCCACTAAGATATGCTCCATAATATGCTCCACAGTGCCATAAATACCCCCACAGAATCTTTGAACAACTAGCAACAAGTGGCAGAGAAATATTCCTCAAAACACCAGAAAACAGTTAGGGTTGCAGTAATTGGGCAATTGCCACATCAAGAAAATGCAACTAAAAATGGTAGAAGCTCAAGGCATCCTTACTGGCCTCTGTTCTACCTCCTTCTGGGGGGAGGTGGTTGTGGAGCCAGTGTGGGCTCCCATTTTGGGTCCCTGGCCCTGGTCAAGAGAGAGCAGAGTAACCCCTATGCACATACTGAGATGACTGTAAATCTGTGCCAATCTATCAGGCAGCAGCCTGAAATACTGAACCAGGAAGCCGGTCTCTGGCTCACTCTCCCAGAACTTGCCCTGCAGGCAGAAGCAGCCTGTAAAGTGCTCAAGAAGTATAAGAAACAACTAAGTCAAAGTAGTTGGGGCAATGGATTATCTGCTTTAAAAAATAACAAAAAAAGGCAGGAGGAGAGAAATGAAACAAAATAAAATTTCAGTGACTGAGTGATTTCAAATAGAGTCAAGAGGTCATTCTGGAGATTATTCATATGCATTATAGAGATGTCCCTTTCTAGTTTTTAGTCTATTAGAATAGCTAGAAGGAAATACCTGAAACTGTTGAACTATAATCCAGTAGCCTTGATTCTTGAAGATGACTGTATAACGATACAGCTTTAAAAGTGTGACTGTGTAATTTTGAAAACCTTGTGACTGACATACTCTTTACCCAGTGTATGGACAGATAAGTAAGAAAATAAAGACAAAAAGTAAATAAATAATGGGGAGGGATAAGTGGTATGGGATGTTTCAGGTGCTTTTTTATTTTTATTCTTTTTTTTTTTTTTGGAGTAATGAAAATGTTCAAAAATTGATTGTGGTGATGAATACATAACTATAAGATGATACCGTGAACCAATGAATGTACACTTTGGATGATTATCTGGTATATGAATACATAAAATTGCATTAAAAAAAAAATACAACAGAGCACCCAGGATAGGCAAGGGGTAAATTTCATAGGGAGTAGAGGGTGCAATGGAACTCCTGTAAATGGGGGAATTCCTAAGGCCACAAGAAATGCAAACCCAGGACAAGACACAGGCTCAGAAGATGCGAGGACCCTGAACTTCACTCTCACAGCAGGCTGATCTCCTTGATAGGAGGGCTAAACTCTGAAGGAGAGCACCAGCTACTACAGTCCCAATTTACAAAGACTGCAAAAGGTGTTTTTTTATTTTTGTTAGTGCCTGGCACTCAAGGAAATCTCTGTCCCATCAAAAGCTGGATAAATCTTAAGGAACAGATAACTTAGGGAACAAATCCCAGAGTTAACACTTTAAAATATTAAAATGTACAGTGCACAGAAAAAGATTTTAAGACAAAGAAAGAAACAGGAAATGATGGCCCATCCAAAGGAACAACATAAAAATGCAGGAACCATCAACAAAGAAGGCCAGACTTTGGACATACCAGACAAAGACTTTTTAAAAATGATCCTCAGTATACTCAAGGATAAAAGAAAAAATGAAGAACAAAAGGATAGCAGGAAAGGAAAAGCTTAAAACCCATTACAAGGAATCCATTCTCATCATGCCTTTCAAATAAAATGGGAAGCTATAGAACATAGACAAATAAGGGGACAGGCTTTAGAACTGGGCTGAGGTTCAAGTCCCGGCTTCCTAATTTGCTAGATATGTGTCCTGGGCATAGTAGGTAACATTTTTTTAACCTTAGTTTCCTTGTCTGTAAAACAGAGCTAATAATTAAATGAGAAAATGTATAAATTACTTCTCAGTGCTTGGAACATAGTGGGTGATTAATAAATGTTAGCCTCTGAGATCATCACTGTCATCATTGGGCATCCTCAATAAATGTTTTTGGTTAGAGGGATGTTTTCATTTTTTCATTCATTTGTTCAACAAATGAATGTTCCTGGAACTCTACAGAGCACTGGGGAGTGAATGTGAATAAGGCATTCTAGCAGAGGAGACAAAAGCTAGATGAAAAATTGTAATATAACATCAGGTAATGATAAATGCTGTGAAGGAAAATAAAGCAATGTAAGGGGATAGGGAGGGACAGGAGCTTCTGTTTTAATTGAAAGTTCAGGAAAGGCCTCCGATGAGGAGACACACCAGCAGAGACATAAATGAAGTAAGGGAGATGGTCATGAAAATATCTGGGGGAAGAACTTTGAGGGAGAGGAAAGAGCAAGTGCAAAGGCTCTGAAATTGCAATGTATTTGTCAACGTCAAGGAATAGCAAAGAGGCCAATGTGGCTGAGGCAGAGAGCAAAAGAGGCAAGAGTGAGAAATTAGATGAAAATGGTAGCAAGAGGTCAGATAATGTATGGGCCTTGTGGTTTCAGGGAGAATTTTGGTTTTTATTCCAAGAGATGGGAAGTTATTAGGAGGTTTTATGCAGAGAATAACTTGATTTGACTTATTTGTAAGAGTCACTCTTGGCTACTGAGCTGCTGAGTGGAGAATGGGCTGGGAGTAGGGGGCAAGGGTCAAAGAAGGGAGACCAGTTAACAGTTTATTGCAACAACCCATGCAAGAGATAATGGTAGTTTGATCTAGCGCAGTCATGGTAGAGGTGGAAAGAAGAGATCAGATTCTAAATATATTTCTAAGGAGGAGGATTTGCTGATAGAGCATAAGGAAGATAAAGCAGGAAGGCCTGTCTTCAATGCTATGGATGCAGCAGGAAAGCATTTGCAAAGAGATGCTGGAAAAGCTGGATATCAATAACTGGTCCTGCCTCTAACCTGAATGTGAGCCCACAGTGCCCCTGCACCCCTCTATGTGTTGGGGAGTAAGACCTTAAAATGGGATTAACCACACTTGCCATGTCTCTAAGAACCATATGAGGACTAGAACTGGCTCATAATACTTTGAAAAAGCAGCAGCACAGACCACCAAGATATCCTTTAGGTATTCATCCTCAAACAAAGCACAGCAGTGAACTCCTGTTTCTGCCTCACTGCCAGCCCTGTCATCCGCTCTTCCCTGGGATGCAGTGATGCAGTAAGTCATAAATAATGCTGACACTGAAACTATTACCATTTCTGGCAGTGGGCAGCACATGGGACACTGCAAGCAATAACAGCCCAGCAATTAACATCAGGTGGCTCAGGAGAATGAGTCACTCACTTCCCAGGCACAGGCAGCTCTGAAAATGGCCAAGGGAGCAGGATCAAGAGCTTTCTGAAGAAATTGCCTCTGACTTTAGCTGCCCTCTTGTAAACTGGCTATAGTACGGTACGCTGTTCCTTACATGACAGTGTGCTCCAAACTTTGGAGGAAGGAATCTTGAAATTCATAGGGAAGATTTCCTGTCAATTCGAGTCTAAAGCGGAAGTGGTTGGCTACACTCCTGCCATAACTTCTGACACTAACTACAATACAATTCTGACTCTACTTGGGGTTAGGGCAGACTCCACGGGTTAAGGGCATAATCCTCTACAAGACGGCCCTTCAGCCAGCAGCTGCAAGTAAAGGAGTTTCCAGAACACCCACACTTCTGACCAACTGGCCACCATCCTGCTAGAATGACCCTCAGAACTCAGGAAAGCACTATACTTAGGAATACAGTTTTATTATAGCAAAGAATACAAATAAAAAAAGTCAAAAGACAAGGCACATAGGGCTAGGTCTGAGAGGATCTCAAACTCAAAGCTCCATGTTCAGAATAAAGTGATAATGTGTCACCCTCCTGGCACATCATGTATTACCAATCATGGGAAGCTCAGCTAGAGCTGCAGTGTCCAGAGTGTATGTACGGTTTGCACAGGCATGATTGACGGAATGAATGCCCATGTGGTTGAACTCAATCTCTGGTCCCCTTCCTTTCCCATAGGTTGGGATTGACCAGACATGGCTCAGAGTCCCCACCACCTAATCACATGGTTGGTTGTTCTTGCATGGCCAGCCCCCACCCTGAATATCTCATTAGCATAAGCTGTCAAGTGTCAGGGGCCATAATATATTACAAAAGACACACCCATCATGGGAAATTAAAAAAAAAATTACAGGTTACTCTCCAAGAGTCAGGACAAAGGCCAGACCTCTTTTTGGAGACCAAATGCCCTATTATACAACTCCTCATCTCTACTTTATTTTTCTCCTTACACCTATCACCAACTTATATACAATATATTTTACTTATTTGTTGATTGCCTATTTCCCCCACCTGTGAAGTATAAGTTCCCTGGAGAACAAGGATTTCTGTCTGCTCCATCCTAAGCATCTGGAAGATTGCCTGGTATGCAGACGAAGCAAAGTAAATCTTTGTTGAATTAACTGATTGGTGGCTTTTGAAAAGTCCTCAGCCACTTTTGGAGTCTTTATGAAAGACTTTCTTTTTCAAACAATTTATATAGATATTGACCAAATTCAGGGAGTTTACAAAAACCTTGAAATCCATCCATGAATCCCCTCAATTAAAAAACCACCATATAATGGATAGAGCCTAGACCAGAAACCCCATCTCTGGATCCTAATCCTAGCCTAATGCCTCGGTGTGTCATTTCTACAATCTGGGCCTCACTTTCCTGATCTGTAAAATGGCTAGAATGGACAAAGTGATCTACAATGTCCCTTTTAGATCTAGCATTTTAAATTTTCTGGTGTTGTAGAATTAGTTTTCTAATCCAAATCCTTCACTATACAAATAGAAAAATTGAGACACAGAGAAAAAAGGACCAGCCATTGCCCTGGGGTGACTGTTTGACCTGGAATTTTCCCATTACCAAAGCTATGTGTCTTCCTGCTCTTCCATTGCCAAGATCTTGCTTCCAGCTGAAGGCTTAGTCAATCAGTGTTTTTGATTGATTTGATCCAGTTCCAGAGCTGGAAAGTTGGCAGTTAGCTTACAGTTCATGGAAGAAGAAAGAATATGCATGGCAGAATCTCTTTTCCAACTCAGCTATCCTTACCAGCCTATATATATTTTTAATTTCCTTATCAAAGAGGATAATCCATATGGTATAGATTTCAGGTCATCACTAGATAAGAAAGGTTAGACTTAAAGGAAGAAGATGTTGTGGAAAAGGGGAAAAGCCCAGAGGCAATCCTGGCAGAGTGACTGATTCGTATTAGGCACTCAGTTATTAGAGGGAAGGACAGGGGACTAGATGATGTAAAGTTACTGCTTCCACATTTAACTTTCAATTGTTTTTTTTTTTTTTTTCTTTTTTTTTCCTTGCCAAGTTAAAACACCAATTTCTGGGTGCTATCCTCATAGTTCAAGGTAAGAGGTCCAAATAGTCACTAAGCAAAACCAGAAATAGAAAGATGTTGAAGTCCCTAGAGCCAATTTTTTGGAGATTTTCAGTTGTTTTTATGGTGTACCAGTTTTTCATACCCAGCCTCTCTTTATTCAAGGGGACCCCAAATTTCAGACCAGGCTCATTTCCAGGAGGGACAAGTGGCCAACTAAGAAGGCCACTGTGAGGCACTCACACTTCCTTGTTCAGCCATTCTGTGGCCTGGCTCAGTGCCCTGGCTTTAGGACCCCAACAGGAACCCACCAAGATGCCAAGCACTCGCCTCTCAGGAAGCAGGATGGAGCCTGACACAGAAGAAGATGCCTTAAAATCCGCCTTGACACCACCATTATGCCCCTGTAAGTGAGAACTATAAAAGGGAAATCACAGATGAAATAAGAAAATCCTCAAAGCAGAAAGTTGTCCCAGATTTGTAGCCTTGCATTAAATGCACCGCATTTGCTGTGCAAGTTCCATTAATTGGCTAAGAAATCACACAGCTGGGGCTTTCGCTCAGCCCAGGGAGATGTAAATGACTTGCAGTCCTCAAAAACAGAGATATTTCATGTCCCTCCCCAGGGTAACCTGAATATTTGCTGCCACACAGAGCATATTACTGCCCCAATTTGTTCTTTTTTACATTCCTCAAGAGACAGGAGACCACTGGAAAATATTCCTCTCTTACAGATGTGATATCTTCCCCTCCTAAGGCCTCCTACAACGACTTCTGGCTCCCTTCTCACTCTCATCTGCCCCTCTTCTCAAATCCCAACACCAATAGTCAGGAAGGTCACATCATTTCATCCCTGGATTATTAAAACAATCTTCTCATTGATCTCCCCATCCCATGCCCACACCCCCAATCCTGCTGACATACCCTACAGAATCTATATCAGTTTGATCTTCTCACACTCCTGCCATAGACTCCCACTGCCAGCCCCGACAGTTCTGGGGACACTTTCCATTGGCTGTGAAGTTTATCACTGAGTATTAACACTGAAAACATTTACACTACTAAAGATTGCAATGTATTCCTCTTATATATTAGAACATACTCAAAGGTATCCTTACAATAAAATCAATGTCATTGATATACTTTCTCAAGGTAGAAAAAAAAAAGCAAGTGCATTTTTTAGACTGCAAATTGGGAATTTAATGTGACTTACAGGCTCCTACCCATGATCTTCATTTTGTCATAATTATAAACTACTAATGTGTTGTGAATTTGATTTTACAGTGATTTCCATATTTTAGAGTTTTACCGACTGATTAAACTATAGATATTAAGATACCTCATGTTGTAATAATGACTTGATGAAGTTTTACCTAATTTAGGTAATGTGCTGGGGATAGTATGCCATAAAATATAGACAATGAGAGGGGACAAAGTCAATTGATATAAAAGATTAATTTAACAAAGCCAGCTTGTTAAATGACCAGAAGGACATGTCATCCACATTAAGCTGCCAGTGATGGAGAAAAGTGACTATAGCTTTGAAAATGAACCTCAAATCCAGACTCACAATCAATTCGCTTCTAATGAGGGCAACTATGCATAGCATGCTCAACACAGAGAATTTACAGATTTTCCAAGGGCTAATAAACATCCTGAACAACACTAAGATGTTAGATAATTTTTAATAAGGAAAACAGCAGAGATAGACAAGAGAAGAGTACATGGATAAGAATACTGCGAGAAATACAAACAGCATCACTGACACAGGCATCACCACATCAACTGAAAAGTGAGCATTAAGTAAAATTTGCAATATATGCATACTAATGATATGTTGAAACAGTAAATTCTATGTGTCATTATTTAACAACATAATATAACAGAGCTTATTTATGCCTATTCTTCCATAGAACATTCTCACTTTTATGGAACTGGAATGGACATCTAAAGAAAAAATCAAGACATTTCAAGATAAAATTTAATTGTCAAAAGATTAACAGTCAATTTATTTATTTTTCCATATAAATGGCAGTATGTTAATAACTTAAAAGTGATTCATTTCATTGTTGCATTCTTGTTAAATTCTTTTATGAATACTAGAACAAAAAAAGATTATGGCACTAATTCCTTTATTATCTTTGAGCTTGAGTTTTGTGTTTATTTATAGGGGAGGTAAGTTGGGAAATGGTATCAAAATCTACATGTGCCTAAAATAGTGTTGTGCATGTAAAGATCATAATTCATATATATCTCATCAGACCAAAAAAAAAAAAAAAATAGTAGAGAACTACTGGCCTTTCAGTATTATATCTCAATCACTCTTTTCACATTCCCCAACTGATACATGGGCTCCATCCAAATTTCTTTCCTTGCTGCCCACAAAATGGACCTTTTTCCAAATCTTTCTGCCTTTATTTGTATGCCTCGCTCCCTTCTTGCTGGAAACCCTTCCTCCTCCTCTCTATCTTTAAATACAAAGCTCAGGCCCCACCTTTTCCATGACACTTCCCCTGGAGACTATCTGCCAAGTGTTCTCAAACTTCAATGCATATAAATGGGAGGGAAGGAGAGATAGCATATGTGAAATGCCAAGCCACTCCTCAGAGACTCTAATTCAGTAGGTCATGAATGGAGCCCAAGAAACTGCACATTAATGCCTGATGAGCAGTAGCAGGTGTAAGGGGTCCACAAACCACTTGAGAGTCACTGCACTGGCCTGTGTGATCTTGCCCTCTGATTGGCACTTATAAATAATCACTTAATCCTCATTCCATCCAGGCCAATATCGTGTCCCCAACTAGACTCTTCTATCCTTTGAATGCACATGGAAAGTAAGTTAACATTGATCAATACGCAACATGATGTTGGACCTGTACCCAAAGCAGGACTCTTAGAGGTTGCTATATTAGACAGAGAACTTCAGGTTCTGAAGCACCTTTCCCCACACACAACATTCCTCCTGCCTTCCTCACGGTCTAGGCATGGCTTATTCCCTGCAGCAGATCACCATAACAACACTGCAGATAATGTAGAAAGGAATGAGACCACCCAGTTGGAGAAGTCTGGGAGAGATTTAATGGTAACAGCACTCTGGTGGCTGAAGGATAATGTCCAGTTGATTTCTCTCAGAGATGGAACACATGCAAAAAATGTATTTCATTTTCCAGAAAGGGTGATTTAGATTAAACCTGCCAAGCAGCTGTCTGACTAACATGTCAATTAGACTGGAATGGGATACAGAGGCAAATCTCATCTATGGAGGATCAGAGATTATTAGAGTTCTAAGGAAATGTAGGAATATAGCCACACACACACAGCAGTCCTCTTGCTTTGAGGAAAAAGTTTCTCCTGATATCCTAGGTAGCTCCTCCCCAGGGACACTGGTCCCACTTTGTCTTTGACTTCTGGGATCTTGCTCCATCAATAATTCCCTTGTTCACTCTTTTTAAAAAACTTCTAATCATAAAAGTATACACAGACTCTTTTCTGCTGGACACGAACCAGCAACCTTCTTCTAATTCCCATGGAAATGGGGAGGGACAGCCTAACCATGGAGGCTCTCTGGGGAAGTAGAGCTGAAAGATGGATCCTAGAGACAAGAATAAACCCTGAATCAAGCTGAGCTGTACTTTTTAGTTTAAATGAGCCAATACATTTCTTTTTTAAAAATATACCCTCAAGAGAGGATTGTGGGAAGATGACAGAGTAAGGAGCTCCAGGATTCAGTCTTTCCAACAGAAGAACCATTGAAGGCAGGAACTGTGTGAATCAACTATTTTGAAATTCTGGAGTCCAGTAGACTACTATACATTGTCCAGGGAAAAGGAGGAGGAAGAGGCTGTTAAATTATGGTAAGTAACAGTAAATTCCACTCTCCTTGGGGCAGTTACTGGCACCCAGCCCCTCTCTTATGGCAGGCTGCAATGGGGCCCAGCCTATGACCTAGCATGCTGGTGCCAGAAAGGGACATAAAAATCCACTGCTCCAAGATCTGGGGGTGGACACAGGCTGATCACTGACACAGCTTTTGATTAGAGACTTCACATTACTGGAGGCCTGGCTGAAGATGACCACTGTTTCAACCTGCTCCAGACAAAGGCAACCAAAGGGACTTAAAAATGGCAAACTTAATCAGAGTTGCAGAGGACAGCTGAAGGGCTACATTTGCAGGGCAATTCAAAAACTGCAGCTTGGGTACTTGTAGAAGCACCTAGCACCGTTCTTGGCCCCTCAATCTGTCCCTCCCCAGGGCAGTTTGGAGCCTGCTGGTGCTCCCTTTGTGGGTTCCTGGCTTTGTTCTGGCCAAGAAAGACTCACTTGGGAAACTCCTCTTGAACATTTCTCCCCTGCCACCACCAAGAATTTGCCCTCCAGGCAAAAACAACTTCAGCCAATGAAAATATTGTAAGAAACAGTTGAGGCAGATGACCTAGGACAAAGGCTTACCTTCTTAAATCCAGCAGTGGAACACCATGGAAGAGGGAGATGGTCTGTCTCCTGAGGGTAGAGGGGGCACTCAAACTCTTTTAAACAGGGGAACTCCTAAGCCACTAGCAAGCACAAGCCAGGACAAGACACAGGCCAAGACAGGGAGACCCTATACTTTGCGTTCACCTTGGGCTGACCTTCCTGATAGGAGGGCTGACACTCAAGAAAATCTGTCATATCACTAGCTGGTTACAAGCTCAAGAAACAGAAATCTCAGAATAAATCCCAGAGTTAACATTTTAACAATATTAAAATGTACAATATGCAATAAAGGATAAGAAGACAAACAGTAAATGATGGCCCGAGGATAAAAATCCAGAAAACACCCAGGAAGAAGACTATACTGTGGACATACCAGAAAACACTTTTTTTAAAAAAATGATTTTAATATGCTCAAGAAGATAAAGGAAAATATGGAAGAACTACTACAGAATATCAGGAAAACAATGAATGAACAATATGAGAATTTCAATAAAGAGACAGAAATTTTAGAAAGGAACCAAACACAACTATACGAATAGAAGACAACAATAACTGAAATAAAAAATTCCCAGAGGACTTTCATAAGCAGATTAGAACTGGCAAAGGAAAGAAACAGTAAACTCAAGGACAAGACAATTGAAATAAATCAGGCTGAAGATCAGAAAGAAAAAGAATTATATAAAGTGAGAATAGCCTACAAAATCTCTAGGATGGATAGTGTGAAGCCCTGATATATCCCAGAGAAATTTGGGCAGAGAGTAAAACAGTATTTGAAAAGCCCTCTTTAGGAACTAGGGAAAAATGTGGAAATGTTAAACTTACCCACCTGGAGAATTCCTTATATTCTTGCAAGCACTGGGGACTACCAATTTAGTAGGCTGAGCCCTCGACCTTGGGGCTTGCCCATATGAAGACTGTTACTGAAAAGGATAGGCTAAGCCTACTTATAATTGTACCTGAGAGTCACCCCCAGAGAACCTCTTTTGTTGCTCAAATGTGGCCTCTCTCTCTAAGCCAACCCCACAGGTAGACTCACTGCCCCTCCCCCACGTGGGGCATGACTTCCAAGGGTGTAACTCTCCCTGGCAACATGGGACATGACTCCTAGGGATGAGTAGGGACCCAGCATTGTGGGATTGAGAAAGCCTTCTGGACCAAAAGGGGGAAGAGAAATGAAACAAAATAAAGTTTCAATGGCTGGGAGATTTCAAATGGAGTCAAGAGGTCATTCTGGAGGTTATTCTTATGCATTATATAGATACCCCTTTTTAGTTTTTAGTGTATTAGAATAGCTAGAATGAAATACCTAAAACTGTTGAACTGTAATCCAGTAGCCTTGATTCTTAAGGACGACTGTCTAACTATGTAACTTATACAGTGTGACCATATATGATTGTGAAAACCTTGTGGCTCACACTCCCTTTATCCAGTGAATGGACAGATAAGCAGAAAAATGGGGACAAAAAAAGTAAATGAATAATAGGATGAGATGGGGGTATGGGATGTTTTGGATGTTCTTTTTACTTTTATTTTTATTTTTATTCTTATATTTATTTTTATTATTTTTTGGAGTAATGAAAATGTTCAAAAATTGATTTTAGTGTGGAACGCACAACCATATGATGATACTGTGAACAACTGATTGTACACTTTGGATGATCGTATGGTATGTGAATATGTCTCAATAAAATTACAGGGAAAAAAAACCTCTGGGATAATATCAAGTGTCCCAGTGTATGCATCATGGGAGTCTCAAAAGGAGAAGAAAGGGAGAAAGGAAAGAAGGAATATTCAAAGAAAAGATGGAAAACATCCTAATACAGCAAAAGACATGAATATGTGCATTCAGAAGCCCAAAGAATAGCAAACAGGATAAACTTGAAGAAAAATACACACTGTCACATATTGATCAAATTGTCAAATAGTAAGGACAATCTATTTGGTACAGGATCTAAATTTTCTAAATGGTACAACTCTACAGTCGATTTGTTCAAACACCACCATTGCATGGAACTTTGAATAGGAAGTGAGATACGATAGGTTAGTATAGGCTGGAATGAAATAGTGACACATCCCAGAGTAATTTGGGCAGATAATAAAAAATATATTTACAGCCTCCCCCTCCCCAGCCCTGAGGATCTGGGGGAAGGTGCAGATGTGTTGGACATCCTCACCTGGACTGGTGTTGATGTTGTCACAAACATTGGGACTGGCAGTTTGATGTGCTGAGCCCTCGATCATGGGACTTGCCCCTATGAAGTTCATTACTGCAAAGGAGAGGCTAAACTTGCATATAGTGGTGCCTAAGAGTCTCCCCCTGAGTACCTCTTTGTTGCTCAGATGTGGCCCTCTCTCTCTCTAACTGAGCCATCTCGACAGGTGAACTCACTGCCCTCCCCACTACGTGGGACCCGACTCCCAGGGTTGTAAATCTCCCTGGCAATGCAGAATATGACTCCCGGGGATGAATGTGGACCTGGCCTCGTGAGACTGAGGGTATCTTCTTGACCAAAAGGGGGATGCAAAATGAGAGGAAATAGTTTCAGTGGCTGAGAGATTTCAAATGGAGTCGAGAGGTCACTCTGGTGGACATTCTTATGCACTATATAGATAACACGTCTTAGGTTTTAATGCATTGGAATAGCTAGAAGTAAGTACCTGAAACTACCAAACTCCAACCCAGCAGTCTGGACTCCTGAAGACAATTATATAATAATGTAGATTACAAGGGGTGACAGTGTAATTGTGAAGACCTTGTGGATCACACCCCCTTTATCTAGTGTATGGATGACTAGAAAAATGGGGATAAAACTAAAGGACAAATGGGGTGGGATGGGGGGGATGATTTGGGTGTTCTTTTTTCACTTTTATTTTTTTTTCTTATTCTGGTTCTTTCTGATGTAAGGAAAACGTTCAGAGATAGATTGTGGTGATGAACACATAACTATGTCATCATACTGTGGGACAGTGGATTGTATACCATGGATGATTGTATGGTGTGTGAATGTATTTCAATAAAACTGAATTTAATTAAAAAAAAAAAGGGCAGTACATAATGGCAGTGAAGCAAAAGGCCTTGAAATTAGGACAAATCTTCACTCTGCTCCTTCTAGTTATATGATCTTGGAAAAGGTTGCTTTATCTCTCTGTGCCACAGTTTTCTCATCTGTAAAATGGGAATAAAGATACTTCCCTGTACTTTGTTATAAAGATTAAATAAGAAAAAAATATATTATAGCATTATATTGCAGTGTGAGGCACACAGAAGCCTTCAATAAACAGTACTCATAATAACTAAAGGAAGAAGCACAACTATCACTTTTCTTAATTTCACTTACAGAAATGTCCTCAAAGGAAAGACAAATTTCTATACAGTAGACCTTGTTTTACATTATCAATATGTTCCAAGACCCTTCATGCAAGCTGAAAATTGCTAATAGCACACCCCATTATTTAATAAGTATTTCTTATATGAACATACCTATCACACATTTTTATAAATAAAGCAAATAAACACTCTAGTAACAATAAGTACACACAATCAATTATAGATAAATGTTTTTTTAATTTAATTCTTTTTCTCTCTCTCTTTTTTTTCCTATTGCCAATAGTGTATACCTGAATTCACTTATGTTGAGTTCACAGAAAATGAGGTCTACTGTATTTAAGATCTCTACTCAGTAACTTGAGTGTTCACTAAAATATTAGTAATTGTTTAGTTTATATTGCTTGCTATGGAGAAGTATCTTATCCCTTATCCTTACCCAAAGGCAGCTTAAATTACTTCTAACTTGGATTTAATTAAGAGAATCTCTTAGCTGGAAGTGGCCCTGGAACGTATTTTTATTTTACTTTTTGGGCATATTTAAAATGTGGTTACATGAAATTATTTTTAAAATGTAAAATTTTGAAAACAGTGGTCATGATACCTCAATGCGCAATGAAAATTGTCTTTTATTTTTCATCTAGGATAATTTAAAAATATCAGTTATTTTATATTATGGATATGATTTACAATAAAATAAAGATATGTAGTATCATCTAAAAAAAATGTTAAGGACAGAGAGGATTCTGAAAACTGAAAGAGAAAAGCAATGTGTAATGTACAAGGGAGTCCCAATTAGATAGAGATTATACCAAGTATTTAATGGATTTTGTAAAGATAAGAGACACTATTTGGAAAGTAATCACCACTGCCCAGCACTTAACAGCAACTCAGTACATAATAGCTCTTAGGATAAGAAAGTAGGAGTGTGTGGTGGATAAGGACACAGGTATGGAATCAGAAAGACCTAGGTTTAAGCCCCAGTCCTCCCAGTTGCAAGCCATTTGGCCTTGGACAAGTAGAAAAGCTTCTCTAAGTTTCATTTTCAATTTATTTACTTTAAAAATGACTATAATAGACTTCTAAGCCCTGCCATGATAGAGTAACTTCTATTGGACTAACACTCCTGCCAAGTACAATTATAAAAGCTATATAAAATATGTAAAAAAAATATTTGAAGGCCTCATAGAGCAATCAACATGAACAGAATGTGAGGGGCTATGATTTAGGAAAGACTCTGGAAAGGGAAATTAAATTTAGCTTTTTCCCTAAGAGAACTTTACAATTTTTAGTGCAGGTAAATAGAGCCCAAGAAGAAAATGACAGTCTTGTTGAGTTGAAAAAACAATGGTCAGCATTCAGGACAGCCAAAACAGCTGGGACCTAAGGTCAAAATCCCAGAGAAAATAGAAACATATAGGGCATAGGGAAGAAATTCTTCTCATATTGTTGATTACATCCTAAACCACATTTTGCAGAGAAAGACTCCAAAAGAACTAATAGCAGAAAACAACCTGAAGCCTAAAAACATGAGCAGACATTTCAGCCGCTACATGGTACTAAAAAGACATAGATTAGAGTACAAGCATCATCAAAGTGGGCAGGCTTTGGTAAACATACTGAGGTATCATAAGGTCATAACCTAGGAATAAGAGCCATACCCCATGAGTAAGGACAAAACTGAAATAGGCCAGTCCTAAGAAAGCCGAAAACTAATGCCAAGAGCAAGTCGATTCACTTTAGTTTATCTGCATGCTAGCAGAAAATTTATCCTCTTTGGAGAAAGATAACTTCATCCAGAACCTCTACAGCTTTTTATCTACAACATCCATTATCCAAAAGGAAAAAAAAAAAAAAAAAATCAGGACCAAATGACAAAAAGCAAGAAAAAAATGTCAATAGAAACAGACCTACAGATGGTGCAGGTAGTAAAGATTTCAGTCAGGAACTTTAAAGTAACCATGATTAATATGTTCAAAATAATGAATGAAAATATAGAGATATTCACCAAACACTTAGAATCTATTAAAATAAAGTCAGAAAAAACATTTAGAACTGGAAATATACCATAAATTATATTAAGCATTTGAAGTATAGGTTTACTAGAAGATTAGGAAAGGGAAAACAGAGAATTAATGAACTGGAATAGAGATCAGTAGAAAATAACCAAGTTGAAACCTAGAGAAAAAATACAAGTGGAAAATATAGAAAAGAGTATAAGAGATATATGTTGGGGAGAAAAGGTCTAAGATACATTAAAGCAGTGTCCAAGGAAGAGTTTGGAGAGAAAATGAAACAGAAGCAATATTTGAAGAAACGTTGTCAGAGAATTTTCAAAAACTAATGAAAGACAAGTCATAGATACCAAAAAAACTATTACTTTCAAGCAGGATAAATGAAAAGCCACACCTGTGTACATCATAGTCAAATTAAGAAAAAAAATCAAAGGAGAAAATTCATAAGACCGCAAGAGAAAAAAAAAAGACACATTGAGACTGACATCTGACTTTTCAGCAGAAGACAATGACCTTTAAGTGCCATGGGAAATGTACAATTCTACATCCATCAAAAATGTCCTTCAAAACTGAAAGAGAAAAAGTACAATTTCAGACAAAAAAAAAAATTAAGAGACTTAGTCACCAGAATACCTACATTAGAAGAACTATTAGAGAAAGTTTATCAGACTAAAATAAAATGATCTCAGATGGAAGAATGGAACTACAGGAAGGTATGAAGAGCAAAACGAAAGATAAATATATGAGCTAATATAAAAAGGAATATTAACAATTCAAGTGGCAATAATAATACTATTCTGTAATACTCAGACCATGTAGAACTAAAATATAAGACCATAAATAGCACAAAAGGTGAGAGGGGAAAATGGAGTTAAATTGTTTTAGGGCTGTTTAGAAGTAGCAAAAGTACTAATATAAAGGAGACAGTAATAAATCCATGAAGTAAAGTGTAATTTCTAGAGAAACTCCTAAAGCAATAATGGAACAATGTACAACTAAAAAGCTAATAGAAAAGAAACATGCAGTAATAAAAATAATTGATTAATCCAAAAGAAGGCAGTAAAGGAAAATTAAAAGAACAAAGAAAAGACGAGTCAAGTAGAAAATAAATAGCAAGATGATATAATTAAACCCAACTACCTCAGTAATTAAGTGAAAATTGACTAAATACTCCAATTAAAAGACAAAGATTGTCAGATTGGATGACACCCTTTTTACATATAAAGACACAAAAGGTTTATTTTAAATGGTACTTAAAATATACCTTCAAAATTGATAACGTAAAAGCTGACAAAACTAAAAGAAAAGATTTTTTAAATCCACAATCTTAATTGGAAAATTTAGAACACCCTTGTCAGTATCTGATTAAATAAGCTGACAAAAAAAAGTGAATAAGGGATGTCACCAACATGGTGAGATAAAATATCCCCTGGAAAATTTTCCTCTCAGAAACAACTAATAAACGGACAAATCTCACTTTCTTGGAACTCTGGAGGGCATTCAAGACAGAAGAAAAACTCTCTAAGTGCTGATTCAAAGAAAAAGGAAAAACACCACCAAAGTAAAAGGTAGGAGATCTGTGACCTGCACCTGCCAGTCTGGATGCCTCCCCCTCACACAGTCTCACACAGCTCAGGAATCTCACAGGGCAGCATGGCCTGGGCACCTGCTGCTGTGGGCTCGGACCATAGAGCCACTCACGGCAGCAAGTTAGAACCCCATGCATATCCAGGCACGAGGACCCAAGTCTATGGGGACCCAGGGTGGAACACAAGCAGATGGTGAGGAGTATAAAAGGGCCCCCAGGAAACAAAAGAGATGATGGCAGAACTGTTGGCAAGAGGTGTACACACTCATACTAGTCTCTGATTGCTCTACCAGCTAAACAAAAAAAGGGACATTTTCGAACACTGGGATATCATAAGAGAAAAGTAACTGGAGGAAGAAAAACCTCACAGAATTTTTTAAAAAAGGGGGGTGGGGGGGGACTGAACTGCTTTAAGGTAGGATGGGTTGCAGATCCTAAAAGTGTAATGAAAAGGTGGCAATGAATGAGAAGATAAATTAAATCATAGGAGCAGGAAGAAAATTTTACACAAAAATTAACAGAACATACCAGGATTCCTGGAGAAGAAACAGAGGAAAGGAAGTTTTCTCCTGGGCATGAAACAATGGCAGGTGAAAGCACAATCTTAAAACTTCTACTGTATCAGGGCAAGAATCAGATGCAGCCAACATTAGAAAATCTGAACAATTAAACACAGGCTACTTTAAAGGTCCAGTATAAGTTGGACTTAGCCTCAAAGCAGAGCTTTAACACACAATCTACAGTAACACCATAGGCAAGAGGGAGAAACTGACCTTCAGAATTAGCACATCAAAATAGTCAGATATTCACTGTGTGTTAAAACTTCAACTTCCATGTGAGACCAAGGGAAGAGATGTTCATTTAGTGCAGGATCTATATTTTCTAAACAGTATAACTCTACAGTCAGTTTGTTCAAACACCACAACTACATGGAACTTCGAATAGGAAGGGAGATCTGGTAGGTTTGTATAGGTTAGAGTGAAACAGTGACACATCCCAAAGTAATTTGGGCAGAGAATAAAAATATATATGCAGGGCCCCCATGAGAGGCTGGGGGAAAATGCAGAGGTGTTGGGCTTCCTCACCTGAATTATTGCTGATGTTCTCACAAACATTGAGGACTAGAAGTTTGATATACTGAGGCCTCTATCATGGGACTTGCCCTTATGAAGCTTGTCACTGCAAAGGAGAGGCTAAACCTACTTATAATTTTACCTTATTGTATCCTCCTGAGTGCCTCTTTATTGCTCAGATGTGGGCCTCACCCTCTAACTAAGGAACCTCAGCAGGTGATCTCACTGCCCTCCCCCATAGGGGACCTGACTCCCAGGGGTGTAAATCTCCCTGGCAGCCCAGGATATGCACCCTGGGGATGAATCTGGACCTGGCATTGTGGGACTGAGAACATCTTCTTGACCATAGGGGGGATACAAAATGAAACAAAATAAAGCTTCAGTGGCAGATATATTTCAAATGGAGTCGAGAGGTCACTCTAGTGGACATTCTTATGCACTACATAGATAACACTTTTTAGTTTCTAATGTACTGGAATAGCTAGAAATAAATACCTGAAACTATCAAACTCCAACACAGTAGCCTGGACTCTTGAAGATGATTGTGTAACAATGTAGCTTACAAGGGGTGCCAGTGTGATTGTGAAAACATTGTGGATCACACTCCCTTTATCCAGTGTATGGATGGATGAGTAGGAAAATGGAGACAAAAACTAAATGAAAAATAGGGTGGGATGGGGAGGATGATTTGGGTGTTTTGTTTTACTTTTATTTTTCATTCTTATTCTGATTCTTTCTGGTGTAAGGAAAATGTTCAAAAATAGATTGGAATGATGAATGCATAACTATATGATGGTACTGTGAACAGTTATTGTACACTGTGGATGACTGTATGGTATGTAAATATGTTTCAATAAAACTGAAGTTAATTAAAAAAAATCAGATGTTCAGACATAAGCAAAAAATTACAAGCCATACTAAGAAACAAGAAGATATGACTCAGTCAAGGAAACAAATTAAAACTTCTTAGGAGACACAGACTTTGGGACAATGAATCAAAGAAATTCAAAAAAATCTCCCAAATCAATTTAAGGAGATGAAGGAAAAAATGGATAGAAATAAACTAATGATGAATATACACCTAAAGGATTTTAAGAAGACAATGTGTGAGCAAAAAGAAGAACTAGAAAGTTTAAAAAGAAACAAATTATGGAGATTAAAGGCACAACAATGGAGATTAAAATTACACTGGAGGCCTACAACAGCAGATTTGAACAGGTGAAATATAAAGAAACAGCAAACTAGAAGACTGGATAATCAAACTCATACAGTCAGAACAGATGCAGAAAAGAATCAGAAAAAATATTGGGCAGTGGCAAAGGGGCTTGAGTGATGGCATGAAGCATACCAATGGGAGTCCCTGGAGGAGAAGAGAAGGGAAAAGTGGCAGAATGAATATTTGAGGAAATAATAGACCAAAATTTCCCAATTATTATGAAAGATATCAATATACATGTCCAAGAATCACAGCATACTCCAAACAGAATAAACCCTAATAGACATACTCTGAGATACAAACTAATCAGATTGTCAAATGCCACAGAAAAAGAGAGAATTCTGAAAGCAGCAAGAGAAAAGTGATTCATCACATACAAGGGATCCTCCACAAGACTAATTGCCAATTTCTCATAAGAAGCCATGGAGGTGAGAAGGCAGTGTATGATATATTTAAGGTACTGAAATAGAAAAACTGCCAGCCAAAAATTATTTATATATCAAAACTAACCTTCAAAAATGAGGGAGAGTTTAAAACATCTATAGATAAACAGAAACTGAGAGTTCATCACCAAAAAACTTGCCGTATAAGAATTGTTAAAGGCACCACAATTGCATGGAACTTTGAATAGGAAGTGAGATATGGTAGGTTAGTACAGGCTGGAGTGAAATAGTGACACATCCCAGAATAATTTGGGCAGATAATAAAAAATATATTTACAGCTTCCCCCTCCCCAGCCCCGAGGATCTAGGGGAAGGTGCAGATGTGTTGGACATCCTCACCTGGACTGGTGTTGATGTTGTCACAAACATTGGGACTGGCAGTTTGATGTGCTGAGCCCTCGAGCATGGGACTTGCCCTTATGAAGCTCATTACCACAAAGGAGAGTCTAAACTTGCATGTAATGGTGCCTAAGAGTCTCCCCCTGAGTACCTCTTTGTTGCTCAGATGTGGCCCTCTCTCTCTCTAACTGAGCCATCTCGACAGGTGAACTCGCTGCCCTCCCCCCTACATGGGACCCGACTCCCAGGGGTGTAAATCTCCCTGGCAATGCAAAATATGACTCCCGGAGATGAATGTGGACCCAGCATCGTGGGACTGAGGGTATCTTCTTGACCAAAAGGGGGATGCAAAATGAGACAAAATAGTTTCAGTGGCTGAGAGATTTCAAATGGAGTCGAGAGGTCGCTCTGGTGGACATTCTTATGCACTATATAGATAACACGTCTTAGGTTTTAATGCACTGGAATAGCTAGAAGTACCTGAAACTACCAAACTCCAACCCAGCAGTCTGGACTCCTGAAGACAATTATAGAATAATGTAGATTACAAGGGGTGACAGTGTGATTGTGAAGACCTTGTGGATCACACCCCCTTTATCTAGTGTATGGATGACTAGAAAAATGGGGATAAAAACTAAAGGACAAATGGGGTGGGATGGGGGGATGATTTAGGTGTTCTTTTTTCACTTTTATTTTTTATTCTTGTTCTGGTTCTTTCTGATGCAAGGAAAATGTTCGGAGATAGACTGTGGTGATGAACGCATAACTATGTTATCATACTGTGGACAGTGGATTGTATACCATGGATGATTGTATGGTGTGTGAATGTATTTCAATAAAACTGAATTTAATTTAAAAAAAAAAAAAGAATTGTTAAAGGGAGTCCTTCAGGTTGAAAGGAAAAGGCAGAAGAGAGTGGCCAGGAGTAGCATGAAGAAGTGAAGATCTTCAGTAACAGTAACTAAATGGGTAAATGCAAAACTCCATAGTACTGTATTCTCAATAACTTTATAATAACTAAACTTTAATTCTCATAAGAGTTAGAAGACAACTGAATAAGAAATAATCACATTTCCTGATGACACACAAAATATAAAGAGGTAATTTGGAAGAAAACAACATAAAGAGAAGAAATGGAGGGACGCAGAACCAGAGAATGTTTATGCCACTGAAATTAAGTTGGTATCTATTCAAATTAGTAGGTTATACATGTAGGTAATACAAACTCCAGAGTAACCACAAAAATACCAAAATGAAAATGAGAAATGGAACAGTCAGATATGTTACAAAAGATCAATGATACAGAAAAGGAGGCTGTAATAAAGAAAAATGGGACAAAAAGGATATAGGACATATAAATACCAAAGTACAAAGTGGTTGGAGTAAGTTCAGTCTTTCCAGAAATAACACTGAATGTTAATGGATTTAATACCCCATCCACAAACTAATATTGGCAGAATAGATTTAAAAAAAGGCATAATTCAACTATATGTTGTTTACACCAGACTAATCCTAAAACCAAAGACACAAATATGTTGAAAGTAAAAGAATGGAAAAAGATAATCTGTGCAAATACTAACCAAAAGAAAGCAGGGGCAACTATACAAACATCAAACTATACTTTCAGTTAAAATCTGTTACAAGAGACAAAGAAAGACATATATGTAATAAAAGGGTCAATCCACAAAAAAGAAATAACAATCTTAAATTTGCATGCACCTAACCACAATGCCCCAAAATACATGAGGCAAACACTGGCATAACTGAAGGAAGAAATAGATACCTACAATAATAGTTGAAGACTTCAATATACCACTTTCATCAGTAGCTAGAACATCTACACAGAAGACCAATAGGGAAACAGGGAAGTTAAACAATATGACAAATGAACAGGAGCTAACAGATATACAAAGAACACTGCACAACAAAAGAGCAGGTTACAGATACAATCATCAAGATGGCAGCATAGAGAGGAGTGGAAGCTAAGTAATCCCCCTGGAACAACTAAAAAAAAAAACAGAAACAACTAGCAAATAATCCAGAATAACTGCGGGGGGACAAACGAGACCATCCGCTCATCATACACCAACATGAATTGGGAGGAATGCCCAAGATCACAGCATAAAATCTGTAAGTAAAACCTGCGGATCCAAGTCATGAGACCCCCTCCCCCATAGCCCAAGCTGCAAAGCCTCATGGTGCCAGAGAGAAGCTCTCTCCTAGCAAGCGAATATAGCTCAGCTGAGCTCCAACTGGGGTTTTAAGTAGCGAGTGTGAACTACTCACTACAGGCACAAATCCCCAAAAAAAAACAGACAGAGGCTTTGGGTGATGACTGACCTTGGAGAGTCAGAGGGTCACCTTGGACTAGGTCTGAAGGGGACTATCTGTTTCTTTTTTGGCTCAGTGGAGAAAGCCCCAGTCATTTTCAGTTTCCAGGGCTGTGACTCAGGGAAGGGTGGAGACAGCACAAGCAGAGAAAGAGACCATTGAAATGCTAATGACCTCCCCCTAGGGGGTTGATCTTCTCTAAGAGGAAAGGGGTGGGGCCCTTTCCATTCAGAACCAGACCCCAGAGCCTGAGGGAACACGGCCATACCTCCTCACAGCAGTCAAGAATTATAGGCTAACAGGCATCACCTGCTGGGCAGAAAAGCACAGTGACCTGAGGCATCACAGGGTGGAGCAATTTTCTAAGACACACACTCAGGGAAACCAGATACTGAATATTTCTTCCCTCTGGGACATGAGCCTGTTCTGGTCTGGGAAAACCTGATTTGGATAACCAAGGAAACCATGCCTAGACAACAGAAAATTACAACGTACACTAAGAAAAACAAAGTTATGGCCCAGTCAAAGGAACCAACGTACACTTCAACTGAGACACAGGAATTTAAACAACTAATGCTAAATCAATTCAAAAAGTTTAGAGAAGATATTGCAAAAGAGATAGAGGCTGTAAAGAAAACACTGGGCATACATAAGGCAGAAATCGAAAGTTCAAAAAAACAACTAGTAGAATCTATGGAAATGAAAGGCACAACACAAGAGATGAAAGACACAATGGAAGCATACAACAGCAAATCTCAAGAGACAAGAAGAAAACACTCAGGAACTGGAGAATAAAACACCTGAAAGCTTACACGCAAAGGAGCAGATGGAGAAAAGAATGAAAAATATGACCAACGTCTCCAGGAACTTAAGGATGAAACAAAGTACAATAATGTATGTGTCATGGGTGTCCCAGAATGAGAAGAGAAGGGAAAAGGGGCAGAAGCAATAACAGAGGAAATAATCAATGAAAACTTCCCATCTCTTATGAAAGACATAAAATTACAGATCCAAGAAGCGCAGTGTACTCCAAACAGAAGAGATCTGAATAGGCCTATGCCAAGACACTTAATAATCAGATTATCAAATGTCAAAGACAAAGAGAATCCTGAAAGCAGCAAGAGAAAAGCGATCCATTACATACAAAAGGAAGCTTAATAAGACTATGTGCAGATCTCTCAGCAGAAACCATGGAGGCAAGAAGGAAGTGGTGTGATATATTTAAGATACTGAAAGAGAAAAACCACCAACCAAGAATCCTATATCCAGCAAAGCTGTCCTTCAAATACGAGGGAGAGCTCAAAATATTTTCTGACAAACACAATGAGAGACTTTGTGAACAAGACACCCGCCCTACAGGAAATACTAAAGAGAGCACTACAGAGTGATAGAAGACAATAGTGCATGGTCTGGAACACAATTTTGGGAGATGGTAGCACAACAAAGTAAGTACACTGAACAAAGATAATTAAGAATGCAGTTGAGAGGAAGGTTGAGAGCATGTGAGACACCAGAAGAAAGGAGGAAAGATAAAGACTGGGACTGTGTAACTTGGTGAAATCTAGAGTATTCAACAATTGTGACAAAATGTACAAATATGTTCTTTTACAAGGGAGAACAAGCAAATGTCAACCTTGCAAGGTGTTAAAAATGGGGAGGCATTGGGGGAGGGATGCAATCAATGTAAACTAGAGACTGTAACTAATAGAATCATTGTATTATGCTTCCTTTAATGTAACAAAAGTGATATACCAAGGTAGATGCAGATAAGAGGGGGGGATAGGGGAGGCATGTTAGACACTTGACATTGGTGGTGTTGTCTGATTCTTTACTGTACTTTGATTTAAGGTTATTTTTCCTTTTGCTGCTTCCTAGCTATCATTTTTTTTTCCTCCTTCTTTTGCCTCTCTACCTTCTTTGACTCTCCCTCCTGCCTTGTGGAAGAAATGTACATGCCCTTATATAGATAATGGTGAAGGCGGTGAACACATAAATGTATGGCCAGATAGAGAACCATTGATTATTTACTTAGGATGGAATGTATGGTGAGTGAACAAAACCATATCAAAAAAAAAAAAAAAAAAAAAAAGGGTTGATGACAAAACCTCGAGGGCAATATACTGAGTGAAATAAGCCAGACACAGAAGGACAATTATTGCAGGGTCTCACTGATAGGAACTAATTATAATATGTAAACTCATAGACATGAAATATAAGGTACCAAGTTATAGGACGAGGCTTAAGAATGGGGAACGGTTGCTTAGTATGAGCAGAATGTTCAACTAGGAATTTAAATGTTTGGAAATGAACAGACGTGTCAGTAGCAAGATGTGAGAATAACTAACAGTGCCAAATGGCGTGTGAATGAGGTGGAAAGGGGAAGCACAGAGTCATATATGTCACCAGAAGGAAAGTTGGAGGTCAAAAGATGGGAATGTATAAAATTGAATCCTATGGTGGGCAATGTCCATGAGCAACTGTACAAATACTAGAAATCGCCTCCATGAACCAGAACAAATGTATGACAGTACAATTAGAAGTTAATAATAGAGGCGCACATAGGGAAGAAATATGTACCTATTGCAAACTATATACTACAGTTAGTAGTACTTCAACATTATTTCATAAACAGTAACAAATGTACTATACCAACACTATGAGTCAACAATTGAGGGGGGTTGATTAGGGATATGGGAGGATTCGAGTTTCCTTTTCTTTTTTTCTTTTTTCATCTTTCACTTTATTTCTTGTCTGGAGTAATGAAAAGTTTCTAAAAATTGAACAAAAATTACGTGTGGTGATGGATGCACAGCTGTGAGGGTATCCAGGGGCAAGTGATTGTACACTTTGGATCTTTGGATAATTGTATGGTATCTGAACAATCCCAATAAAACTTAAAAAGGGAAAAAAAAAAAAAGAACAGATTACAGATTCTTCCCAAGTGTACATGAATCATACTCCCAGAAGGACCACATGTTGGATCCCAAAACAAGTCTAAATAAATTTTTAAAAATTTAAATTATACAAAACCTCTTCTCTGAACAAAATGGAATGAAACTGGAAATCAAAAACAGGCAGAGAACTGAAAAATCCACAAATATACAGAAGTTAAATAACCCAATCCTTAACAATCAATGGGTCAAAGAAGAAATCGCAAGGAAAATCAGGAAATATCTTGAGATGAATGAAAACAAGAACACAACATTTCAAAACTTATGGGATGCAGGCCTGCCTCTGGAGCCTGTGTGCAGGTGCAGTGCCCTGGACTCGGGAGCATGGCTGGGTTTTTGTGGTTTGTCTGGGAGAAAACAATAGTCCTGTGATTGCCTTCACTGGGCAAAGAACCTGGGAGGAGAGCCTATAATCAGGGGCAGGCCTAATAGAAAGAAAGACAGCCTCCTAAAGAAATGGATCAAAATCCTCACTGGGTGGAAGTGACATCATCAACATGGCAACATAAACAGCTACTGAAAACTTCTCTCCAGAGATACAATGAAAAAAGGACAATTTCGAATTGTTTGAAACTCTGGAAGAGGATATAGACTGGAGAAGGACCCTGAAAAAGCCGAATTGAAGAAAGAGAAGAATATCCAGTAGGAATCTTCTATCTTCTACCAGCTGGTCCTCTCCCCTTCCCCTCACTCAGTCTCATGTGGAAAAGGCACAGAATCTGCAGACAGGACCCCTCCCACATGGACACAGACCACAAAATCTCTCACAACAGTGAGATGAGCCCCACTGCATGAAGACCTGGTGGACAGGGGAGGACATTTCAAGGCCCACATCAGTGAGGGACAAAGAGACTGAGAAAATATGGACAGACACTGTGTTTCCAGCTATAGGTCTGAAAGCCTTTCTCCCATCCTTGTGGAAAGCAGCAACCGGCAGCCATTTCCTTGCCTGGGGGATGACTGGAGTCCTGTGTCATTTGAGGGAGAGCTCTGCCACAGGTGGAGCCCCAGTTACAGCCAGATTTTGGCTGGCAAAGTGAGGGCATAGGAATCCTGCAGTTTCAGCTCACCTGTGTAAACACAGCTTGTACTAGGAGAAAAAGCAGAATCTGAGGTCTTACTGAATAGCGCCATCTGCTGGAGAGTCTGGAAAGTGCAAGGGAGTTGAAAAACTTTTAAAAAGATGCTCCAGACCCTTTCTTAAGATGACAGAAGCTGGTCTATACACCCTGTACAGAGCCTAGCCCTGTTTAGGCTGAGAAATATGGAAGACCCAACTATTAAAACAGGGCTCTAAAACAAACCCAGGTCTTGCAGCTGGCATAAAGCAGAGCACCACTGGAAGCCAGCAGATTTGTATTACCACACACAGTGAACTTGCTGGGGTGCCCAGTGCCTACCTCCCAACTCTGTGACAGGCCACAGTGGGCACCTGATTTTGGGGGGGAAGACTATGGAACAGAGCCAATCTGACAACAGGCCAGTAAGAGAAACCAAGAAAAGATGGAGATAAAAGACAAATAATAATAATAATAATAATAACAATAATAACCTCCAGAATAAACTAATCAAAATAAATCAGATGACTAGAAAGCAAAAAATCACAAGCCACACCAGGAAACATGAAGATACAGTCCAGTCAAAGGAACAAACTAACAACTCAACTGAGATTCATGAGTCGAAACACTATTTAAAGATGCTCAAACAAATCTAAATCAAATCAATGATTTGAAAGAAAATGTGACAACGGAGATGAATGATATAAAGAAGACACTGGGTGACCATTCAAGAATTCATAAACTTGAAAAAAACAAATGGCAGAACTTATGGGAATGAAAGGTACAATAGAAGAGATGAAAAACAATGGAAACATACAACAACAGACTTGGAGAGGCAGAAAAGGGTAAGTGAGCTAGAGGACAAAGCATCTGAAATCCTACACACAAAAGAACAGCTAGTGAAAAGAATGGAAACATATGAGCAGGGTCTCAGGGAACTGAATGACAATTTGAAGCACACAAATATACATGTTATCGGTGTCCCAAAAGGAGAAGAGAACAGAAAAGTGGCAGAAGGAATAATGGAGGAAATAATCAATGAAAATTTCCCAACTCTTATGAAAGAACAAATTAGAGATTCAAGAAGCACAGTATACCCCAAACAGAATTGATCCAAATAGACCTATTCCAAGACACTAATCAGATTTTCAAATGTCAAAGACAAAGAGAGAATTCTGAAAGCATCAAGAGAAAAGCAATCCATTACATACAAGGGAAGCACAATAAGACCAAGGACAGATCTCTCAGCAGAAATGATGGAGGCAAGAAGGCTGTGGCATGACATATTCAAGATACTGAAAAAGAAAAACTGCCAACCAAGAATCCTATATCTGGCAAAACTGTCCTTCAAAAATGAGTGAGAGTTTAAGATATTTACAGATAAGCAAACACTGAGAGAGTTCATGAACAGGAGACCTCCTCTACAAGAAATACTAAAGGCAGTGTTATAGATAGGAAAAGACAGGCGAGAGAGGTTTGGAGAAAAGTGTAGAAATGAAGACATTAGGAGGTAGAAAGTGGGTAGAGACAAGGCATTTGATGCTGAAGGAGTACAGAATGTTCAAGAGAACTGACTGTATACATCCAGAAATGGATAGCACAACACTGTGTGATGGTAGCACAATATCGTAAGTTCACTGAACGAAGATGACTATGAGTATGATTGAAAGAGGAAGGCTAGGGGTAGGTATGACACCAGAAGGAAAGACAAAAGATAGAGACTAGAACTGTGTAACTTAGTGAAACCTAGAGTGGTCAATGATTGTGATTAAATGTACAAATATAAGAATGTTTTTACATAAGGGAGAACAAATGAATGTCAACTTTGCAAGGTGCTGAAATGTGATGATACTGGGGGAAAATACAATCATCGCAAACTAGAGTCTATAGTTAACAGTAACATTGTAACATGCTTCCATTAATTGTAACAAAGGCAATACACCAAGCTCAATATCTATAACAGGGGGATATAAGTGAGAGGTATAGGACTCTTGGCATTGTTGTTGTCTGAGCTTTTTATTGTATTTTACTTTATTTTTCTTTTTTTTTTTTATTCATCATGTTTTTTCTCTTCCTCTTTCTTTGTGGAAAAAATGGAATGTCATAGATTGTGGCTGGAAATGCATAACTATGTGATTATACTGGGGACAGTATCTTAAAACTTCAACTTCTGTGTGAGACAAAAGGAAGAGATGTTTATTTGGTGCAAAATCTATATTTTCTGTAACACTATATAATTGAACTTGTATGGTCAGTTTATTCAAACACCATAAATACATGGAACTTTGAATAGGGAGTGAAATCTGGTTGGCTAGTACAGGTTAATGTGAAGCCTCAATACATCCCAGAGTAATCTGGGCAGAGAATAAAAAGTATTTGCAATGCCCCTTTGGGGGGGGGGGGACATGGAAATGTTAAACTTCCCCACCTGGGGAGTTACAGATAGTCTCACAAGCATTGGGGACTACCAATTTAGAAAGCCAAGTCCTCAATCTTGGGGCTTGAACTTCTTAAGTGTTTTATTGCAAAGGAGTGGCTACACCTACTTATAATTGTTCCTAAGAGTCACTCCCAGAGAACCTCTTTTGTTGCTCAGATGTGGCCTCTCTTCAACATGGCAGGTAAACTCACTGCCCTCCCTTCCTACATGGGACATGATTCCTGGAGGTATTAATCTCCCTGGCAATGTGGGACATGACTCCTAGGGGTGAACCTGGACCAGTATCGAGGGATTGAAAAAGCCTTCTTAACCAAAAGGGGAAAGAGAAAGGAAACAAAATAAAGTTTCAGTGGCTGAGAGATTCCAAATGGAGTCAAGAAGACAGTCGGGAGCTTATTCTCATGTATTATATAGATATCCCTTTTTAGTTTTTAGTGTATTAGAATAGTTAGAAGGAAATACCTGAAACTGTTGAACTGCAACCCAGTATTCTTAATTCTTGAAGACAATTGTATAATTGAATAGCTTACATTGTGTGACCATGTGATTGTGAAATCTCGTGGCTCACACTCCCTTTATTTAGTGGATGGACAGATGAATAGAAAAATGGGGACAAAAAGTAAGTGAATAATAGGCAAGACTGGGGTGGTGGGATGTTTGGGGTCTTTAATTTTTATTCTTTTTTTGCAGTAATGAAAATGTTCAAAAATTAATTATTGTGATGAATGCACAACTATATAATGGTACTGTGAACAATTGATTGTCCGCTTTGGATGATTGTATGGTATGTGAATATATCTCAAAAAAATTCAATTAAAAAAATACTTATGGGATGCAACTTAGGCAGAACAGAGGGAAATTTATAGACATAAATGCTTGAATAAAAAAGAAGAAAGAGCTAAAATCCAATATCAAACTGCAAACATGGAAGACCTAGAAAAAGAACAGCAAAGTAAACCCAGGCAAGCAGAAGGAAAGAAACAAAAAAGATTAGAGCAGAAATAAATGAAATAGAGAATAAAAAACAATAGAGAGCATTAATAGAATAAAAATTTTGTTCTTTGAAAACAACAATAAAATTGACAAAAACTTGACAATGTGAAAAAGAGAGAGAATGCAAATAAAATCAGAAATGAGAGGGAGGTCATTTCCACAGATCCCAAAGAAATACAAAGGATCATAAGAGGATACTATGAACTACTGTATGCCAAAAAAATTATACCACCTAAATGAAATGCACAAATTCCTAGAAGTACATATACAACCGCCACTGACTCTAGAAGAAATAGAAGATATCAACATACCAATTGTAAGTAAAGAGTTAGAATCAGTCATCAAAAACCTCCCAAAAAAGACAAGCCCAGGACCAGATGGCTTCAAAGGTGAATTCTACCAAACATTTCAGAAAGAATTAAAACCAGTCCTTCTCAAACTCTTCAAAAAATTGAACAGGAGGGAACACTATCTAACTCAATATATGAGGCCAACATTACCTTAATACCAAAGCCTAATAAAGACACTACAAGAAAAGAAAATTAAAAACCATATTCTCTTAAGAATATATATGGAGAAATCCTCAGCAAAATACAAGCAAATTGAATCCAACAGCACATTATTAAATGTATTAAATTAATAAATAATGAATAGTTAATTATTTATTAATTTATTACATTGAATTATTAAAAGATTATACACCATGAACAAGTGGGATTTATCCCATCATGCAAAGGTGGTTTGTGAGCAGCCACCTTCCGGATTTGGCCTAGTAGACAAGCTGCAGCCTGCCCTTGAGTTCCCCCCGCCCATCGAGTGGTGCCAAGATGGCGCCCACATCCTGCTTCCGGCTTCTGATGTATGTAACCACCCGCTGTATTCACCAATCATGCTTGTGTGCGTGGCGTTAGCCCATTGGATACACGCAAGGTTTATAAGAAAGTTCCCGGGCAAAGCTCGGGGAGACAGCCCACAAGGAGCCGTACCTGACGGCCGCATCGAGGTTGTTCTCCCCCGAGGTGTCTCGCCCCGGGTGGAACCTGTAAAGATGATGATTGCCTAGTCCCATTAAAAGTTTATCTGCTTTACCACCGCGAGTCCTGAGTGATCACAAGTGCTCCGGGTAAGACGTTGTCCGCACCCTCTCTCCCCTTATCTCTCTGGTCCCCATCGCCGGCCGACCGAGGACTCGAGGCGGGGCGGAGAAGCGCCGGACAAGTGGTGGCCCGTACGGGGAACTTCGAACCCGCAACCTCATTTGCGTTCCCCTCGCCCCGACGGAGACGTGCTCCCGGGATCCGTGGTTTGACCTCCGCGACTGATCACCGCGAGAAGGTAAGCACCCCCTTTCCATACGAGGACTAGGGCCCGTGGGCGTTCAGGTAGCCCCGGGGACTCGGAAGAGCTCTCCGAGTGATTACAAGACAGTGCCGGCTGCAAGCATGGGGCAGTCCGGGAGTTCACCCCTACTAACCCCCTTAAAGACCCTTTTGAAACAGTGGGGTATCTCAGTTAAGAGAAGCTCTCTCCAGCGATTTTTTGATGATGTGGCCACTTTTGCCCCCTGGTTTCCTTGTTCTGGCAGCCTTAATCTGCCCTCTTGGATGAAACTTGGTCGTGATATAGACCGAGCGCGCCAAACGGGTGTCTGTTTGGACCCGATTCTAGTCCTTATATGGGAGACTGTTCGTGCAGTACTTGAGTTAGAATCAGCCACAGGCCTAACTACGCCTACCGCCTTGTTGCAGGCGCGACATGCACTCCAAGAGGCTCAGTCTGTTTCATCTGCGGAGGGCTCCCATAAGGGCAAGCCGCCGGAGTCGAGTGCTAGTTCTGATAATTCTGACTCAGAATCTGAAAGTGAGGCAGATGAAGGGCCGGAAGCGCCTCCGCTGATTGACCTAGAGGGGCCTCCTGTCTCACCCACGCGGCCTTCCGCCCCGCCAATGTCTACCGCTGCACCCCCAGGGACACCCCAGCTCCCAACTGACGCCTTGGGCGGTCCCACCAAAGGACCTTGCCGAGAGCTCCCTCTAGTGGCCATGCCCAGTAAATGTAATTATCCTTTGCTGCCAGACCCGGAAACCCCGATGGGTCAGTCAGGGGAGGGGCAACCTTTGCCGTACCCCCCGCCCGAGTATAAAGGCCCTGACCCAGTGCTCAGCTGGGCCAGAGGCTCTGTTTGTGTCTTTCCCCAGGAACCAGGACGCCAACCAGTGTGGGTACCGGAGAGATTGGTGAGAACCGTGCAGTCGCCTGAGAACACCAAAGAACTGCAGCCTGACGGGTCGTTAAACCCCCAACGTGACCTGTTGGATCCAGTCCTCAACTCGCGTGATGAGCGGTCAAATGATGTCGACGGTGTCGACCACTCCCCAGCAGACCGGGAAGAGGGCCAGGAATATTGACCTTTTTTCCCTCCTGGTTCTCTTGGCCTAATCTGACCAACTGGGTTCTTCTTGCTGTGGGGTTATTAGTAGGTTTGATCATTGTTAAGAGTTTGCTGGAGCGTTTGTTTCAAAGACAACAGCAATTACGTGTTACCGCCATGATGGCCATGTCCTCTGCCTGTAACCCTCCTGATAACTATAGTCCCTCTGCCCAGCACCCATCCCAACCACTCGAAGCTGGGCATTCGGGGGTAAGGTTCGCAGCTAAGTATATGAAAAAATCTCGTATATAAACATTCGGTACCAGTGACCCTAATTTTTGTCTCAGGTGGACCTCTTACGCAGAGTCCTAGTTGTGGCCAGACGGGACCCTTGGCGTTTGCACAGAGGCTCCTAGTGACGCCCTCGGCACTGGCTACCTTCTCCTAATCCTCCTGTCCCCCAGTTGCGAGACTGAGTACTGCAAGGAGGGCCACGTGGTTTCCGGCTCACGGGTTCTCCGGTCTCTATATGAAGTGAGCATTCTGGTCGGTGCCAGAGGTCCCACCTTGGTATGGCCGGGACCTAGTCCAGACTCCCCAAAGCACCAAAAAATACGTTGTGGGCCATCTTGGTCCACGGGAGCACATTCATCACTGGAGACACTGGGGCATAAAAAACAAAAAAGGGGGAGATGTGAGCAGCCACCTTCCGGATTTGGCCTAGTAGACAAGCTGCAGCCTGCCCTTGAGTTCCCCCCGCCCATCGAGTGGTGCCAAGATGGCGCCCACATCCTGCTTCCGGCTTCTGATGTATGTAACCACCCGCTGTATTCACCAATCATGCTTGTGTGCGTGGCGTTAGCCCATTGGATACACGCAAGGTTTATAAGAAAGTTCCCGGGCAAAGCTCGGGGAGACAGCCCACAAGGAGCCGTACCTGACGGCCGCATCGAGGTTGTTCTCCCCCGAGGTGTCTCGCCCCGGGTGGAACCTGTAAAGATGATGATTGCCTAGTCCCATTAAAAGTTTATCTGCTTTACCACCGCGAGTCCTGAGTGATCACAAGTGCTCCGGGTAAGACGTTGTCCGCACCCTCTCTCCCCTTATCTCTCTGGTCCCCATCGCCGGCCGACCGAGGACTCGAGGCGGGGCGGAGAAGCGCCGGACAGTGGTTAAACATAAGAAAATCAACTAATGTAATACACCCATTAATAAAAGGAAGAGAAAATCTACACAATCATCTCTCTTGACATCAAAAAAAGGCATTTGACAAAATCCAGCATTCTTTCTTGATAAAAACACATAAAAATAATAGAAGGAAACTTCCACAACATGATAAAGAGCATATATGAAAAACCCAAGCTACCATCATACTCAATGGTGAAAAACTGAAAGCTTTCCCTCTAAGATCTGGAACAAGACAAGGATGCCCATGTAGCTACTGTTATTCAACATTGTACTGGAAGTTCTAGCCAGAGCAATTAGGCAAGAAAAATAAATAAAAAGCATCCAAACTGAAAAGGAAGAAGTAAAAATTTCACTATTTGCAGAACACATGATCCCATATATAGAAAATCCACAAAATCTACAACAAAAACTATTTGAGTTAATAAACAAATTCAGCAGAGTGGCAGAGTACAAGATCAACATGCAAAATCAGTATGTTTCCATGCACTAGTAATGAACAATCTGAGAAGGAAATCTAGGGGGAAAAGCTTCATTTACAATAGCAACCAATAGAATGAAATATCTAGTAATAAATCTAACCATGGATTTATGTAAAGGACTAATATACAGAAAACTACAAAATTTTGCTAAATGAAATCAAAGAGGACCTAAATAAATGGAAGTTCAGTTCATGCTCATGGATTAGAAGACTAAATATTGTCAAGATCGACCCAAAGTGATTTAAAGATTCACTGCAGTCCCAATCAAATACCCACAGCCTTCTTTGCATAAATGGAAAAGCCAATCATCAAATTTATTTGGAAGTGTAAGGTGCCCCAAATCATCAAAGCCATCTTAAAAAAGACAAACAAAGCTGGAGGACTCACACTGTCTGAAATTAAAACTTACTACAAAGCTACAGTGGTCAAAACAGCATGGTACTGGTACAAAAATAGATGTATACACCAATGGAATTGAACTGAAAGTTCAGAAATATACCTTCACATCTATGGCCAATTGAGTTTTGACAAGGCTGCCAAGTCCACTCAATTGGGAAGGAATAGTCTTCAACAAATGGTGCTGGGAGAACTGGATATCCAAATGCAAAAGAATGAAGGGGGACCCTATCTCACTCCATATACAAAAATTACCTCACAATGGATCAATGACATAAATATAAGAACAAGGACTATAAAAATCCTGGGAGAAAATGTAGGGAAGTATCACTGATAGCCAGTGGTTTCTAAGACTTTACACCCAAAGCACAAGCAACAAAAGAAAAAATAGATAAATGGGACCTCATCAAAATTTAAAATGTTTCTGCCTCAAAGGGCTTTATCATGAAAGTGAGACAACCTACACAATGGGAAAAAATATTTGGTAGCCACATATCTGATAAGGGTTTAATATCCAGAATATATAAAGAAATCCTACAACTGAACAAAAAACAAACAGTTAAAAATGGGCAAAAGACTTTAATAGACATTTCTCCAAAGAAAATATACAAATGGCCAAAAAGCACATGAAAAGATGCTCAATATCATTGGCTATTGGGGAAATGTAAATCAAAACCACTGTGAGATAACACTTCACACAAACTAGAATGACAATTAAAAAAAAAAAAAAAAAAGAAAATTATAAGTGTTGGAGAGGATGTTGGGAAATAGGAACACTCATTCATCATTGCTGGGAATTTAAAATGATGTAGCCACTGTGGAAAACAGAGTTTGATGGGCCCTTGGAAAATTAGGTGTAGGCTTACCATATGACCCAGCAATCCCACATCTAGGTATATTCCCAAAAGATTTGAAAGCATGGACTTGAACAGATAATTGTACCCCAATGTTCCTGGTGTAATTAGTCACAATTGTCAAAAGATAGAAGCAACCCAAGTATCCATCAATGACTAGATAAATAAAATGCAGTACATACAAATGATGGAATATTATTCAGCATAAAAAAAGGAATGAAATACCAGCACATGTGACAACATGGAAGAGCCTTGAAGATATCATGTTGAGTGAAATAAGCCAGACACAAAAGGACAAATATTGTATGATCTTACTGATATGGAATAATTAGAATAAGTATATTCATATAGTTAGAATCTAGAATATAGGTTACCAGGGGCTGGGGTAGGGGTAGGGAATAGGGAGTTAATTCTTAAACTATACAGAGTTTCTATTTGGCTTGATTGTAATGTTTTGTTAATGGATAGTGGCGATGGTAGCACAACATTGTGAATGTAACTAACAGCACTGAATTATATATGTGAATGTGGTTAAAAGGAGACTATTTTAACTAGAACAAAAACTTAAGAAAAAATGAATAGCGCTATGGAAGTCAACAACATGACAGATTAATTAACACAGGTAGAACATGTGCCGGTTTGAATGTATTGGGTCCCCCAAATGCCATTGTCTTTGTAGTCTTCTGGGACAGACGTTTTGGTGCTGGTTAAATTTGCTTGGAATGTGCCCCACCCAGCTGTGGGTGATGATTTTGGTGAGATGTTCCCATGGAGGCGTGGCCCCGCCCATTCAGGGTGGGCCTTGATCAGTGGAGCTATATAAATGAGCTGACTCAAGGAGAGGAAACTGAGTGCAGCTGTGAGTGATGTTTTGAAGAGGAGCAAGCTTGCTAGAGAGGAACGTCCTGGGAGAAAGCCATTTTGAAACCAGAACTTTGGAGCAGACACCAGCCACGTGTCTTCATAGCTAGCAGAGGTTTTCCAGATGCCATTGGCCATCCTCCAGTGAAGGTACCCAATTACTGATGTGTTACCTTGGACACTTTATGGCCTTAAGGCTGTAACTGTATAGCCAAATAAACCCCCATTTTATAAAAGCCAATCCATCTCTGGTGTTTTGCATTCTGCAGCATTAGCAAACTAGAACAGAACACTATGCCCAAGAACTGCAAAAATGTGCATTATTTTCAAGTGCATATAGAATTTCTTTATCAAAATAGACCATACAAGCTATGAAAATGGTTCCTCTGCGGAACCATTGGGCAACTGCAGCTACTCACTTACAACTCTCCCTCTACTCAGATGCTCCCAGACCTCGGTGTCTTCAGGTTTCTCTTATTTGGTTTATGGCAGGCAATAGGCTCCTAGCTGGATTCTGTCTCCCCTTATCTTTATTTCAGTCCATTTTCCATATATCTGATCCTAGCACATCCATACTTAATAAAGAGAGCAAAATATTTGCTTAGTCTTAAAGCTTTCCCTCCACAGATTGCCTACTAGTTACAAGGGAAGAAATGCTAACTATACAGTAGAGAAATCAGACAACACCATGACCATGTATTGTTATCAAAATAACATCACCATTGAGTGGAACATGGACATAGTGTCCCCTGGATGTGATACCCTAGGAGGCATACAATATCACCCATAGTTTTCCAGCCAGAAAACATCAGACAAACCCAAAATAATGAGCAAACCTGGATAAAGAGTACAGAAGAAAGTCTTTGAAATATTTTTGCATCTTTATAAAAGTTTAAAAGTATTCCAAATAAAATGCTTTTATTAAAAAGAGATTTTAAAAAAAGACTTAATGGCTTTCTACAACCTAGCTGTGCTTCTTTAAGCATACATGAGCATAAGAGGCTGAGCCTACTTACAATTGTGCCTAAGAGTCTCCCTCAAAGAGCTTCTTTGTGCTCAGATGTAACCTCTCTCTTTCTCTAAGCCCACTTGGCAGGTGATCTCATGGCCCTCCCCTCTATGCAGGACAAGACTCCCAGGATTGTAAATCTCCCTGGCAATGCAGGATATGACTCCCAGAGATGAGCCTGGACCCAGCATCATAGGATTGAGAGAATCTTGACCATAAGAGAGAAGTGAAATGAAACAAAAAGTTTTAGTGGCTGAGAGATTTCAAAAGGAGTTGAGAGGTCACTCTGGAGGACATTCTTATGCACTATATAGATATCCCTTTTGAGTTTTCAGTGTGGAATAGCTAGAAGGACATACTTGAAACTATCGAACTGCAACCCAGGAGCCTTGATTCTTGAAGATGATTGCATAATTATGTAGCTTACATTTTGTGACTGTGTGATTGTGAAAATCTCATGGCTCACACTTCCTCTGTCCAGTGTATGGACAGATGAATAGAAAACTAGAGATAAAAACTAAATGAAAAATAGAGTGGGCTGGCGGTGGGGGGACGGAATGGTTTGGGTGTTCTTTTTTTACTTTTATTTCTATTTTTATCTTCTGGAATAAGAAAAATGCTCAAAAGTTGATTCTGGTAATGAATGCATAACTATATGATGGTACTGTTAATAGCTGTACACTGTGGATGATTGTAGGGTATGTGAATATATTTCAATAAAACTGTATTTAAAAAAAAAAAAAATCCATGAGCATGAGATTCCCCTCAAGACTTCAAAAAATTCCTGCTCCCAATGCCCACCACAGGCCCAGAGAGTGATTCCATGAGTCGTTGGGCAAGCTCTCCGGGTGTTATGAGGTTTGAGACATACTAGCCTAGTGCACTGGTACCCTAAGAGTGGGAAGCTGGTGATTTTAGGGAGTGCACAATTTGACATTAAATAGCATTCACTTGCATAATGAATAAATTATTTCCTTTTCAAATCCGCTTTTAATCTTTCTACTGATATCAAGAAAAGATTCCCTCTTTGTGGCTGGTACGTCTTTAACACCTTTTATATATGCTCATCTCCCTCCTAACAAAGAGCAGGCTGCAAGTTCAGTCCTTGATTCAGGCAACACTACTGAGTTAGAGTTTAATAACATTGTTATTATATTGATTTACAGTTATTTTCTGCTTATTGTAACTGATAATGGTTTTGTTACCTCTAGTAATAAGGTTTCTTTAAAAAATAAATTTATTTATTTAATTGATTTAACTAAAAAGAACTATTACAACAAGGCAGGTAGGACACAAATGTGATAAAAATGGTAAAAATGGTACAGCAAATAACTGAAGTTTAGAGAACACTACCCAAAAGGAAAAATTCAAGTTCAAACTGTCCCAGGTCTCCTTTCCAGCTTCCTCCTCCACTATTCCAAATAACTTCATTCATCATTTCCTGCTCCCTGAGCAAGTCCTGCACCCTCAAACATCTCGTCTATTCTCCAGCTGTTTCCACTTACTGAGTCATACCTCCCTTTCCCTTCTGTCTCCATCTTGACCCCAGCTGGTTTTATTCTGTGAAAAGGTCTCCTCAGTGTAGACAAGATAAAAAGACCTGATCCTTTAAGGAAGCCAGGATAAAAATGGAACATTTTGAAAAAAGGAGCCCTGAGTCAGTGAGATAAGAATAGCTAGAAGAGTAATTCTATTTCTAGGAATATATCCTTAGGTAATATTCAGAGGAACACACAAACATTTTTGTGTATTAATGTTCCTTACTGTGTAATTTTTAACAGCAAAATACTATAACTATAAACCCCAAACAACAGAAGACTAGTTAAATAATATTTCATTCTTCAGAAATGCTATGGTCTATTTTACTAAACCAAACCATACCTTTGAATTATATTTTATGAAATGAAGGAAATAGTCAAATGAAGGGGTGATACAAAATTATATACACAATATATAGTAGGTGGACATGATGATTTTCTCCCCACCAGCCAGTTCATGCTTCCTGTTTTGCATGGCCACAAAATATTTAGGGAGATTGAACCCATCTGCAAGCAAGGGCTCTAATTTGTCATGGCCAATGCCTCTCAAAGTGTGGTTTCTGGAGTAGCAACATCACCAACACCTGGGAGCTTGTTAGAAATGCAATTTCTTGGGCACAACCTTGACTTACAGAAGCAGAAATACTGGAGGTGAAGCTCAGAAGCCTGTGTCTTAACAAGCCCCCAAGATCTTCTGATGCATGTTCAAGTTTGAGAGCCACTTATCTAGGTCAATCGTGGTAAACCCATCTCCCTTTGGTATTGGTTCAAGAATGAGCAAATTGCCCAGTTGGGTACAATGAGATGTGAGCTTCTGAAAAAGGTTTTTCACATTTAAGGGAGTCTGTGGGAAGAGACAGCCCCACTTCCCCTGGACTTTTTGTGTACAGATTTGATGCCTGGAATTGCTGAAGCCATGTTGCTCATAGCCCGTTAATTGAAAAAGATGACGAAGCTGAGAAATTCACAGAGAATGGAGGAAGAACCACTGCACTGAAGTAATCCTAAATTCTACTCTACCTCTGGGTTTCCAGTTACATGAATTAATCCATTTCCTTACTTTACGAGCCATTTTGACATGGGTTTTGTTTTAGCAAAAGACATCCCATCTGATACATGGTGTGATTCTAACTTTAAAAGACATATTTAGGCTCAAAGTCAAAAAAGACTAGAAGGAAATATACCTAACATATAAATCATTGTTTTCTCTTAGTGGAAAGGTTATAGGAGAACCTCATTTTCCCTATATTTTTCCAGTCTTTATCATGAGAATCACCTTTATAATTGGAAAAATATACATTTAAAAATTAATAGTGCGAAGAGGTCATTTTAAACATGTTCCTTTTAAGAGTCAAGAACCACTAAAACAACAGAAGAGATAATGAAAACAAGTGGTATGGGACCATGGGCAGATGGTAAACTAGAGAAACCAAGAACACAGAGTGCTCAGAATTAGCAGCAGTGAGGTGCTAAGGAGATAATTAACACTTATATTCTAAATAGCAGCTGAATATAAATGAGAACAGATGGGGCTCCATAGCTATGAAAAGACCTAGGGCAGTACAAAGATAGAAATAAAGATAAACAAGCAAATATTTAGAGAAAAGAAAACATAATTAGCAACACTATGCTCTATTTGTACTTAGGGGTTTCATTTTCTTGAACCCTTGCTCCCATTCAGTTACTCCAGGATTTATGAAGTTATCTATCTTTCTAGTATATATGGCTTATTACAACCTAACATGTATTACATGCTTATTGTGTGCCAAACACTGAACATAACATCTCATTTAATCCACTTCAAGGTAGGTGCTATTATTATCCCTATTATATAGATTAGGAAGTTGAAGCTTAGAGGGGCTAATACCTTATTCAAATTTACATAGGTGGCAAATTTTAAAGCTGGAGTTTGAACTGCTGTGAAGTCAGAACTTGCTATCATGGTACCCAACAAATGTTTTGTGGAATAATAAATGTAATTGTATACATTACCTGGTTTTATGTGCTGCTGCCAAAATAAACACTAAGTTTTAAGCATAAGGTAATATATAGAGTTCTACAAATACCCTCTCACTCTTTTTTATCTGTGAAGTCTAAGCACTGTTGATCAGAAATAAATGCAGTTGCTGAATGGGGACCTTATGAAATACAATTCAGAGCCTCCCAGAGGGCAGAAGAGAAAACCTGGGACTTGGCACTCTGGCCAAAATGTAAATTAGACAAATATGTTTTCAGGGTTCAGGGTTAGTGATTCCCAATAAGGGAATCATCTGTCACTTAAAATGGACATGATGAAAATTGCCTAGAAAGCATTTAAGGAACCTCAGCCTACTACTCAAGCTCTGTTTATTGATGGGTATGATGCAACGAGTAAAGTAAATAAGCCCAAGAGAAGTTGGAAAAATAAGAGTATGTGTCAGATCAGAAAAGCAGCTTCAGAAATAGAGCGGATGGAGCAGACCGACACATCATGAACCTATTTCCCACGTGGGTGCAAGTGCCCCACAGACAGCTCCTTTCCAAGGAGAAAGATACCAGTTATGCACAGGATGAAATGAAAACTGCCCAGAGAAACAGAAAGTGAAACATTCTGGTAACCACACCAAGCTCAGAACGAACTAGTGCAGCCTGGGCCCCACTTCTTTATTCCTAAGGAGATTTAGCTGTCTTCTTCAAACACATCCCCAGCCTGGGAGATGGCACCAAGAAGGAAAACTAGCCAGAGAAGCCTTTGTATTCCCATTGCCACTACTCTTGAAGACAATCAGGATGACATGATGGTACCAGGTCCCCTGAATCCAGCAAAGTTGGTGCTTGGAACATCCATTATTATTGTCAGTAAAAGCTACATGTAGGCAGTCTTCTCTTGGCAGAGACAGGCAGAGAAGAAACAGGGCAAAGAAGAACTTCATTTGTAGGGAAATAAGAAAGTCACATCAGGACTCCGGGAGCCAGTTGAATTTTAAGCAATTAAGCTCACTTGGGAGAGCAAAAGTTACAGCTTCCTGTGCTTTCTATCATGACGATCCCGGCCAGAGTTTTCTGGGTTTCCATTTGACACTGGTTTCTACGCTAATGAAAAGTAATGTTTGAATACATTTTGTACCATCAAGAGGCCTCCAGAATTGTGGGGGAACAAACAATCTCATCTTTCCTACTGGATTATAAACACAAGACTGGGTGTGTTTTATTCACCAATGTATACTCAGAACTGGACCTGACACAGGGTAGATAATCAATGAATAAAATGAATTAATGCCAACTTGCTAGAAAGACCTTAGGAATTCAGAATGGAAAGCAACCTAAGAAAGCATCCAGTCTAGTCCCCATAAAAGCAGGGACCTCCTTTTAACAACATTCTGGCAAAGGATGAATCCCATGTCAGCCAATCACTATTCTTCTACATGACTCTAAGAAACTGATCTCATTTTCAGATGAGTATGCTTTTCTTGTTCTTCCTTACCCTAAACTACAACCTTTCTTCCTAAAAATTGGAGCCATTGGTCCTCATTCCACTATCTGAGATCCCAAAAATGAAATCAGACCATTTTCTGTAAGACAGCCCTTCGCATATCTAACCCTCTGCCTTAATCTTCTACTCCAGGTTCAATAACCCCAGTTCTTCTAACAACATTTGATATTGTTCCAAGTTCCATATCCATCCAATTTGCAACATTCCTCAAAATGCTATCTCAGGAATATTTTCCTCCAACTGTGACCCAACCAGTGTACAATTTAGTGGGGCTAGCTAATGCCTGGTCTAGATATTCTATTGATATGATTCCAGCCCCAGATAAGATAAACATTTAATCAGAAGAGACATCTTAGAAAATATTTGTGAATGAGCTCTAAACTTAGAAAACATGTATTCATTTATCAGCAAGCATTTTCTTTGCAGCAAATACATACCAGGCTCTGTGTTGGGTTGTGGATATACAGAGGTCAAACCTGCGCTTGTAAAACTTGGAGTTCAGTGTGTGATGGGAAGCCATGTGAGGGTTTTAAGAAAAAGGAAACAAAGAGAAATTATTTTGTCATTCGCCAATTCCTTTCCCACCAAATGACCAATGCACCTAGTATCCTCTTGGTTGCTTTCACATCCAGTGTGTATGGTAGCCATGTCTTTGAACACATTCGACGCAAAAAATCTCTCTCAAGAACAGAGTGCCCTAATTTTCATTGGTTGCCAAGTACAACGGACTTCTCTCTTCTCCCACACACAGATTCTCCTCTAGTGTCATTTTCAGAGCCTCAGGGGTAAAGAAAGGACACCCTTCCTGTTATAGTTTGCTAATGCTGCCAGAATGCAAAACACCAGAAATGGATTGGCTTTTATAAAAGGGGGTTTATTTGGTTACACAGTTACACAGTTACAGTTTTAAGGCCATAAAGTGTCCAAGGTAACACATCAGCAATCAAGTACCTTCACTGGAGGATGGCCAGTGGTGTCCGGAAAACCTCTGTTCCCAGGATGTTCCTCTCTAGGCTGCAGTTCCTCAAAAATGTCACTCTTAGTTGCTCTTGGGGTGTTTGTCCTCTCTTAGCTTCTCTGGAGCAAGAGTCTGCTTTCAACGGCCATCTTCAGAATGTCTCTCATCTGCAGCTCCTGTGCTTTCTTCAAAGTGTCCCTCTTGGCTGTAGCTCCTCTTCAAAACATCACTCACAGCTGCACTGAGTTCCCTCTGCCTGTCAGCTCATTTATATGGCTCCACTGATCAAGGCCCACCCTGAATGGGTGGGGCCATGCCTCCATGGAAATATCTCATCAGAGTTATCACCTACAGTTGGGTGGGGTGCATTTCCAACTTAATCCCCACTAATATGTCTGCCCCACAAGATTGCATCAAAGAATATGGCTTTTTCTGGGGGACAGAATACATTCAAACCAGCACATTCCACCCCCTGGATCCCAGAAAAACATATTCTTTCCAAATACAAAATACGTTCATCCCACAATATCACAGAAACTGAAATCATTTCAGTAATAATAGTTAAGTACAAAATCTCATCAAAATCAATTATAGGCGTGGTCAGTCCTAAAGCATAATTCTCCTTTAGCTGTGGATCTGTGAACTTAGAACAAGTTATATGCTTCCAATATACAAAGGAGGGACATTCATAGGATAAACATTCCCATTGCCATAAGGAGAAACTGAAAGGAAAACCGGTTCACAGGACCAAAACAGCTCCTAAAACCTGTGGGACAAACTCCATTAGATTTCAAAGTCTGAGTCATTTACAGAACAATGTTGCATCCTTAGGGCTTGAGAGAGTGGGAGTCTAACCCTTCCTAAGGGCCTTTGTGGCAGCCCTTTCCTCTCCAAATGCTTGGGTGAGTGCTCCAACATATCCACACATTGGGGAGACCACCTTCTCAGCCCCACCCTCCTCAAACATTGAGGCAGCACGCGGATTCCCTTCCATCTCCGGGGCACACACTCAACCCCTTCAGAAGAGTGGGGTGGCAGCCAGGCTCTCCCCAATTCCCTGGGAATGTGCTCCACAAATTGTGTAGCCAAATAAACCCCCTTTATATAAGCCAGTCCATTGCTGGTGTTTTGCATTCTGGCAGCATTAGCAAACTAGAACAGATTTTGGTACCAGGAGTGGGGTGCTTTTGCTGCTGAGTTTGCAATACCAAACATGTTGGAACAGCTTTTTAAATGGATAAGGGGAAGATTCTGGAAGAATTGTGAGGAGCTTGATAGAAAGGCCTAAACTGCTTTGAAGAGACTGTGCAAATATGGACTCTAAAGATACTTTTGATGAGGCCTTGAGCAGAAATGATGAATGTGTTGTTGCAAACTGGAAGAAAGGTGATCCTTGTTTTAAAATGGCAGAGAATTTGGCAAAATTGAGTCCTGGTGTTGAAAGGAAGGCAGAATTTGAAAGCAACAACCTGGAAAACTTAGCTGAGGAGATCTCCAGACTACATGTGGAGGATGTACCCTGGCTTCTCCTTGCAGCTTACAGTAAAATGCAAGCAGAGAGAGATAAACTTAGAACTGAACTCTTGGGTTCAAAGAAACCAGAAGCTGATGGCTGGGAAAATTATGAGCTTCCAGGGGGTAGAATCTCAGAAGCTACAGCCCAATGTGAGGATGTAACCAAACATAGAACCCAGCTGCCATTTCAGTACAAGCCAACATTGGAAAAAGAGTTAAGCAGAAAGGATTTGTGGAAAGTCCTATTGTCTGACAGCTTTGACCCCTATGTGCTTCATGTGAAAACAGAATTTTTGTGAGATCTTTATAGACAGAGCCATTGCCAGTCTGGACTGGAAGAGACAGTCAAGGAACAAATTGAAGGAAAAATTTCTTCAAAGACAGAGCCATGGAGGTTGAGGTCTGGAGTCAAGAGGTCTCGGACTGGGAGAGCGGAGTGGCCCACATGCATGGAAAGGGTGAGTTTGCCCTGGAGGTCAAGGGCGGGCCTTCCACCTCGATGCTCAGGAAGTGTTCTGCCACCCCAAGCCCCAAGGAGGGTGGAGCACATTCCCAGGGAATTGGGGAGAGCCTGGCTGCCACCCCACTCTTCTGAAGGGGTTGAGCATGTGCCCCGGAGATGGAAGGGAATCCGCGTGCTGCCTCAATGTTTGAGGAGGGTGGGGCCGAGAAGGTGGTCTCCCCAATGTGTGGACATGTTGGAGCACTCACCCAAGCATTTGGAGAGGAAAGGGCTGCCACAAAGGCCCTTAGGAAGGGTTAGACTCCCACTCTCTCAAGCCCTAAGGATGCAACATTGTTCTGTAAATGACTCTCAGACTTTGAAATCTAATGGAGTTTGTCCCACAGGTTTTAGGAGCTGTTTTGGTCCTGTGAACCGGTTTTCCTTTCAGTTTCTCCTTATGGCAATGGGAATGTTTATCCTATGAATGTCCCTCCTTTGTATATTGGAAGCATATAACTTGTTCTAAGTTCACAGATCCACAGCTAAAGGAGAATTATGCTTTAGGACTGACCACGCCTATAATTGATTTTGATGAGATCTTGTACTTAACTATTGTTACTGAAATGATTTCAGTTTCTGTGATATTGTGGGATGAACGTATTTTGTATTTGGAAAGAATATGTTTTTCTGGGATCCAGGGGGTGGAATGTGCTGGTTTGAATGTATTCTGTCCCCCAGAAAAAGCCATATTCTTTGATGCAATCTTGTGGGGCAGACATGTTAGTGGGGATTAAGTTGGAACATTTGGATTAGGTTGTTTGCATGGAAATGCACCCCACCCAACTGCAGGTGATAACTCTGATGAGATATTTCCATGGAGGCATGGCCCCACCCATTCAGGGTGGGCCTTGATCAGTGGAGCCATATAAATGAGCTGACGGGCAGAGGAAACTCAGTGCAGCTGTGAGTGATGTTTTGAAGAGGAGCTACAGCCAAGAGGGACACTTTGAAGAAAGCACAGGAGCTGCAGATGAGAGACATTCTGAAGATGGCCATTGAAAGCAGATTCTTGCTCCAGAAAAGCTAAGAGAGGACAAACACCCCAAGAGCAACTAAGAGTGACATTTTTGAGGAACTGCAGCCTAGAGAGGAACATCCTGGGAACAGAGGTTTTCCGGATGCCATTGGCCATCCTCCAGTGAAGGTACTTGATTGCTGATGTGTTACCTTGGACACTTTATGGCCTTAAGACTGTAACTGTGTAACTGTGTAACCAAATAAACCCCCTTTTATAAAAGCCAATCCATTACTGGTGTTTTGCATTCCAGCAACATTAGCAAACTAGAACACTTCCTTCACCCATCATGTCGAATCCATTACCAAGTACTAGCATCCAGCCTGAGTACTGTGGCAGCTCCTCACTGGCCCTCCACTAGCCCCTCTGTTATCCCACTCTCACCCTGCAATCGCTTCTCCACATACAGCCAGAGCACCCTTTTTAAAACATAAATCATAGCACCACCCCGGTCATTAGAACCTTCAAGCAACTTCCTATTGCAGCCATGAAAAAAATCCAAACTCCTTTCCTTAGCTTACAAGGCCTTTAAGAGCTGACCCTGCCTCCCTCTGCATCAGCAACGTACACCCTTCTGCCCCTGCTCCCTACTGTCCAGCCTCAGTGGTCTCTTTCCTTCCCTCCCTCCTCCAACACACTTAGTTCTGCCCACCCTGATGTCTTTGCATGTCCTGTTTCTTCTACTGCGAATGTTTTCCCCCAGTACTTTGCATGGCATACTGCCTTCTCTTTTGGGTTTAGGCTCGAATCACACCTCAGGAAGTTTTCCCTGAACCACTGTGTCAAAAAAGAAAAAAGTCAATCTTAACCAATCTCTTCCTCCCTCTCTGCTTCTTTCACACACACACACACACACACACACACACACACACACACACACACACACACACGAGTCCCCATTATCATTTCTCCTTTATTTCCATCAAAGCACTTGTCATTCTATAATTATCTTGTTAGTTTATTTATTTATCCCCTGTCCATTCTACTAGACTATAAGTTCCATGAAAGCAGGAACCTTACCTGTCACTCTATTCCCAGTGCTTTGACGAGAATCTGACAAATAGTAAATAATTACAGTGGATAAGTGAAGGAATGAACGAACTCACCACTCTCACCTTCATTTCCATGATTTTTAATAATTATATGGGGATGGGGAGGGGAAGGAGAGAGAGGAAATAGAGAAGCAGAACACTGAAAAGAGATGGCAAGATGGTGAGAGTTTAGGAAAATATGACAATGAGCAGTGATCAGAACTCAAAGCTGTATTCAACATAGAAAAAGAAAGTTCTACATTTGTAATAGCCAGAGGTGTCTAGCCAAGAAATGCACTGTCTTGTGAGGCAGTGAGTTTGTGCTGTAGGATATGCAGGCAGGAGCTGGCTGGCCACCGTCAGGGCGATTGCAGAGGGGATTTATGCATCCTAAGAGAGACTGGACTAGGTGTCTTTGAATGATAATCTCATGGTTGGAGTGCTCCCAGGCCAGCAAATATGGGAGCACTAAAACTCTGGTGAGATGCTTCCTCCTCCAATAAATGCTCGACATACGCTCAATTAGTTTCTCTGCTCCAGAAGAATTGTCTCTTAGTGCCCTCAGCTATGAGATCTTGCTAATCGAAAATACTTCTCTCTATCTGCTTGAGAGGATTGGACTAAACTAGGCTACTGAAATGTAGTACCTGGGGAGGACACCTAACTGGAGCAGTGGGGAGCCAGAGTAGAGCAGAAAAACAGACAGGCCGGGGCAGGGATGATGAGGGGTGTTTCATCTCAGGCCCTATTTCAGAGAGGCTGCAACTTCTAGTCTTTAAAGAATGCATTTTACCAGAACAACTTCTGATCAAAAAGACTTGACTTTTTTCCCTTTTCCCTGCAATGATTCATTTTAGTCTAGAGCAATTATAAGAGTAGAGCTTCTCCAGGATTCTGAACCTGCCTGTAAGAATACCAGATTTTGACCCCACCATCTTTCTTCAGCAAGAGGCTTCCCTTGGTACATGAACTTTGGGTGGTAATTGTAAGACCCAGCCAAGGTAAGAGGGGCACACATCCGAATCCCAGGCAGTGGCAGCAGCAACAGTCACAGCTGCCATATATTAAACACACTGAGCCAGGCTCCATGCTAAATACTCTGTGAGCATTGTCTCCTTTCGTACTCACAACAATTCCATTAAGAAATACCATTATGATCCCATTCTACAGACAGCAAAACTGAGGCCCCAGAGTTAAGAGATTTGCGCAGCCTCAAAAAGATTGTAAGTGACAAAGCAGGGTGGGCTCCTGCTCTACCTCCAGAGCCCAAGTCCTGAGCCACAGAGCTAACAGAGAGATGGTGGCCAAGCATCCTCAGGGCCTGCTATACCTACTCTTCCTTTCAAGGCCTGGTTCTCCCTTCTCAGCCAGCATCAGGCTTTTCTAAAAAGTAAAAGGTCCAGGATATAGGCTCAGGCCATTTGATGGTTGCCTTGTGTGATAACTCATCCTCCCTTTTCCCCTGATTTCTTCCCACCTAAACTTTCTGATTGTGCAACAATTTCCATGTTTCAAACCTCTGGTTCTCAGCAAGTTCAATCATTCATTCACTCATGCCAAGCATCTTGCAGGACTGTGCTTCTCAAATTGAAATATGTGCACAAATCCCCTGTGGAAACTTTTAAAATACAGATTCAAATTCTGTGAGGCTAGGGCAAGGCAAGGCCTGAGATGCTGCCTTTCTAACATCATCTCAGGAAAATGCTGATGTGCTGGCCCACGGACCCCACTTTGAGTGGCAACATTGTAGGGGACCAAAGCAAAGATGACACTTGAGAGTTCCTAGGAATTTTCTTAATCTACCACTAAGGAACATAAATCTTACAGAAAGGCAATAACATCATACTCATTTTCTGGTTCAATCCTCTGCCTTGGAGACATTAGATCTTAAAGGCTTTAACCTACTGTTCACCCTAGCCAAGAAAAGCTGTGTCACATTGTTCTCCAACCCTACCCCCTTTTCCTCTTGGAGGCCAGCAGTTGACAATACATAAAGAGAAAAACACGATTAAACCTCCAAGGAAGAAAACTCCACAGCCCTTCCATTTCAATTAGAATCAGCGGCTGTTAGAAATGGGCAAATTTAGAGCTGTAACACCAACAGAAACAGTGAATTCTCAATTGTGATCAAAGGCTTCATTTAGCAGGCTGAAAAGCAAGCATGAGCTTAATTGAACAAGAAAGAGATGGCCTTCAAAGCAGCCAGGCATATTCAAATAGCCTTGAAAAATATAATGCATCAGATGGAGAGGGATTTGCCCTGGGCTCGAGATGCCCTTGCCTGCCCTATAGATCCCCCAGCATCAGGGGACAGAGGCCTCAGAGGTCTTGCCTGGTCCAGTTCCCCAGCTGATGTGGGAATCTGCAGCAGACCAGGGCTTTCAAAATCATCCAGCTGTAATGCACGGTTAGAAATACATTCAACACCTGACCCAGTACACGTGCACCACATATATAAGTAAAAGCTTCACAAAATAATACATATCCTTTCCATGTATGAAGTACGCTAATACTTGCTCTTTTTTTCATGTTTATAAATGCCATCAAGACCCACAAAGTTGATTTCAAGACACCCCCCTCCCCCCGCCAAAGAAGACATGAAAATCAAGAGACGCTCACAGAAAAACCCCAGAAAAGCTAAGAGAGGAGCCACAGAAGCTCAGAGAGAAAGCCACTGAGGCCAGAAGCTGAAAGCGATGAAACTCAGGAGTGAAGGACCAGCAGACACTGGCATGTGCCTTCCCATGTGACAGAGGTGTCCTGGATGCCAGCAGCCTGTCTTCAGAGTCCAGGGTTCCAGGTGCCTTAATAAAGATGTTGAAGAGTCAAATTGTAAAAGTTTGTGATGACTTCCATAATTTGATCATACACACTTTTTTGGGGCAGCAAATGGTGGCACACAATCCTGGGAAGGGAAACTGTGGGGATTGTGATAAATGGAAACAATTTTCAGATTCCTTCCCTCCTGATTGTGTTTACTGAAGTTCTTTGGCCAAATGTCCCTTGGATGACTATAAATCATCCTCTTACAATACAGGCCTCCTGGACAAGCAGAGTGCTTGCAACACTGGACAGGAGTAGGAGTTTTTAGAGGATTTTCTTGAAAATGAGAATGGACTGGGCCCTGACACTCAAAGGATCTGACTATAATACCCAAGAGGGAATCTGGAGCTGAAAGTCAAGCAATCATTCCAGCCAAAGGATCAACCTGGAGAGAGGGCCTGTGATGGTTAAGTTCATGTGTCAACTTGGCTAGTGTATCGTCACTAGTTGTTTGGACAAGCAAGCACTGGCCTGATTGTTACTGTAAGGACATTTCATGGACTTAAATCATCAGTAACTATGGCTGACCAAGCCTACAATTAAATGAGGAGACTGCCTTCAACAATAAGAGAAGTCTCATCCAATCAGTTGAAGGCTTTAAAAAGAGAAGTGATGATTTCAGCAGTCGGAAGAGAGAATTTCCATCTCTGCTTCAGTCAGCCAGCTTCTCCTGGGGAACTCATCTAAAACCTTCATCAGAGTTCCCAGCTTGCAGCCTGCCCTACGGACTTTGGACTGGTGCATCACAGTTGCATGAGACAATTTTTATAAAAATCTCATAATATTTGCAAATATCTCCTATCAGTTCTGTCTCCCTGACTAATAGAGGGGCAGAGAAAGAGAAACTGAACATGAGACAATATAGCAAATTAAATGCACCCAGACCGAACAAGGGAATTCAGGAGTCTAGCAAGATGGTGTTGTCTGGCGATATTCCATGTGACTTGGGTGCTGATTTGGGGCTGATTTTATAACCCACGACTCCACTATAGGTGATGAGGAAGTTAGTTGTTGGATGTCAAGATGATTCATAATAAATGAGAGGTTTCCAAATGTCATGCGTTGTCTGATCCACATAGTACTTATCCACAGAGTGACAGAAGAAATTTGCATTTGTTGCCAACATTTAATATTAAGATATTTCATCTACATATCTGGATTTCTGGCTTGTTTTAAAGCATCAGAAGATCTAGCATTAGTGACCTTGCTTTCATGCACAGTATTTGTAGTCTTGTGCTGAGCAGCTCCTGCCCCTTGCAATGAGGTCTCCTGGCCACTGCTGTCCCCATTGTTATCAACCTAATGGATGGCGTCACTTGCTTCTTAACGTCATAGACATATTGTTGTTTTGTTTACAGTAGAAGGAAGACAAACCTGGATAGTTCTTAAATCCATCTGTATTTTTATTTCAGACTTTTTTCAATTTTAAAAGCCTCTTACTATAAAACATTTCAACCATATAGAAAAGTAGGTAGACTTCTTAGATGAATCCTTGTGTCCCTATTCTATAGCTTTAACTATCATAATCTCACATCCAGTCTTGTTTCATCTACTTCCTCCCATCAGATATTTTAAAGTAAATCTTTGACATCCTATCATTTCACCTGTACATATTTTAATATGTAACAGTAAAAGACAGGAACACTTTTATAAAACATAATCACAATATCATTATACCTAAGCATTAGCAATTATTAATCTCTTCAAATAACCAGTGTGTTCATATTTCCAATTATCTCATATATATATAGTTTTTTTTAAAATCAAGATCAAAATAATGTTTACACAAAGTTATTGGTTGATAAATCTTTTATATCTCTTCTAATTTATAATCTTTCTATCCCTTCTTCTCTTCTTGCTATTTATCTGTTGAAGAAACCAGAGGGTTTGATTTATAGAATTTCTCACAGTCCAGATTCTGTTTATTGCCTTCCCATGGTAAAATTTAGCATGTTGTGCTATTGTCTACATTTCCTCTAAATTTACCTGAATTTTGTGAAAATATTATTTCATAGGTGGTGATGTGTTCTGTCGGGGGCACATAATGTCTGGCTCTTTTTCTCTCTCTCATTCACAAATTTAGTGCTCAGCACCCAGATCCATTAATTCATTAGAGGTTGAAAAATGATGATGGTCTTATTATTCGATCTTCACTAATACCTGGAATACTTCAATTAAGGAAAACATCCCCTCACCTGTTATTTGTTTGTTGACTGGTACAGTTCTTACAGGAAAGGTTGGATAAATGCTTGATTCTTTCCCTCAATTTACCAGTTTCTCAGAATAATTAGCATCTTCCAATTAGGACTGTTTTTTGTTTTTTTTTAGTATTATGAATTAATGTATTTAAACATATTTATTGTGTTAATCCGTTGTAGTTATTATCCTTATTGATACTTCAAGTTTTCCATCTTTTGTCAATGGAGGCTTTTTCAACTTGGTTCCTGAGAATTTCTGACATGACCCTAGTAAACTTTGATAGCTTCTTTGCTACCTGTTGGACAAAATACTCCAAGTTCATCCTGTATATTTCCAGCCCAGATGTGGAACAAGTCATTTCAGGAATCCTAAATCCTTTTTAGTGGGAGTCAGTATTTTAAGAGTATAATCTAGGTGCAAGGGAGCCCCATTCACTATCTAAATAAGAAAATGAAAGATGGCCCAATTAAAATTAATGTGTTAATTTTTTTTTCTTAAACCAGTCCACTTAAATATTTGCAGTGCCAGCTTGGCTCTCACAAGCATTTCAGTTTGCAACTCCTGGTCTAAACCAATTCTGAATCATCGATATCTTATTATAAATGTAGCTGCATTCTACACCAGGGTAAAAGGTGAAGGACCTGGGTTACTTTACAAAAAGGAAAAGAAAATGAGAGGAAAAAATGGAAAATTACAAATGTCCTTATGCACGTATCTCAGTCCGAATTTCTATTTATAAAAACTACTACCCTTCAGACATTGCTGATTCACTTGTGAAATAAACCATGCTTTTGATTCCCAGAAAAAAAAAACAAAAACACACACACACCCACAATGGATCATAACCCTCAGTTTGAAAACCACTGCTCTAGGGCATCCCAATTAAATGGCCAACTGGCCACTTCTTCTAACAAATAACTGAGTGCTGACCATCTGCCAGGCTCTGAGGACATCATCAACTCATAGACAGGTGGAGGAGAAAGGCATTAAACAAATGATTCCACAAGTGAATATTTAATATTGCAAATTGAGTTGAGTTTGAAAAAGGAAAAGCAGAAGATGCAATGAGTGTTCGTAACAGGGGACCTATTTGGACCAGGAGGGATGGCTGGGATGTGTCTGTCAAAGCCTTTCTTGAAAGTAACTTTGAGTTGGGACTAAAGGATGAGTAGAGGATAGCCAGGCAAAGACAGTATCCTACATAAACATCTATTGTGTTGGGAAATACATAATCATCTGTGTGGCAGCCTCAAATGGTAAAAGCAGCAGCAATAGTGGCATCTGGCCAAGCCAGGTTCATCAACTCTTTATTATGACAAACTCTAAACCAAGCACTTCATGATACTACTACAGCTTGGTGGAACCCAGCTGCTTGGATTTGAATGCCAGCTTCACCACTTATACTAGCTGTGTGACTTGGGGCAAGTTAGTGCAGTTTTCTCATCTGTAAAGAGGAAATTATTAATGGTACCTGCCTCATAGCCTTATTGCAAGAATTAAATGAGTTAACACAATTAAGGGACTTAGAGCAATGCCTGGCACATGGTCATGCAAAAGAACTTGCTAAATAAATGGGTATGGACACAAAATCCTCAACTTGCTTCAGGCGAGCACCACCTGTCTACTGGCACGTACGAAAAAACCCATTTGCCATCCCTGAAGTAGCTGATTTCTAAGAGGTTTTTTTTTCATTCTAATATCCTAAATCTAGTGAGACAGAAGACTTAAGCCTTTAATTCTGCAAGGCCCTAACGCAAAGGAGGTGAGGACAGAGAGAAAAAGTCTGATTCTCAGCCCCTATTTACCATCTCTGAGCTGTACTCACCACTATCTCTCTCCTGGCTGATGAATTTTTCAGTTTAGCACAAAGGATGCAGTTGATTTCTCCAGAGAACTGTAATAATGGAATTACAGTGTATTTACTTGATGCAGCAAACCTCTGGCTAAATAGTAAATTAGGGGTCTCACAATGTTGAAAGCCACTAAGCTTTCCAAAATGCCACATCAAATCAAATCACATCAATAATTAAAATTAAATTATTGTGCTGAACTGAAAGTCATCTCCAATACAGTATTTTAAAAAATGGTTCTCCAAAGATAAACTCAATCTTGGCTTCAGAGAGGCATCTATCATAAATCCACAGAAACAGAGACAAAGCAGCAAGCTGTTCCCATGGTACACGTGCCACATCTAATTGCCCAGGATGGACTAGAACGGGGAGCTTGGCTGGGCATTCAAGAACACCTGTTGCTGGGAAGAGGTAATAAAAATGATGAAGAGCCCTGATATTTGTAGGACTTGTTGTAGTCTACTGCTCATATCCCTCTTCTCAATTTGTCCTCTCAATATCTCTGCAACGTGGATAGGGTAGGGATTGTACAATCCCATTGTACAGGTGAGGAAACTGAGGCTTATGATGGCAAAGTGACTGCAGTCAAGACAGGTGGCCAGTTAAGTGCACAGATGAGATGAATTTTTGGTTTCCTAGAATGGGAGAAAGATGGGGAGAATGAGAATGAAGTAGGAAAAAGGAAAATGGTATGCCTGTCTTAATAGCAGAGAAATGATATAAAGTTTAAAAGCAAAAGACATGTTTGAGACAAATCTGAGCAAATTCATACAAAAAGCCTGGCTGTTAAAATTTAGGTTTGTTCCAATGCACACTTAAAGATGCTGATGATATTTTTATTATCCAGTTATTTATATAAAAAAGCTAATACTAGCCAACAATTTACCATGGCTAAGGACTGGTCTAAACACTTTACATGGATAATAATCTCCCATTTAATCTTCACAACAAACTTACAAGGTCGAAACTATCATTTTACAGATGAGAAACACAGGTTCAGAGAGGTAGCCTCTTTACTGAAGGGGTAGACACCACACTTGACTTGATTGCCAAGCCCAAGTACCTAGTCAATATGCCGCCTCCTTAGATGCCCAGTAGAAACAGGCTAACACTCACTGGACCAAACTGCTGAAATGAATGAATCCGTACCTACCAAGGATGAAACTGAATGCTACATAGTTTCTCTGTGCCTCAGCAGGCAGTGTCACGGGATTAATGGAATTTTAACTGCTGTTTTTCACTTAAGTATTTGTCAAGCAACCACCATGCGTCAAGTACTGTGCTAAATGGGGGATACAGCAGTGAATGAAAAAAATAAATAAAAATCCCTGTCCTCATGAAACTTCCATTCAGTGCAAGGACAGACTAAAATCAATATAAGCAAAATAAATACTATGCTAGATGGTAGTTAAGTACTGCAGAGAAAACTAAAGCAGGAAAGGGAGCTAGATGGCAATTTCTAAAAGAATGGCCAGAGAACATCTCACTGAGAAAGAAGGTGATCTCCAGGTAAAATCTTGAAGCAGTGAGCATCACGTCCAGTAAGCCACATAGAAATCTAGGGAAGGAGCATTTCAGATAGAGACGACAGCAAGTGCAAAGGCCCTGAACTGGGAACACGCATGGGTATTCAAGAGACAACAGGAGGAAAGAATGGCTGGAATGGAGAGAACTGTAGCAGGAGATGAGGTCAGACGCCACTGGGCCAGATGACATAGGACCTTGAAAGTCACTATTAGGACTTGGGTTTTGAGTAGGATGGGAGCTATTGTGTGTTTGAGCAGATGAGTGACAAGATTAAAACCCAGCATACATTTATAGGATCACTCTGGCAGCCACTTGGGCATCAGATTCAGTAGGGCAAGGGTGGAAGCAAGGAGGCCGGTTAGAAGGTGAGAGGTGACTGGGGCTTGCGACTAATAATTATTATATCAGTATGGTTGTTTGTCATTTACCAATATCTTCATATAAATTATTTCGCTTATTCTTCACAAAAAAAAAACTCTAAGGAGTAGGTTTGTTATCCCCATCTAGACAAAGAAACTCAGGCTTATGGCTTGCTTAAGTGGTTTGGCTTAAGGTTCCTCAGATAGTGTCAGAGCTGTAAGTTAAATCTAGGACACTTTTATTCCATTTCTAGTGCTCAGATCCCTTCTGGTCTTCCCCTCTCACCCAACTGCCTCGTGGCTCTGACTCATGCAGTCTAGGATGATATGCATTTGACCATCATGGAACATGGCCTGGTTATAAATGCAGTTGATATGTTTCTTGGTAACCCAAGTCCTACACAGCACAGAAAACAGAATCCAACCAAAGGAAAAGTCGTCACAATTCATCCTCACTGCAGCACAGGTCTCTTGAACAATGCATAATCAGAAGAGTGGGGAAGGGGTCATAGAATATAAACAGAATGTTTATTCACCACTTTTATATGCCCGGAACAACACTAGATGTTATTGGGAAAAGGAAAGAAATAAAATTTTCTGTTGTCAAGGAGATCATAATCCAGTGAGGAAAGATGACATAGGGTTTCAGACAGGAAAGATAGTGAAATGAAACAGAGCATGGAGTACCATAGACAGAATATTCCATGGGTTTTCAGACAGGTCTTCAGAAATGAAAGTCCTAGGCTCTTTTCAAAGGTAGTCACCAAATTCCATAATCTTCTGTATTTTTCTACTTGTGTTTATAATTGCTTCAGAAAAACCTTCAAATATTGCTTATAATCTATTGGTGTGTTGTGCAATCTTAGTGGATCTATTATTCTTTTCCACCTCAGTTTGTTCCTTTGAGGGTCCCAAACATATATGCCACCAAAAGTGGCATTTTCATCATTAAGGCCAAGAAGCCCAAGCCAAACAAACCTCCTTAGAAGAATATCAATAAGGGATTTTAAAATGTCCAAGTTATAAAGGCCTCTGGCAGCCTTCTAGTCCATGGGTTGGCAAACCATGGTCCACAGGCTGGCCACCTATTTTTGTTAATCAAGTTTTATTGGAACATAACCATGCCTTTTTGTTGATGTATTGTCTACAGCTGCTTTTATACTACAAGGACAGAGTTGAATATTTGCATCAGAGACTGCATGATCTGCAAAGCCTAAGATATATTCTCTGGCCTTTGAAGAGAACATTTGCTGACCTCTGTTTTAGTCCATCCCTCTCATTCTAGAGGTAGGAAAACTGAAGCCCAGAGAGGTTAAGAAAATCAGCCAAGGTCATTCAGTGAATGAGAGTATTGCTTAGTCAGGAAAGGGAAAGCCACGTGAGAGTTTATCATCCTTCGGTCATTTGGCTGTTCACTCAAAAAAGGTTTCATTACCCTCAACCTGTGCCAGGTTCTGGGTGGGAATTGTATAGTACATAATATGCATAAAGCCCTTGCCATCCAAGTTTTTACATTTGAGTGGGGAGGAGACTATAAGACGCTAAAAAAGTGAAGACAATAACTACAAAGTGTGCAATGTGCTATGAAAGAAATTAACAGAGAGATGAGAGAATGTAACTCAGGGTAAAGGAGGGAAAGGGAAATATTTCAGACAGAGAAATAGGAAGGGCCTTTCCAAGGACAAGACATTTGAGCCAGGCCAGGAGGGATGGAAGCCATGAAGAGTAAATAGAAGAGCATCCAGGCCCAGGAACAACCACCACAAAATCCCTGAGGCAGCGACAAGCTTGGCATGTTCAAGAAACACCAAGAAGGCACATGTCGCCACAGCACAGAGAGAGAAATGAGCCAGGGCCTGTAGGATTGTGGTGATGAGTGTGGATGGCCAACTCCACTTTGAACATACTTTCCCTACTGTTACGTTATCATCCTCATCATCATCACCCCCATAATGAAGCTTTTAGAAGCCTGAGAAGAGAACACGTAGTTCCTGGATTTGTATGCCACCAGAAAGCTGTGCTGGGTTAATTATGTGGTCCTTAACTATAACCATGTTTCACACACCAGAACCTTCCTAGCCAGTGACCACTGTGGCTCTGGCCATACTTTCAAAGACTGTGGGAGCAGGTCTCCCCTTTCCTGGACCCCAGGCAGTCCCTCTTCCTCGAGGGGAAGGCCAGACAGTACAGTAATCATTTGGAGTCTTCCACACCTGGATTTGAATCCTGGCTCTTCCACATGACCTCACGTAAGTAGCTTACATTTTCCTGAGCCTCTAGGAAATGGGGGTAATAATAATGCCTATTTTATGGGGTTGTTGGGAGAATTCAAATGAGGACAGATAAAGAGCTTACTCTTTGCACAGCGCCCAGCATATGCTGAGCAATTTAACAGATAATAATTATTAGTGGGATCCATGAAGCAGAACTTGCCACTAGGTCTCAATTATTGTTTGCCAAAGACACAGAAAGTTCTCACTGCTGTCAAACAGTCAAATGCACAGGTGGAGAAATTGAAGTTTAGAGAAGCCACATGGCCAACCCAAGGTCATGTCACAATTAAGAGTAGTCACGTGATAACTCAACCCTTCAATTGCCCACCCAGTGCCCACTACATGTCACCAAAGTAGCAATCTTTGTTATACTCCGACCATCCACCTCCAAGGAAATGTCAGTGCACTTTGAAAACAAGTAGAGGGAACGAGAGGGGTTCTCTGAGCACCCCTGCAGAATTCATTTCAAAAAAGTCCTTAGGAAGTCCTTACTACACAACAAGGATGAATAGTCCATGATCCCTGTACCCTCAAGGAGCTCCTAGCTTGTGGGGAAAACAGATACACAAACAATTATGATGTTGAGGGATTCCAGATAGAGGTGTAGGAGGAGGAAGGAATAATTCACTCTGTCCAGGGAGTCAGGAAAGGCTCCAGAGAGGAAGTGACACTGAAGATGACTCTTAAAAGATACTGAGGAAACAAGGGGCTTAGTTCGGTTGAGCAGAGGGGGTCTTCGTTTGCCAGGCTGCTGTGACAAATACCACACAATAGATTGGCTTAAATAACAGGAATTGATCATCTCAAGGTTTCAAAGGCTGGGAGGCTTTCTTCCTCCCGGGCTCTGTAGTAAACCAGCTGGCAGGTAATCCTTGGGTTCCTTGGCTCTCTCATCACATGGCCATGTCCTCTCCTTCCCCTTTCGGGTTCCCACTGATTTATGGCTTCTTCCTGTGGCCTTCTCTGAATCTGACTTCTGGCTTCCTCTCTTCATAAAGCCTCCAATAATCCAGATTAAGGCCTACCTTGCTTCAACTGGCCACACCTTAACTACAAATAACATCTTCACATAGGTCCTATTTGCAATGGGTTTGCACCCACAGGAATGTGGATTAAAATTAAGGACATGTGTAAATTGGGGTACATAATCCAATCTACCACAGAGAGTAAGATGCAAGTGATAAGGAGGAAAGGTGATAAAGTACACGGAGGGCCCAAGACCCAAGGACCAAGGAGCTTAGACTGATGGGCAAAGGGCAGGCACCAAGCAGGGGAGTAACCTGCTCAGACCGACATTTGGCAGGGTCACTCAGCTCATGGCGGAGAAGGATCTGAGGGGGCAAGGCTGGAAACAGAGAAACTAGTTAGGGACTAGAACGCAAGTCCAGGCAAGAGGTAGCAAAACCCTGAGCTCTGACAATGATGGAAGGAAGGAAAGCTGGGAGTCTGTTCTAGAGCTGCTGGGGAGGGAGAATCAGCACCATGTAATTATGAAATTGATGCTTAGACAAGGGAGAGAGTGCTGGGATGGTGCTACCTTTCACTAAGACCCTTTCACCAAGAGGGAGAAAAACAGAGGAGGAGGAGGTGGGGGCAGGGAGAGAAAATGGGTTCAGTTCACAGCAATAGAAACCAACTAGCATGATGACTTTCAACAATTGTGTTCTTTTTCTTTTTACTCAATGGGGATGTTTTTTTGAACTCTCCATGTCATAAACTAGATAAAACCAGAGCCACTCCAGTTGAAGGGAACAAAGGGACAGAGGCTGTTTGGCTCCTCATAACCTGGAGAGAGTTGAGGTCCCATCATCTCCAAGTCTTTGACCCAATGAAGTGGGAGGCATGTCCCTAAGACCCCTGGGCTGCCCTGGAGAATGCAGTTTGAAAACCACCCCTTATAGTGTAGGAGAAAACAGGCCAGAAATGAAAGGGCCACAGAGCAAAGGCACACAGCAGCTGCCAGCAAAACTGGATTAGACACAGGCGCTTAGATGCATTTTCTCCTTTCCACCAGTCAAGGTACGTGGTTCATCTGCTCTTCTCCTCCTCCCCCCAAAATTATGTAAGTGTTAAGATTCAAGTCTATATACAAAAGAGGCCGGAGCCCAAATCCAGAGCTTTGACTTGCTCTACTTCTGGTTCTGTAACGTTCTATTCCTGGACAGGACGTTATCAGCCTTTCCCTTCTGTTCCACACACCCACCTCGTCAGTGAACCCACCCCAGATCCCACCCCAGCCCGGCCCCTCTGCTGTCCTGGCCCCTAGCCCAGGCGCAGGCAGCCTTTGCCATGTCCCAGCTCCTGCAGCACCAAGCTGCCTTTTGGTTTTCCCTGGGTCTGATTATTTTAAGCCGCCTCTGAGGCCTCACCAGCCCAGGTCCAGTGTTATCTCCTATGTACAGTCATCGCCTTGTTAAAAGGCAATCAGAGGAGCCGACTTTAATAAATGTTAACACCCTCAGTGTGAAGTCTGGCAATTAAAACTCCTACCCAGGACCTTTGAAACAGGCCTGCAGAAAATCCCACACACACACACCCACCCCCATCTTAATAAGCTCCTGTCATCAGAGGACACTGAGCAAAAGGAGGGAGGAGGAGGCATTAAAACTTTCAAAAGGGAGGGAGGCAATCAGGAAAGGCCCTTGCCCTCTATTTTCAGCCTGCACTCTGAGAATCCCACACCAAGTCAATTTCATCCATAGGACTGATAAGCAAGCACAGGTGGTCGCAGCTGGAAGACTTAGAGATCAGCTAGTACAGTGGTTTTTAGAGTTAGAGTACGGCATATTCACGTGGAGGGCTGGTTAAACCACAGATGGCTGGTCTCCCCGCTTGAGGTGTCTGATTCAGTTGGTCAGGGTAGGCCCCGAGAATGTGCATGTCTAACAAGTCCCCAGGGGATACCCAAGCTGCTGGTCCAGGGTCCAAGCTTTCAGAACCATTAGCCTAGCCTGACACCCTCACATCACAGAAGGGGAAACTGAGGCCCAGAGCAGGACAGGAACTTGCCCAAGGGCTCACAACCAGTTAGTACAGCCCCATTCAAAAGGTCCAAAGCAAACCTCTAGAGAGGGAGTCTCAATATATGTTTTAAATTACTTTGTTCCCCATAGCTACATTATGTTTATTAACCATCATCAATGTCATCACCCTGAAATGAGATCTTTAGAAGTCAAGAGACGGAACAGTTGGTGGCTGGCATGCTGAGTAAAGGGAGAGCCTACTCATCAACACATGTAAAAACAAGTTAGAGAGGAAAGGAGATTTCTCTCTTAAGTGAGTTCTTTGATTTCTTCAAATGACAAGATTTCCGTTGTGCCTTCTTCCTTTAGATTGGATTAGAGGCCGAGATTTTCAAAGTCCTTAGATATCACCTCACCTAACCTTTTCCCTGAGGCCCAGAGATAGCAAGAGGTTTGTCCAAGGTCACACAGCAGGGTGAGTGGCAGAATGCTCCCTAATTCTCAGCTCAGTACTGCTTCATTTTGCTCCCAGAAGCCTCCTATGCCCCACAAGCATTGGAATACTCTAATCTAACCAAAACTCAACCCCTTTAGGTATTGCCCACCTGACCATAGGCATCGCCCTGGCTGAAGTTGTGAGCCTACATTTTGCTTCTTACCCAAATGCTTTCTCCCTGCCTCCACCCCCAGCCAGCAACACCTCTGGCTGAATTTCTTGACCTGCCTCATCTTTTGGCTGCCACAGTGAGATTGGCAGGAGTTTGCTGACTCAACAAATGGCAGCTACTATGCAAAGCGGGCAAAGCTGGGGAGAGGACAAAGATCACAGAGTGAACTCTATCTCCACCGCTCACTAGTTTTGTGACTGTGGTATTTAAAAGTATCTTTAACATCAAAGCTCAGTTTTTCTCATTGGAAAAATGGGAGGTAACAGTAATATGAATCCCGTAGAGGAGTTGATGAAATGTTTCATGAGATAAGTACTTTGAAAGCTTTCAAGGGGGCCACTGATTTTGGTGGTGGTTACTGATAATGCTGTAAAGCTACATGAAGTATAGCAAGTGGGTACTGCAAGGAGGGGCCCAAGTGACTTGTTCAGGGTGATAAATGGGAAGTTTCCAACTGCCAGTTAGCAGCCCTGGAAGGGGGGGCGGCATTGGCAGGTGACAGGACAGCCAGCCCCAGTAGATCCTGGCTCCAAACCCAGGAACTGTGGCAGACATATGCAGTGAAAGAGGTACTTCACCCAGATCCTGGGCCCAAGGTGCTAAAGGTGAGGCCCAGATGGTCTCCGCTTGGCAGTGAGCAAGTGGCTCACCTACCCTGAGGCTGGGGAAGGATGAGTAGAGCATCCCATGGTCAGTCAGCTAACTCCACCTCCCTGCCCTGCCCCAGACCTCCAGTAGCCTCTGCAGCCAGTTAAGGGAAAAGAGAGATTAGGGGCCTGGTGCAGATTAGGGGGCAGACAGGCCTGGGTTAGAATTCTGACTGCACTCCCAGGCTGTGTGACCTTGGGCAAGATACCTCCCCTCTGAAAGTTCAGTCTCAGCTTTCTTGTCTACAAAATATGCATAATTGCAATACTTCCCTCATTTGTAGACAGTTGATAGTTGTAAAAAGTTTAAAGTGTTTAATACAGTTCCTGCTCCGTAGAAAGCATACTTTTAAAAGAAGGAAAGGACGTGGGAAAGAAATGAAAAATAAATTTTCAAAAGGTGGAAAGAATTCTGGTCTAAAAGGTAGGAATTGTGGGTTGAGTCTCAAGTCTGCCACCAATTTCCTGTACAATCTCAGGCAAATCACTCAACCTCTTTGTCCTCAATCTTCTTTCTTAAGATAGAAGGATGTGCTTGAATGGCTTTGTAGGTCTGACTTCCTGTATCTGTGATCCATGACTTACTTGGTTCCTGCTGAGGTATTTCAGAACCAGAGAGAAGGGACAAACCCAAGAAGGAAAGGGGAACAGAGGAGGAGCAGCTATTTTCACCTTCCAGGGACAAATGGACTCTGCCCAGTACTAACTCTGTCCCTTATTGTTCACAGATGCGGTCCTTTTCACTCCCCCACCAACCTTCACCTGGCCTTATCTTGGTCAACTCTCATCTGAATTGCTCCATCCAGAAGGACCTTTTTACTGTTCCTCAAACCCCCTTAGTTCCCAATGTAGAGCCTTTGCACATACAGCTGCCCTCTCTCCACCTGCCCCTCATGCATGCCTGTGCAGCACACACACCACACTTCCCCTGCCTCTGGCAAGCCCACTCCCTTCAGGGAAAAGCCCATGGAAGATAATCACCTCCTGCCCTATTGCCAAGACTCCCATACCATGCTGTCATGGATTGCTGCTGGTGGGAGAAAGGGGACGAAGGTGCAGAGGCAGAGAGGAAAGTAGCCACTTCCTGAAGAGCAAATCCCAGTTGAATGCAAACGAACGCTGCATCACCCAGGGTGAGGCAAACCTGACGGTGCCAGGGCTGGGATAGGATATCATGTTTGGGGACAACTGTGGGACTTTGTGTTAAGACCCTGGGCTCAGAGAAAGACAGATGAGTGTTCAAGTCCAACCCTACCACTAACTTAGGTTTTAGTGCTGGGACTCTGTAGTCAGAGTCAACAAATATTTATTGAGTGGAGGCCCTCTTTCAGACTCTAGGGACAGAGCAGGAAAAATCAACAGACAAGTATTACTGCCCTCATGGAGATGACCTGCTACCAAGAGGACGCAGACAATAAGCATAACCATGATGTGGTACATTTCAAATGATATGTTGATGGAGGAAAGAAGTAGGGCAAGTGAAGAGGAAATTAAGAATGCATAATAGAGCAAATAGAACAAATAGGCAGAGGAACAAAGAGTAATTAGAAGACTTAAACAACACTACAAACCAATTAGACATTGCAGACATCTATAGAACAGTCCAACAAACAACAGGAGAACACATATTCCTTGCAAGCACATATGGAGCATTGTCCAGGATAGATGAATATATAGATAGATAGATAGATAGATAGATAGATAGATAGATAGATATAGATATAGATATAGATATAGATATATATCGATATATATATAGTAGGCCATAAAACAAGCCAATGCTGATAAATTTAAAATATTGAAATCATACAAAAGGTGTTCTCTAGCCACAACTGAATTAAATTAGAGATCAAAATACGAAGGAAATTTGGGAAGAGTTAGAAGTTAAACAACACACCCCTAAATTAAAAATGGGTCAAAGAATAGATCACAAAGGAAATTACAAAACACTCTGAGATGAATTAAAACAAAAATACATCATACCAAAACTTTTGGAATTCAGTTAAAGCAGAACTTAAAGGAAAATTTATAGCTATAAATGCTTCTATTTAAAAAGAAAGATTTCAGATCAACATTGTATTCCTCCTTAAGAAATTATAAACAAACAAGTAGAACAAACTAAACCCAAAGCAAGCAGAAGGAAGGAAACAACAGATTAGAACAGAAGTAAATGAAATAGAGAATAAAACAACAGAGAAAATCAATGAAACCAAAAGTAGCTTCTTTGACAAGATCAAAAATGTTGGCAAAACTTTAGCTAGACAGGCCAAAAGAAAAAGAGAGAGGATTCAGATTACTAAAATCAGGAATGAAAGAGGAGACATCTCTACTGACTTTAGAGAAATAAAAAGGAAAATAAGGTAATACTATGAACATCTATATTTTAGTTTCCTCACTGCCAAAGCAAATACCATACAATGTGTTGGCCTAAACAACAGGAATTTATTAGCTCACAGTTTTGAGGCTAAGAGAAGTCTAAAATCAAGGTGTCAAAGTGATACTTTCTCCAAGAAAAATATTACATTCTGGGGCTGTCTGTTGGCGATCCTTGGTCCTTGGCTTTTCTGTTACATGGCAATGCACATGGCAGTCTCTCCTGGCTTGTCCCTTCTCTTCTAGGTTCTGCTGACCTTCAGCTCCTGGCTTCTCCCTCTCTGACCTTCCCTATAAGCCCTACAGTAAAGGGAAAAAGATGCATTCTGATTGAGCTAAGCCATATCTTAACTGAGGTAACCTTAACAAAAGGTCCTATTTACAATAGTTCAGACCCACAGGAATGGCTCAAGCTTAAGAACATGTTTTTCTAGGGTACACACCTCCAAGCCACTACTGTCTGCTGTCTGGGCTCCAAAAAGACATTTCTTTCCATGCACAAGAAACACTCAATCTATCACAACATCCCAAAAGCCTTCTGTCCTTTCAGTAACAATGCTAAACACAAAGTCTCAACAAAACTGGTTATGAGTGTGGCCTGTCCTGGGACAAAATTCCCCTTTGTCTGTGGACCTGTGAAATCTAGAAAACAAGTTATATGCTTCTAATATACAATGTAGAGACAGGCATAGGATAAACATTGCCATTCTAAAAAGGAGAAATTGGAAGGAAAACAGGGGCCAGAGGTCCCAAACAAGTCTGAAATCCAGCAAGGCAAACTCCATTAGATTTCAAGATCTGAGCATCATTTACAGATCAGATGGAGCTTGATGGAGCAGCAGCCCCACCCCTTCCAAGTGCTTGCACAGTGATCATGCTCTCTCCGAACACTGGCGTGAAGGATCTACCCTCTTCAAGAATTTGGATGGCTGGCAGACTCTCCACGAATGTTAGGATACAGGCCCTACCCTGCTGAGCATGGGGTGGCAGCACTTTCCCTGAACAGCAGGGCCTAAGGTCCACCCCATTCCAGCACTGGGGCAATAATCCACCCCCCTCCAAACACGGGGGTGAACCAGTCCTTTCCACACACCAGGGTGGGCCCGCTATCTTGCCCAGACCCCTTCAATCCAGACCTGGGCTTCCATGGGTCTGCCCTTGAAGTTATTCTTCCTTCAATTCATCTCTTCTCTTTACCTGTCATTCCAGGTTGGCAGTGGTTCCACTCATAAAAATTTTGCAAAAACCTTGTTGGCTTTGTGTGCAGTTAACAGGGATCCTAAACTCTGACAGAAGGACTTTTCACAGATCCTTCCTGCATAATTGCATCTCCAATTTTGACTTCCACTGAAATGGCTGTCTGGATCCCTGTTGAACCACACCCTCTTCAGCGAAGGTTTCTGCAGTTAAACCCTCACATGAAGTCCTGTCTTCTGAGGACTCAGTTCCCCAAAGCTCAGGGAGATCCCTGATAGAGTCACTTCTGGCCCTAATCTCAGAGCACACTATATGGATAGGCTCAAATTTTCTAAGCCATTGAATTCTGGCTTCTTTGTGCTTAAGAGTTTCTTTATCAGCTCATCCATCTCCCCTCACATTTTACAAGAAGCTGCCAGGAGAAATTAGGCTGCATCTTCCACCCATAGCTTAGAAATCTCCTCAGATAAATATCCAAGTTCGTCACTTTCAAATTCTGCCTTCCATCTAACATCAGAACCCAATTTTGCCAAGCTTTCTGCCACTTTAAAAAAAGAACTGCCCTTCCTCTGGTTTCCAATGACAATCATCATTTTCTTCTAATGCATTGCTGGAAGTGCCTGTAATGCTCATGTTCTTACCAACAGTCTCTTCAAAGCAACCTAGGCTTTTACTATCAAGCACATCACAGTTCTTTCAGCCTCTACCCGTTAGCCAATTCCAAAGCCACTTCCACATTTTACGTATTTGCAATAGTAGCACCCTACTTTCTGGAACCAAAAACTGTTTTAGTTTGCTGGCTACCAAAGCAAATACCATACAATGGGTTAGTTTAAACAGTGTGAACTTATTGGCTCACATATTTGAGGCTAGGAGAAATCCAAAACCAAGGCATCATCAACGTGATGCTTTCTCCCAAGAGAATGTAGACTTCTGGGGTTGGCGGACAGCAATCCTTGTACCTTGGCTTTTCTGTTACATGTCAGTACACATGGTGGCCTCTCCTGGCTTCTCCCTCTTCTTCTGGGTTCTGTGGACATTTAGCTTCTGGCTGCTCCTTCAGGCTTTCTTTCTCTATGTGTGTCCTTCCCAATAAGCCCTTCAGTAATAGGATTAAGACACATTCCACTTCATGTGGACCACACGTTAACTGAAGTAGCCTTCTCAAAAGGTCTTATTTACAAGAGCTCACACCCACAGGAATGGATTAAGTTTAAGAACATGTTTTTCTGGGGTACATAGCCCCAAGTCACCACAACCCATATGCCAACAAATTAGATAACTTTGAAGAAATGACAAATTCCTAGAAAGACACAATTTACTGAAACTGACTCAAGAAAAAAAAATATATATATAGACCTTGAACAAGCAAAGATACTGAATTAAATTTAAACTTCCAACAAAAAAATGCCAAGGGACAAATGGCTTCACTGATGAATATATATATATATATGTATATGTATATATATGATGTATATATGTATATGTATACATATATTTAAAGAAGAACTAGTATTAATTCTTTACAATTCTTCCCAAAGTAAAGAAAATGGGCAAACACTTCCCAACTCATCTATGAGGCCAATATTACCCTGATGTCAAAACCAGACAAAAACATAACAAGAGAAGAAAACTACAGACCAATATCCCTTGTAAATATAGACACAAAAATCCTCAACAAAATATTATCAAACTGAATCCAGCAACATATAAAAAGGATTATGCATAATAACCAAGTGGTATTTGTCTCAGGAGTGCAAGGTTCCTTTATCACCTGAAATCCATCCAATGTAACACACCATATAAATAGAATAAAGGATAAAAACCACATGATCATCTCAATAGATATACAAGAGGCATTTGATAAAATGCAACACCCTTTTATGATAATAACACTAAACAAACTAGGAATAGAAGGAATGTTCCTCAATCATATAAAGAACATCTACAAAAAAATCCATATGTAATATCATATTTAATTGAGAAAGATTTAATGTTTCCCCCCTAATATCAAGAACAATTGGAGAATGTCCACTCTCACCACTTCTATTCCATTTCTCACTGGAGGTTCTAGCCAAGACAATTAGACAAGGAAATGAATAAAAAGACATGCAGATTGGAAAGGAAGAAGTAAAGCTATCTCTATCTGCAGATGGCATGATTTTGTATATAGAAAATCCTAAAGAATCCACAACAAAACTAAAAGAACTAGTTCAGCAATGTGGCTGGATACAAGATCAGAAAACAAAGATAAATTATATTTCTATACACCAGCAATGCGCAATCTGAAAATGAAATTAATAAAATGATTACATTTATAGTAGCAGAAAAAGGAAAAAAATCTTAGGAATAAATTTAACAGAGAAGCACAAAACTTGTACAGAGTTTTATTTAAAAACTCTGAAATATTGTTGAAAGAAATTAAAGAATATCTAAATGTTCATGGATCAGAATACTTAACATTGATAAGATAGTAGTATTTCCCAAACTGATCTACAGATTCAATGCAATCTCTATGAGAATCCCAAAGGCCTTTTTTGAAGAGATGGAAAAGCTGATCATAAAATTCATACATAAATGCACAGAATCCTGAATAGACAACACAATCTTGAAAAAAATAAAGTTAGAGGACTCACACATATCCCAATTTCAAACCTACTACAAAACTCCAGTAACCGAGACTTATTTAGTACTGACATAAAGAAAGGCATATGAATTAATGGAATAGACTAGAGTCTATAAATAAACCCTCACATTTATGGATAATTGATTTTCAACAAAGGTACTAACACAATTCAATGGGGAAAAAATATATCCTTTTCAACAACTGGTGCTGGGACAACTGGACATCCACAGGCAAAAGCATGAAGTTGAACCCCTATCCCACTCCTACACACACAAAAAAAATTCAAAATGGATCATATACCTAAATCTAAGAGCTAAAAACAAAAATCTTAGGAGAAAAGCATAGCCATAAATATTTGTGGTTTGGGTTTTGCAGTGGTTTTTTAGATATAAAACAAAAGCAATGAAAGTCAAGTGACAAAAAAATATATAAATTGGACCTCACCAAAATTAAGAACTTTGGTGCTTCAAAGACATTCTCAAAAAAGTGAAAAGAAAACCCACCAAAAGGGAAAAAATATTTGAAAATTTTAACAAGGGGCTTATATCAGGAACATACACAAACTCTTACAATTCAACAATAAAAATACAAATAACTCAATTTTTCAATGGGCTAGATTTTAATAGACATTTTTCCAAAAGACATACAAATGTCCAATAAGCACATGAAAAGATGCTTAACCTCATTAGCCATTAGAAAAACGCAAATAAAAAGCACAATAAGACACCACTCTGTACCCACTAGCATATCTAAAATAAAAAACACAGACTTTAACAAGTGTTGGCAAGGATGTGGAGAAACTGAATGCTCATACTTTGTTGGTGGGAATGTAAAATGGTACAACCACTTTGGAAAATAGTTTGTCAGTTCCTCAAAATGCTAAACATAAAAGTACTCAAAAATTGTACTCCTAGGTATATACCCAACAGATCCGGAAACATGTATACCCAAAAACCATGTACATGTGTGTTTATAGAAGCATTATTCATATTAGCCACAATTCAGAAATAACCTAAATGTCCATCAACTGATAAATGGTATATCCATACAGTAGACTATTATTTGGCAATAAAAAGACTGATGCACACTCTGGTGCAGCTCATGGGGGCCCAAGTTCTTCTGACTGAGGCCCAGCCAGCATATAGCATGAGGTTGGTAGTCGGCCACAGCATGCTGGGCTCAGGACTGTATTACAACACGAACCAACCTTAAAAACATTCTGCCAAGTGATAAAAGTCAGTCACAGAAGACCACACAGTGCATGATTCCATTTATGTGAAATGTACAGAACAGACAAATCCATAGGGACAGTAGATTAGTGGTTGTCCAATGCTGGAGCATGCGGTGAGGGAAAAAGAATGCGGAACAACTACTAATGTTTATAGGATATTTTGGGGGTGTTGAAAATGTTCTAAAATTTGATTATGGTTATGGTTGCACAACTATGTGAATACTCTAAAAACCACTTAACTGCATACTTTAATTGGATGACCCATATGGTATGTGAAATATATCTGCATATCTCAAAGTTAAAAATAGAGGGATCTATGTAGAGTGCTTAGCACAGAGCTTGTCACATATTAAGCGCATAATGAATTGTGGATATCTTTAACAAATACGCCCTGACAGAACTGTGTCTGCACTCCCAGAGCACAAGGGTTCATAGTTACAAACTAGAATGTGTGGGTCATTTCAGACCTGGGAATATCAGTGTTCACCTAGTGGCAAGGATCCCAAAGGAAGCTGAGGAAGTTACCAAGCTGGTTCAGGTTTCTGAGGCTCCACCCTGCTTTCTAGATTAATAAAATAGTAATAACAGCCATCTTTTCTATAAAGATAGTGCTTTACACCAATGCATATTCATATCCTGTATTACTGTGTTTATTTCATAACAAAGCTCTGAGGTCAGCAGGGTAAGGCTATTTCCTCCAGAACATGTGAAGTAAACTATGTTCAGAGAAAAGTGTCTGGAAGAAGCTCACAACACCACTGAGCAGAGGAACCAGCACCACCGCCCATGCCTTCTGAGTTCTCTGCAGCCAAATGAGGGACATTCCCTCCAATCAGACACTCTTACCTGGCACCCATTCAGACTTTTCAAGAGGCAATACTGTATGATTTGGTTGCCCACACTGCATGATTTTTAAAGCACCAAAAGAACACCCAACCCAGCATTTCCCCAGTCTACACAACACATTCAGCTCCTAAAGTGTCTGCAGAACACCTCACATTCCAAGAGGTACGATGGAGACTGTGTAAACCAGATCATGCTTGTCCTGGCCCTGTCATTAACCAGCCCTCTCTCCTCTCTGCTAGTCATAGTCCTCTCTAGAAAGTAAGATTTTTTTGAATGGTTTTGAAAATAAGATTATTTGGCTGGTTGGTCTCTAAAATACTAAGTTGATCTCTTAGTTTGCCAGAGCTGCTTTCACAAATACCACACAATGAATTGTCTCAAACAACAGGAATTTATTGGCTCATGGTTCTGAGGTTAGAAGAAGTCCAAAACCTAGATATCAGAGAGGCTTGCTTTCTCCCTGAAGACTGTAGCATTCTGCTGCTGGCTGCAAGGAATCCTTGGGGTTCCTTGTCTTTCCTGTCACATGGCAATGTCCTCTCCGTTCTCCTCTATGTTCCCACTGACTTCCTGCTTCTCCCTGGGATCTCTGACCCTGGCTTCTGTTTTCTCCTCTTTGTAAGGCCTCCAGGAATTTGGATTAAAGCCTGTCCTGATGCAAGTGACCACACCTTAACTAAAAATGACTTCTTCAAGAGGTCCTATGTACAATGGGTCATCACCTGTAGGAATATGGATTAAGATTAAGAATGTGTCTAAACTGGGGAACACAATTCAATCTACCACCAGCACCCTTCAACTCTGATAGTCAAAGACTGGATATCATAACTAAATGTAAATCAGGTCACATAGTCCAGCTGGTTGCCCTGGCCTTTAAAGTCCTGAATTATTTTGGCCCTTCTACTCTCAGCCTCATCTTGAACACAGTCCCTGTGACCTTTTCCTGGACCTTAAACACACCAAACCAGCCTCATCTCAGAGGCAATGCATTTACAGCTCCCCTTGCCTGAAACATGACCCCCCAGAGCCTCATGATTGACTCCTTCTCATCATTCCATTCTCAGCTCAAATCTCACCCCTCAGAGTTGATTCCTTCATCAACCAAACAAAACACACACCCTCATATTACTATTAGTGCTTATCAGTCCCTGACATTCATATTTCTTTATTTCTTTGCTTTCCATTAACCTCCTCCACTGGAATATAGGTTCCCTAACAACATGGATGTTCTTGGAACAGAACCTAGCACTTTCAGGTTCTCAATAAGTATTTGTTGAATCAATGAATAATCTTAGCTGAATGGGAACCATAATGTCTATGGAGGGATCCATTTTCTGATGAATTTGTTGCCACTAGGCAGGGAGCTATGTGCTGAGGCCACAGGCTGGGTGAGATTTGATCAGGTGGAAGGCAAAAAGGTTAACTGGGTGTCCAGGTCCCTGGAAGCTTAAAGGAAAAAAAACAGTTGCTGCAAGGGCAAAGAGATTTTAAGACCAATCTCAGCCTCTGTCCGCTCCTCCTAAAAAATACACACACACACACACACGCGTGCGCACACATATATGCTCTCACATACACCCCAAACTCTGCCTCCAAGGAAAACAACTTAGCAGCTGAACTGCCCAAATTACACCAGAAGATTCCAGACAGGGGGGAAGGATCATTCTTTATAATTACTCTGTACCAGTGTCCATACAACACCCTGCTGAGAGCAGGGAAGCAAGACAGATCAGAGCAGATGGCTTATTAAATTATCCACTGCATCAACTCAAAGAGCACTTCCAAATGGCTTTCTTTCCTCTTTTTTTTTTTTTTTTCTATCTGTAAGTTGTTAATGTTTGCTTTCCACTCTCCACTGTTTAGGATTTCCCTTACGTGTTCACATCACTGCTTTCTTTCTGTTGTATTTTATCACCTCCTTGGGTCTTTTCATATAGAAAACTGTCATGCTGCAGACTGCATCCAGCTTGTGAAGTTAGAAGACTCAGATTCAAGTCTTGGTTCTTCTGTGTGATCTCAGGCAAGCTATGAAATTCTCTGAGCTGTGGTTTCCTCATATGTGGGATAGGGTTGATGACACTCAACTTTCCCACCCATGCTGGGGCAGAGCTTGGAGGAGATGATGTATGCCAGCCTGCTTTCCAAACTGCCAAAGGGGAAAGTGGTTGCGAGCTGTCGGGACTTTGTTTTCTAGATCTTTGCCCTTTATCTAAGACAAGAAGTCATTTGTCAAGTGCTAGAAATAGGTCCTCTGCACTCAGAGAACTCTATAAAATTTTTTACAAAAGAAATCTTCATTTTGATTAGTTTGGGCATCCACACTGAAAATGCAAACAGACTAGTGAAAGCATGCATCAATCTAGCCACCAGTCATTCTCACTTTAGTATGAATCTGACTTAAATCACAGTTTCCCTTGTCAGAGCTATATTAGCCCTGCTTGGATGAGGGAATGCATCTTCTGGTAGAGTTTGGGCAGACAAACTCCCAGAGCCTGGGGAAGTTCTTGGGGAGGGGCAAATAATACCCCTTAGAAGTTGTGTACACTTGAAGAAAACTCAAATTTTCTAAGCCCAATTTCCTCAGCTGTAAAATAAGGGCAATAGCACCAACTGTATAGAATCATTATTAGAATTAAATGAGGTAACATGTAAAAACACTTAGCATGGGTGTGGCACAGAAAAAAACTTAGTGAAAGCTACTGCTACAGTTGCTATCGTTATCATGATCAGTATTATTGTAGTGGTAATAGTAATACCACTGTCAAGCAGAATAGGGGCACTATTTGATCTTCTAGGGGGGCAGGCAACAGGAGGGGAGGAGAGCACGGTAGATGGCGATGCCAAGCTATGCAGAGGGGCCACTCTTGACACTACCACCACCACTACCTTGTTTCAGAACCTACATCGCATCCTGCCCTCAGAACGATGGGTCTCAGTGCCTGGGCCATGCTGTCCTGGAGGGCTGCAGGAGACAGTGCTCCTGAGGACAGCTGTGGACTGCGCAGCAGACCGAGCAAGATTCAGAAACCCAGAGAATTCTACACTTCCACAAAATTCCAGTGCCAACTCAAAAGGGAATTTCCTATAAGTGCCTTTCAACCATACAAGTGAATCTTCAATGGCACTTCGAAACAGTCAACAACTCCAGTTTCCTCAGTCTCAAGCAATGTGACAATAACCACCTTGAAATCCATGCAGCACTGAAATGACAAACCCAGGGCCTCAACAAATACCACTTCCATCACCTGAAAACCTACACCCCAAACGACAAGTGTTCCATGCAGCTCATCCCAGATGTCAACATCCACAATGACCACTACCCAAAATAGTTTGGTGAGGTCTGTTTCTTCATCAATAACAAGCACAGCAACTATTAATTCTAAGGAATATAAAGATTGAATTTTGATATTGGCAGCTTTGTTGGTAGTATTGTATTAACACTGGGAGTTTTAGCTGTTCTTTACATAGCATGCAAAATGCATTATTCAAGAAGAGGCTTCTGTATAGAACCATCAATGAACATGATGTCATCATTTAGGGAAACCCAAGGACCAAGGAAAGAAGAAACATTGATGCAGCTCTGTCAATTAATTTTTGGTTTATTCTTAGTTTTTTTTTAAAAAAAATCTGTTCTTGAAAATAGCAAAAAGAGGTCATGCATATAATATACAATGTACATTACAAACATGTCAAGATTCTTCATGATTACAAAAGGTAAAATAACAGTTACAAAAAGCAGCACACGGCCCTCAGAACCTCGCTTGGAAAGATACGCATTTTTCATACCCTCTTCTGTATCATTAATCTATTGCTGTTTAACAAATCAACTCGAAACTTAGTGGCTTAAAACAACAAATTTAGTTTGCTCATGGATCTACAATTTAGGCAAGGCCAAGGGTGCCTGGCTCAACTCTGTGCCTTGTGGCAACACCTGGGTAGCTCAATTGGGATCTGGAGGACCTACTTCCAAGATGGCTCATCCACATGCTGTAAATTGGTGCTGGCTGTTGGCTGGGAGCTCAGCTGGGACTGTGGATCTGAGTTCCTCTCCAAGAGGTGCTTGGACTTCCTCGCAGTGTAGCAGTTAGGTTCCAAGAGTGAACATTTCAGGAGAAAAATAAAGCATGGCACCTTTATGACTTAGCTTCAGAAGGCACATAGCATCACTTCCTCTGTACTCTATTTGACCAGTTAAAAAGGCCCACCCAGGTTCAAGGGAAAGGGGCATGGACCCCCATCTCTTGATGGGAGAGAATTAAAGTTCTAGAAAAACATGTGGGATGAGACATATTATCAGAGCCTTCTCTGGGAAATTCAATCCACACCAAACCTCTCAGATGCTACTTTCTCAATTCTTTTCCCTAATTCTTCACCCCAACTAGATATATTCCCTACCCTGTGTACAAATTTCTTGTGGCCCTCACATGTCCCTGAATCTCCCAGTTTTTAAATTTTATTTGTTTAAAAAAAAAAAACATACAAACAAGCAAATTCTTGTTGATTTATGCTGAACTAAAAGAGGAATATGGCACAGAGATAGTGGTGGAAGGGGAAAATGGAGATCCTTCACACCACAGTCCAGCTATCACAATCTGTACACAAACAGCCCTGAAATATAACCTATTCATGTAGAACTTTCAGACCCTTAATTTCTTCATCTTTATAGGGATTAATAGTAACTGCTCCCATGATTACACTAAACAAGTCAAACATCTTAAAGCAATTAACATGTATTAGTAAGCCTGGCCCCTGAGTGTGAGCACAAAATTGTTAGCTATTATCATGATGCCACTAAGTTGGAATTTGCAACTATTTATATTCAGTTTTATCTGACTCTAAAAACACTCTTGGTGTTTTTAGTGAAAGCTAAAAGTGGAGAAAATGTCAAGGGGTAGAATAGAGAGGAAATATATTTTTAACATTTATGGCACAACTTTTTAAACATTTTATGTGGAGGAGGAGGAACTTGCGTGGCAACGTCAAAGTTGAGTCCATTTTGGGGGGAAGGAGGAGGTTATCACAGGTGGTGAAGAAGGGCATGAGTGAGCATAGAGAAATGGGTCGGTCTGAAGGGCGTGAGGCACCCCTGCAGAGCAGACAGAGACCTCCACTAGGCTCAGCCAGACCTCACAGTGTGGCAGAAGACATTTTAGGCTCCTTCCAGCTCTGCAAGTCTCTACTCCCCCATTAGCAGAGGTTCTTTTGCTATCAGCAACAGAATCTGACTTTGGCTGTTGTGGTGGTTTGACTTGTGTCCCCCACAGAGATATATTGAAGTCCTAACCTCTGGTACCTGTAAATATGACTTTTTCTGGAAACAGGATCTTTGCAAATATAATCAAGTGAAGATAAGGTCATCCTGGATTACGTTGGGCCTTAATCCAATGCCTGGTGTCCTTATAAGAGAAGGGAAATTTGAACACAAAGACACAGAGAGGAGAAAGCCTTGGGAAAAAACAAGCTAAGGAATGCCAAGGATTGCTGGCCACCACCAGAAGCTAGGAAGAGTCAAGGAAGGATTCTTCTCTAGTCTCCAGAGGGAGGACGGCCCTGCCAACACTTGAGGTCAGATTTCTGGCCTACAGAACTGTGACAGAACACATTTCTGAGGCTGTAAGCCACACAGTTGTCGGTACTTTGTTAAGCAGCCCTAGGAAATTAAGACTGCTATCTTAAGTCACAAAGGGAACTTCATGGAAAGGTACTGAAACAGCTCACCAAAAATACTTAAAAACCTAAGACTCATACTACAAGAAAAGAAAATTACAGAACAATTTCTCTTATGAACATGGTGCAAAAATTCTCCACAAAATACTGGCAAATCAAATCCAACAGCACATTAAAAGAATTATGCACCATGATCAAGTGGGTTTTATCCCAGGTATGCAAGAGTGGTTCAACATAAGAAAATCAATTAATGTAATACACCAAATTAACAAACTGAAGGGGAAAAACTACATGATCATCTTGATGGATGAGGAAAAGGCATTTGAAAAAATCCAGCATCCTCTCTTCAGAAAAACACTTCAAATGATAGGAACTGAAGGAAACATCCTCAGCATGATAAGGAGTACATATGAAAAACCCACAACTAACCTCATACTCATGGTGAAAGACTGGAAACTTTCCCTCTAAGATCTGGACAAGACAAGAATGCCCAATGTCACCACTGTTATTCAACATTGTGCTAGAAGTTCTAGCTAGAGCAGTTAGGCAAGAAAAAGAAATAAAAGGACTCCAAATTGGAAAGGAAGAAGTAAAACATTCACTGTTTGTAGACGATGTGATCCTATATATACAAAGTCCCAAAAAATCTACAACAAAGCTACTAGAGCTAATAAATGAGTTCAGCAAAGTGGCAGGATACAAGATCAACACACAAAAATCAGTAGTGTTTCTATACACTCGTAACGAGCAATCTGAGGAGGAAATCAAGAAAAAAATTCCATTTACAATAGCAACTAATAGAATCACATATCTAGCAATAAATTTAACCACGAATGTAAAGGACTTGTACACAGGAAACTACAAAATATTGTTAAAAGAAATCAAAGAATGTCTAAACAAATGGAAGGACATTCCATGTTCATGGCTTGGAAGACTAAATATTAACATATCAATTCTACCCAAATTGATTTACAGATTCAGTGAAATCCCAATCAAAATTTCAACAGCCTACTTTGCAGAAATGGAAAAGCCAATCATCAAATTTATTTGGAAGAGCAAGGGGCCCTGAATAGTCAAAAACATCTTGAGAAAGAAGAATGAAGTGGTAAGATTCACACTGCCTGACTTTAAAGCATATTTTAAAGCTACAGTGGTCAAAACAGCATGGTACTGGCATAGAGATAGATATATTGATCAATGGAATCAAATTGAGAGTTCAGAAATAGACCCTCACATCTATGGTCAATTGATTTTTGACAAGATTGCCAAATCCACTCGTGGGACAAAACAGTCTCTTCAACAAATGATGCAGGAAGACTGGATATCCATATCCAAAAGAATGAAAGAGGACCCCTATCTCACAACTTATACAAAAATTAACTCAAAATGGATAAAAGACTTAAATATAAGAGCTGGGACTATAAAACTCCTAGAACAAAAGGTAAGGAAGCATCTTCAAGATCTCATGGTAGGAGGTGGTTTCTTAGACTTTACACCCAAAGCACAAGCAGTGCAAGAAAATATAGATAAATGGAATCTCCTCATAATTAAAAACTTCTGTGTTTCAAAGGACTTTATCAAGAAATTAAAAAGGCAGCCTACTTAATAGGAGAAAATATGTGGAAACCACATATCCAGTAAGGGTTTAATATCCAGAATATAGAATATAAAGAGATACAACTCAACAATAAGACAAACAACCCAATCTGAAAATGAGCAAAAGACTTGAGTAGACACTTTTCCAAAGAGGAAAGATGAATGATTGTAAAGCACATGAAAAGATGTTCACCACCACTAACTATTAGGGCAATGCAAATCAAAACCACAATGAGATATTCCACACCTATGAGAATGGCCACTAGCAAAAAATAAAACAGAAAACTACAAGTGTTGGAGAGGATGTGGAAAACAGAAGCACATTCACTGCTAGTGGGATTGTAAAATGGTACAGCTGCTGTGGAATACAGTTTGGCAGCTTCTCAGGAAGCTAAATATAGTATTGCCATATGATCTGACAATCCCACTACTAGGTGTATACTCAGAAGTACTGAAAGCAGGGACTCAAGTGGAAATTTGTACATCAATGTCATAGCAGCATTATTCAATCTGCCAAAAGAGGGAAACAACTCAATTGTCCATCAGCTGATGAACAGATAAACAAAATGTGGTATATACATATGATGGAATATTATTCAGCAGTAAGGAGGAAGATAGTCCTGATATCCTGATGCATGTAACAACATGGATGAACCTCGAGGACATTATCTTGAATGAAATAAGCCAGACACAAAAGGACAAATATTGTATGATCTCACGAATATGAACTAATCATAATGAGCAAATTCTTGGAGTTAGGACCTAGAGCATAGTTAACAGGAGACAGAATGAAGGTGAAGAGTGGAGAACCGATGCTTTGTTCGTACAGAATTAATAAGGTTGATTGTAAATGTTTGGATATGGATGGAGGTGATGGTAGCACACTACTGTGAGTATAATTAACAATACTGAATTATGGGTGTGATTGTGGTTGAAAGGGGAAGTTTGGGGTCATGTGTATCACTAGAAGGAAAGGTAGGGGATAAAACATGGGACATTATAACATGGTGAACCCTGTTGTGGACAATGACTGTGGTTAATCGTACAAATATAAGAATGTTCTTACATGAACTGGAACAAAACTATGTCACTATTACAAGGTGTTCATAATAGGGTGGTATAAGGGAAAAAATACAACTAATGCAGACTATGGACTACAGTTAACAATAATATTGTAATGTTCTTTTATCAGTTATAACAAAGGAACTATACCAGTGCTAAATGTCAGTAACTGGTGCTAAGTGTCAATAACAGGCAGGTATGAGGGGCATGGAATTTTTCTTTTTAGAGCAATGAGAATGTTCTCAAATTGATTGTGGTGATAATGCACAATATGGTTATATCAGAGCCATAGATTGTACACTTTGGATGGATTGTATGGTGTGTGCATAAAACTGTTAAAAAACAAAAAACTAAGACTCAGAGAAAAGCAGGAGATAGGATGGTTCCAAAGGCCTGGACTGCAGGAGTGTGTGGGCCTTCTTACCAGAACTCTGCTGTCTTAGACAACAAGTTAGTTTAAACAAGAAACCAGAAGCTAGAAATCTGAGAAACACAAGAGTAGCCAGAAGTCAGCAGACACAAGGAGAGAGAGATCCATGTGATAGGAGGCAGAGATGCAAACCAAGGAACCCCAAGGATTACAGCAAGCCAGCATCAGAGAGCTACAGACTTTGGGGAGAAAGCATGGTTTTTTCAACGCCTATTTTGGACTTCTAGCCCCCAAAACTGTGAAATGGTACATAACTCAATACACCACAGCTGCCACGAAGGGGATTTGGCTCTAGGGACTGCAAGGATTGGAGTCTTTCTGTTCCAAGTTTCCAATTCCCAATGTCTTCCCCTGGATTAAACAGCTATAGCTGGGGAAGCAAGATCCTTCAACTAGAGGCGTAGTAAATAGAAGCTTGTCCCATGTAAAGGGGCGGCTGTGGTGAGTCAGGCAGCTAACCCAAATCATATCTACTCAATTCCCAGCCTTGAACTCCATCTCCAAATGCTTGCTCCTCACCTGAATACTGCATGCCAAAGCAGAGCCTTGTGGAGGGGTGAGCTTTAGCAGTTTGGGCAAGAAGCAGGACAAGGAGATGGAGATGGTCAGGAGCCCTGACATGGGCTCACCAGCTTTCTCCTTCTTTGTCTCCACTGCCACAAAAACTACCTGGCATTAGAAAGGGGGTTGGGGTTTGGAGAAAAAATGGGTCACCAAAACATGTTTAGTATTCATCTATAATTTTCCAGATGGTATATTTGGTGCTACAAAGACAAAAATGAATAAGACCCTCTTTCACAGCAGACAACATGCTTAGTGGTTAAAAGCCCCAACATGGATTGATGGAGACCACTAAGAACTGTATAACCCTGGCAACTACCTCAGTCTCCTCAAGCCCCAGTGAAGTTCAGCTAATGATTGTACCTTCCTTCTCTTCACATTGAAGGTAAATAGCACCATTGCTCAGTGTCTGGCACTGGCCTGCCTTCCATACACATGGCTATGACTCTTACTACAACAAATGGAAAAGTGCTTCTCCATCATTTTTGCCTGTCAGTGCTAGAAGGGGTCACAGAGATCGCCATTCCAGATACAGGCAGATTTCCTGCTGCTGTGATCCGTGACCACAAACATCTGAATCACCTAGGAGAACCAAGTAACCATGCAACTGTTACTTCCAGATGATCTGCTTTGGGAGATGAGAAAGGTCAGGAATCTTCATTTTAAGCTGACTCTACACACACTATCTAGGTGATTCTGATACACACTTAATATGAGTACCAGGAGTCTAGACTAGACAACCCTCTTACTGAAAGGTGAGAAAACTAACACTGGAAAAGGAAATAACTCAACCTAAGACCTCACAATCGGACTCTTATTCATTGCTGGTGGGAATGTATAACGGTACAGCTGCTGTAGAAGACAGTTTTGCAATTTCTCAGAAAACCAGATATCAAATTACCCTATGATCCAAAATTCCACTTTTCGGTATATACTCAGAAGATCTGAAAGCAGTGACATGAATAGACATTTGTACACTGATGTTCATAGCAGCATTGTTCACAATTTCCAAAAGATGGAAACAATCCAAGTATCCTTTAACAGACAAATGGATAAACAAAATGTGGTATATACACATGATGGAATACTATGCAGCAGTAAGAAGGAACAAGGTACTGAAACATACGGCAACTTGGATGAATCTTGAAGATATAATGCTGAGTGAAATAAGTCAGCACAAAAGAAAAAATACTATGTGTTCCCACTTCTATGAACTCCCTGAACAATGTAAAATCAATGCCTTATAATGTAGAATACTGAGGACCTAGCGATAGACAGGAGCTAGTGGAGGGGGAATGATAACCTAATATGTTCAGATATGTTAATAAAGGTGAATTCAAAGGAATGGGAATGGATGGGGTGATGATTGTTACTGGGATCATAAATTATCAGAGCTGTATTGAAGGTGAATAGGACTGAAAGGGGTTGTTTAAAGGTATGTATCCCACAGATCAACCCTACAAATATAGATAGATGCTTGCATGATATACTTCTAAGGTATGACACTAGTACAGAAAGTTGACAACAGAACGGTATAGGGGAAAAATCTACCTATTGCATACTAGGGACTATAATTAATAGGAGTACCATGCTAGTACCACACAAATACTACGGACAAATAATTAAGGGCAGAAAAAAAAATTAAAAAAAAAAAAAAGATCTCACAATGAGAAATACTGGATATAGTAGTTTCCTATTGCTGAGTAACCAATTATCACAAAAGTAGTGGCTTAAAACAATGTAAAGTTTATTATCTCATAGTTTCTATAGGTCATAAGTCAAGGCACAGTGAGGCCAGGCCCTCTGCTCAGGGTCTCACCGGGCTGAAATCAAGGTGTTAACTGAACTACATTCCTTTCCTGAGCTTGGGGTCCTCTCTCAAGATCACATGCTTGTAGGCAGAATTTAGTTCCTTGCAGTTATAGGACCAAGGTCCCCTTGGCCAGGGGTCACTCAGCTCCTAGAGGTGTTCTCTGGTTCTAACCAGGTGATCCCATCTCCAAATCCAGCAACAGAGAATGTTCCTCACATTGCAAACCCTTCACAAAATGAACCTCTTACTTCCTCCATCTTTAAACACTAGATCCAGATTTAAAGGACTTAAGTAGTTAGTCAAGCCCACTCTTTTCACTAGCTCAAAGTCAACTTATTAGTAGCCTTCATTACACTCCCTTTATCATATAATATAACATAATCATGGGAGTAATATATTATTCACTGGTTCCATCCACATTCAAGGGAGGGAGATCAGAAGTAGGATGAAGGTCATTGGGGTTCATGTTAATATTCTGCCTACCAGGAGACGTCATCAACATGGCAATGTAAGACAGACCCTGGAAAAGTATCTCTGTAGAAACAACTAAGAAAAGGACAAATCACCCTTGTTTGGAACTATGGAGGATGATTCACATGAGAAAAGGAATCTACAAACTCTGAATCAAAGACAAAAAAAATGCCAAAAATGGTAGGAGAAACAAAGAAAGGAGAGATAGGTATGCTGTAGGGTTCAGAACTAAAGAGATTTCATAAGGTTACATTAAAGGAAATAGAGGGGGGATAAAGTATATCTGACAAACAAAAACACAAGGATAGGATGGCTGATTCAAAAAATGCCTTCACAGTAATAACACTGAATGTGAATGAGTTAAACTACCCAATTAAAAGATATTGATCAGCCAAGTGGATTTAAATATATGAATCATCAATATGTTGCTTACAAGAGACTCATCTTAGACACAGAGACACAAAGAAATTGAAAATGAACAGATGGGAAAAAAACTATTCCATGCAAGCTACAGCCAAAAGAAAGCAAGAGGAGCAATACTAATCTCAGATAAAATACACATTAAATGCAAGGATGTTATAAGAGACAAAGAAGGTCACTATATAAAAATAAAAGGGATGATTCAACAAGAAGAAATAACAATCATAAATGTCTATGCACCCAATCAAGGTGCCCCAAAATACGTGAGACAAACATTGACAAAACTGAAGGAAGCAATAGATGTTTCCACAATAATTGTGGGAGACTTCAATACATCACTCTCTCTTATAGATAGATCAGCTAGAGAGAGGACCAATAAGGAAATGGAAAACCTAAACAACCTGATAAATGAATTTGAATTAGCTGACATATATAGAGCATTACATCCAAAATCACCAGGATACACATTCTTCTCTAGTGCTCATGGAACTTTCTCCAAAATAGTTCATATGCTGGGCCATAAAACAAGCCTCAATAAATTTAAAAGGATTGAAATTATTCAAAGCATATTCTCTGATCACAATGGAATACAATTAGAAGTCAATAACCATCAGAGACTTAGAAAATTCACAAATATCTCCAGGTTAAACAACACACTCCTAAACAATCAGTGGGTTAAAGAAGAAACAGCAAGAGAAATTGCCAAATATATAGAGACAAATGAAAATGAGAACACAACATACCAAAACTTATGGGATGCAGCAAAGGCAGTAATGAATGGGGAAATTTATAGCTCCAAATGCATACATTAAAAAGGAAGAAAGAGTTAAAATCAAAGAACTAATGGAACAACTAAATAAACTAGAAAATGAACAGTAAACTAATCCTAAACCAAATAGAAGAAATAACAAGGATGAAAGCATAAATAAATGACAGAGAACAAAAATCAATAGAGAGAATAAATAACAGCAAAGTTGGTTCTTGAGCTTATCAACAAGATTGACAAGCCCCTAGCTAGACTGAGAGAAAATCCAAAAGAGAGAAGACCCAAATAAACAAAATAATAAATGTAGTAACATTATTGCAGATCCCAAAGAAATTTTAAAAATTATAAGAGGATACTATGAACAACCATACACCAACAAACTAGATAATGGATAGGAAATGGACAATTTCCTGGAAACACATGAACAACCTGGACTGACCAGAGAAGAAACAGAAGACCTCAACCAACCAATCACAAACAAAGAGATCCAATCAGTCATCAAAAAGCTTCCCACAAATAAATGCCCAGGGCCAGATGACTTCACAGGGGAATTCTACCAAACTTTCCAAAAAGAACTGACACCCTTCGTACTTAAACTCTTTCAAAACTTTGAAGAAAATGGAACACTACCTAGCTAATTTTATAAAGCTAACATCACTCTAATACCAAAACCAGGTAAAGATGCTACCAGAAAGGAAAACTACAGGCCAATCTCCCTAATGAATATAGGTACAAAAATTCTCAACAAAATATTTGCAAATCGAATCCAAAGACACATTAAAAAAAATCATACACCATGACCAAGTGGGGTTCATTCCAGATATGCAAGGATGGTTCAACATAAGAAAATGAATCAAGGTAATACAACACATTAACAAATCAAAAGGGAAAAATCAAATGATCATCTCAATTGATACTGAAAAAGCATTCAACAAAATCCAGCATCCTTTTTTGATAAAAACACTTCAAAAGGTAGGAATTGAAGGAAACTTCCTCAATATGATAAAGGGAATATATGAAAAACCCACAGCCAGCATAGTACTCAATGGCAAGAGACTGAAAGCCTTCCCTCTAAGATCAGGAACGAGACAAGGAGGCCTACTGTCACCACTGTTATTCAACATTGTGCTGGAAGTGCAGTCCAGCAAGACTAAGAAATAAAAGGCATCCAAATTGGAAAGGAAGAGGTAAAACTGTCATTATTTGCAGATGATATGATCTTATATCTGGAAAACCCTGAGAAATTGATAACATGGTTACTTGAGCTAATAAACAAAGTTAGCAAAATAGCAGGATACAAGATTAATGCACATAAGTCAGTATTGTTACTATACACTAGAAACGACCTAACTGAAGAGACCCTCAAGAAAAACATGCCATTCTCAATAGCAACTAAAAACATCAAGTACGTAGGAATAAACTTAACCAAGGATGTAAAAGACTTATATATAGAAAACTACATAACTTTACTAAAAGAAATAGAAGGGAACCTAAAAAGATGGAAAAATATTCCTTGTTCATCGATAGGAAGGTTAAATGTCATTAAGATGTCAATTCTACCCAAACTCATCTACAGATTCAATGCAATTCCTATGAAAATTCCAACAGCCCACTTTGCAGACTTGGAAAAGCTAGTTATCACATTTATTTGGAAAGGCAAGATGCCTTGAATTGCTAAAAAAAAAAATTCTAAAAAAAAGGGGGGGGCTTACACTCCCTGACTTTGAAGCTTATTATAAAGCCACAGTAATCAAAACATCATGGTACTGGCACAAAGATAGACATACTAATCAATGGAATTAAATTGTGAATTTAGAGATAGACCCCCAGATCTACGGTCGACTGATCTTTGATAAGGCCCCCAAAACCACTGAACTGGGACATAATAGTCCATTCAACAAATGGGGCTGGGAGAGCTGGATCTCCATATCCAAAAGAATGAAAGAAACCACTACCTCACACCCTACACAAAAATTAACTCAAAATGGATTAAAGACCTCAATATAAGAGACAGTATCACAAAGCTCCTAGAAGATAATGTAGGAAAACATCTTCAAGACCTTGTATTAGGAGGTCACTTCCTAGACCTTACACCCAAAGCACAAGCAACAAAAGAAAAAAATAAATGGGAACTCCCCAAACTTAAAAGCTTCTGTACCTCAAAGTAATTTATCAAAAAGGTGAAGAAGCAGCCAACTCAACAGGAAAAAAAATATTTGGAAACCATGTATCTGACAAAAGACTGATATCTTGCATATATAAATCCTGCAACTCAAAGACAATAGTACAGTCAGCCCAATTATGAAATGCGCAAAAGATATGAAAAGACAGTTCTAAGAGGAAATACAAATGGCAAAAAAACACATGAAAAAATGTTCAGCTTCGCTAGCTATTAGGGAGGTGCAAATTAAGACCACAATGAGATATCATTTCACACCAATTAGATTGGCTGCCATTAAACAAACAGGAAACTACAAATGCTGGAGAGGATGTGGAGAAATTGGAACTCTTATTCATTGCTGGTATAATGGTGCAGCCACTCTGGAAGACAGTCTGGCAGTTCCTTAGAGAACTAGATATAGAGTTACCCTTTGATCCAGCAATTACACTTCTCGGTATATACCCAGAAGATCTGAAAGCAGTGACATGAACAGATATCTGCATGCCAATGTTCACAGCAGCACTATTTACAATTGGCAAGAGATGGAAACAACCCAAATGTCCTTCAACAGATGAGTATATAAACAAAATGTGGTATATACACACGATGGAATACTACACGGCAGTAAGAAGGAATGATGTCATGAAACATATGACAACATGGATGAAACATGAAGGCATAATGCTGAGCAAAATAAGCCAGGTAAAAAAAAGAGAAATATTCTATGTTACCACTAATGTGAACACTGTGAAAAATGGAAAAAATAAATGGTTTATATTGCAGAATGTAGGGGACCTAGCAATAGACAGCAAATAGTGAAAGGGGGATGATAATCTAATAAGAACAGATAAGTTATGGAGGGTAAACTTAATATTCTGGGAATGTTTGGGATGTTCCTTTTTATTCTAATTTTTATTTTATTTTATGGGGTAATGAAAATGTTCAAAGATTGTGGTGATCAATGCACAACTCTGAACTGATTGCACACTTTGAAGGGTTCTATTTCATGTCAATATATCTCAATAAAATTGCATTAAAAAAAAAAAAAACAGAACAGATCAGAATCCCCAGAGTAGGAACAGAGGAAAGGAAATTTTCTCCTGGAAGTGAAACAATTGCACATAAAAGGGCTTCTTAAAGGTTGGACCACATAACCATGGCAAGAATCAGGAGCTGAACAGCTAAGCAAATCTGAACAATTAAACACAGGCTAACCTAAAGTCCAGTATAAGTTGGACCAAGCATCAAAGAGCCTTAACACATAGCCAATCTACAATAAAGCCATGGGAAGAATGGAGAAACTGACTTTCAGAGTTGGCACCTCAAAATAATCAGATGCCCAGACATAGGAGAGGGGAGGAGAGGGGAGAGGAGGGAAGAGGAGGGGAGTGTGCCAGTTCGATGTATTATGTACCCCAAAATGCCATTATCTTTGATGCAATCTTGTGTGGGCAGACATATTAGTGTTGATTAGATTTTGGAATCCTTTGGGTGTTTCCATTGAGATATGATTCAATCAACTATGGACAAGACCTTTGGTTGGATAATTTCCATGGAGGTGTTGCCCCACCCATTCAGGGTGGGTCTGAATTAAATTACTGCAGCACTATAAAAGCTCAAACAGAAGGAGTAAGTTTTCTACAGACAAGGACACTTTGAAGAATGTACTGGAACTGAGAGAGGAGCTTCAGCTTACAGAAACACTTTGGAGATGGCCTTTGAAAGCAGACCTTAGCTCCAGAGAAGCTAAGAGAGGACAAATGCCCCAAAAGCAACTAACAGTGACATTTTTGAGGAGCTGAAGCCTAGAGAGGAACATCCTGGGAGAAAGCCATTTTGAAAGCAGAACTCCGGAGCAGACGCTGGCCACGTGCCTTCCCAGCTAACAGAGGTTTTCCAGATGCCATTGGCCATCCTCCAGTGAAGGTACTTGATTGTTGATGACTTACTTTGGACACTTTATGGCCTTAAGACTGTAACTATGTAAGCAAATAAACCCCCTTTTATAAAAGCCAATCCATTTCTGGTGTTTTGCCTCCCGGCAGCATTAGCAAACCAGAACAGGAGGGAAGGAAAAGCCATACTATGAAACAGGAAGGTAGGACTGTCAAGGAAACAGATTAAAACTTCAAGGGAGATACAGACTTTGGAACTATCAAAGAAGGTCAAACAAACCTAATTCAATTCAAGAAAATGAAGGAAAATATGATAGAAATAACCTCATGGTGGATATGGAGTTAAAGGATATTAAGAAGACAATGTGTAAGCAAAAATAAGACTTATAAAGTATAAAAATAAATACAGGAGATGCTCTAAGATGGTGGCATAGAGAGGGATGGAAGCTAATTAGTCCCCCTGGAACAACTAATAAACAACCAGGAACAACTAGCAAATAATATGGAATAACTGTGGGGGAAAAACGTGACCACCCACTCATCATACACAAACCTGAATTGGGAGGAATGCCCAAGATTGCAGCATAAAATCTGTAAGTAAAAACTACAGATCAAAGCTGGGAGCCCCCTCCCCCCACAGCCCGAGCTGCAAAGCCTCGTGGTGCTAGAGAGCAGCTCTCTCTGAGCACGTGAATACAGCTCAGCTGAGCTCCCACTGGGTTTTTAATTAACAAATGTGGACTGCTCAATACAAGCTATGAATCCCCAACAAGCAGACAGAAGCTTTAGGTGACAACTGACCTTGGAGAGCTGGAGGGTGGCCATGGACTGGCCCTGAAAGGGTCTTTCTGTCCCTGTTTCAGCTCAATGGAGAAAGCCTCATCCATTTTCAGTTCCCAGCACTCTGAGCCAGACAAGAGTCGAGATAGCACAGGCAGAGAGAGACCATCCAAATGCTAATGGCCTCTCCCTAGGGGGTCTATAAGAGGAAAGAGATGGGACCCAGCTCTACTACTCACCTTCCATTCAGAATCAGTCCCCAGAGCCTGGGGGAAAACAGACACAGGCCACACCTCCTTACACTAGTCTGGAGTCACAGGCTGACAGGCGCCACTTAGTGGGCAGAAAAGCACAGTGAGTTGAGTCCTCACAGGGTGTACTAATTTTCTAAGACACACCCTCAGGGAAACCGGATATTGAATATTTCTTCTGTTTGGGACCCCTGAGCCCATTTTGTTCTGGGAAAACCTGAATGGCGTAATCAAGGAAACCAGATGCCTAGACAACAGAAAACCACAACCTACACTAAGAAAAACAAAGTATGGCCCAGTCAAAGGAACAAACTTACACTTCAACTGAGATACAGGAATTTGAACAACTCATACTAAATTAATTCAAGAAGTTTAGGGAAGATAGGGCAAAAGGGATGAACCATACAATGAAAACACTGGGCATACATAAGGTAGCAATTGAAAGTTCGAAAAACCAACTGGCAAAATCTATGGAAATGAGAGGCACAACACAAGAGATGAAAGACACAATGGAAACATACAACAGCAGATCTCAAGAGGCAGAGGAAAACGGGAACTGGAGAACAAGGCACCTGGAAGCCTACACAGAAAAGAACAGATAGAGAAAAACAATGGAAAAATATGGGCAACATCTCCAGGAACTTAAGGACAAAATGAAAAGCAGAAATGTACATGTCATTGGTGCCCCCAAAGGAGAAGAGAAGGGAAAAGGGGCAGAAGCAAAATAGAGGAAATAATCAATAAAAATTTCCCATCTCTTATGAAAGACTTACAGTTACGGATTCAAGATGCACAGCGTACCCCAAACAGAATAGATCTGAATAGGCCTATGCCAAGACACTTAATAATCAGATTATCAAATGTCAAAAATAAAGAGAGAATTCCAAAAGCAGCAAGAGAAAAGCGATCCATCACATACAAAGGAAGCTTGATAAGACTATGTGCGGATTTCCCAATAAAAACCATGGAGGCAAGAAGGAAGTGGGGTAATATATTTAAGATGCTGAAAGAGAAAAACCACCAACCAAGAATCCTATATTAGGCAAAACTATCCTTCAAATATGAGGGAGAGCTTAAAATATTCTCGGACAGACAGATGATGACAGAGTTTGTGAACAAGATACCTGCTCTACAGGATACACTAAAGGAAGCACTGCAGACAGAAAGGAAAAGACAGGAGTGAGAGGTTTAGAAAACAATTTGGGGAGATAGTAGCACAGCAATGTAAATACACTGAATGAAGATGACTGTGAGTATGGTCAAAAGAAGAAGGTTGGGACCATGTGAGACACCAGAACAAAAGACGAAGGATAAAGACTGAGACTGTGTAACTCAGGGAAACCTAGGGTGCTCAACAATTGTAAAAAAAAAAGGTACAAATGTTTTTACATGAGGTAGAACAAATGAATGTCAACATTGCCAGGTGTTAAAAATAGGGTGGGATTGGGGGGAAACTACAATCCATGCAAACTAGAGACTATAATTAATGAAAACATTGTATTTTGCTTCCTTTAATATTACAAAGGCAATATACCAAAGCCAAATGCATATGGGGAGATGGGGAATAGGGGAAGGGTATGGGAATCCTGGCATTGGTGATGTTGTCCGACTCTTCATTCCACTTTAGGTTAATGCTGTCTCTCCTTTTGTTGCTTTTTAGCTGTCATATTTTTGGGGTGGTTTTTTTCTCTCTCTCTTTCTTTTTTCTTTTTCTTTTGTCTCTCTGCCTTCTTTAACTCTTCCTCCTTCCTTGTGGAAGAAATGTAGATGTCCTTATATAGATAGTGGTGATGGTGCTGAATATATAAATACATGACTATACAAGATACCAATTGTTCACTTGGGATGGAATGTATGGCATGTGAACAAACCGTCTTAAAAAAAATGGGTTGATGAAGAAAACTTGAGGGCACTATACTGAATGAAATCAGACAGACACAAAGACAAATATTGCAGGGTCTCACTGATATGAACTAATTATAATATGTAAACTCATAGACATGAGAAATAAGTTACCAGGATATAGAACAAGGCTAAAGAATGGGGAGCAGTTGCTTATTATGAGCAGAATGTTCAACTAGGGTGAACTAGTTGGAAATAGACAGAGGTGATGGTAGCATGTTGTGAGAATAACTACCAGTGCTGAAAGGTGTGTGAAGGTGGTGGAAAGGGTAAGCTCAGAGTCACGCATGTCACCAGAAGGAAAGTTCTAAGTTAAAAGATGGGAATGTATAAAACAGTGAATGTTGTGGTGGACAATGTCATGCTTAACTGTACAAATAATAGAAATCTCTCTCATAAACTAGAACAAATGTATGACACTATAACTAAAAGTTAATAATAGAGAGGCATATAGGAAAATATATATATATACACCTATGGCAAATTATATACTACAGTTAGTAGTATTTTAACATTCTTTCATCAACAGTAACTATACCAAAACTATGAATCAATAATGGAGGGAGGGTGGTTAGGTGTATGGGAGGATTTAAGTTTCCTTTTTTTGTCTTTCTTTCTTTTCTGGAGTAATTAAAATGTTCTAAAAATTGAAAAGAAAATTAATTGTGGTGATGGATGCACAGCTGTATGATGGTACCATGGGCAACTGATTGAACACTTTGGATCTTTGGAGAGTTGTACGGTATGTGAACCATCTTAATAAAAATAAATAAATAAATAATTAAACAGAAATTATGGGGATGAAAGGTACAGAAATGGAAACTAAAAATATGCCAGAGTTTTCCATGGGTGCCACCACTTTTACCATGTGGTGTTTGGTTTACAGTGATTTGCTTTGGGAGGGGTAGCTTTTTCAATTGATTCCATGTTGTACAGAAGATGGTTAGACATTTTGTATACTAGTATGCTTTAAGTTATTGATATGTTTTATATAAAGTAATGTATTTTCTGGTCCAATTTTTCATTTTAACTTTGTTTTTACATGGGTTTGTTTTTAAAGTATGACACTACCACCCAAAAGCCAAAAATTAATATATATATACCAGATCATACAACAGCATATTTGAACAGGCAGAAGAAAGAATCAGTAAACTAGAAGACAGGACAATTGAAATCATACAGTCAAAAGAACAGATAGAGAAAAGAATAGATAAAAGTGAACAGCTTTCAGGAAATTCAGTGACAGCATGAAGTGCACAAACATAGACATCATGGGAGTCCATGAAGGAGAAGAGAATGGAAACTGGGCAGAAAGAATATTTGAGGAATTAATGGCCAATAAATGAATTCAATCAAGTGGCAGAGTACAAGATCCATATGCAACAATCAATAGTTTTTCTATACACTAGTAATGAGCACTCTGAAGAGGAAATCAAGAAAAAAAATCCATTTACAATAGTGGCTAAAAGATTCAACTATCTAGGAATAAATCTAACCAAGGATGCCAAGGACTTACACATGGAAAACTATAAAACTTTGCTAAAAGAAGTTAAAGAAGATCTAAATAAATAGAAGGATATTCCATGCCTATGGATTGGAAGGGTAAATATTGTTTAGATGTCAAGTCTACCCAAAGCAATTTACAGATTAATACAGTCCCAATCAAAATTTCCACAGCCTTCTTTGCAGAAATGGAAAAGTCAATCATCAAATTTATTTGGAAGGCTAAGGCGTAAAATGAAAGGGGTAAAACCATATTGAAAAAGAAGAATGAAGTTGGAGGACTCACACTTCCTAACTTTAAAACTTATTACAAAGCCACAGTGGTCAAAACAGTGTGGTACTGACACAAGGATAGATTTGTAAACAAACGGAACTGAATTGAGAGTTCAGAAATAGACCGTCATATCTCTGGTCAATTGATTGTTGAAAAGGCAGCCAATTCCACTCAACTGGGCAAGAATAGTGTCTCCATCTCAGCAGGTGAACTCACTGCCCCCCCTCCCAACGTGGGACCTAACTCCCAGGGGTGTGAATCTCCCTGGCAATGCAGGATATGACCCTCCAGGATGAATCTGGACCTGGCATCATGGGATTGAAAACATCTTCTTGACCAAAAGTGGGATGCAAAATGAAACAAAATAAAGTTTCAGTGGCTGAGAGATTTCAAATGGAGTCGAGAGGTCACTCTGGTGGACATTCTTATGCACTATATAGATAATACCTCTTAGGTTTTAATATATTGGAATAGCTAGAAGTAAATACCTGAAACTATCAAATTCCAACCCAATAGTCTGGACTCTTGAAGATGATTGTATAACAATGTAGCTTACAAGGGGTGCCAGTGTGATTGTGAAAACCTTGTGGATCACACTCCCTTTATCTAGTGTATGGATGGATAAGTAGAAAAATACAGACAAAAACTAAATGAAAAATAGGGTGAGATGGGGGATGATTTGGGTGTTCCTTTTTACTTTTATTTTTTATTCTTATTCTGATTCTTTCTGGTGTAAGGAAAATGTTCAAAAATAGATTGGAGTGATGGATGCATAACTATATGATGGTACTGTGAACAGTTGATTGTATACCATGGATGATTGTATGGTGTGTGAATATATTTCAATAAAACTGAATATATAAAAAAAAGAATAGTGTCTTCAACAAATGGTGCTGGGACTAGATATCCATGTGCAAAAGATTTAAGGGAGGCCCCTATCTCACACCATATACAAAATCAAGTCAAAATGGATCAGACATTAATGTAAGGGCCACGACTATAAAACTCCTAGAAGAAAATATAGTGAAGCATCTTCAGGGTTGTGGATTAGGCAATGGTTTCTTAGACTTTATACCCAAAGCACAAGCAACAAAAGAAAAAAATAGCTAAATGGGACCTCCACAAAATTAAAAACTTTTGTGTTTCAAAGTACTTTATCACGAAAGTAAAAAGAAAACCTACTCAGTGGGAGAAATATTTGGAAACCACATACCTGATAAGGGTTTAATATTCAGAATATATAAAAACATTCTCAACTCAACAATAAAAAGACAAAATACCTAATTTAAAATTGGGCAAAAGACTTGAACAGACACCTCTCCAAAGAGGATATACAAATGGTCAGAAAGAACATGAAAACATGCTCAACATCACTGGCCATCAGGGAAATACAAATCAAAACCACAATGAGGTATATTCACACCAACTAGAATGGCTACTGTTAAAAACAAAAAAAAAATTAAGTGTTGGAGAGGATGTGGAGAAATAGGAACACTCATTCGTTGCTGGTGGGAATGTAAAATGGTGCATATGCTGTGGAGATAGTTTGGCAGTTCCTCAGAAAGCTAAGTGTAAAATTGCCATATGGCCCTGTAATCCCACTTCCAGGTATATACCCAAAAGAAGCGAAAGCAGGGACTCAAACAGATATTTGCACACTGCTGTTCATACTGGCATTATTCAGAATTGCCAAAAGATGGAAGCAACCCAAGTGTCCATCAACCAATGAATGGATAAACAAAATGTGGTATACACATGTGAGGGAATACTATTAAGCCATAAAAAGGAATGAAGTTCTGATACATGGGACAACATGGATGAACCTTGAAGACATCATGTTGGGTGCAATAAGCCAGAAACAAAGACATAAATGTTATATGATCTCACTGATATGAAATAATTTTAATAAGCAAACCGATACACTCAGAACATGGAATATCAGTTACTGGTGTCTTGTTGGAGGTGGGGAATAGGGAGTTGATTGAGTTTCACAGAATTTCTGTTTGTATTGATTGTAAAGTTTTGGTAATGGATGGTGGTGATTGTAACACAACATTGTGCTGAATAATATATGTGAAGGTGGTAAAAAGGGAAATTTTTGGTTGTATATATGTTACACCAAACTGGTAATCCATCACTCTCATTCACCAACCCTGGCTAGGTCAAGCAAAACCTGACAAGAATCTTAAGCTGACCATATAAGCTAGCCACTCACAAAGTCAAACATGCAAGCAGAATCGGGTAGACAGACAGGAGCCTGACTTAGTACCCCTACCTGCCAAACATAGCCCCACACCTTCCATGGACATTATCCCAGTCAAGAGTCAAAATAACTTTATGAAGCAGAAGTTATTATTCCCATTTCATAGACATACCATACAATCATCCATGGTGTACAATCAACTGTTCACAGTACCATCATATAGTTATGCATCCATCACCCCAATACATTTTGAACATTTTCCTTACACCAGAAAGAATCAGAATAAGAATAAAAAATAAAAGATTCAAACCGAGGTCAATCTGATTTCAAACTACGTGCTCTATTCACAAACCCTAAATCAATAAACGTTGGTTCTCTGTGACTTCAGTCACACAACACAGTATGTTAAAAAGAAAGTATAAAATTGAGGGAAAAAAAATTCAACCAACAAACCAAGGCAGAGTGTCTCATGCAGGCTTAAAAAATAATAAAGCACCACATTTTGTTCTTGCCCTAAGTGAAACTACATTTCTCCAACAGTGTCAATTACACAATTACATTACGCAGCCGTGCTGGTAATAAAATTTTTGTAATATAAATTCTTGGAGCTTTCAGTAAATTTAAGTTTGGAGAAAATAATAGCTTGCTTTACAATTATTTACTAAATTAAGCAATTCTTTACTCAACATTGTTTTTAATAATTCAAGTGAAGGATGTTTTATTAAGAACATTTTCCTAAAACAAGTTAATATATAATTTCATCTCATATTACATACATGGTTGCTACAATAAGGTATTTTTTTAATATTTAATACTCCTACTTTGTCAGAGAATGGAGCACTTTTCTCCCTTTCTATGATTCCTTCAACTGGGATTAAGCAGCATCTCCCTCCTTTCCCCACAACTGGGAAGGAAAGGCCACAATTCCATTGACTTTCCTCAGCAGGTGACAGCAGAAGTTTGCAAACCAATGATTCCTTGGAAGGTAAAGAAATAAAAGATGCCATGAAAGATGTTTTTACCGTTTTTCAAAGATGGCTGCAACATCTTTCATCCCACATGCTCTTCTGCAATGTGACTTTGCCACCCCCTCATCAAAAGGTGGAATCTACTTCATCTCCTTGAATCTGGGGAGCCTGCGATCATGTGAACCAGTAAAACAGGGCAGAAGTGAAACTGAGTTCTGGGCATAGCATTTAACTGGCCTAGCAGCCTCTGCTTCCTTGTTCTTGGAACACTCACCTACTGATGTTCCCTCTCAGACCCCACCATCATGCAGCATAGTATCCAAGCCACATAGAGAGACCAGATGCAGGCACCACCCTTAACTTCCAGCTATGTGAGGGCACCATCTTGCACATCCAGTCTAGTCTAGCCTTCAGATGATGTAGGCCATGCTGCAATCTGACTGCAATCACAGAAGCAATGCCAACCATGAGCCCCCTGCTGAGCCCAGTCAACCTACGGAAATGTGAGAGCTACCAAATTGTTGTTTTAAGCCACTGACCTTTGGGGAGGTTTGTTGTGCAGCAATAGAAAACCAGAGCACCTCTCTTCCAATTAGTGGTATATGTGGACCAAGACTATGAACTGAGGAACTATATCTCCACAAAAGAACAAATAGAAGTTTCCTGCTCTTCTTTGTGCCTCAATTTTCCCATCTGTGAAACACAGAGGTAGGATTAGGTCAGAAGTCACAACCTAGAAGTCATCAGGGGTGGTCATTGGTTGGGAACAATATTTCTAACAGCCTGATGAGAACTACACATTTGTCAGTGATGAAGCCACACTGGCTAACTAAAAACCAAGCTCCTTGCTTTTGGCTGGCATTATATTAACTCAGTATGTCAATACTGTTCCCCTTCTGCTAGTCAAAAACTGGTTAGCAGTCACATATGGCTTTGATATCTAAAAATGAAATACAGAATTAAATGCTGCTTAATTCATGCAGTTTGTTCAGCATAGAAAAAATGTTTCAAAAAGTGAGTTTCCTGGCTGAGAAAGAAGTCCTCATGGATAAAAATGATGGAATGACTGGACATTGTGACCTCTAGTAATGCTACTAGCTATCATGTATTGACCACTTTTCATGAACCAGGCTTCTCATTATGTTACATGTGTTACAAGTATTAGCTCCCTTAATCCCGCAAATAACCAATGAGGTGAGTACTATTACCATCCCCAGAAAAGCTACTTTGTAAAAAGGCACATAACTAGTAAATGACAGAACCAGGAATCAAACCCATCCAATTTCAAAATGTACATGATACTGGCTCTCAAAAAATGCCATATTTGTGTCTAATTCAAATTTAATATCCCTAAAGATTGTTCCTTCTACCTCCCCTCCTCTGCAATAACTGATTTGGGAGGATGGCTAGTGTTTGATTAAGAGTACAGGTGCTTATCAGGGCACGAAGGAATGGGACTAGGTGTTCTTTTGGACAGGATAAAGTCACTTGGGAGTGAGCCCTCACACACAGCTTGTGGTTCCAACCCTTGGAAGAGCTCTTTGCAACATTAAATAATATTAAAGATGCAAGCACACCAGGTTCCAGAGTGATGGTTAACTTTATGTGTCAACTTAGCTCAACTATGGTGTCCAGTTTTGTTTTTGTGGTTTTTGTTTGTTTGTTTGCCAAAACACTAGCCTAGATGTTGCTGTGAGGGTGTTTTGAAGATGTGAGTAGCATCTACAAGCAGTTGAGATTAAGTACATGAGATTAACCTCAATAATATGGGTGGCCCTCTTCCAATCAGTTGAAAGCCTTAAGAGCAAAGAAAACCTGAGTTCTCCCAGAGAAGAAAGTTGCCTCAAGACTACATCATCAACTTTTGCCTGAGTTTCCAGCTTGCCGGCTTCCCTTATGAATTTCAGATTCAAGACTGCAACATCAATTCTTGCCAGAATTTCCATCCTGCTTGCCTGCCCTACAGATTTCAGACTTGCCAGCCCCCACTACCTATGAGCCAGTTCCTTAAAATAAATCTCTTCATACACACACAGACATACATACACACACAGATATTGTTGATTCTATTTCTCTAGAGGACCCCAACTGATATACCCAGCAATCCCATTCCTAGGTATATGCCCAAAAAAACTCAAGCACATTTAACAAGGAGGGACTTATATGTAGGCTCATCACAATGTTTTGATTAGAGAAAAAACTTAGAAGCCACCTAAACATCCATTAACAGATGAATGGAAAGGCAGACTTCATATTATTGTCATTCAAGGAATTATTATACAGCATCTAAAATCAATCTAGAACTACATGTTTCATTATGAATAAATATCAAAAACATTAAAGGGAAAAGACAAGTTGCAGGAAAATACGAAGTATGATTCCATTTCTATAAAGTTTTACAAAGTACAAAACTTTTTATGTATTGCTTATGCAATTATACACACATAGGTAATATTAAACACTTCTTATGATCATGCTTCGCTGTGGGAATGGAGGGAAATGGGGAAGAGCCAAATAAAAGGTTTATATTTTATCTGTGATATTTTATTCCTCAAACTTGGTGGTAAATACATGGGTGTTAATTATAGTATCAATTCATTTTGGGCACTTGAAGGATTTCATAAGTTTTTTAATTGTTCAGTGACCCAACCTCCACCTCATTCCTCATCTTTTGGCCTTGAGTATATTCTGCTCAGCCATTTCTCCCCTGCCTCCACCCATTCCCCACAGCTCTCACTCCTAAGCCCCTAATTTGGGGCTTTCTTTCAATCAGAAGATGTTATTGACTTCGAGTCTAAAAAGTACAAGAAATTGGGGATGGATAAAAGGGCCTTGTTCTGTTCAAGAAAGTGACCACTTCTTATGGAATGAATACTCAGTAATGGATGATCCCTATAGTCCCATTGCCTCATATTACCAAATGGGAAAACAGAGGCCCAGAGAGGGAACTTGAGTTACCCAAGGTCACAGAGCAAAGTAGAGATAAGGACTCGGGTCTCTGGACTCAAAGCCAGTGCTCATTTCACTGCCCTCTAATCCCTCTTTCTATAATATGTAAGATTGGTCCTGAGCGATAGAGTAAATAAAGAGGTAAAAAGAATTACCTATGCTCTCCTGGAAATGATGCCACCTTTCTCCCCACCTTTTTCTTTTCACCACCTCTCCTGGCTGTCAATCAGCAGGTGCAAAAATTTTGTGATTGATTCCAATGCTTGCCACACTCTCCCTCGCTGTGGATTCAGCGTTACCATTCCCTACCCATTTGACAAAGCAAATGGCAGTTCCTGTTACAGCAGGACTCAGCCAGATGAACAGCCCTTCCATAAGCAGGATGGGGAGGTGGGGAAACAAAGGCAGGAGGAAGAGAGGAGAAAAGCCCAGGCTGAGGGCCAGGAGGCTGCATTCTCATCCAGCTCTGACACTCACAGAATGGGTGACCTTGGACAAGACTTTCCACTCTCTAGGCTTCCAGTTGATCACCAGGTTCTAGGATAACAGCATCCTAGCATTTATCAATGACAACTATCACCAATGAGGGCTTGCTGCCCTGAGTCATTCACAAAACATAGTCAGAGCCTCACTAGGTGATATGCATTCAGCACAGACTCTAAAGAGCAACAGAACTGATCATGGCCATCTGTGCTTTGTGATGTCCTCCATCCATTCCCCCTTCCTTGGGACATATGCCACAAGCTCTGGAGAGGTTCCAGCCCTAACCCAGATGTGGACCGTAGAACCCAGACCTAAGCCAATCAGACCCCTAGACCTAGTGATTGGTTCAGGGGTGGACACGTGTCTCAAGCAGAGCCAATGAGACGGGCTGCCTTTTCCTGGGAATACCAATGTGGAGGTAGATGCTCTTCTATGCTAGGAGTGAAGCTGAGTTGATGGTAGCTCTTGAGTTGGTGCTTTTAGCTTAGAGCCTGAAAGCAAAATTAAGCTGCAGAAAATTAAGCCAAGAGATAGAGAAAGATCAACTGGTTTCCAATGACATCATTTGAACCCCATACTCAAACCATCCATGCAGCCAGCTCTATCTCTGGAATTTTAAATGTCCCTGAAGCATTAAATTTTATTTTTGTTTACTTCAGATGGGTTTTCTGTCACTTGCAATTGAAAGGAACTACAAAGGACCTCCATCCCACCCAGAAAGGTTATCAAGCCTCTTTAAATGCCTTCAGTGATGGGGACCACTCTACCTCTTAGTTTTCTTCCAAGCTCATTTCGTCTTTGCCTTTCTAAGCCAATCCAAGGGAGAGAGCAGGAGGCAGCTGAGAGAAGAGACAGAGGAAATGACAGCTATGAAGAATGAGACCATCCATAGCTGCAGGGCTGGCTGACATTCAAAGGAAGTCTTAAATTACTGGGGTCTTCCGGGTTGTTTAATATCATATATTGATTTGCTTTTGTTTCCCTGAAGGGAAGAGGAATTTGACTAACTGCCAATGTTCCCATGAGAGCAAGTACCAGAAGGGTTTTACTGAACAAAGAAAAATAGAAAGCTGGTAAAGAAAAAGAAAAAAGAAAGAATGATGGGTTATAAAACTGGAAAATAATATGTACCTCACTGAGGCTGACATGGCCCTGAACAAGCAGGTGATAAAGGTGAAATTTATCTCGGGCATCTTGCCACTTTCTCTAACAGCCTCTGTAACCTCTTTCCTACTTCCCTACTCCTCTCTCCAAGGGGGGCATTTGTTTTCTGATACATCCAGAAAACAAAGGCAATTGGAGTTGTTCTTAAGTACTTTCACACATTCAGTAGTTGGTCTTTTCACATATTCTCTCATCTATCCACCAAATAAGTATTGAGTAAGTGTCTATTATATGCCAGCACAATCTTTTTTGTTGTTCTTTTTAGGACACAATCTGAATTCATTATTGAATTCATCACTATAATTTAAATTGCTAATCCCTTAGATTTACGTGAGCATCATGTCCCTGGTTGGTCCCACGGCATCCCCACGTGGCGATCATGGTAGACCGTCATGCCAGATACCGAAGGAGGACCAGGATGGTCGCAGTATCCTCACACAGCCTAGTCCCCAGCACGCAGCAGGGTCCCAGTCGGCAGCTCACAAAGGAATGACATCAGTGTCCTTTTCAAAGAGTCAACAGAGACTCAAAGAGAAGTAGCTAACCCAAGAAAAAGTCAGATGGATTAGAACCTTGGTTTGTTAACACTTCCTTAACCGAGCACCCTCTGCCCCACCTTCCATTTCTCTCTAGCCTGCCTAGCTGCAGTTCTACACAGACCTATAAGAATCTCTACCCCAGTCTGGTCTCCAGGCCTTCTCTCTCTCTTTATACCCCAACCCAAGGGCAGAGGGAGCAGCAGACCTGACAGGAGACAGACACCAGCCTTTTCTGCCAAACATACTCTCCATGAACACCACACCAAAGGGAAAAACAAGAGGGGCTGACAATGCAACTTTCTCCAGGATCCCTCCCTGGTTGCCTTTTGACCCACTCAGATCTATTTTCCTGGATGCTATCAATGGCATCATCATTGCTGATGTTTATCGGATGCTTACTATGTATCAGGCACTATTCTAAGCCCTCTCACATTTAATTCACTGGCAATCATATGATGTTATATCATTGTCATTCTCTGTTTGCCAATGAGAGAACTGAGGCTCAGAGACAGCTACAAGTTCATGTAGCTATGAACTGGTAGAGTCTGGATCTAAAGCCAGGTCTCTTATCTCCTGTCCTCCCACCAGAGCCTGAACTGACAACTAGGCAGTAAGGGAAGACAGCGTATTTTTTCAAGTACAAGCAGTCCTTGATTTCTCACCTGCTTTCTCTCTTTTTCCTCTGGCTCTGGAACAAACTTGGTGGGTGACTTTGGGCAAGTCACTTAGCCTCTCTGGGCTTTGGTCTCTTCATCTGTTTAAGTGAAGAGTTGAATTAGAGCTAGCTGGCCTCTGACAACCCACTTTCAGATTCCTTCCTTCCTTTATCTGAGCTAGACTGAGTTGATTGTTGTTGCTTGCAATCAATCTCTGATATCTGATCCTACCAAGAGCCTAAAATACTCACCATTTATTGAGTACTTACATGCAACAGACAATGTGCTAAGGGCTGGACTTCATTTTATTTAGTCTCCATTATAATTCTGTGAAATAGGTTATTATTATCCCCATTCCAGATGACGAAATTGAGAGTCAGAGAGTTAAGTCATTTGCTCAAGCTCATAGTATCAGAGTCAACATATGATACAGGCTTGCCTAACCACAAAGGCTGGGCTTCTAACTTCTACCTTCCCTGAAACACCTTCCACATTATATCCATGTTGATTGTAATCTTTAAAGGGAGGATGCCAAGACCAATTGTTAGCATAGAATATCACATGTTTATTCTGTGACCTCACATGCCCCTGGGCACAGCACCATATATCCCTGGGGATGCTCATGAGCCAGCTTGAGAAATATAAAATGAATTAGGTCATTCAAAATTTATCCACAAACATTTTGGATGGCTTTCCAAAATTACCAGCTCCTGCTTGATGGTGACCTTGGGCACCCACTGTCTCAGCTCCACTCCTCGGGGCAGCAACCTCACCTCAGGGCAGAAGCAACTTCCTGTCATCAGTACTCTCCCCTGCCTCTTTCTCAGAAAGCTTTTCATCTTCCAAAGAGATGGTCAAAAGTTATTTCAAATGTGTATTTATTTGGAGGTGATTTAGAAATGGTAATATTTAATTCCTTCTCCACGTTTTTAAATCAAGAGTTGGATTTTAAGACATCAAGTTGCCCAGCTGAGCAATAATAATGTACCCAAGAGCGGAGAATGTGTATGCCATTAATGAGCAACTTCAAATTATCTGAGGATATTTCCAACATAGAAATGCACCTCCTAAAAGCCTTATCTTTTGGGGCTTATGCATCTGGCTGTGGAATAGATTTACACTTACAAATTCTAAGCTCTAGCAGAGTAATATTTTTGCTTCAACCAAGCTTCAAGCTGTTCTTTAAAAAAAAAAGACAAAAAAAGACTATGCTGTATTTGGTATTAAGATTTGTCTGGTGCAAAGAGGTAGCATTTGGGTGCTGAAGGAAGGAGTGCTTAAGAACTGGCAGAAAAACTTGAAAGAGTTGATCACTCAGAGGACTTCAGGACAGACCCAGCAGGAGGAAGAATTTTCTACTGCTGCAATTTTAGTTCAGTGTTATCTTTTTTTTTTTTTTTTGGTAGGGCTGAGTTTAGACTAAACCGAAAAATTCTGCCGATTTGTTCTAGGTGAGAGAAGAGAAGCAGAAGAACTACAGAAAAAATTATGGTTGTTTGTTAAACATGTACCATAAGCTGAGCACTGTGCTAAAGTTTCTACTTTGTATATTCTGTCCAGCTTTACTCCTCTCAGCAAACCCAGGAGGGAAGTTATTATTACCACCATTTTTAAAATGATTACAGTAAGATATGGATAGGCTCAAAAACTTTCCCAAGGTCACTCAGGTAATATGTGGCAGAGCTGGGGCACTCTGATCCCAGAGGCTGCCTCCTGGTCACTTTGTAATGCAGCCTATATGGAAAGGAAGAACTATAGGTCTGCCCTGCCCCTACATGGGACATGACTCCCAGGGGTGTAAATCTCCCTGACAATGCAGGACATGACTCCCAGGGATGAGCCTGGACCTGGCATCGTGGGATTGAGAAAATCTTCTTGACCAAAAGGGGGAAGTGAAATGAAACAAAATAAAGTTTCAGTGGCTGAGAGATCTCAAATGGAGTCAAGAGGTCACTCTGGAGGGCATTCTTATTTGCTATATAGATATCGCTTCTTAGTTTTTAGTGTATTGGAATAGCTAGAAGTAAATACCTGAAACTGTCAAACTGCAACTCAGCAGCCTTGATTCTTAAAAACAATTGTATAACTATGTACCTTACATGGTGTGATGGTGTGATTGTGAAAACCTTGTGGCTCATACTCCCTTTATCCAAGGTATGGACGGATGAGTAGAAAAATGGGGAGAAAAACTAAATGAAAAATAGGATGAGTTTGGTGAGATGGAATGATTTGGGTGTTCTTTTTTACTTCTGTTTTTTATTATTTTCATTCTTTTTGGAGTAACAAAAGTGTTCAAAAATTGATTGTGGTGATGAATACACAACTATATGATGGAACTGCAAACAGCTGATTGTACACCATGCACAACTGTATGGTATGTGAATAGATCTCGATAAAACTGAATTTAAAAAAAGAACCCTAGGTCCTCAGAAGCCACAATCCAAACCAGGGTCATCTTCACTATCAGAAAGGGACCCTGGGCTCCAATGCAGGGAATAACTGCATTGTCTGCTCCTGCAAGAGCCCCATGGACTTGGGATCCTTTACAGCTGAAAGAAACCTGAAACATGATCTACTCTCCTTCCCCCCTCCATATTACCATTTGGTCACTAAGGATCAGAAAGTCAAAAAACATGTCCAAAATCAGAAACAAGACAAGTATTTCCAGGCTAATTGTTTCCTCACTTCCACGTCTGTACAGCCCACTCCAACACCCCTTTCCACCAAAGACGACCATTCCTAGCACATCTACTTTCAAAAGTACTTCTCTTAAACCCTCATCCTTCATCAAAACTCATCCAACCAGCGTCCCAATCCACAAGGGATGACCTTCATGCTGTTGAAAAACTGAAAAAATGCCCGAACATCACAATAGGAAAGTCTCAAACACAATCTTAGCCACCCCCCTCATTTGAAAGATGGGGAAATGGTGTCCAGGAGAAGAGAAGAGACTTGACCTTTCCAGCACCACACAAGGACTTAAATGGCTCAGCTAAGGTTAGAACTTGGGTCTAGAGGCTTTAAATTAGACCTCTGAACACAGCAGCGATTAGTTGTGGTGAAAGTTTCTCCAGGAACCATTTCTACTGATGACAGCCTTCGATGCTGCCACTCTATAGAAAGGAACTGGGAATCACACACACAAGCTAGGGGTGGAGGAGGAGGATGCTGGTGGGAATGGCAGTGATAGGGAACCAGATAGCTCGGGAGTCTCAATTCTCAAATCTTGTTCTCAGACAGCTGCTTAACATTCCCTTACGTCAGGCAGAGACAAAGCAAGGGGAGAGAGTGAGCAAGGCCAAGTAATTCCCAATGAGACCCTGGTCCAGGCCCCAGTAGAGGTCATGAGGTGCTAGGCTGATGTATGGGGTGTTAGAGAGGGTGCCTTTAACCAGATGAGGCAGATCCTGGAAGATCCTATTTTGATTCCTACTTGGATTTCATAGGGTTTAGGTGTCCATGGTCTTACTCTCCCCTAGTTTCATGGAAGAAAGAAATCACAAGAAGCAAAAAGAAACCTGGTGCTCTTTCAACTTCCCAACTCTTGGGGAGAAAAGATGTTCACAGGAAACTACCCCACAAAGAGCCAGATCTGTTACTGCTCCGTACAGGGGCTCCATTAACTGTTCTTGTCCCAGCCAAGTTATGGCCCCTTGTCTCCTTGGGGTAGAGTGGATGGGAAGAGCAAATGTAAGTTCTCAAGCCAACAGGCACACCAGCCTTAGCAGAAATGGCAAAGTGTTTCAAATCATATGCCAGCTTTGCTCATGGCAGCTTGCAACACAGTGCTGACAAGAAGTCTGGGATCTGCAAGAAGCAGTATCAGGATAAATGAGTGATGTCCATTACAGGTACAACAGAACGGAGTGGCATCATCATCTCTGTGTATTTTCCATTCAACAGACAGCACCCTTCAGCTCTCCCCTCACTGTCACTTCTGCTCTAATCTTCTCAACCTTGACCTCAACTTTCTCTCTCCCTTTGACTCAAGAGCATAGTTTGCTCCTTGATGGCACATCACCTGCAAACCCTCAATCAACCCCCATCCTGCCTGTGGCCCTTCTATCAGGTAGGCTGTAGAAAAACCTTAGAGCCAGGAGGATTCCAGAGGCATGGGAGAGAGAATAGCTGCTTTTCAGAAAGGAACAGGACTGACCCTTCCCAAACTTGTCTCCACTTTCCTTCCTCTGATATTCATTATCCAGTTTCAAGTGTAATGTATTCTAGATGAATTCTTTTGTCCTGGAGGAAAAGAATATTCTTAGAAAAATTTACTTTATGCTTATTTTTCTTCTCATTGAGAATGTCTCATTGGCCTGTGGCACCTCTGCAGCCAGCATCAAGCAGAAACCCTGACAAAAGGACTAGGACTCAGGCCTAGCTGGAGCGGCTAGTTCCCTACACTAGCCATGTCGGGCAAATCCCTTAGCCTCTGAGGGCCTCAATTCCTCATCAGAACACTGTGAATCTGGCCATAGTTTGCTGTTTCACATGCTTCTTCGCCCCCCTGCTTCTCTTAACAGTAGTGGGGTTTCTCTCCCCCAACACTTCCTGCTGTCCTGGGGGTGTTTTCAACGAGCCCCATCGGTACCTGGACCACAGAAGAAAATGCATAAGCCCCAGTGTTACCATTCATAGCTGGATATCTCCCTCCAAGAGAGTGTCCAAGGCAAAGGACCCAAGGAGTGAGCAAGTGACCCAGTCAAGACCAGTTTGAAACCTTGCCTAGATCTTCCAAATCTCTCTCTCTATTAAGAGCTGTAAGGATGTAGGCCCAACTATCCCTCCTGCCAGATGGAGCAAACCCCTCTGCAGCAGGAAAGAAAAGCCTGCAAAAAAAAGTGTGGGAATGGCACAAAGAGACACCTGATGTTACCATGGTAACTCCAGATCCAGCCAGGCCTACCTCCAGGGACTCCTCTGTGGGAAAATGGCCTGAGCTTATTTGTCATTTGCCAGACAACTTCCTCCCATCAGGGCTTGACTGGCATCTACCTTTGTGCTTTTCTCAAATCATGGAAGGTTGAGGGGAAAACATGGTTTCCAGGGGGCTGTAGCCGAGTTGTATTCTACGGCTTGCAGCTGCGCAGCAGGGAGTCAACTTGGGGCATGAGGAACTGGGGAGGTAGTGGTTGTTCTGTTCTGGAATGGGACTCTGCCACTCTACCGAGGTGCCCAATGTTCTAAGCATTTTGTGCAAATGCCTGCAGGAAGGGAGAACATCTCCCTTCTGAACCCCTTCGCCCATCCAGTGACCGTGACCAGGCCTTTCTGGTTTCTGTGAAGGTGGAGAAGTACAGACAAAGAAAGGGAGAAAGGAAGAGACTTCCCAGAAAGCTCAGGCCATTTTCCCACACTCCTCACTGGACTTCCCAGTCATAAGAACCACAAATGCCCCTTTTTGTGTTTTATGCTTCTTTGAGTTAAATTTCTAAGTCCTGATCAATAGAAGGGACTCAGATGAGGCACTTTGCTCTGACAAACTAAGGCAGGGCTGGAGAGAGGCTAGAAAATATAACTGTTACCTGCTGGAAATGTTGGGAGCAGCTGACCCCACAGATATTTTTCAGTGACATTCATTTGTTCACATAACAAGCAGATACAGAACACCCTCTGGCCCAGGTACAGTATTGGGCCCTGAAGACTTACTAGTGAGTTGTGGTTTGGTGGAGGGGGGAGGGGTTGTTATGTTTCTCAATGATTTTTTTCAAAATGTCCTTGATGAAAACATGTTACTCTTGTAATTGGGGGGAAAGGTGATGTCATTTTTAAGAAATATTTAATTGGTAAAATCATGCTATATGGGACTAGAAGTGATAGGAACTAACATTTGTTAAGATTTTATTATATGTTGGGCACTGGCCCAATGAGTCATATGTTTTAAAAGCTTACCCTTTATACCATCACCATAAGCAAGATATTTGTAAACACAATTTAGTGGTGAAGAAACTGATGCCAAGAGAATGTGGATGACTTGTCCAACATTATACCATTACTATGTAGAGCGGCTGGGACTTGAAACTGGGTCTGTCCACTTAGGGTTGGTCCCAATGAGAAAAACTCCCCGACTTAAATCTGTTCATCAACTTCCACTTGTTATAAGGGTTAAGGCTTCAAATGACTGGAAGCTTGCACCCCTCCTGCAGCAGCTTGCATCCTTGGACCCATACGCTTTACCCTAAAGCTATACTAGTCTTCTTATAGCTCCTTGCAAGTTCCATACTTCCTCCACCCACCCACCCCCATCTCCATGCCTTGCAGATTCCGTTCCCTCTGCTTGTGCACCAACTCCCTTCCTGAGGCCTTCTCCCTTCTCATCATCATCATCTTCACACTGCAGGCCCCTCAGGCTCCTGCCTCAGATCCCCTCCTTGTGGAAATCTTGTCTTGATCCTCTGGACTATTCCACATGCTCTTCAAACACTCTCAACACCTTGATCTTTGCCTCCATATCACTTAAATTTCTAGTGTCACGGTCACAATTCATTGTTGAAAATCTGCATCTCCCCCTCCTTAGAATATAAATGCTATGAGGGCAGGGATATTGTCTGTTTTACTGACCATTATATACCCAGCACCTGACACAGTACCTAGAACACATAAATATTGGTTGAATGAATGAATGAATCAATGAAATGTCTGCCCAGATCCCCAGTATGAGATAAGCACTCAGCAACAGTGCTCTCTGGGACTACTGCTGAGCAAGTCTAAAGTGCTCTCTGAAGTGGGTCCAAGAACCCCAAGGGATGTGCAGGACTGGAGTATAAGAAGGAAATAAATCAGAACCTGTTTTTATATTGATTTTTATATTAAATTTGAGAAAGAAATTAACTTTACTAATATATAATGTGCAGGCTAGCACTGTTTCCCTCAGTTTGTGATGAAGAAGTTACCTATTGCTTCATGCAGGTGAGAGATCCTGAAAGGAGAGTCGAGTTACACAGCTCAGAGGAATCAAAAGAGGCCTCCCTCTTGTTCGTCTGGTTTTAGAGTATTGCAACTTGTTGGAATTGATATGCTCCAGGATGTCACTGATGTGCTTCATTTATAAAAATGGAGTATTTACATCATTCTGTAATGAGGTAGGAAGTAATCATGAAAATCTTTGGTACCACACAGAGATTCGCTGATTATTTTAAGGGAAAATACTTCAGTGTTGCTGACATTAAAGTTAAGCTGCTCATTTTCCGTTTATAAAAAAAATCTTCCATATTTTATAATGTCTGGGATAAGTGGCTATCAGTTTATACTGTTCAGACATTAAACACCCCCCCAAAAAAACTGTGTTCATCAAAATAAGAGTGAAAAATTGAAAATGTGTGAAAAAAAAGAGTTTCTTTTCCAAAAAGGGGGAAAAAAAAAACACATGCTATGGAGAGTACATTTTGTAGACAGATGTTTGGAAATGTTTTCCCATTGTATATAGCCCAAATTATGTCCTGAATAAAATATCTATCTTAACCTGTTAAAAACCTTCCAAATGAAGGGTTTCAGTGGTTCTAACCCAGTTTTAAAATAAACTAACAACTAATTAACATCAAAAGAACTAGAATTTATGAGCTAAATTTCAACCAAAACCTTCACATAAAAGAGGTGGATGGCATTTTAAAACAACATGATTTACAAAAGACATAAAATTATACCCTTCTTCTAATTGGGTCAGTATATCTCTATGCAGTATCTTTTTCATTTTGACAGTCATCAAAAAATATATTAAAAATTAACTGAACTTCGGCCAGAATTCATAAATATCAAAGTCTTAAACCAAGATTTTAAAAAAACAACATGAAGCTTGAAATATTCACAATATCAAAATATTTGGCATACTATAAGAATAGTATTTAACTGAGAGCAAACAGGCTTTGCTTTTATTTTTAAACGTTTTATTTGCACTCCTGTGCTTTTAAATTTTCTATTTGTTCTACATTTTATAATGTACCAAATACCCTACTATAGAACTTCAATGTAATTTTTTTAAAATATGCATATATTTGAGATACGTGCTCAATAATAATTTACTAACAGGAAAGCTGGTCCGGAAAGTTTGGCAGTCTCTGGTCTGAAGGCTCACGGCCTGGGGTTTGGAATCCCAGGGCCCAGTAGTAGTCCTGGCTGTCTCTGCCAGAGTCAGAACAGCTCTTTGTTAGATGCCAATTGCCTGCCATGGCAGCAGGCAGATAAGAACAACTAAGCCATTTGAGTTCCCTGAATCCAGGGATACCCCCAAGGGTCACCCTCCAGCCCTATCTCAAGCCTAACAGGCTATACGCTCTTTGAAAAGCTTCACAGAGCTTAAAATTTTGTGCTGAGCTAGTATCTAGTCATTTAATCCTCCCCTTGAAAATCTTCAATACTTTTTCCTTGCCCAAAGTTTACAGTCAATGGACCTTTGTCCATTGTTCATGGATTTCTCTAATCATATATGGAATAATTCTTACAAAAGAAAATTGGTTAAAGAGTACTAGGTACATCAACCCATCGGAAGTAGAGGTAGCCATTAAAACAATGAGGTAGAGATATATTTATTGATATGATCTAGAATAATATTCATGAAATAAAACAAAAGTCATATGTACAGAATATGTACAAAACACATGTGCAGAATTGCTCCCCCCAAAGGACACACACGCACATAATTATAAATTTAGTTATTGCTGAGTGATGGGATTATGGGTGATTTAATTTTCTTATTGCTCATCTGTATTTCTTCCCTATTACAAACCCGCATCATTCATGTAATAAAAGGTTTTTATTTTTAATTGGACCAATCCAAATAGGCATTTCCCCTGTCACTCTTAGCAGGTGTTTTACTTACAATGATGAGAATGATAACAATCACCATATGACCATAGGGTGGTGGCTTTGTTTAAAAGCACTTTTCAGCCCATTACCTCCTCCAACCCTCGCAACACAACGTTTCTAAAGTATCTCCTGTTCAAAGCCCTTTATAAGCCTGTCCATTATTATAGAATAAAACTGTAAATCATCTTTATAGCATTCAGACCTTTCATAATCTGGCTTTATCCTACCACTTCAGCCTCACTTCCTTCTGCTTCTCACCTCCAAGCATATTCTAACCACCCTATTCCTCAAGTCACCATACATTCTTTATGCTTTTCTCACTAGCATGTCCTTATTGTATGTTATGCTTTAAAATTTTATTGGTTATTTAAAACACTGATCCAATTTTTCTCTGCTGAGAAATCATTTCTCAGACAGTCTATTCTCTGCATCCCCACATCCCTTTTTTTGTTTTTCTTTTATAGCATGCTTCCCTGAATAGACTACAAACCCCTCAAGAGAAAAGACCCTGTTTATCCAACTCTGGATTCTCAACACCATGCACAATTCTTGGCATATAAGGGGTACTTAATAACTAGTAGCTGCCCCAAGGAAAAGAAAGGTACTCCTGTACAAAATATAGAAAGGAAAAAGTTAGATTTAGGTAGTATTCATAAGAGACTTGACCTGAATTGATAAGAGAAACCTCAAAACAGACTCAAGCAGGAAAAAACACATAGGGACTGCTATTTTGGGGGCCATCCTGCCCAGTCAGGATACCTGACGGGTCTCAACTTCCCAGATGATTCCTGCTGTCTGACAAGTCAGAAATCAGATCATTTTCAGGTAGATACGGGAAGCCAAAAGTCTTGGTGGGTGCTTTCCATGGTCCTGAAACTGTTAGGATCCCATCCACCCATGTCCTTTCATTCTTTCAATAAGGAATTACTGAGGGTTTTAAGTAAAAAGACTATTCTAACCTCTAGATTGTAAGTACTATGGTCAACAAGATAGACAATAGCTCTTCTCTCTTGGAACTTACATTCTAGTTGTGGACAAAGACATTAAACAGAGAAAGAAAAACTACCAAATCAAAGCCTGATGAAGGCTATGCAGAGAACTAGAATAAGGTGACATGATAGATAAAACAGTAGCTACTTTAGATTGTATGGTCAAGAAAGCCCTCTCGGAAGACATGATACTTAAGGTGGGGTCTGGAGACACGGATCTGCTAGTCAAATTAAGACCATTCTAGAGGCGGGACAAGGTGGCAGAGTGGTGAGGTGTGGGTTCCAGTTACTCCTCCAGGAAAGTTGGTAGAAAGCCAGGAACTGCATGGCCCAAACACCGCAGAGCAATTTGACTTTGGGCATACTTCATACAACGCTCACGAACATGTGGAATAGCTGAGATCAGCAAAATCCGTAAGTTCTTGAGGCCAGGGGACCCACACCCCTCCCTGCTAGGAACAGGCCTGTGGGAGGAGGGGCCATCAGTGCTGGAACCAGGAGGGAGAACTGCAGTTGCGACTCTGATTGAAAACTCAGACTGCTGATCCAAACTCCAAACATAGCTAGACTGAGACCAGATACCAGAGAATCTGGGAGCAGTCAGCCCAGTGGAGAGGAGATAGGGCTAGCAAAAACAGCAAAAAAGAAAACCCAAAAAATAAAAACAGACTTTTTGGAGTCCAGGTGAACATAATACAGAGAAGGGCAGGGCTCAAACAGAATCAGGCACATATGCAAATCCAGACGGTGAGGACCCTTGTCTGAAGAGCTGGTTTCTCTGCTTTCTTGATTGTACCTTAATAGCCCTCAACTCTGTCTCTTAGCATTTCAATAGCTCATTAGGTCTGCAAGGACTGTAAATAGTTCATACTGGGCCCTTCTTTTTCTTTTTTTATCCTTTTTCTCTTCTTCTAAAAAAATTATTCTAAGAAACCCATTACAGAAAGCCTCAAAGACTTGCAACTTGGGCCCAGGCAAAGGCAGAGCTAAGATAGCACTGAGAGACAAAGCAATAAGTCTAGCAGCAGAGAAAATTCACTAAACACCATAACTTCCCAAGAAAAGGGGGGGCATGTCCCAGCTCCAGTGGTAGCACTCCTATTGGGAACTCAGCTCCCAGGGGCTGGAACTCAGAAACCAGCTTCAGTCAGCTACACCCCTAATAGTGTCATGGTCACCTGGAGAACTAAAGGCTCCACGCCTCCTTAAACTGGTGGGATAACTGCAGGCTGGCAAGCACCACCTGCTGGACAACATAGTGGAAGCATAGACTCTAAAGGCCTCACAGGAGGGTCTCATTCTCAAGGAAACTCCACACCCTCCTCCTGAGACCTTGGCCTCTCTGGACTGGGAAAACCTGACTAGGGTTGACCATATCTGAGGAGACCCTCACACAGGAAGGCTACATTGAGGCAGGGCAAGAAACAGAAAAACAAGCAGTGAAAAACTCTGATCAACTAAACAGAATCTAAGTTAAAGGTCTAGAATAGGCTGAACTGAACACCAGGGTTTAGAGAACAAAGCCAACCAACAAGAAAACCCTAGGTAAAAGAGTGAAAACAAGCTCCAGAATAAACTAATCAAGAAAGTCAGATGCCAAGACAGCTCAAGATAATGAGCCATTCTAGGAACCATGAAAATATGGACCAGCCAAAGGAACAAACTAATAGTTCAACCGAGACACAGGAATTGAAGCAATTATTGCTAAATCAATTCAATGAACTGAAGGAAGAACTAATTGGAGATGTTCAAACAAAGCTAAATCAATTTAAAAATCAAGTCAAAGAACTGAGGGACTACATAGCAAAAGAGATGAAGAATATAAGGAGGACACTGGATGACCATAAGGAAGAATTCATAAACCTGAAAAAGCAAAAGACAGAACTTATGGGAATGAAGGGCATAATGGAGGAGATGAAAAAGACAATGGAGGGATACAACAGATTTGAACAGGCAGAAGAAAGGATGAGTGAATTGGAAGACCAGACATCTGAATTCACACACACAAAAGAAAAGATGGTGAAAAGAATGGAAAAATATTAGCAGGGTCTTAGGGAGCTCAGTGACAACATGAAACACACAAGTATACATGTTATGGGTGTCCCAGAGGGAGAAGAGGGGGAAAAGGGGGCAGAAAGAATAATAGAAGAAATAATCACTGAAAATATCCCAACTCTTATGAAAGACAGAAAATTAGAGATTCAAGAAGTACAGCATACCCCAAACAGAATAAACCCCAATAGACCTACTCCAAGACACTTACTGATCAGATTGTCCAATGTCAAAGACAAAGAATTCTGAAAGCAGCAAAAGAAAAGCAATCCATCACATGCAAGAGAAGCTCGAAAAGACTATGTACAGATTTCTCCACAGAAACCATGGAGGCAAGAAGACAGTGGCATGATATATTTAAGATACTGAAAGAGAAGAACTGCCAACCAAGAATTCTGTATCCAGCAAAACTGTCCTTCAAAAATGAGGGAGAGATTAAAATATTTCCAGACAAACAGACACTGAGAGAAAAAGAAAATTACAGACCAATCTCTTTAATGAATATAGATGCAAAAATCCTCAACAAAATACTTGCAAATCAAATCCAGCAGCACATTAAAGAATTATATACCATGACCAGGTGGGATTTATTCCAGGTATGCAAGCCTGGTTCAATACAAGAAAATCAATTAATGTTATACACCACAACAATCAATCAAACCAAAAGAACCACATGATCATCTCGATCGATGTAGAAAAAGCATTTGACAAAATTCAACATCCTTTCTTGATGAAAACACTTTAAAGGATAGGAATAGAAGGGAACTTTCTCAATATGATAAAGGCAAAATATGAAAAACCCACAGCTAACATTGTATTCAATGGGGAGAAATTGAAAGCTTTCCCTCTAAGATCAGGAGCAAGACAGGGATGCCCACTGTCATCACTATTCAACATTGTGCTGGAAGTTCTAGCTAGAGGAATCAGGCAAGAAAAAGAAATAAAAGGCATCCAAATTAAAGAGGAAGAAGTAAAACTTTCACTGTTTGCAGACAACATGATTCTATATGTAGAAAATCCAGAAAAATCTACAGCAAAGCTATGAGAGCTAATCAATGAATACAGCAAACTGGCAGGCTACAAGATCAACATCCAAAATCTGTAGAATTCTTATATACAAGTAACGTGCAACAAGAGGAAATCAAAAAAAAAAAAATCCATTTATAATAGCAACCAAAAGAATCGAGTATTTAGGAATAAACTTAATGAAGGCCACAAAAGACCGATACAAAGAAAACTATAAGTAATTGCTAAAAGAAATCGAACAGGACCTAAAAAAAAATGGAAGAATATATCATGTTCATGGATTAGAAGACTAAATATAATTAAGATGTCAACTCCACCTAAACTGATTTATAGATTCGATGCAATATCAATTAAAATCCCAACAAATACTTTGCAGAAATAGAAAAACCAATAATCAAATATATTTGGAAAGGTAAGGTGCCCTGAATAGCCAAAAATATCTTGAGAAAGAAGAACAAAGTGGGAGGTCTCACACTACCTGACTCGAAGCATATTACAAAGCTACAGTTCTCAAAACAGCACATTACTGCCAGGTCTTGCATCTACAGACAACTGATCTTTGATAAGGCAGTCAAGTCAAAGCAACTGGGACAGAGCAGCCTCTTCAATAAATGTTTGGAGAACTGGATATCCATTTCCAAAAGAATGAAAGAGGACTCCTACCTCACACCTTATACAAAAATTAACACCAAGTGGATCAAAGATGTAAACATAAGCACTAAGACCATAAGACTCTTAGAAGAAAACGTAAGGTAATATCTTAAAGATCTTGTGATAGGAGGTAGTTTCCTAGACCTTACAACCAAAGCATGAGCAACCAAAGAACAAATACACATATGGGATCTCCTCAAAATCAAACACTTTTGTACATCAAAGGACTGTATTAAAAAAGTAAAAAGGCAGCCTACGCAATGGGAGACAATATTTGGAAACCACATATAAGGGTTTAATAACCCGAATATATAAAGAAATCCTACAACTCTACAACAGAAAGACAAACCAATTAAAAAATGGGCAAAAGACATGGACAGACACTTTTCTGAAGAGTAAATACAAATGGCTCAAAAACATATGAAAAATGCTCAACCTCACTGGCTCTTAGGAAAATATGAATCAAAACCACAATGAGATATCATCTCACACCTACCCGAATGGCCATTATCCAAAAATCAGAAAATTACAAGTGCTGGAGAGGATGTGAAGAAAGAGGCACACTTATTCATTGCTGGTGGGAATGTAGAATGGTGCAACCACTCTGGAAGACAGTGTGGAGTTTCCCTCAGGAAGCCAAGTACAGATCTGCCATATGACTCAGCTATTTCATTGCTAGGTATATACGCAAAGGAACTGAAAGTTAAGACATAAATGGACATTTGTAAACCAATGTTTATTGTGGCATTATTCACAATTGCCAAGAGATGGAAGCAGCCCAAATGTCCATCAAAGGACAAGTGGATAAACAAACTGTGGTATATACACATGATGGAATATTATGCAGCTGTAAGATAGAACAAAGACATGGAACATATAATAACGTGGATGAACCTTGAGGACGTTGTGCTGAGTGAAGTGAGGCAGAAACAAAAGGACAAATACTGTATGGTCTCACTAATATGAAATAACACTAACGAGCAAACTTTGAGAGTTACAACTGATAACACAAGCTACCAGGAGATAGAAAGAGGGTAGAGATCAGGCATTTGGTGCTGAAGGAATACAGAATGTTCAGCAGGATTGATTGTATAGATCCAGAAATAGATAGCATAATACTGTGTGATGGTAGCACAGTATTGTAAGTACACTGAACAAAGATGTCTGTGAGTAAAGTTGAAAGAGGTGGGATAGGAGAATGTATGACACCAGAGGTAAAGATAGATGAAAAAGACTGGGACTGTATAACTTGGCAAAAACTGGAGTGGCCAATGACTGTTACTAAATGTACAAATATAAAATTGTTCTCACATGTGGGAGAGAACAAATGAATGTCAACCATGCAAAGTATTGAAAAAGGGATGGTATTTGGGAAAAAAACATAATCAAAGAAAACTGGAATCTATGGTCAACAGTGATATTGTAATATGTTTCCATTAAATGTAACAAAGGCAATATACCAAAATTAAATGCGTATGAGATTGGGATATAAGGGAGGGATAGGGGATTCTTGGTAGTGGTGTTGTTGTGTTGTATGACACTATTTTTCTTTTTATTATTATCTTTTTTATTATTCACCAAAAAACAGCTTTTTCATAGTAATCAATATGTTCAAGTGCTGACTGTGGTGATAAATGTACAGCTATATGATGATACTGTGAACAACTGATTGTATACTGTGGATAATTGTATGTTATGTGACTATGTCTCTATCAAATTGTAGGAAAAAATATAAAAAGGGGTAAAAGTGCTGGAGAAAACATGGAGAGAGGGATGTATGTATTTACTGTTGAGGAGGCAGAATGGTATAGACTTTCTGGAGGTCACTGTGGTGGTTCCACAAGAAGCTAAGTATGTGGGGGCCATAAAGTCCTACAACCTCATTACGGGGTATGTACTTGGAAGACCTAAGAGCAGAGACATGAATGGACATTTGCACAGTGGTGTTTATGGAGGCAGTATTCATGATTTGCAGTGGGTGGAGGTGGCCTAAGGGTTCATCGACTGAGGAACAGAATGGTGAACTGTGGTGTATGCATACAATGGAATACTGAGCAACTACGAGGAGTGAAGTTGTGAGACACACAGGAGGTGAATGGATCCTGTAGACAGCATTTTGAGTGAAGTACGCCAGAAACAAAGGCAAATAATATAATGCCTCACTGATATGGACTAACTACAATGTATAAACTCAGAATTGAATCTTAGAGCACAGCCTAACAGGGAAATGATTACTGTAATTGTCCCAAGATTGTAAGCTCTTACAGCAGTCAAATCTATTCCTGAATTGTAATGGCTATCCCCAAACTCTGAGATGTTGATCCCTTGATGTATAAACTGCTTGGTCTCTGAAATATTGGGTATCTGTGTGACACCTGAAACTCAGAGCTAGAGCTCAACAGATATGAATGTCAGCATTAACACATACAGCAACTGTTTTAAAAAAAAAAAAAAAAAAAAAAGCTGAAAAAGATCCCAGACTTCAATTAGAGATATGAATGAAGCAGATCTGGTTAAGACTAGGGCAAATCAGGCCAAAGGGTAAAGGTTGAAACTGACTGTGTTAAAACTTCAACTTCCATGTGAGACCAAGGGAAGAGATGTTTATTTGGTGTAGGATCTGTTTTCTAAACAATATAACTTCTATAGTCAGTTTGTTCAAACACCACAATTACATGGAACTTTGAATAGGAAGTGAGAGATGGCAGGTCTGTATAGGTTAAAGTGAAATAGTAATATATCCCAAAGTAATTTGGGCAGAGAATAAAAATATATATTCGGGGCCCCCCCCGAGGAGATGGGGGAGGGTGCATAGGTTTTGGACTTCCTCAGCTGGATGTTGCTGATGTTCTCACAAACACTGCGAACTGATGGCTTGACATGCTGAGCCCTCTGTCTTCAGGCTTGCCCCTATGAAGCTTGTTACTGCAAAAGAGAGGCTAAACCTGCTTATAATTGTGCCTAAGAGTCTCCCCCTGAGTACCTCTTTGTTGCTCAGATGTGGCCCTCTCTCTCTAACTAAGCCACCTTGGCAAGTGATCTCACAGCCCTCCCCCCTAAGTGGGACCTGACTCCCAGGGGTGTAAATCTCCCTGGCAATGTAGGGTATGACTCCTGGGGATGAATCTGGACCCAGCATTGTGGGATTAAAAACATCTTTCTTGACCAAAAGGGGGATGTGAAATAAAACGAAATAAAGCTTCAGTGGCTGAGAGATATCAAATGGAGTCTAGAGATCACTCTCGTGGGCATTCTTCTGCACTATATAGTTAACACTTTTTAGGTTTTAATGTGTTGGAATGGCTAGTGGTAAATACCTGAAACTGCCAAGCTCCAGCCCAGTAGCCTTGACTCTTGAATACGATTGTACAACAATGTAGATTACAAGGGGTGACAATGTGATTGTGAAGACCCTGTGGATCGCCCTCCCTTTGTCCAATGCATGGATGGATGAATAGAAAAATAGGGGACAGAAGCTGAATGAAGAGTACAGTGGGATGGGGGGGATGATTTGGGTGTTCTTTTTTATTTTTATTTTTATTTGTTATTCTGATTCTGATTCTTTCTGGTATAAGGAAAATGTTCAAAAATAGATTGGGGTGATGAATGCACAACTATATGATGGTACTGTGAACAGCTGACTGTACACCATGGATGATTGTATGGTATGTGAATATATCTCAATAAAATGGAATTTTTTTTTTAAAAAAAAGCCATAGTTGGTACCCTGAGCTAACAATTATAGATGATATCTTTTTCCTTCATACTTTCTGATAAGGAAAATTTTTCAATTACTATAATCTAAGGGACTCCACAAGGCAACAATAAACTGAAGGACAAATAGAGGCACTGGCCAACACTGGGCTGTTTCTTTTCCTTTAATAATGAAGGTGGGAAAAAACAGGCATCACTGCACCACGTAGCTCAAATCCTAAAGTAAGAAGATGGCTTGGGAGAGTGATCTCTGGGATTGGAAAGCATAGCCCTTATTCTCTTATGTGTATATGACTGTAAATGATAAAAGTTGATTTTAACCATTATCTTGTCTTCAAGACACCATTATCTTGTCTTCACAAAAATTGAAAGAGCCACAGAATAAAAAATAAAAGAATAAAAATAAATAAAAATTTAAAAAATAGAACTACACCACACACAGTGAACCCTAAGTTAAAACCATGGACTATAGTTAATAGTACAATTATAAAAATGTACTATCATCAATTGTTGTATTAATTAGGGTTCGCTAGGGAAACAGAATCAACAAGAGAGATCTGTAAATATAAGATTTTATAAAAGTGTCTCATGCAACTGTGGGGATGCATGAATCCAAATTCCATAGGACAAGCAGCAAACTGGCAACTCCAATGAAGATGCTCAATGAACTCCTCAGGAAATACTTCACTGGCTAGCTGACGAAGAAGTGATGGTCCTCTCAGTCTCTTCCTTAAAAGTCTTCAACTGATGGGATTAAATCCAGCTGATTGAATTCTCTCATTGTAGAAGACATGCCCTTCATTGATGTAATCAGTCTCAGGTGCAGTCAGTTGACTGGTGATTTAATAAACCAGCCTTCTGTTTTATTAACCAGCCACAAATGTCCTTGCAGTAACGGTTAGGACAGTGCTTGCTTGACCAGACATCTGGACACCATCACCTGGCCAAGTTGACATATAAACCTAACTTTCACAATTGTAAAAAATGTTCTGTACTAATGCAGGGTGATAATAATAGTGTAGTATGTGGGAATCCTGTATTTTATGTATGATTTTTCTGTAAGCCCACATCTTCTCTACTAAAGGAAAAAAAAATTAAAAAAAGAGCATTCTAGGCAGATAAAACACCCTCACCAAGGGAAGAATGAGCTTGGCATGTTCAAGGAAGAGAAACAAAGTCAATGTAACTAGAACATGGTGAATGAAGAAAACAAGGTCGGAGAAAAAGCAGGGGCATAATCAAACAGGACTTTGTATGCTAGGATAAGGAGTTTCCATTTTTTCTAAGTGTGAGGAGATAATCGTGCTAACAAGGACTTTCCAGGCAGGGTCTACAGATGAATGGGGGGTAGGAGAGCTCTGACCCTCTCTGGGCTAATCCTGAATGTGCATCATTGGGACTAGCCAACCTTGTGATTTCTCTGGTTAGACAGTCTTAATCCCTAAAATCACACTGTATAAAATTGAGTGTGGAGTTTAGCAATCAAGCCAGAGAGAATATTGGGTGAGAAATACACAGAGGTGAGAGAGTAAATAATATATATCTATGAGAGATGAACATAAAACCCAGGGTAAGTCCACAGTGGCTACGAGATTCCAAATAGAGTCAAGAGGTCACTCTGGTGGGCATTCTTACGCACCCTATAGACAACACTTTAGGTTTTAATAAATTGGAATAGCTAGAAGTAAATACCTGGAACTATCAAACCGCAACCCAGTGGCCTTGACTCTCGAAAACGATTGTATAGCAATGTAGCTTACAAGAGGTGACAGTGTGATTATGAAAGCCTCATGGATCACACTCCCTTTATCCAGTGTACGGATGGATGAATAGAAAAAAGGGAACAAAAAACTAAATGAAAAATAGGGTGGGAGGGGGGAGTTTTGGATGTTCTTTTATTTTTTATTCTGATTTTCACTTTTGCTGGTTCAAGGAAAATGTTCAAAAACTAGACTGGGGTGATGAATGCACAACTATATAATGGTACTATGAACAATTGATTGTACACTTTGAATGACTGCATGGTATGTGAATATATCTCAATAAAGCTGAATTTAAAAAAAACAGGTAAGTCCAATGGAAAGTTTGTAATCAAACCATTAGAATGTAAGCATCATGAAGTCAGGAATCTTGTCTCTCTTAATTATCACTAGATCTGCAGTGCCCATAATGTTTTCTGACATACATTAGGTGCTTCTTACCTACTAAATAAACCTATGGAAAAAAATGAACAAAAGATGTGGTGGCCATGAGAACATGCCTTGAAGATCTCTAACCACAGGGAGCATAGTCGGCTAAGGGCTCCTGTTGTTCATGTATTGCCTATCTCCCCTCCAAGAATGTGGGCTCCACATGGGCAGTGACTATGTCTATCTTTTCTCATTGCTCTAAACAGTATCAGCACAGAGCAGGTACTAATTAATAAGGTTGAATATTTGTTGAAAAGGTATTTGCATTTCTATAACCTTTGTTCTAAATTATGTATTATAACTGCTTAAATATTATAATAATACCAATTGATGGTTATGTTCAGCTATTTAAATGTAAATTTTGTGTTCACATTAAAAAAAAAAAACAGAAATGTGTGCTATAAGCCCCATCTCCATTCACCCATGCAAATTGGGATGGTGTTTGTTTGAATCATGAATTATAGCAGGATCACCTAATTGCAGACAAAGCACCTCTGAATAAACAAAGGACTCAAAAGCTAGGCTGTCAAGCACTTTAGCTACCAGCCACATGTGGCTATTGAGCACCTGAAATGTGGCAAGACCCACAGGACTTCAAAGCCTTAGTATTAAAATCTCATTAATAATTTTTATATTGATTATGTGTTGAAATGATAATATTTTTGATATACTGAGTTAGATAAAATATTTTTAAAAATATCCCAGAATGCAAGGGTATTGGGCTTCCCCACCTCGATGGCTGCTAACATGCCCACAGACATAGGGGACTGGTGGTTTGATGGGTTGAGCCCTCTATCACAGGATTTACCCTTGGGAAGACTGTTGCTACAAAGGAGAGGCTAGGCCTCCCTATGGTTGTGCCTAAGAGCCTCCTCCCGAATGCCTCTTTGTTGCTCAGATGTGACCCTCTCTCTCTAGCTAAGCCAACTTGGCAGGTGAAATCACTGCCCTCCCCCCCTACATGGGATCAGACACCCAGGGGAGTGAATCTCCCTGGCTACGTGGAATATGGCTCCCGGGGAGGAATCTAGACCCAGCATCGTGGGATGGAGAACATCTTCTTGACCGAAACAGGGATGTCAAAGGAAATGAAATAAGCTTCAGTGGCAGAGAGATTCCAAAAGGAGCCGAGAGGTCACTCTGGTGGGCACTCTTACGAACAATATAGACAACTCTTTTTAGGTTCTAGTGAATTGGACTAGCTAGCAGTAAATACCTGAAACTATCAAACTACAACCCAGAACCCATGAATCTTGAAGATGATTGTATAAAAATGTAGCTTCTGAGGGGTGACAATGTGATTGGGAAAGCCATATGGACCACACTCCCCTTCGTCTAGTTTATGGATGGATGAGTAGAAAAAAGGGGGAAGGAAAGCAAACAGATAAACAAAATATCCACTGCTCCCTTTTCCTTTTTACTAATGTAGCTACTAGAAAATTGAACATTTGTGGCTCACCTTCTGATTATGTTGGGCATTACTACTGGAGAGTGCTACTCTGCAAACTCAAGTCTGGAAACTGAAATGATATCCACTCAAATCTGTTTCTAGCCTCTGGCTTGATCCTTCCAAGAAGCATATAGAGTCACTGTTCTAATAAAAACTTTCTCTTGCCTACATTCTTGTTCTCTTGAACCAATCATTTCAAGTCTTCAAGAGGTGATGCCTTTTTTATACCAAGGATTTCCAGTAGTAGAATTCCTGACAGAGCAGATGCCACAGAGGGTAACCACAAAGTGCCCTGGGTATATGTTTTAGTTTCCTGGGCATCTATAACAAATATCACAAACTGGTTTGGCTTAGGCAATGGGAATTTACTGGCTCACAGTTTTGAGACTGGAAGAAGTCTAAATTGAGGTGTCAACAAAGAGATGCCTTTTCCCCAAAGTCTGTAACATTCTGGTGCTGGCTGCTAGTGATCCTTGGGGTTCCTTGGCTTGTGTCCCTACCTTGTGTCACATGGCATGTCCTCTCCTTTCTCTCCCAGGTTCTATTGACTTCCAGCTTCTGGCTCCTCCCCACGGCTTTCTCTTTCCATGTCTGAATTTCTTTTGCTTATAAAGAACTCCAATAATCTGTTTTAACACCCACTGTCATTCAGCTGGGCTACAACTTAACTAAAATAACATCTTCAAACGATCCTATTTACAATAGGTTCACACCCACAGGAATGCAAATTAAGACAAAGAACATTTCTAAATTGGGGTGCAAAATTCAATCTACCACAGTGTGTGAAACTTTTGACTCAGCCACATTAACGTCAGACAGTTTGCTATCTCTCTGGCAAAAAGTCTGTCATATCATCTAAGCAACATTGAAAATTTGGCTTTTCTCAGGACTTACTCCCTCGCTACATGCAACCCATAATGTTCTCCTTCTTGAGATTTCTGTTTCGTTTTTCATAAATTTCAAATGGTTTGTAACTTGGTTATATTAGCAGAGAGCCTTAAATTGTCACTTCATTGCTTTGGGTGTCTACTTGTTTCATTACTTATCACCCAGAGTGGGATTCAATTAGGGTGCACACTGTGCTTCTCTCTAACCCAGCAACCATCTTTGATGCAGGCCTTCTAGTTCTTTGTTCAGTCTGGTTCTCAGAAGACCATATCAGTTGAATGAATGAATTAAATCACCTAACACCCCAGGAATAGTATCTACACTGTTCAGCTCATTTCTCAAAACCAAAAGCAACCCAGAGGAACTGCTCTGATTTTACTAGCACCAATTTAAGTTTCTGATGCCACCCTTGACCTGTGCTCCCATGCCAAGTCCACTGCCTAGACTTGTTTGTAAAAGGCCTGGGAGGCAGAGAGATCAGAGTCAGGTTCTGAGATCAGGTACTTCACAATCACTTGGGATCTTATTAAAAATGCAAATTGCTGGGTCCTATCCTATACCTACTGGATCAGAATAACTTGCAGCAGAGCTTCAAAATCGGCATTTGAGCATGCTTCCCATTTTACACACACCTTAAAGTTCGACAACCAGAGGAAAGTATAAGCAAATGTGTGGAAAGGCAATGTATGGAAGACTTAGGAAGAATCAGACAGAAAGGCAGGCATAAGCCTTCCCAGCAGGCATTGCTGCCATAAGGTGTGAGTTGGACCCTCATCCCCATATGACTTTGTAAATTTTACCATCTTAAAAGATTTTTCTTCAGAACAGGAGACAAATGAGCACTTGGTCTCCCATTGTGTCTTCACCAAACGTAGCTGAATCCTTGTACCAATGTTCACAGAAAATAAATAAGGGCAGGCCATGGCTACAGTGAAAGAGTCATGGGTTCTATTTAAAGGGACAATGATAAGACCAAGAATCATAACCTTGGGCATAAAGATACTTAGAACATCAGTCAAGTCAAAACTTTTAAATATGTAGAAATCCAAAGAGAAGGAAAATCAAAGAAAATCAAAAAGAAATTAAGAAATTAATTAATCAAAGAAAATAAAAAAGAAATTAGGATGGAGAGACACACAGTAAAAGAAAAAGCAAAAACTTGCTCATCTTGTCAGAAATTGATCTGTGCTTTGGGGCCTCAAGTAGGAACAGCAGCTGTAGCTGAGAATTTGGGTACCCCAGCAGGTTTAATCTTGGAGGCACCAGTGCTCCTGTAGACAGGATCTCTCTCAACCCTGCAAGGTAGCAACCACAGCCCCTGCAGGGTTTTTCCTTTCTAAGCATAAGATGGTTTGATTTGGGACCTGCTCCTAATCTTCTGCAGACATACCATGTACCAGCTTCTACCACAGCTCCAGCTACAGGCCCCAAGAGTTAGCTTTGGAGCAACAGCCTCAATAATTCTTACCTAGTAGGAACTGGTTTTTGTAAAGACACAGATGCAAAAGTTAAACAAGAGGGTCTGAATATTTCACTTATGTAAATTACACCCCAAACAAAAGAGGGCAATGCTGCTGCTGCACAACCTACAGTGAGAGATTGAACTTGTACAGCAGCCCATGAGATGACAGAGAGACCTGACTGGGGAGTCTGGAGTCCCAAGCTAAGAAGCATCTCCAGTTTCGATCCTTCACTAGAAGGACTCAGAACTCAGCATATAGCCATCCTTGCAGCCAACGCTCATTACAGTGAAAGGATACAAAGTCAAGTCAGCAAGAGGAAAACGTGCATGGAGTGGACTCTGGAGGAAATCAGCTGCAAGCTTCCAAGACTCCTCTCCCAGTGGAGTCACACAGGACTTGCTCAATTCTTCCAGCATCAAGTTGTGGCAACATGTGTGAAGTGTTGTCCACCAGGGAAGCCCGTCAGACTCAGCACCCAGGGTTTTTACTGGGGACTGCTCACGTAGGCACCCTCTGCCTGCCACATACCAAAACTCCAGACTCTCAGAAGGAAAGCCTGTGTTCAACACAAGCCACATTGTACAAACAGTTCAGGCCCAGTGAGCTACCCTCTATCAGTTAGGGGAGGAGGGGAAAACACTCCTGAAATCCAGGTTCCTGGAAGCCAGCCATGAGCCAACCTTGCAAGCAGCCTTTTCAAAGACAGTGGTCTCAGGCCTACTAAGTAAACCTCTTCTACACAAGCAGGAAAAGACTTCCTGCACCCAAATGCATAGGTCTGTAATGAGACCGAGAATGGAGAAAAGGGGACTACTGCAGAGAGAGAGACAGGGAAGTGAAACTCGTTAACAAAAGTTTGGATCAAGAATTGGGCTTTCTTCTGCCCCAGTAGAGAGAACTGGGAGATATGTCGCTCACAGTAAAGAAGTCTCTGGGAAGTCAGAGGGGGGCCATCTACTTCAGTGGTCAGACAAGGAAAGTAACAAAACTTAAGTATCAGAGAGTTTGGATACTCAATTGAAACACATGAACAGAGATTGTAAGGTCATCATTGAGCATCTGAATATTTCCACACCAGTGACCAGCTCCAGCAGAAAGGAAAAACTTCTGAATGCTCACATGGACTGTCTGCAGTGAGTTAAGCAGAGCTCAGCCTCACAGCACAGGTAAATTAGGAGGTGGGCAAAGTTTGCAGGATCATAGCAAGGAGCAGAAATACAACTGCAGAATATTTGCAGTTGAATGAACTGATCTTCAGGATGTGGCTGCTTGGTCATTCAATGCACACAAGTTCTAAAGATGCTAAAGAGAGTTGAATTTGCTGTTACTCGAGTTTTTTGGTTGCAGTAAAATATTCTCTTTTAGTCATTCAGAAGATAAAATTAAAAACTCATCTGTGATTCGAGGAGCATTTGCAGAAATATTTTTGCTTTGTTTGGTCATGAGGGTAGAACTACTACTGTGTATCATATGTTATAAGGAAACTGCCCTTAAATCAACAAGATACAAGGAACTGGTAGAGCAGAGATCTTACGGGAAAAAAATCCCTGGTGGGAGACAACTGCTCTTGTTTTAGGGTTGGGGTTGTGTTTATTTAAAAGGTAATTGTTTTTATTTTAAGAAGTGATTGCCTGAAAAATTTTTAGCACGATCTAGAAATAACCTCAAGGACAAAGGGGAAGTCTATATGCAAAAATGCCTTGGAGAGTGCTGGCAGCTCTCCATCGTAGACTGAAGAGTTTTGCTACACTTTTGCCCCAGTGGTCTTTGCATTTTATCTAGAGGGACATCCCTTTAAACATGTAGAATCTTCCGCGATCACAAAAATCCTTCAGATACCAACCCCAGGGGAACACTGAAAAGCAAAATGAGCCCATCTGTTAGCCTGATAGGAAAGGCTTGGAGGCTGGGGAGGGCACAAAATGTCTTCTAAAGAGCATCTTTCTCTCTCTCTCTCATACCATTATGCTGATAAACATCTATTAGCAATTTCCTTTTTAAAAGACTAAATAGTTGAATGCCTGAAGTCCAGGGAAACCACCATTCTTGTTGGGCTAAAAGGATCTAAGGAATTGTGAAAAGAGATGAAATTTCTGCCTCAGTCTACGAATGATAAAGGAGTAAGTTTGGAGAGAGGTAATCATCCAATGAATAGTGCTGTGTCCCACACTTTACAAGATGCTTTACAAGTTTCATCATTGCGGGCAGCTTGTGTCTTCTTCCACCTTCCCTATCACTGACAAGTGGCAGAAATAGCTGTATTTGGTATTTACCTTTGGGGGGAGATCTTGTTATGTTAAAATGCACTTTGACAACTCTGTCTTTCATAAATCTGACCGTAGAAACCCAGCACACAGAGAAAGGAAACTAGATTGTGTTCCTGCTGAAAAGCCGTGGGTGGGTACAGAGACGCTGATGAAGTTATCTTCATCCTTCAGCTAGGCCGGGGGATGACAGTTTTTCCCATCACCCTCCTGATTCTCAAACCACATTAGACATCTTTCTGGCTGGCTGTAATTTCTCCCCCGCACCAGATTTCTGAGTTGCATTAGCAACAGAATAGAGCAAGTATAGCATGCTCTCACATTTTAGAATAATTATGGACAGGAATCTATTAGATTTCTTATGAAAAAAAGTTTTAAGGGCCAGGGTTAGCACACAATATGGGATAGTACAGTTGTTATCCAGCTGGGTTTTCCCATATCCCATCGTTCTGGGAAGGTGCTCCAAAGGAGGTAAAAGGGAAACCAAAATGATAGAGCTGACCAAGACCCCGACTTTAATCATAGCAGCTCCATCCTTATCTAATGTGTGTATATGCATGTGTATGTGTGTGTGCATGTGTGTGTGTGTGTATGTGCATGTATTCCTCATATCACTGACTTGAAAAAAAGATACTATTGCAAAAAAATTTTTTAAGTTTGTAAACCATTGCTGCAGAGGATAAATAGTGGACTAGGAGTCAAAGGATTAATTTCCTCTGTTGCCTCATACAAGTAACCTCCCTCCCCTCTTTAAACTTTTTTCCCAAAATCAGCTATGTAAAAGGGGTGACCTTTCTGATGTCCTAAGTTCCCTCTAGATCTGGAAGTTTATGATGCTTTGATGGAGGACAGAGCAGTCAGAGGGAAGGAGTCAAACTGCTGTGACTATAGAGAGACCCCTTGGGAAATCAGAGAGGCCATCAACACCTTCAGAAAAGGTGAATGGCCTTTTCCTGTATTATATCAAATGAAACACTGGGCAAAATGCACTCTAAGCCATGTCTGAGTCCCCTGACACTTTCTGAGATAGCTGCTGGGCTAGAAAAAACAGCAGTCCAAACCTTGAACTAAATGTAATGGCTTTTTCTTCCCTGGAGACTCTTCACTTCCCTCCACATCCTCCACCACATTGTTGTCCCCAGCATTAGTCTACCACAGGCAAAGAAATCCTGTATTATCCTGGAACATTTCCCGAGGACCATGGGCTGAGATGTGGAATTGATGGGCAGCTAATTCTCTGGAAAGGGTCAGCCAATCAGGAAATCATAAATGTGGCCAAAGCATCTCCAGCCCATTGAGCCACACTCCTTCTGGAACCTTTCCCTCTGAAGCACCAGGTATCAATTCAACAGATGTATGAAATGCTACGTTAGAGGCCAAAGTCATGAGTAAAGCAGGATTCCCTCTTCTAGGAACCTATGGGAGGCCGAGAGAACCCACTGGAATGTATAGTGCTGAGAACTGCAAGAGCTGAGGGCGGGGTATCTTGGGCATAACTCTCTACTCTGTGTGCAGCAAAATGCCTAGTACATAGTAGGTGCTCAATAAAGGTTTGTACAATAAATAAATGAACCCATGGGAATATAAAAGAGAGATCAATTAGTTTTTTTTTTATTTTTATTTTTTTTTTTATTTTATTTTTTTTTAATTCAGTTTTATTGAAATATATTCACAAACCATACAGTCATCCATGGTATACAATCAACTGTTCACAGTATGATTATATAGTTATGCGTTCATCACCACAATCTATTTCTGAACATTTTCCTTACATCAGAAAAAATCAGAATAAGAATAAAAAATGAAAGTGAAAAGAGAATACCCAAACCATCCCCCCATCCCACCCTATTTGTCATTTAGTTTTTACTCCCATTTTTCTACTGATTTTTTTTCAATTTTTTAACTTTGTTTATCAAAAAATTAAAAACAGGCAAATAACAACCAAAAAAACCCCACAACATTTCAAACAAAGCAATGGATTAAGGAAAACAAATAACCTAAAATAACTACTTTGCTTCCAATATGTTCCTACCATACCCCAAGAAAATTAATAAACCATGTCCAGAGGAGTAAGAAAAACACATAATCTAAAATAACTACATTGCTTCCAACATGTTCCTACCATACCCCAAGAAAATTAACAACCCCTAAGAAAACAAAGGAATAAGAGAAAAAAAAAAACCTAAAATAACTCTCTTGCTTCCAACATGATCTTACTATATCCAAGAAAGTTTACAAACCATAATCATTCCTGAGCATTCCCATAACATTGAGATTACCCTCCATAGTTTATCTGTTCTTATTAGATTATCATTCCCCCTCCACTAATTGGTATCTCTAGGTCCCCTACATTCTACAGTATAAAACATTGTACATTTTTCACAGAATTCACATTAGTGGTAACATACAATATCTCTCTTTTTGTGCCTGGCTTATTTTGCTCAGCATTATGTCTTTTTTTTTTTTTTTTTAATCATCATTTTATTGAGATATATTCATATACCACGCAGTCATACAAAACAAATCGTACTTTCGATTGTTCACAGTACCATTACATAGTTGTACATTCATCACCCAAATCAATCCCTGACACCTTCATTAGCACACACACAAGAATAACAAGAATAATAATTAGAGTGAAAAAGAGCAATTGAAGTAAAAAAGAACACTGGGTACCTTTGTCTGTTTGTTTCCTTCCCCTATTTTTCTACTCATCCATCCATAAACTAGACAAAGTGGAGTGTGGTCCTTATGGCTTTCCCAATCCCATTGTCACCCCTCATAAGCTACATTTTTATACAACTGTCTTCGAGATTCATGGGTTCTGGGTTGTAGTTTGATAGTTTCAGGTATCCACCACCAGCTACCCCAATTCTTTAGAACCTAAAAAGGGTTGTCTAAAGTGTGCGTAAGAGTGCCCACCAGAGTGACCTCTCGGCTCCTTTTGGAATCTCTCTGCGACTGAAGCTTATTTCATTTCCTTTCACATCCCCCTTTTGGTCAAGAAGATGTTCTCCGTCCCACAATGCCAGGTCTACATTCCTCCCCGGGCGTCATATTCCACGTTACCAGGGAGATTCACTCCCCTGGGTGTCTGATCCCACGTAGGGGAGAGGGCAGTGATTTCACCTTTCAAGTTGGCTTAGCTAGAGAGACAGGGCCACATCTGAGCAACAAAGAGGCATTCGGGAGGAGGCTCTTAGGCACAACCATAGGGAGGCCTAGCCTCTCCTCTGCAGCAACCGTCTTCCCAAGGGTAAAACCTGTGGTAGAGGGCCCAACCCATCAAACCACCAGTCCCCTATGTCTGTGGTCATGTTAGCAACCATGGAGGTGGGGTAGGCGAATACCCCTGCATTCTCCACAGGCTCCTCAAGGGGGCACTACATCTTTTTTTTCCCCCTTTTTTTTTTTTTTTTTAACTTTCCCTTCTTTTTTAAATCAACTGTATGAAAAAAAAGTTAAAAAGAAAACAAACATACAATAAAAGAACATTTCAAAGAGACCATAACAAGGGAGTAAGAAAAAGACAACTAACCTAAGATAACTGCTTAACTTCCAACATGTTCCTACTTTACCCCAAGAAAGTTACCTAATACAGCAACATTTCTGTGAACTTGCTCCTACTATATCCATCAGAAATTAACAGACCATAGTCATTCCTGGGCATCCCCAGAACGTTAAATAGCTTATCTGTTCTTCTTGGATTATTGTTCCCCCTTCCTTAATTGCTCTCTATTGCTAGTCCCCCTACATTCTACATTATAAACCATTTGTTTTACATTTTTCAAAGTTCACATTAGTGGTAGCATATAATATTTCTCTTTTTGTGCCTGGCTTATTTCGCTTAGCATTATGTCCTCAAGGTTCATCCATGTTGTCATATGTTTCACGAGATCGTTCCTTCTTACTGCCGCGTAGTATTCCATCGTGTGTATATACCACATTTTATTTATCCACTCATCTGTTGAAGGACATTTGGGTTGTTTCCATCTTTTGGCAATTGTGAATAATGCTGCTATGAACATTGGCATGCAGATATCTGTTCATGTCACTGCTTTCCGATATTCCGGGTATATACCGAGAAGTGCAATCGCTGGATCGAATGGTAACTCTATATCTAGTTTTCTAAGGAACTGCCAGACTGACTTCCAGAGTGGCTGAACCATTATACAGTCCCACCAACAGTGAATAAGAGTTCCAATTTCTCCACATCCCCTCCAGCATTTCTAGTTTCCTGTTTGTTTAATGGCAGCCATTCTAACCGGTGTTAGATGGTATCTCATTGTGGTCTTAATTTGCATCTCTCTAATAGCTAGTGAAGCTGAACATTTTTTCATGTGTTTCTTGGCCATGTGTATTTCCTCTTCAGAGAACTGTCTTTTCATATCTTTTGCCCATTTTATAATTGGGCCGACTGTACTATTGTCATTGAGTTGTAGGATTTCTTTATATATGCAAGATATCAGTCTTTTGTCAGATACATGGTTTCCAAAAATTTTTTCCCATTGAGTTGGCTGCCTCTTTACCTTTTTGAGAAATTCCTTTGAGGTGCAGAAACTTCTAAGCTTGAGGAGTTCCCATTTATCTATTTTCTCTTTTGTTGCTTGTGCTTTGGGTGTAAAGTCTAGGAAGTGGCTGCCTAATACAAGGTCTTGAAGATGTTTTCCTACATTATCTTCTAGTTTTATGGTACTTTCTTTTATATTGAGATCTTTGGTCCATTTTGAGTTAATTTTTGTGTAGGGGGTGAGGTAGGGGTCCTCTTTCATTCTTTTGGATATGGATATCCAACTCTCCCAGCCCCATTTGTTGAAAAGACCATTATGACTCAGTTCAGTGACTTTGGGGGCCTTATCAAAGATCAGTCGGCCATAGATCTGAGGGTCTGTCTCCGAATTCTCAATTCGATTCCATTGATCTATATGTCTATCTTTGTGCCAGTACCATGCTGTTTTGGCAACTGTGGCTTTATAATAAGCTTCAAAGTCAGGGAGTGTAAGTCCTCCCACTTCGTTTTTCTTTTTTAGAGTGTCTTTAGCAATTCGAGGCATCTTCCCTTTCCAAATAAATTTGATAACTAGCTTTTCCAAGTCTGCAAAGTAGGTTGTTGGAATTTTGATTGGGATTGCATTGAATCTGTAGATGAGTTTGGGTAGAATTGACATCTTAATGACATTTAGCCTTCCTATCCATGAACATGGAATATTTTTCCATCTTTTAAGGTCCCCTTCTATTTCTTTCAGTAGAGTTATGTAGTTTTCTTTGTATAGGTCTTTTACATCTTTGGTTAAGTTTATTCCTAGGTACTTGATTTTTTTAGTTGCTATTGAAAATGGTATCTTTTTCTTGAGTGTCTCTTCAGTTTGTTCATTTCTAGCATATAGAAACATTACTGACTTATGTGCATTAATCTTGTATCCCGCTACTTTGCTAAATTTGTTTATTAGCTCTAGTAGCTGTATCGTCGATTTCTCAGGGTTTTCTAGATATAAGATCATATCATCTGCAAACAATGACAGTTTTACTTCTTCTTTTCCAATTTGGATGCCTTTTATTTCTTTGTCTTGCCGGATTGCCCTGGCTAGCACTTCCAGCACAATGTTGAATAACAGTGGTGATAGCGGGCATCCTTGTCTTGTTCCTGATCTTAGAGGGAAGGCTTTCAGTCTCTCACCATTGAGTACTATGCTGGCTGTGGGTTTTTCATATATGCTCTTTATCATGTTGAGGAAGTTTCCTTCAATTCCTACCTTTTGAAGTGTTTTTATCAAAAACGGATGTTGGATTTTGTCAAATGCTTTTTCAGCATCTATTGAGATGATCAATTGATTTTTCCCTTTTGACTTGTTAATGTGTTGTAATACATTGATTGATTTTCTTATGTTGAACCATCCTTGCATGCCTGGAATAAACCCCACTTGGTCATGGTGTATGATTTTTTTAATGTGTCTTTGGATTCGATTTGCAAGTATTTTGTTGAGGATTTTTGCATCTATATTCATTAGGGAGATTGGCCGGTAGTTTTCCTTTTTTGTAGCATCTTTGCCTGGTTTTGGTATTAGATTGATGTTAGCTTCATGAAATGAGTTAGGTAGTGTTCCATTTTCTTCAATGTTTTGAAAGAGTCTGAGTAAGATTGGTGTCAGTTCTTTCTGGAAAGTATGGTAGAATTCCCCTGTGAAGCCATCTGGCCCTGGGCATTTATTTGTGGGAAGATTTTTGATGACTGATTGGATCTCTTTGCTTGTGATGGGTTGGTTGAGGTCTTCTATTTCTTCTCTGGTCAGTCTAGGTTGTTCATATGTTTCCAGGAAATTGTCCATTTCCTCTACATTATCCAGTTTGTTGCCATACAGTTGTTCATAGTATCCTCTTATAATTTTTTTAATTTCTTCAGGATCTGCAGTTATGTCACCTTTTTCATTCATTGTTTTGTTTATATGGGTCTTCTCTCTTTTTGATTTTGTCAGTCTAGCTAGGGGCTTGTCAATCTTGTTGATCTTCTCAAAGAACCAACTTTTGGTGATATTTATCCTCTCTATTGTTTTTTTGTTCTCTATGTCATTTATTTCTGCTTTAATCCTTGTTATTTCTTTTCTTCTACTTGGTTTAGGATTGGTTTGCTGTTCATTTTCTAGCTTCTTCAGTTGATCCATTAGTTCTTTGATTTTGGCTCTTTCTTCTTTTTTAATATATGCGTTCAGTGCTATAAATTTCCCCCTTAGCACTGCTTTTGCTGCATCCCATAGGTTTTGGTATGTTGTGTTCTCATTTTCATTCGTCTCTATATATTTAGCAATTTCTCTTGCTATTTCTTCTTTAACCCACTGATTGTTTAGGAGTGTGTTGTTTAACCTCCAGGTATTTGTGAATTTTCTAAGTCTCTGATGGTTATTGACTTCTAATTGTATTCCATTGTGGTCAGAGAATGTGCTTTGAATAATTTCAATCTTTTTAAATTTATTGAGGCTTGTTTTATGTCCCAGCATATGATCTATTCTGGAGAAAGTTCCATGAGCACTAGAAAAGTATGTGTATCCTGGTGATTTGGGATGTAATGTCCTATATATGTCTGTTAAATCTAATTCATTTATCAGATTGTTTAGGTTTTCAATTTCCTTATTGGTCTTCTGTCTGGTTGATCTATCTATAGGAGAGAGTGATGTGTTGAAGTCTCCCACAATTATTGTGGAAACATCAATTGCTTCCTTTAGTTTTGCCAGTGTTTCTCTCATGTATTTTGTGGCACCTTGGTTGGGTGCATAGACATTTATGATTGTTATTTCTTCTTGCTGAATTGCCCCTTTTATTAGTACGTAGTGGCCTTCTTTGTCTCTCAAAACATCCCTGCATTTGAAGTCTATTTTATCTGAGATTAATATTGCTACACCTGCTTTCTTTTGGCTGTAGCTTGCATGAAATATTTTTTTCCATCCTTTCACTTTCAGTTTCTTTGTGTCCCTGTGTCTAAGATGAGTCTCTTGTATGCAGCATATTGATGGTTCATTTTTTTTGATCCATTCTGCGAATCTATATCTTTTAATTGGGGAGGTTAATCCATTTACATTCAACGTTATAACCGTGAAGGCATTTCTTGAATCAGCCATCTTATCCTTTGGTTTATGTTTGTCATATTTTTCCCCTCTGCCTATTAATATCCTTTATTGTACCCATACCGAATCTCTTTAGTACTGAACCTTTCTCCAAGTCTCTCTGTCCTGTCTTTGTTTCTCTGTCTGTAGGGCTCCCTTTAGTATCTCCAGTAGGGCAGGTCTCTTGTTAGCAAATTCTCTCAGCATTTCTTTGTCTGTGAAAAATTTAAGCTCTCCCTCAAATTTGAAGGAGAGCTTTGCTGGATAAAGTATTCTTGGCTGGAAATTCCTCTCACTCAGAATTTTAAATATATCGTGCCACTGCCTTCTTGCCTCCATGGTGGCTGCTGAGTAGTCACTACTTAGTCTTATGCTGTTTCCTTTGTATGCGGTGAATTGCTTTTCTCTTGCTGCTTTCAGAACTTGTTCCTTCTCTTCTGTGTTTGATAGTGTGATCAGTATATGTCTCGGAGTGGGTTTATTTGGATTTATTCTATTTGGAGTTCGCTGAGCATTTATGATTTGTATATTTATGTTGTTTAGAAGATTTGGGAAGTTTTCCCCAACAATTTCTTTGAATACTCTTCCTAGACCTTTACCCTTTTCTTCCCCTTCTGGGACACCAATGAGTCTTATATTCGGACGTTTCATATTATCTATCATATCCCTGAGGTCCATTTCGATTTTTTCAATTTTTTTCCCCATTCTTTCTTTTATGCTTTCATTTTCCATTCTGTCATCTTCCAGGTCACTGATTCGTTGTTCAACTTCCTCTAGTCTTGTACTATGAGTGTCCAGAATCTTTTTAATTTGGTCAACAGTTTCTTTAATTTCCATAAGATCATCCATTTTTTTATTTAGTCTTGCAATGTCTTCTTTATGCTCTTCTAGGGTCTTCTTGATTTCCTTTATCTCCCGTACTATGGTCTCATTGTTCATCTTTAGTTCTTTGAGTAGCTGCTCTAGGTGCTGTGTCTCCTCTGGTCTTTTGATTTGGGTGCTTGGGCTTGGGTTATCCATATCGTCTGGTTTTTTCATATGCTTTATAATTTTCTGTTGTTTTTGGCCTTGTGGCATTTGCTGAACTTGATAGGGTTCTTTTAGGATTTGTAGACCAATTGAAGTCCTTATCTCTAATTTATCAGATCTACAGCTTCATGGAGTACACTTTCTCTAACTAACCAGCAGGTGGCGTCCACGAGCCACCTGTTCTCCACAAGCCAGTTCTCCCCTGCTGAGCCTTTTTGGTGAGTGGGGGAGTGAGTCTTGTGGGGTCCAATTGGTGTTCCAAGCTTGCGTGTGTAGTTGGTGTTGCCTGCCCTGAATATGGGGCGTGTTTCTGGGCAGTCAGGGAGGTGGGGGTGGCTCTAACAATCAAATCTCCCTGGTGATCCTAGAGTTTTAAAGCTGCTGCAATAGTCTAATCCTTCAGTTCAGTCCTGCCACAGTTTGTCTCTGCCACTGACCCACAAGTCCTTGGTATTGGCGTTTGGCTCCTGAGACTTGCAAGTGGGCCCCTCTTCCAGGCCGTACACCCCAGGTCCTCTGTTGAGGGATGACTGTGCTATGTCACAGGTGAGTGCCGTCCCCCCAGGGCAGTTCTGGGCTGCTGGGCTGTGTAGGGAGGCTCCCAGTCTGCTCAAATGATGGCTGAATGGGGCTTTGTTAATTCACACTGCTCTACCTTCCCAGCTCTGGGACAATCAGCTGAGGTTGCAGGGAAGGCTAATGTCCACGCCCAGTTTTGTGGTGTGTGCCTGTTATTTGAAGCACTTCCGTCACACTGGGTTGTCTGGGGCAGTTCTGGGCTATGGGGCTGGCGATGGGCAGGAGTGTTTCCTGTCCACCAGGATGATGGCTGTGAGCGGACACCCCCCTTTTCTTGGGAAGTTGTGGTGTTTAGTGAATTTTCTCAGCCACTGGATTATTGCGTTTTGTTTCAGAGCTCTCCTAGTTCTGCTCTTGACTTGACCTGCCCAAATAGCAAGTCTTTGAAGCTTTCTGTATTGGGCTTCTTAGAGTAATTGTTTTAGAAAAAGAAAAAAGGATTAAAAAAAAATTAAAAAAAAAAAATGGGCCCTCCTCAGAGATCTAATGGGTTATTGAAATGCTAAGAGACAAAGCAACCAGGGCCATTAAGGAAAGGTCCACAGGGCAGAGAGATCAGCTTTTCTTCAGGATTTGCATATGCGCCTCAGGGCCCTTCCCCTTTCTATGTTCACCAGAACTCCAAAAATCCTCCGCTTTTATTTTGGAGTTTTTCGTGTTGTTTTTTTTCTATGCCTGTCTCCTCTCTGCTGGGATGGCTGCTCTCAGATTCTCTGGTGTCTGGTCTCAGTCTATCTATGGTTGGAGTTTGAATCAGTAGAATGAGTTTCCGATAAGGGCTGCCACTGCAGTTCTGCCTTCTCCTTCCCAGAGCTGACAGCCCCTCCTCCCCCGGGACTGAGCCTGGCAGGGAGGGGCGCGGGTCCCCTGGCCGCAAAAACTTACAGATTTCGCTGATCTCAGCAGTTCCACGTTTTCATGAGTGTTGTATGAAGTATGCCCAAAGTCAGATTGCTCTGTGGTGTCCAGTCGCGCAGTTCTTGGCTTTCTACCTACTTTCCTGGAGGAGTAACTAAAACATACAGCTCACCAGTCTGCCATCTTGCCCCGCCTCCTCACATGGAGTCCAATTAGTTTTGACAGAGAAGAAGTCAACTGGAACTGTACTATTTATTCATAGGAAGGCTCTGATAAGGTGTGAACTACCTGATTGGATTTGCTAGTATTCTTTCTAGGGATATATTCATCTTGCTGGGATGCGGGAGACTTTCAAACAAAGGAACCAATCCCTCATGTTAAAATTCTAGATTTTAACATTAAGTGAAGTTGTTGAGGGTTGGTTTGTTTAGTTTTTAGGGTAGAAGGGGGGAACATGGAAATGTTTAACCTATTATTATTAATTCTAATATTAAACCCATGGATCTACCCTTTTTGCATTGCCCTCATCCCTGCCTTCCAAGAATATGCATGCAAGACAATGAATTACTAATCATTTAATGCCCCAAACACACCAGTTTAATTGGGAGGTGCCAAAACACTAAAATCTCTCTAAGTACAAAAAATGTATTTCTATTTACTCAAACATTCCTCTCCAATTATAATTAAGGAGGTGGGAACAGGGCTGCTAGATAAAATATAAGACACACAGTTAAATTTGAATTACAGATAAACAATGAATAGTTTTTCAGTAGAATTATATCCCAAATATTACAGGGGACATACTAAACCCTACAGACCAGTTACATCTGGGAAACCTAGTGGGAGGGAGACTAAGAGAGTAGAGAGCTTTGTCCTTGATAAAAGTAACCACTGATTCCAGAACTTGTGTTAAAAATAGTTCTACACTTTTCCATGTTGTCTGATTTCCTTAGCAGTCCACTGGTCCTGGAAATATTTTGTCTTCAGGATATTCTTATAAAATCTTTGATCTAAATGAGTTAAACCCAGAGAAGATATTCTAAGGGAGAAAGCTCAATGGAGGTTGCCTGATAAAGAGCCTGGTATACCCAGCCCAAGGCCTGGCTGATGATGTTAATTGTAGACCCCTCCAGGGTATCTTCTCTGTTCCCCAAGGTCCTCTTAACTACTCCTCAGTCCATAGGACTCCACAAGCCAGGTTTATACTATCTGACCCTGCCCGCAGGTCACAGTTGCTCGGTGCTTCTCTTCTAGGCATGTGGAAGTAGGACTGGGAGATTTCAGTGTCAACTAGGCTAGACTCTTGAAGGGAGGAGATACAAATTCAGGAGCTAAGAGATAGTTATAATCTGGCATCCCTGTGGTTCAAGAAGAAAAGAAAACTGGTCTTCGAGTTTGAAAAAATAATGTACAGCAGCAGAAATGTATAAAGGGAAAAAAGCCAGATACAGAAAGTCTCATTCTTCATTCTAGTCCCTTCCTAAGGTCCAACTGGCTCTCTGACTATGACTGTCATCAAATAATCCCTATGTTTATAGTAAGTTCTCCCTTTCACTTGATCTAGCACAAGCCCTAGCCAATACTGCAACTAATTAACTTCTTTTAATTGAAATATGAATGGTCAGATGGATAGAGGACAATCAGACTGGTTCCTTCCCAAGATGCTCGTCAGTGATGGACCAAGTAGCTAAACAACTTACTCTCAATCTATGTATTCATTTTTAAAGAAGTTAACTGAGCACCTATTCTCTTTTAAGGTTGGTGTTGGGTGCTGGAATGCAGCAGTGAGTAACATGAACAAAAGACTGCCCTCCTAGAGCTGCACATGAATGTGTGTGTTCGCACATGCACACACACACAATTTGGCAGTAATCCAGACCCAGGTGATGCTGGAAAAATGGAAAAGAAAGTTCAAATCCAAGATATATTTCAAAGGAAAAAATTGAAAGTATTAGCAATCCATTAAATACAGAATGAAGAAATACAGATGAAAAGGTGATTTCCATGCTCCCTACCCAGGGATGAAGGAAAAAAAAAACAACAAAAAACTAGAAACTAGGAAAGACTGTAAATAGTATTTTGCTATGTTCCATTGATAATGTGACTGTTATTATTTGCTCCAAATTACCAGCCTTCCCCCTTCTTTCAAGTAACCCATGATCTCCCCATACTTCAAAAAGATAATTCAAAAACTACCTCCTCAGACCTCTTAATCAGAATATCAGGAGAAAAAAGATTAATAAGAATAAAAGCTGATAAAATTGATTATAAAAATGAAAATATGTACTAAAAAAGGATATCTCAGTATAAACATTTCAAAGGAAAAGTAGACCACCTATCGAAAAGGAAATACAAAATAGGTAATTGGTAAAGTAAATGTCTCACAGTCTTTCTAATAATCAAATAAAGGTAAATCAAAATAAGAAACCTATTTTTCACCTGTCAGACTGGCCAAGCTTTCAAAGAACAGTGACACCCAGGATTAGAGTTGTAGTGGGGAAAGCACGCTATGGTGGATAGAAGTGAGGAGTAACAACATTTCATAGGAAGCAGTTTGGCAATACACATCAAGATATTAAATGTGCTCACCTTATGACCCAGCAATTCTACTTCTCAGGATTCCTTCTCAGGAAATAAGAGGGAAGACAGATTATGGAAAGATGGTGCAGTAGGAAACTTCAGGAATCTGTCTCTCCACCAGAACAACTATTAAATAGGTGGGAACTGTCTGAATCAACAACTTAAAACTCTGGAGTCCAGTAGAATACCATACAGCATCCAGAGGTTGGTAAATTACAGTAAAGACCAGTAAATTGCTCCTTCTGTGTGGTACTTATTGGCTCCCAGCCTGCACTCTTGCAGCAGGCTGCAGTACAGTCCAGCCTATGATATAGCTTACTGGTGCCAGAAAGGGACATTAAAATCTGCATATCCAAGATGCAGGGTAGCATGGGTCAATCACTGTTCATGGCATTTGATTAGTTACTTCAGATAATTGGGGGTCCAGCTCTGAGGGCAGCCATTGTTCCAACTCAACCCAGTCATAGGTGGTAGAAGAGCCTTAAAGATGACATGCCTCCTCAGAGCTGTGGAGGACAGTTGAAGAGCTGCATTTGCTGCGCAGGTAGAGAAAGCACAGCTTTGGGGAGCCATGGAAAAAGCTTCTGGCACCCTTCCTGGTTCCTCTGGCACTCCTCTCCCCCAGACAGTTTGGAGTCAGCTGACACTCCCTTTGTGGGTCCCTAGCCTTATGCCAGCTAGGAAAGATTGACTTTGGGAATTCTTCTCCAGCATGCGCCCACCTCCCAGAATTTGCCCTCCAGGCAAAAGCAGTTTGAGACGACCAGTGTGGAAACAGTTGAGGCAGACAGCCTGGGGCAAAGTATCACCTGCTTTAAACATGGCAGTAGAACACGGAAAGGGAGAGGGTCTGTCTCCTGGGAAGTAGATGGGGCATTCAAATGCCTGTAAACAAGTGGACTCCTAAGCAACTAGCAACCACAAGCCCAGGACAAGCCACAGGCCCAGAACTCTGAACTCTGCATTTGCCTTGGGTGGCCCTTCCTGATAGTAAGGCCGACACTCAGGAAAACCTCTGTGTCATATCACCAACTGGTTACAAACACAAGAAACAAACACTCAGGGAATAAATCCCAGAGTTAACATTTTAAAATATTACAATGTACAGTGTGCAAAAAAGATTACAAGACAAACAATGGCCCATCCAAAGGAAGGAGATAAAAATCCAGAAAACACCAATGAAGAAGACCAGAGGTGGTCAGACCAGATGGAAAAGTTTTTAAATGATCTACAATACGTTCAAGGAGATGAAGGAAAGTACAGAGAAACAGCTAAAGGATATCAGGGAAACAATAAATGAACAATGAAAATCACAAAGAGATAATTTTAACACAGGACAAACAGAACAACTGGAGCTGAAGACCACAATAACTGAAATGAAAAATTCCCAGGAGGATTTTGACAGCAGGTTGGAACTGACAGAAGAAAGAAGCAGTGGACTGAAAGGCAAGGCAATTGAAATGAGTCAAGCTGAGGAGCAGGAAGAAAAAATAATTATATAAAGCAAAAAGAGCCTAAGAGACTTCTGGGATACCATCAAGCATACCAATATACACATTACGGAAGTCCCAGAACGAGAGAAAAGGGAAGAAGAAATAGTCAAAAAGAAAGAAAGAAAACTTCCCAAACTTAGCAAAAGATGTGAATACGCACACCCAAGAAGACCAGAGAAAACAAAAAGGATAAACTTTAAGAAAACTATACTCCATCGCATAGTGCTCCAACTGTCAAATGCAAAGGACAAGGAGAGAGTTCTGAAAGCTGTAAAAGAGTCCCAATTAGATGAAGTATCAATTTTTCATCAGAAACCATGGAGGCAAGGAGACATTGGGTTAAAATACTTAAAGTGCTAAAAGAAACCAAGAACCTTATATCCAGTGAAACTTTCTTTAGAAACTAAGGGAGAGATTAAGATATCCCCAGATAAACAAAAGCTATCGGAGTTCATCATCACTAGACCTGCCCCAGAGCAAAGCTCAAGGGAGTTCTTCAGAATGAAGGGAAAGGACACTAGACAGGGGCTAAAAGCGGCATAAAGAAATAAAGACCTGTGATAAAGGTGACCATTTGAGTAATTATAAATGCCAATATTATTGTATTGTATCTTATGGTATGGAACTCCACTTATTTCCTACAGATGCCAAAATGCAAATGCCTAAAAAGTAATGATAAAACTATGGTTTTAGACAACGTACAGAAATATAATTTGTAACAAGTACAGAAAAAGATGAGAAGACTGGTATAGGTGCAGTGTGTAGGTTTGTTATTGAAGGAAAGTTCATACCAAATCAAATATCACTGTTATATGTTTAGGATGTTAAACTTTAACCCCATGACAACCACAAGGAAAATTTATTTAAAATATATCCAGAAAGAAATGAGAAGGGACTCAATATGGTACAATACAAAAAAAATCAAATAAATATGAAAGCAGGCATTAATACAAGAAATGAAGTACAAATGGTATTAGACTTATAAAGACTAAATAGCAAAATGGCAGAAGAAATTCCTGTATTATCAGCAGTGACCTTAAACATAAATGGATTAAATTTTCCTTTCAAAAGGCAGAGATTGGAAGAATGGATTAAAAAGCATGACCCAACTATATGCTGTCTACAAGAGGCTCACCTAAAATTCAAAGACATAAGCAGGCTGAACATGAAAGGATGGACAAAAATATGCCATGCAAGTAGTATCCAAAAGACAGTGGAGGTAACTAAACTAATATCAGATAAAATACACTTTAAGTCAAACAGTTACAAGGGGCAAAGATGGCCACTATATACTAATAAAGGAGTCAATTCAACAAGGAGATGTCACAATTATAAATATATATGTACCCAACAGCAGAGCTCCAAAATATATGAAGCAAATACTGACAGATTTGAAGGGAGAAAAATTGACAGTTCTACATTAATAGTAAGACACCAATGCATCACTTTCAATAATGGATAGATCTACACAGAAGATCAATAAGGAAATATAGGACTTGAGTGATACTCTAAACCAACTAGACCCAATAGATAAATATAGAACACTTCACCCAATATAACAGAAAACATATTATTTTAGGTGTACATGGATCATTCTCCAGGACAGTCTATATCCTAGGACACAAAACAGGTCTCAATAAAATAAAAAACATTGAAATCATGCCATTTATCTTCTCTGACCACAAAGGAATGAAACTAGAAATCAATAACACAGGGAGTAATGAAAAATCCACAAATATGTGGAAATTAAACAAGGTACTCATACAACCAATGGGTTAAAGAGGAAATCATGAGGGAAATTTGGAAATATCTTGAGGTGAATGAAAATGAAAAGACAATGTACCAAAACTTACGGGATGCAGCAAAGTGCAAAGGAAAATATATAGTTTTAAATGCTTACATTAAAAAAGAAGAAATATTTCAAATCAGAGACCTAGCTTCAAAACTGGAAGAACTAGAAAAAGAAGAACAAACTAAATCCAAACTAAGCAGAAGAAATAAAAGATTAGAGCAAAGATCAATGAAATAGATAATAAAAAAAGAGAATCAACAAAACCACAAGTTGGTTCTTTGGAAAGATCAATAAGATTGACAAATCTTTAGCTAACTGATGAAGAAAGCAAAAGAGAAGACAAAAATAACCAAAATCAGAAATGAAAAGGGTGATGTTACCACCAACCCAATGAAATAAAAGGGACTATAAGAGGATCCCCTGAAAAACTATGCCAACAAATTAGACAACCTAGAAGAAATAGACAAATACCTAGAAACAAACACACTGTCTACACTGACTCAAGAAGAAATGGAAGATCACAACAAATCAATAACTGGTAAAGAGATTGAATCAGGCATCAAAAACCTCCCAACAAAGAAAAACCCTTCATGAGATGGCTTCACAGAAGAATTTTACCAAATATTCCAAGAAGAATTAACACAAATCCTGCTCAAACTCTTCAAAAAAAAAACTCAAGAGGCGGTAACACTCCCTGATGCATTCTGCAAGGCCAACATCATCCCCATAACAACCCAGATAAAGACACAACAAAAACAGAAAAATTTAGACCAATCTCTTTTTAAAGTATGTAAATCCTTGCATTTGTTCTCTTATTTAAAAATTTAATTCACAAAACAAAATATGCTTATGGAATAAAAAAATTGAATAAAATAAAAAATAAAAATGCCTTATCTCTTGTCCCTCCCACTGGACAGAACTACTTTCTTTTTTTTAATTGAAATATATTCACATACCATACAATCATCCAAAGTGTAAAACAGTTGTTGAGAGTATCATATAGTTGTGCATTTATCACCAAAATCAATTTTTGAACATTTTCAGTACTCCAAAAAATAAAAATAAGTAAAAGTTCTTTCTAGAAAGAACACCCAAAACATCCCATACCCCATCTTCCCCCATATTTTTCATTTATTTTTTGTCCCCATATTTCTACTCATAGTCCATACACTGGGTAAAAGGAGTATAGCCACAAGGTTTTCAAAATCACACAGTCATCCCATATAAGCCATATAGTTATAAGATCATCTTCAAGAATCAAGGATACTGGATTGCAGTTCAACAGTTTCAGGTATTTCCTTCTAGCTATTCTGATACACTAAAAACTAAAAAGGGATATCTATATAATGAGTAAGAGTTACCTCCAGAGCGACCTCTCGACTCCATTTGAAATCTCTCAGCCACTGAAACTTTATTTTGTTTCATTTCTCTTCCCTTTTTTGGTCCAGAAGTCTTTCTCAATCACACAATGCAGGGTCCAGGCTCATTCCTAGGAGCCACATACCATATTGCCAGGGAGATTTATACCCCTGGGAGTCATGTCCCATGTAATGGGGATGGCAGCAAGTTTACCTGCTAAGTTGACTTAGAGAGAAAGGCCACATCTGAGTAACAAAAGAGGTTGTCTGGGGGTGACTCTTGGACACAATTTTGAGTAGGTTTAGCCTCTCCTTTACAGTAACAAGCTTCCTAAGGGCAAACCCCAAGATCAAGGTCTCAGCCTACTACGCTGGTGGTCCCCAATGCTTGCGAGAATATCAGGAATTCCCCAGCTGGGGAAATTTAGTATTTCCACATTTTTCCTCAAGGGGGCATTGCAAATACTTTTTATTTTCTGTCCAAATTACTCTGGGTTGTGTCAGGGCCTCACACTAGCCTGTACAAACCAACAAGTTCTCACGCCCTAGTCAAGGTACTATGTAATTACGGTATTTAAGTAAACCGACCATACAAGTTCAATTATACAGTATGCTACAGAAAATATAGATTTTGCACCATATAAACATCTCTCCTTTTGGTTCCACAAAGAAGCCAAAGTTTTAAAACACAGTTAATATCATCCTCTACCCTTTAGTCTGATCTATCCCAATCTCAACCAAGTCCATTTCATTCATGTCTCCAATCTAAGTCTGATCTCCTTTTCACCTCTTTAACAACTGATTCATGGGGCAATGCCAACACTCTCAGCTGCCAAACTCTGGCTCCAAGTCCCAGGTGCTACACAGACACCCAAAGCTCCAGGGGCTGACCATGTCACACATAAACAGCTTAACATCTCAAAATTTAGAAATAACTGTTACAACTCATGAATAGATGTGACTGCTGTAAGAGATTACAATCTAGGACACTTTACGTAAGCCTTCCCCTGATAACCCAAGCTACCAGATTCAATTCTCACAGTTTGCACATTATAGTTAGTCCAAATTAGTCAGGCATTATAATGATTGTCTTTTCATTTCTGGCTTATTTCACTCAACCTACTGTCCTCACAATCCATTCACCTAGTTGCATATCTCACAACTTCATTCTTTCTTGCTGTTCCCTCATGTAAAAACATTCTTATATTTGTACATTTAATCACACTCATTGACCACTCTAGGTTTCACTAAGATATATAGTCCCAGTCTTTATCTTCTCTCTTTCTTTCTGGTGTCATACATACCCCTAACTTTCCTCTTTCAACCATACTCACAGTCATCTTTTTTCAGTGTACTTACAATATTGTGCTACCATCACAGTATTGTACTATCCATTTCTGGATCTATAAAATCAATCCTCTAGAACCTTCTATATTCCTTCAATGTCAAATGCCCAATCTCTACCCTCTTTATCTCCTGATATCTTCATTTCTACACTCTTCTCCAAACCTCTCTCTCCTGTCTTTTCCTATCTGTCTGTAGCACTCCTTTTAGTACTTCTTGTAGAGGGGGATCTCCTTTTCACAAACTCTCTCAGTGTCTGTTTCTCTGGGAATATTTTAAACTCCCTCATTTTTGAAGTATGGTTTTGCTGGATATAGGATTCTTGGTTGGCAGTTTTTCCTCTTTCAGTATCTTGAATATATCATACCAGTGACTTCTTCCCTACATGATTTCTGCTGAGAGATCCACACTTCTTAACAAGCTTCCCTTATATGTAATGGGTTGCTTTTCTCTTGCTGCTTTCCAAATTCCCTCTTTGTCTTTGACATTTGAAAATCTGATTAGTCTCTTGGAGTAGATCTATTTGGGTCAATTCTGTTTGGGGTACACTGTACTTCTTGAATCATTAATTTTATATTTTTCATAAGAGTCAGGAGATTTTCATTGATAATTTCCTCTATTATTCCTATTGCTGCTTTTCCCTTCTCTTCTCCTTCTGGGACACCTATAACACATATATACATGCACTTCATGTTGTCTTTCAGTTCCCTGAGACCCTGCTCATATTTTTCCAATCTTTTCCTTATCTGTTCCTTTGTGTGGCAAAATTCAGACATCCTGTCCTCCAGTTCACCGATCCTTTCTTCTGCCTTTTCAAGTCTGCTGTTGTATGTCCCCACTGTGTTTTTCATCTCTTCTGTTGTGCCTTTCATTCCTGTAAGTTCTACCATTTGTTTTTCCAAGCTTACAAATTTTTCCTTATGATCATCCAGTGTCTTCTTTATATCCTTCATCTCTTTTGTCACATTCTCTCTCAACTTGATTTGGTTTAAAAGATTTGTCTGAACATCTATAATTAGTTGTTTCAACTCCTGAATTTCAGTTGAGGTATTAGTTTCTTCCTCTGACTGAGCCATATCTTCCCATTTCCTGATGTAGTTCATGATTTTTTGCTGTCTAGGCATCTGATTTTCTTGATTGGTTTACTTTGGAGATTGTTTTCTCTCTTTTACCTAAGGTTTTCTTGTTTGTTGTCTTTGATCTCTATCTTTTCTTTGTTTCTCTCCCTGGCCAGTTGTCATATTGGCTGTGTTCCCCAGTCTTCCCCTCAAAATCAGGTGTCCACCATGTCCTGCCACAGGGATGGGACACAGGCACCGAGCACCCCAGCAAGTTCACTGCGTGTGGTAATATAGATCTGCTGGCTTTAAGTGGGGCTCTATTTTCTGCTGGCTAGCAAAACCTGGGTTTGTTTTGGAGCCCTCCTTTAACAGTTGGGTCTTCCCTATTTCTCAGTCAAAACAAGGCTGGGTGTCTGTATAGGGCATGCAAATCAGCCCCTGTGCTCCTAAGAAGGGGTCTGAAGCATCTTTTAAAAAGTATTTTACTTCCCTTGTACTTCTGGAACTGTCCAGCAGGTGGTACTGTTCTCTAACAATCTTCCTCAGAAGCTGCTTTGCCTCTGAGCACATGCTCTGTCTGACCTGTCTGGGTGAAACTGCAGGATTCCTATGCCCTCATTTTGCCAGCCAAAAACTGGATCAGATGGTGGGCTCCACCTATGGCAAAGCACTCCTTCAGCCAACCCAGTGCTCCAGCCATCTCCAAGGTAAGGAAACGGCCACCAGCTGCTGCTTCCCTAAAAGGTGGGGGAAGGGCTTTCAGACCCAGGGCTGGAAACAGTCTCTGTCCACGTTTTCTCAGTCTCTTTGTCCCTCACTGATCCAGGCCTTGAAATGTCCTCCCCGTCCACTCTGTCTTCAAACAGTGAGGGTATTTTTCACTGCTGTGAGCGATTTTAAGATCTGTGTCCCTGGTGACCGGGGTCCCATCTACTGATTCTGAGCCTCAGAGACCGAGCGAGGGGAAGAAAGAGCACTGGCTGGTCTGGGACAGAAGATTCCTACCTGATATTTCCTCTCTTTTTTCAATTCAGCATTTGCAGGGTTTTTCTCCAGTCTATGTCCTCCTCCAGAGATTCAAACAATTAAGAATTATCCTTTTTTTTTTCATTGAATCTCTGCAGAGAAGTTTTCAGTAGCTGTTTATATTGCCATGTTGATGACATCACCCCCAGACCAATATCTCTTATGTATATAGATGCAAAAATCCTCAACAAAATACTAGCAAACTAAATCGAACAACACAGTAAAAGAATTATATACCATGATCAAGTGGGATTTATCCCAGGCATGCAAAGGTAGTTCCACATAAGAAAAGCAATTAATGTAATTCACCACATTAACAGACTAGAGGGAAAAAAAAAAACACATTATTATCACAATTGACACAGAAAAGGCATTTGACAACATCCAGCACCCTTTTTTGATAAAAACACTTTAGAAACTAGGAACATAAACTCTACATAATAAAGGGTATATATGAAAACCCACAACTCACACCCTACTTAATGGTGAAAGATTGAAGCTCTCCCTCTAATATCAGGAAAAAAAACTGTTATTCAGCATTGTCCTGAGTGTTCTAGCCAGAGCACTTAGGCAAGAAAAAGAAATAAAGGTATCCACATTGAACAGGAAGAAGCAAATTTCCCTATTTTCAATGAAATGATTCTATATACAGAAAGTGCACAAAAATCCACAACAAAGCTCCTAGAGCTAATAAATGAATTCAGCAAAATGGAGGGATACAAGATCAACATGCAAAAATCAACAGTGTTTCTATATAGTAGTAATGAGCAATCTGAGGAGGAAATCAAGAAAAAAATTCCATTTATAATAGTGTGCCGGTTTGAATGTATTGTGTTCCCCAAATGCCATTATCTTTGTAGTCTTGTGGGGCAGAAGTTTTTATGCTGATTAGATTTGCTTGGAATGTGCCCCACCCAGCTGTGGGTGATGACTCTGATGAGATGTTCCCATGGAGGCATGGCCGCGCCCATTCGGGGTGGGCCTTGATCAGTGGAGCTATATAAATGAGCCGACTCAGAGAGAGGAAACTCACTGGGTGCAGCTGTGAGTGATGTTTCCAAGAGGAGCAAGCTTGCTAGAGAGGAACGTCCTGGGAGAAAGCCATTTTGAGGCCAGAGCTTTGGAGCAGACACCAGCTGCCTTCCTAGCTAGCAAAGGTTTTCCGGACGCCGTTGGCCATCCTCCGGTGAAGGTACCCGATTGCTGAGGTGTTACCTTGGATGCTTTGTGGCCTTAAGACTGCAACTGTATAGCGAAATAAATCCCCGTTTTATAAAAGCCTATCCATCTCTGGTGTTTTGCATTCTGCAGCATTAGCAAACTAGAACAAATAGCAACTAAAGTAATTAATTATCTAAGAACAAATCTAACGAAGGATGTAATGGACTTGTACATAGAAAACCACAAAACATTTCTAAAAGAAATCAAAGAAGACCTAAATAGATGGAAGGACATTCCACATTCACGGATTAGAAGACTAAATATTGTTAAGACGCCAATTCTATCCGAAGTGATTTACAGATTCAATGAAATCCCAATCGAAATTCCAACAGCCTTCTTTGCAGAAATGGAAAAGCCAATCATCATGTTCATGTGGAAAGGTAAGAGGCCAAAAATCACCAAAGGCATCTTGGCTATTACAAAGCCACAGTAATAAAAACAACATCTTACTGGCAAAAGGACAAACATATAGATCAATGGAATCAAATTGAGAGCTCAGAAATTAACCCTCACATTTATGGCCAACTGATTTTTGACCAGGGTGCAAATGCCACTCAGTAGGGAAAGAACAGTCACTTCAACAAATGGTGCTGGCAAAATTGGATTTCAATTTGAAAAAAAAAGAAGGTTGACCCCCTCCCTCACACCACATACAAAAATCAACTCAAAATGGATCAAAGACCTAAATACAAGAGCCAGGAATATAAAACTCCTAGAAGAAAATAAAGGGATGCATCTTTAGGACCTTGTGTTAGGTAATCATTTCTTAGACTTGGCACCCAAAGCACAAGCAACAAAAGAAAAAATAGATACACGGGACCTCATCAAAATTAAAAACGTTTGTGCAAAGGACTTTATCCTGAAAGTGAAAAGGCAACCTACTCAATGGAGAAAATATTTAGGAACCACATATCTGATAAAGGTTTAATATCAAGAATATATTAAGAAATCCTACAACTCAATAAAAAGACAAACCACCCAATTTAAAAATGGGGAAAAAAAGGCTTGAATAGACAGTTCTCAAAAGAAGATATACAAAAACCATGCAGAAAGATGCTCAACAGCATTAGTCATTACGGAATTGCAAATCAAAACCATAGTGAGAAACCATTTCACACCCACAAGAATGGCTCCTATTGAAAAAAAAAAACAGAAAATTACAAGCGTTGGAGAAGACATGGAGAAATAGAAACACGCGTTCATTCCTGGTAGGAATGTTAAATGGTACAGCACCTGTGGAAGACAGTTTGGCAGTTCCTCAGAAAGTTTAGTATAGAATTACCACATGACCCAGTCATCCCACGTGCAGGTATATGCCCAAAAGAATTGAAAGCAGGGAATCAAACAGATATTTGCACACCAATGTTCATAGCGGCATTACTCTCAATTGCCAAAAAATGGAAGCAACCCAAAGTATCCATCAACCGATGAATGGATAAACAAAATGTGATATATAAACCCAACAGAAAGATATTCAGCCATAAAAAAAGAATGAAGTTCTGATACATGCAACAACATAGCTAACCTTGAAGACACTGTGTTGCATAAAATAAGCAGAAGGAAAAATATCGTATGACATCACTGGACACAAAATAATTAGAATAAATAAACTCATAGAGACAGAATCTAGCATATAGGTTACCAAGGGATGGGGTGGGGGTAGGGAATAGGGAGTTAGGCTTAAAATGTATAATACAGAGTTTCTATTCAAGATAATGGATACGTTTTAGTGACAGATGGTGATGATGGTAGCGCAACCTTGTGAACATAATTAACAGCACTGAATTATATATTTGAATTTGGTTAAAAGGGAAAATTTTAGACTATATATTGGTTAAAAGGGAAAATTTTAGACTATATATTTCTAGAATAAAAATTTTTTTAAACTCCATGGAAATGCACAGCACAGTGAACCCTAAGTTAAAGTAGTGAACCTTAAGTTAAACCATGGACTATATTTAATAATATAATAATTAAAATGTGCTCTTCTCAATTATAAAATGTTCCACACTAATGCAAGGTATTAATAAAAGTGTACTTTATGGGAATCCTGTATATTATACATGTGTTTGTTCTATAACCCACAGCTTTCCCAATTAGAAAAATATATATAAGAGGCAATGTCATATAGTTACAATTACAAGACATTCACTGTGGATATATTTATAATAGAAAAATGGAAACAAGCAATATTAATTAATACAAAAAATGAGCATATAAACAAAGTATATCTGTACAATGACATGCTACCCAGACAGTAAAGATGATAATGTAGGACTATTTATATTCATTGGCATAGCAAAGATGTCCACAATCTGCTGCATAAAACAGCTACAAAATAGTAAGGAAACTGTGGTCCTGTTTTTCTCATTTTTGACATATATCATGCTCATCTGCATGTATATATCATTGGAAAAAATCTGAAACAATAATCATCACAATATCAACAGTGATTATCTCTGGATGGTTGAATTATAGCTAGTGTTTACTTTCTATTTTAAAGCGTATCTTCGTTTTCTGATTTTTCAAAGAGAAACATTACAATCAGAAAAAATAGCTATTAAAACTCATTACTCTTAACTAGTTCATTCAATAATAAAAAAAATACTGTCAGTTAGAAATAACTGGCCAGAGGATATTAGTGAGCTGTTCACAAAAAGAGTTTAAATCGCTTACAAACATATGGAAACATATTCAGTTTTACTAGGAACCAATGAGAAGTAAATTTAAATATTTATACCTTTCAATTTAGCAAAGATATTTCTTTTTAATTTAGAACACGCAGTGCTGCCAAGAGGCAGTTAAACAAGCGTGCTCAAATGCCATTAATACAAATGTACAGTGGTACCAATTTTGCAGGACTTACTTTCCAAAAACCTTTAATTCTTTAACTTACTAATACACTTTGATGTGGTATTTCTACTCTGGGGAGTATTTTTAAATAAATCAAAATACAGATACACATATGTATGTATGCGTATATATATATATAAAACTATTTAATAACTCATATTTTTATAAATACAACATGTAAAACCAAATAAATATCTACCAACAGGTGAATGATTCAGAAAATATTAGATGTTATATTTGTCATGCAATATCAGATATATTTATGAAGTTTATGAAATGCAAAAACAATTACATTTTTTAAATATATAAAGTTGAATATATATACATTTTACATATAAGTTATTCATAAACTACGTAAAAGAAAATGTATAAGAAAAAGCAGGAAAAATAATCAAATCTTAAAAACAGCAGGGCTAAGGGTAATTTTTTCTTCTTGTACTTTTCTTATTTTCTAAATGTTCAACTATAAATATAGGTTATTTTTATAACAAATTTTTCCCCAATTATTTTCTCAAGGTTTGGTAGATTTTCTACTCTGGGGCCCTTTAGCACTTAAATATTCAGTTTGCCATATATAATCTTGCCCTGTAGGTCATTTTGTAAGATACTTAAAAATCATTTAACTATAAAACACTGAGAGTGATCCCTAATGTCAATTCTGGACTATAGTTAATAGTATAATCATTATGATACTGTTTCATCACTTGCAACAAAAGTACCACACAAATACTAAGTGTTAATAATAGGGAAAACTGGGGGATGAGGAGTATACGAGAATTCTGTACTTTGTGCAGGCTTTTTCTATAAACCTACAACTTCTCCAATTTAAAAAAAAAAAAAAAAAAAAACCTCCTCTAGTTCTCCACTGCCTGGGACATCAAGTTCAAAAGCCACTTTAACTTGACTTCCAAAGACTCAACAACCTGCCCCCAGCCTCGTGACCTGGTCTCACTTCTATTCCTCTCCTAAATGGCCCTACACGCTCACTCCTGACCATTGGTTTGTTCTGCCCTTGAACCTTGGTCCAGGCAGTCTTCCCAACTAGAATGATGCATTGCCTCTGCCTCTCCAAGCCGTTCACTCCTTTAAGGCTCATTCAAGCCCGACTCCTTCAAGAAGCTTCCCATAATTACTCTGACTGGTCATGACCTCACCATTCTCTAACTCAGATGGTCAGGATGGTGAGTACACAACCAGCATCTTCCCAGATACTTCTTGTATCTAAACTTACCATTCCCTTTGGTCCTTATCTTACACTGCCCATTCTCGCTATTGTTCACAGCATTTTTCAGGTGGGCTCTATATTGTCAGGAAGAGGCACCACATACTAACACCAACTGAAAACTTCTGATATTGGCTAAAATATGTCAGAAACTTAAGCCAAAGCAAAGTGCCCATGCAGAGCAAACACAAATGCAGCATTTCTCATATGTCCCCCGAGTTCCCTAATGGGGACCCTCACCTGCCATGATTCTTGCCACCAGAAGTAACGTCTTTCCTGATCTAAGAAGCTTAATGTTTGCTGTATGAGATTCCTTTTCTCCTAGAGCCCCATATCACCATCCAGGAAGAATTTACCCAAATATATCTGTGCATGTAATTATTCCATGTGAGGGAACATTTCCAGATGTTATGTTCTCCTGGTTCTTAAAATAATTCCAGCATCTGTGAGGCTACATCCCGTTCCAGGAGGGAGAAGTGTAGTCTGTCCCCAGGTGTTCCTGAAGCGCACAGCTCTTTGAAACACCCCAAGTAGCCTTTGCCCCTCAACCAGTTGTTGGACATGGCTTCACCCTCAATGGGACTGCAAGGATAAGGGAAGAGAAAAATCATCATCATATTCAGGACCAACAGTTTGGAGCCCTTTTGTGGGACAGGAACATGGCACGCATCATCCAATCCTCCTAATGCTCTAAGGTGGGTATATCATCCCCATGCTTTCACATGGAGACACAGAATCTGAAGGTCAATATCGTACCCAAGGCTGCATATTTCAAAAGTAGCAGGTCCAGATGTAGAACCTCTGCCTGCAAAACCTGTGATCTTTCTACAGCCCCTTGCCCTCTCTGTAAACCCTCCACATCCACTCTAATGTGTTACTGACCATCACAATCAAAAAATCTTTCTTTATACCTAACCTAATTTCTCCATGCTGCCACTTAAGGCCCTTTCCTTCTGTTCTGTTGTTAGCAGAACTGGTCCCCAGGCTTTGAAATAATCACTCTTCCACCAAGATTGTTAAATCACCGCTTAGCCATCTTTCAGGCTGAATCATTCTAAGTCTTCCCAGGTCTGATTTTCTGAGTCATTAATCATTTCCATTCTATTGTCTCAAACATTCTTCTCATTTCCTACAGCCCTCTGACATGCACTCTCTGTTTTGAAAGGTACTTAAGAATTTCCAGGGTGTTTTCTTTTGTGGGGAGGGAGGAGGGCTGTGTGACAGCTGGGGGGGGGGGAGGAACTTTCCCATCTGTCCAAATAGAATGCCTTATTTCTGAAGGAAAAGATATTAAAGGAAAGCTCAGAGGGCTGGGGCCAGAGAAATAGCTAGAGAACAAAAATAGATGAGTTCAAATGAAGATGAATCAGAAACATGAAGATTAAACTCCCCTTAGGCCTTCAATCTTACCAGGAAATGTACTGGATAAAATAAATTTAGATTTATCAAATGCAAAATGTTTTTTCTTTAATACATACATATTATATACATAGGATGATGAGTACACTCCCAGCATCTTTCCAGAAACTTCTATCAGAATTAAGCACTACCAAAGGCAGCTACTACCCCTGAGTGAAAGTCAGGGCCAGTCTGAGTATCTGCCCAAGTCCCCCCAGAGCTAGGATTTTATGGCAAGTTGGCCCCCATATTAATCAGTATAGAAGGCAGTAGGGAGGTGGAAGTAAGAACACCAGGCTGAGGATCAGGACACCTGGGCACTAGCCCTGGCTCTTCCACAAGCAAACTGGATGACCTTGGCATGTCTTTTTATACACACATACTATGGGCCTCAATTTCCCCAAATTTAAAACCATGGGCTTCAGACTATGTGATCTCCAGGGTTCTTTCCACCTCCCATATTTTATTATTCTCCAATGAATATCAGCCATTTCCAAAATCGGTTCCAAAGAACACTGGTCCTCAGTGAAAGGGCAGGTCAGTGGTCCCAAAGGTTTCAGAAATACTGCATTTATGAGCCCCTCTTTGAGAGTCACAGTGGACGTTAGCATATTAAAGAGTCTAGGAAGAACTAAATCATGAAAAAGAAACACTTAACTCAATTTAATATTTCCCTAACATTACACTACATAACTCCTTGCTTTATGCATTGCCTATCACCCCATGAAACATATTTTGGGAAACAAAGATATGTAAAATCCTATCATCCCCATCTCAACTCTGGGGTTTCAGCATCACCTCTGCCTCTTCCCATGAGTCCCGTCAGCACTTGGACAGCTCCACTCAGGCTCTGGAGACTACAACCACTTCCTGGTTTTAAAGGAGCTAGGAGGAATCAGACCAGGATATCCATGTGTTTGCAAACCCAACCAGTGCTGAGGTGGCAGGATAACAAGTTAGCTATTCATTTGTGTTTTGTTTTTGGTGCCATACGAAGATGCTTCAGATGATTGCCTGTTCCTGAACATCACCAGGAGGGAGCATCACAGTTGTGCTCCTTGTCTCAGAGGCTTGAGTGCTTCTGGACAAATGGAAAAGTGAGGCCATCGAAGAACAACTACTCACTGGACTTCTGTTTTAGAAAAGTCTAATCTCACTGAGAGGTTCCTCTAGATTGTTGCAGAGAGGGAGGGAGAAAGGTGAGTTGGGGAATTTAGGAAGACGAGTCAGGGGGAGAGAGCAACAGAAGGTATCTCCAGGGTCGAGTGGATCAAGGCCCCCACAGGCCCCTGCAGAGTGCTAGGACATCGAGGGCAGTAGCTCGCGCACACCTTGAGAGGCTGTGCTGGACACCATGTGCGATCCCCATGGGCCATTTGGTACAGAAGGTCCCAAGGTCTCCTGGGCTTGGACATCAAAGGTGTCAGCGGTAACTGTGTGGACACAAAGTCCGAGCCATGCACAAGACCTCAGGACATATCCCCAGGCACAAGGAAGAGCCAGTAATGACTGAAATTGATTTCATAGCACCCAGAATGGTGGAATCTTGTAGATTAAATTTATTTTAGAGAAATAAAATAAATATGACATATACTTTGTAAATTTGAGTAAATTTCATACCTGTCAGTCTAATGCTACCATTTATGGACAAGGATAGAATCCATGTTGAGAAGGCTGTAAGCAAGTCCTCTGAGAGCAGATCTAGACCTTGGTTATAAAGACTTGGGGAATTCCCATCCAGGGTGGCACAGCTAAAACTCATTAGGCAGATTGATATTGATAAGCAGCATAGTTAGGCCCTGTAATCCCTCCTGGCTTCTCCACCATCACTGGACCCGGTAGGAAGTCTATTAGTTTCCTGTGGCTGCAGTAATAACTTACCACACACTTGGGGACTGGAAACAGACATTTATTATCTCACAGTCCTAGAGGCCAGAAGTCCAAACTCAGGGTGTCGGGAAGGGCTGAGCTCCCTCCAGAGGCTCTAGGGGGGCATCTGTTCTCTTCCTCTTTGGGCTTCTAGTGGCTCCAGGTGTTCCTTGACTTGAGGCCACACCTTTCCAATCTCTACTTCCATCTTCACATTGCCTTGTCCTCTGTGCATCTCTCACAAAACTCCATCAGCCTCTCTCTTACAAGGATATATGTGATGGCACTTAGGGTCCAACAGGAAAACCAAGGATAAACTCGTCCTCTCAAAATCTTAACTTACTCACATCTTTTGCCATTTAGGGTAGCATTCATAAGTTCCAGAGATTTGACATGGTTATCTTTTGCGGGGCCATTTTTCAACCTACCACAGAAGGGTCCTGGCCTTGGGAAGCTTGGCCAACTGTGCTCCATCCCATCACCATCCAGGTCCATCACCACAGCTCCTGCTCCAGGGCCTGGCACACAGCGGGTCAGGAAGCTTCTGGAGCATCTTCTCATAGCACCACAGTTCCTGGTGCATAGAGCCTGGCCCACATAGGGCTCTAGATACTTGCTGAATGGAGAGTTTATTGAATAAAGGCCCCCATATGAGCTGGTGTTGCCTTGAAAGGACGTAGACAGTAGACCCAAACTTTTGGAATTTTTGCTACCTAAACTCACAAGCACAGAAGTGGGGGAGGATGGGCAAGCATAGAAAAGTATCCAGCTTTTTAAATTGCCAAGTGAGGAGGGTAAAAGAAAATGCCATTTACTTTCACAATCATTTCATAAAGAAAGAATGGTTTAACATCAAAAGGAAGGTCATTTCCTCTGAGGAAAGGAGAGTTCTGAAAATTGAATAAATTTAATCTCATTAAAAATTCACTTCACAGCCCTTTTTTTCCTCAGTTTGCCACAGACAAATGAAAATTCTGTCAGAGACCTGCAAATGGGAATTTGGAAATGGGAATTTGGAAGCAACTGCAGAGAAAAAAATGTTGGAAGGGAAAAAGGCACTGGGTCCTACGAGTGAGGGAATTAGCATCTGTTGCTCAGAGAGCCTCCCCCTCCCCAAAATGCCCAGGCATCAGCCTATGTCACCCTTTCCCTGTTGCATGGAACAGAAACTGTGGCCTCCTGCCAGGATCCCTTGGGAGGGAGCACAGGGGAGCCTCTTGGAAACCTACCTGCAGCCTTAGATGTGCTGATCTCATACAACCTGGAGCCCCTCCCTCCAGCCTCTGCCTTTAGGCAGCCTCCCCCTCACTGAAGAACCCTCCTTCTGCCCACTTCTGCTTCTCACAAGTGCTCCACCCCCCACTTCCACAGGGCCCACAGTACTGACACGATGCCTCTGCCGTTTCAGCACTGCCACCATCACCCGGCAGCCTCAGCAGGCAGGCCCGTGGTGCAGGTGCACATGCTCCTGTGCACACACCCCAGGCAAGACCTTATCCCTCACCAAGGAGCCTCCCCAGGGCTGCCCAAAAACATCAGCCTAAGGACCTAACGTGTCTCTGGTCCCCATGTCTAGACCCAGAAGAGGTGAGCCCCACAGTGTGGTGGCTGAGGAAGCAGCCGAGAAAGGATGGATGCTCTCCTGGTGCTGCAGAACCATAGGATTTCACCGCAGGGCTCCAGGAAGCTTTCAGGACATCTCACAGAGAGGAGGCCACTTCTCCCAAATCACAAAGCCAAGCATGACCAAGACCCTAGAGCTAGACACAAGGTCCTCTCTTATCACGAGAAGGACTTAGGACCCATATTGCTCATTGACTTGGCATTCCTACGACAGTTCTAGAGGACAAAGAGACCAAACATCTTACAAACCTGCCAGACTCTTTGACCCAGGAATCCCTCTTCTAGCAATTCTTCTAAAAAATCTAAGACCCACCCACATCTTAGGTACAAAAATTTTTGCTACGGTTATACGTAACAGCAAAGAATTGGGAAAGTTGGAAATATTCACATATTGGAGTACCTTGCAGCTAACAAAGTTTACCTTGTAAAAGAATTTGTAATGACTTTTTTAAAAATGTTCACAGTATAATAATAAATTGAGATATTAGTCAGTGTTTATTTTCACTGTGTAAAAGGATCAGGGAGAATAGGAATTCTTATATTTTATTCTCCCTATGGTTTTTCCTTTCCCATATAAGCAAGGACTTTGGGCTCACTGGACTCAGGAGAGATTTGCAATGCAAGGCAACCTCCCTGCTGGGTTTTTGCTCAAAATTCTAAAATCATTGGAGCCATTTTGGTAGGGAAAAGGAGAAGTAGTTGATGGGGAGAGGGAGAGGTGAGAGAAGGAGGAGAAAGGTTTGCAGGCTCTCCCACCCGACCCCCTCCCCACTTTACTACAGGCAAACGGGCATCCTAGAGGGAATGGCAGCTGTGTGCACTGGGGAAGGGGACGGGGGGACACTCTGCCCTAAATTCCAGTGCTCCTCATACGAATCTTGAAAAAAAGTCCCTTGCCAAGCCTGGCAAAGAATCTGCAGCATGTCCATCTTCAAGGGACCTCATACATTTGACAATGGACCCATGTCATGGCACACACGAAGGTCGCAAGACAAGACTTTCACTTTTGCCAGGCCAGGGTTAGACTCTTCAGTACTAGGGAGACCTAAGGAGTTGGTGTGGAGAGCCAAAAAGGATTTCATTTAAAGAATTAATCTGCTTTTTCTTACATGTGCAGATTCGTGGACTAAAATTCAGACTGACTGTAGAAGCAAAGTGAAAAAACCAGATAGCAAAACGGTATGGTCTGTATCATCTCAATTTTGCGTTAACAAAGTAGATGTGTTGGGTATGGATATGTATTTGATATGCACACACGTGGCTGGCTGTGGTGCATTAAGTCTTTACATGGTGCCGAGCAGGACGCCACACACCTAATTGAGGACAGCCCTGTGAGGAAAGTAACACCACTACCTTCATTTTCCAGGTCAGGAAACTAAGGCACAAAGAAACCAGTAACTCACTCCAGGCCATGCAGCTTGTTAACAAGCATCAGGATCAAGTTTTGAATGCAGGTCATCCAACTATAGGGTGCCTCTTACCTTCCACTGCCCCACTGTCCTTGCACACCCCCACGTGAATGCACCCCTGCAGAAAGAAAAGCCCAGATGCACATATACAAAAAATTAATAACCTTAGTGGCAGAATTAGTCAATGTACATTCTTCTGTGGTTTGTCCAAAGTTTCTGTAACAAACATGCATTATTTCATAATTACAGAAAAATAAATCATATTTAAGACAGAACAAAGGATTCTGTATTCCCTGAGGTCCCAAGAATCTCCCAAAGCTCAGAACTGTCTCAAGTGAGAGAAAAATCTCACCGCAGGCACAATCCCCAGCTTCTGGAACCTGCTTCTATGTTAGGCCCTTGTATCCAGCCCTGCTCCCCAACCAGCAAGACTGAGTACAGTTGTCGCTTTGGACCCCAGAGGAGGGATATAAACAAACATAGACGTTAACGCGGTCACCTTCCCCTACCCCTACTCAGGGAGCCCCAAAAGGGAACCCAAAGAGCAGCTCCTGAACACCCTCTTGTCCCATGCTCCCAAGCTCCAATCTGCTCACTCACTGTGTGAACAGGGCTCCTGGGTGCTGTCAGGCTACAGCAGGGCTGCTTCTGCAGGAGCTGCCCTCCCAGACACGAGGCTGAGGGGTGGCCCAGCTGGCCGTAACAGCTTACCCCAGTTAGGAGCCTGGGGAAGGAGGCTAGGACTCAGCTGGTTTGCTGAGAGCTCCCTCAAGAGGGTAAGGCAGAAATTTCCCTCATGGTCAAAAACAGGTGTGGGTAGTGACCAGCAATTGCCCAGCCACACTAGGAGATTCAGGTCAACCTCAGGGCAGAGAGCTGCCCAGCCCACAGATCCTTCCAGGGCTCTTTAAGCCCAGAGTGACTCCCCTCTGTTAGGCAGCTCCAGGGGTCCTTTCTGGTTGCCCTATCACTCTGTCCTGGCTGGAATAGCTTTCTAACTTGTTCTGAAAAGCTCTCACTCCTCTTTCCAATGGTGGTCTGTCTTGACAACTCCATTCCAGGAGTTTCAAGGGCGTGGAAAGCCCTTTCCTGCCTCGGGGACTTTGCAATTTCTGTGCCCTCTGCCTGGTACACCCTTCATAGGGGAGCTCAGCCTTCAGGTCAGAGCTTGAAGTCACCTCCTCCAGAGCGGCCCCAAAGCAGGGGCCAGGTCATGAACACAGCATCCCCAGGCCAAGGGTCACAAACTGAGAAGAAGGAAACTGGCCCAGCATAGGTGGATAAAAGCCATCAGCCCTGGGTTGATTAAGGGGAGTTGCAGAGACTGTGTCAGACAGGAGAGTCGGCGCCCTCCAGGGCAGCAGCCACCCCGCAGCCCCAGCAGGGGAGTTCCCTTGCAGGAATGCACGCTGTGACGATGAATTGCTAGTTTTCAAAGATACAAGAAATCTGGAAATCCACGTGAACTCTTCTGATTAAGACGGACTTTCTCGTGCAGCCGCGTGAATGCGCTGATTGCCCGGGTTGAGCTCCGCCCACCTCAGCCCCTGCCCATTTCCGTGCTCCGCGCGCTCGCCGGCCTCCCCTCGGCTCACGCGTGTCCCCAGCTCCGTGCTCCACCCCTAGATGCGCCTCGCCGATCCCACGGCCCGAAAAGCTAAGGTGGTGGTCCCACCCCGGGCCCCCCGGAAGGAGAAGGCCCGGAGACCGGCAGGGTTTGTCAAAGGCTGCCGACTGCATGTTAGGGCCCGGCAGTCTCTGTTGCCAGATCACCAGGGAACACAGAGAAATGCCACCCCCGCCCCTCGCTTGGCGAGCTGCTTCCCACCACATCCTGTCCTCCCACCCACAATCTGCAACCAGCATGTGTGCCTCCATTTCACTAATTACAGGCTGACTGGCGGGGTTGGAGCACCGTGCTAGCTTCTGGGTACCGGCAATCAGAAGCCACCCCGGAGTGTTGAGAAGGCACTGCCTGGACCGGAGAGGGTAGAGAAGGGAGCTGACCCCTCTCCAGTGCCATGAGCCCTGGGGCTCCTCATCCCCGTAGTCTGGAACTCTCCAAATTAAAATTAGTAACTAATTAAAATGAGAGAATTTTATAGTATATAAATTATACTTCAATTAAATAAAAAAAAACCTATGTAAGGCTCCTAGTACACAGTAGGCCCTCAGCTAATAAAACCATTATCATTAATGGAATTATTAACTGGTTTATGAAGTAGTATTCATAGTGACACATTTTTGTCTTAGCTGAATTTCTTCTGTTTTCACAATACGTATAATAAAAAGAGAAAGGGAAAAACTCAATTCCATTAAAATACCATTGAAGAAAAGGACATGATTTTCATGGGGGTGATTTTAAGTTTCTTCTTTTGGATTATCTTATTTTCTGTTTTTCAACAATGAGGATAAATCAATAGGTGGTCGTTTTCCCAAACAGCTTATTTTATATTCAACCTTCTACCAGACACCACGAAGCACATACAGCAACCTAAGAGCCTGCCCCCTAAGTTCCTTCCATCTGGAGTGGGCAGGACAGATAAAGGACCGATCTAGAAACTTAAAGAACAAGCAGTCTCTCTAAGTGTCTTAGTTTTGCCTGAGCTGCTGTAACAAACATCACACAGAGTACTGGCTTAAACAATGGGAATTCATCGCTCACAGTTTCAGAGGTTCTTAGAAGGTGAGCTTCCTCCTGAGTCAGGATCCTCAGCGTGCTGGCTGGCGGGCAATCCTGGCTTTCCTGTCCCAGGGCGTCGTCCTCTCCTTTCTCTTCTGGGTTCCAGCTCCTCCCTGCAACATTTCATTTACTTATAGAAGACTCCAGTAATCTACTCAAAGCCCACCTTCATTCAGCTGGGATACTCTCTAACGAAAACAACCTCCTAATGAGATCCCATTTACATTGTGTCCACACCCAGGAACGCGGACTGGGGGGGAGGGGTGGGACACATAATTCAGCCTACTGCACTAAGAAACCAAGTGCATGCCCTCAACTAGGGTAGAGAACCCTAAGGAGGAGAAAACGCTCCTGCAGAGCAAGCCCAGAGCTAAACCTAAGAGAAAGAACTTCCATTGATCCCACTATTATTAACCGAGTGCCGACTCGAAGCCAGACCACGCTAGGAGGCTGGGATGTGTAGCGACATGACTGACAAGGTCTCGGCCCCACAATGCCACATTCCTGGGGCAGGGAAGGGGTCTCTAGACACCAGCACCTTCAGGCTAGCTCTGAGCGCCAGGCTGAGCACGGGTTAGTACAGCCAGCCCTGAGGACAACACCCTCCTGTGCTCTGTCGGGTCTCCTGGGGGTGGGAGATGGAGGGGATACCCACTCCCACACACACACACACACACACACACACACCCCAGCAGACGCCTGCTGCCCCGGTCCTCACCCACAGCAGGGTGCAGGCAAGAGCACTGGCTCAGAGCTACGGGGAGGCCTGGTTCTCACCCCAGCATGGCCACTCATTCCCAGGAGTAAATCTCTTCCTTCTGCAGACCATCTGTATAAATACCCATCTGTGTAAATGAAAGCGTAATGGCATGCAGCTCTGAAATCAGAAACACCTAAGTTCAAGCCCAGCTGTCCTCTCCACGTTCTTCTGGAACAACTACAGGTGAACTGATAGCACCTAACTCAAAGAGGTTTTGTGTGTGAGGAGGGGTGGGGAGGGAAGATTAAACAAAGCAATTACAGAAAGCACTTAACAGGCACCAACATAGACTTGGCAAGTGTAAATTCCAGCTGCAGCTCACTTGCAAGTCAATCATGGGATGTCTCTAGGAAATTCAGAATTCCTGGGTTCTCCTAACCTTGGAAGGTCACAAGGTAACAGCACCAGCTGAGCAAATGCAAATCTAATAGAGGAGGACGGCCAGAATGCGGGAGGGAGATGGGCTATAAAACCACACCAAGAAAACAAAAGACTACATTCTTGCAAATAGCGTGCAGGCCCCTTATTCACATACTCAGTCCAGCGCTGCCACCTGCTGGCAACAACGAGCTTTGCAAGGAAACAGACCTTTCCCACTGACTGGGTGAATCTGAAACAGACCTTTTAATCCCAGGGGGGAAATATGGGGTGGAAGCTTTAAAATGAGGATGTGGAGTCATGGTGATGATTTCATTGGAAAGGTTTGTGTGGAAGGGCTATGTCTCTAGACAATAAGACCCAAGTTCAAATCCTAGGTCTTCCAACTACCAGCTGTGAGACCTTGGATAAACTGTTACACCTCCCTGAGACTCCGTTTTCTCATCTAAGAGATGGTAATAATAATGTCTCATTCTAGGGTGATAATGTATGTACAGTACCGGACATGGTTGAAGGAGTCAGTAAAGGCACTTCCCCTCTGGAACTCTCCTCCCACAACAACCCACTCTGGGATTTAAGGCGAGGGGCAGTGCAGGGTCCTCAAGCTCTGGCTGTGTTATGGTCCTGGAGTATCTGTTAAAAATACAGATGCTCAGGCACACCACCATTATCCTGAATGGGAACTAGAAGTCTGTATTTTAGCAAATTCTCATGTGATTCTTATGCCCCTCCAAATTTGAGAGCCTCAGGAATGGTGCAAAGAGCACAGGTTCTGGGGACTGGGGGTGAAGAGGGTGTGCAGGGGAGCTGGTCACTCATGAGCAGTGTAACCCATCCAGCAAGAAGTAGGGTCCTGGCACAATCAGGAAGTGGAGAGGGAACTCTAGCTATGAGACCCACAGAAGCCATCATAACAGGCTAGTCCTTCCTGAGAAGCCAGAGGGAAGTGGGGGGAGGGGGACCTGGTTATGCCCAGAGGAAAAGACCATCCACCATCACCCCCAGGGCCCTCCCTTCCTCTCTCTCCTAGGTGCCAATATCCCAGCTAGAATTTCAGCTCCCTGCACACTGGAGACAGATGGGGTCTCCATTTTACAGATGGTAAAATGAAGGCCAGGAGTGGAGAAGGAAGTCCCTTGCCCAGCATCTCTTAGTGAATCCTCAGCCCAAGTCTCACTAAACCTTCAGAGCAGTTACAGAGTAGGCAGCAAAAGGATTATTATTTCCATCACACAGAAGAGAAATCCAGATCAGAGATGATATGTAATTTGTCCAAGAAAACATAGTAAAGTTGAGCCCCAGATGCAGCCTAATTCCTACCAAGTCATGGGTGCTTTTCTCCAATTTAGCTAAGAAATTGGGCCAGATGACCCCTTGGATCCCTTCCAACTCTTATCTTTTATGATACCAGGGCCCCAGCCTATACTCTCAGGTTGATCTCCCTCCCTCTGGCCCCCTTAATGCACCTGCAGCTCAAACCAAAATAGCCTCCCTCTCTAGTCCCTGAGCAACCTTGAGCCTTCCCATTTGCTTTCATACATCCCAAACCTCCTCCCACCCCACTCAATCTCAAACCCACTCTTGCACGTTCATGAAAATCCTTCCAGTCCTTCTAAAAGCCTTTTCTCATCCCCCCTCTTCCCAGTGAGAATTAATATCAACTTGGTGTGGAGCAAGCAATGGGATCAGAAACACTAGCCATTTAATGAGCATCTATGCCGGGCACTGAGCTATGAAATGTATAGACATGTATATATCATATATAGTCTCAAAGCCGCCCAATGGGGCAGGTCTAGATCATAAGCCCACTGTCTTACAGATGCAGAAACTGAGTCCCAGAGAGCTGATATAATGCTCTCAAGATTATCTGAAAGATTCTCATGTTGAAGAGAAAGAAGACTTATATTTACATGGCTCAGGAGGAAAAAACTAAAACCCAATGTAAGGAGGAGAAAGTACCACAGGGAGGCAGGTTTCAAAGCAACACAAAAAAGAAGGTGGAAGGAAGCAGGGAAATGAAAACCTGTGAGATCTGCACTCAAAAGGACAAGAGTCCAGAATACCATGGGGGTGGTCTTTTCCCTCATGTGATAGCAACATGACAACTAACCCAGAACCTTCACAAGCCTTGTCTCATTAAATACAGTCATGTTTTAAGACAGACAATATAATCACTCTAAGGAGGAGTTAAAGGCTCCAGTAAATCTTAACCAAGCTCACTCAGTCTATAAGTAATGGAAGTGGGACTTGATTCCAGAAACTGTGCTCCTTCTAATATACTACGGATATATTATTTACAATATCTCTTAGATATTAGATATTAGGCTCTCTCCACTCCTGATCTGGCCCTCGGTACGGTGCCTGGCATCCCACTATTCTGGGTGCCAATATGCCCTCTCAATGCTCATTTAATTCTGACATTCCAGAACTCTTATGATTCTGTGAAAAAACCAGGTTGAGGATCTTCGAGAGCTCCATGTGAAAACAAAAAATATCTCTGGGGTGGCTCACCCTCTAGGAGACTTGTGGCTTTCAAGGCCCTGGATAAACAGAAAGCAGAGTGGGGAAAAAGGGCTCAGAGGCCAGAATGAATGTCCGTTCACGCAGCAAATGCATATTGGTCCCTCTGCAAGTGCTGGGGGTGCAGTGAGAATGAGACAAGAACAGCTGCTGCCCTCCTGGAGCCCTAAACACACATGTTTCCTACCTCACGGCTATGCTAAGGATTAGTCATAGAGGAGAGGACAAAGGTCTGAGGGACTCAACAGGGGGATTCGAGCCCCATCCCAGCAGCTGCTGTGGGCTCTACCACTCTCCACAGCCAGAGAGGGGTGGGGGGGCAAGGGTCAGTGGGAAAAGCAGCCCTTGGCCGAGGCTGACCTATTGCTGCCACCCCCACAGTCGCAAGCTCCGCTTGTCCCCTCTTTTCACCCTTCAGGCCCAGCTCGGAGTGGACATCTCCCAGGTTGCCTTCCAAATCCTCCCCCACCCCCATGCCTGGCAGTGAACTCTCCCTTCTCTGCAGTCCCACCACCCTTTGTCCCTTCCCCCTTCCCAGTGTGACACTGACTGTGACTGCCTCAAGGCCAGGACAGGCTCTGATCCCCTTAGGGATCCCTCAAGGGCCTAGCATCTTGTAGGTGCTAGTAACACAAGTGTGGTCTAGCAAGGTCAGGAAGAGCTGGCTGCTCCATGGTCCTGGCCCTGTAAATGCAGCTGGTTGGTGACAAGGTATCCAGGCAGGAGGAGGAAGAGAATTTGGCAGTCCATCCTGTCTCCTAGAGAAACCACATGGCAGGCAAGCCCCACGAATGCTAGGGAAGGGCAGCTGGATATAGTTCTGTCTTAGTCTGCCAAGGCTGCTATGACGAGTACCATACAATAGGTTGTCTTAAACAACAGGTATGTATTGTCTCATGGTTTTGGAGGCTAGAAGTTCAACATCAAGATGTCAGCAAGGCTTGCTTTCTCCCAGAGTCTGCAGCTTTCCAGCAATCCTTTGTCACATGATGACCTCTCTCTCCTTGGGTCTGCTCCTCTTGTTTCCACTGACTTCTGGCTCCTTCTTCTGTGTCCAAGTTCCTTTGTCCGTAAGGACCTCAGCCATATGGATTAGGCCCCACCCTGATTCCATTTGGCCTCAACTAAATAGGACCTTCAAAGATCCTATTCAAATGAGTCCACATCTTAACTCATAGTAACATCTCAAAGGTCCTATTTACCAATGGATTCCCACCCCCAGGATCAGGGGTTGGCACTTGAGCATGTCTCTGTGGGAGACATGATTCAATCCCCAATGATTTCCACAGTAGGCACAAAAACACTGGGTAAACGTGGGCAATCATGACTTGGATATCCAAAGAAGTTTCCATAAAAGGCTGATTTTGAGAGCTGATATGTAAGAAAAGAGTTCTGGGGTCAAATTTGTTTGGTGAATACTGCACATTTCTTTCCTTCCTATAGATCCTCAGCACCCACCAGCATGTTAAAGGATCTGAGAATTTGTGCCACAAAGACAAGTAACCTGGTGTTTCTCACACGTATTTGACAACAATTCTTTTTTTTTTTAAGTAAAATCTATTTAAAATTCCATGGGATTAGTGACTTAGAAAATAGGAATATTATGGTTATTCAGGAGTTCTGGCTCTCAGAGGTAGTTTATGACTATCTAGGAGGCCTTCTCCAATGTTTCATTCTTCTCCAGCTCTCCTTCTTCCAAAGACTATATATATATACCTTAATATATATATAACTACCTTAAAATAAAAGGACAGAATTCTAATGGTGGACGTTTAGGCAATGGCAGGTGAAGTGGGAAGGGAGAGGAAAATAGACATGAAATCTTTGCTCTCTGTCGTTTACCAAAGATATGACCTTTAGCAAGTTACTTCACTTTTCTGTGCCCCAATTTCCTGGTCTGCAAATAAGTTACTAGATAACAAGTACCAGGAAGATTCGTAGCATCCAAATAACAGTGTACACTTTCAGTAGCTAGTATTACCTGAAACAATACTAATTTAGTGATTTTCTTTTCCTTATAACTCAGTAAAATTCTCCTTTATCTGTGACATAAATATGGAGCAAAATGTAACAATAGGACTAAAGAGAATCAGTTAGAACTACAAAGGTTTGGGAAAGGGAAGGAATGATATGTGCTTCGGAATCACGGGGTTTGGCATGAGCGAAGAGGAAGGGCAGGGCTGTCCTGGGAAAGGAGAGGCAGCAAGTGAGCAGACGCCTGGAGGTGCCAACAAGCACAGCATGAGCCTTGTGAACTTGGCTCCACGTAAGCAGGAGTTCACACGGAGGAAGATTGCCTTTGACAAGAGACTAAGCCAACCACTGGGAGTTGGCAGCTTTGTGGATGTTTTGGTGAGAAGTAGAGTCATCTCCAGGTCTTGGAGGTAACAAGAAGTGACAGATGGTCTGTTGAGCAGAATGGGGCGTTTGCATCCCCAGCTTGCAACATTTACAACCTGGACAGATCTGTGAAGAGCCTCCTCCAAGTCCCCTCCAGAGTGACTTGATTGGGGATCACATCTTTGCAAGAATCAGAAACCCACTTAAGTTTTGCCATGCTTCATAAAGAGGCGGGGCTGGGAAGATACAGGGTATCTCAGGGAAGCCAAGGGCAGGAAGTTCAGCAGAACCTCTGGAGACACTGGAAAAACACTGAGTGCTAAGGTAGGGGCTCAGCTCTGACTTCCTCTCTCAATCTCTCTTTGTCTCTCTGACTCATTCTCCCTCTGTATATGCCTCTTTCTTCTAACTCTCTGGCTGGCTGTCTCTATTTATGATCTCTACTCCAGTATCTTCCCTCTGTGTCTCTGTGTAACTGTTTCTCTCTCTCCCCCTCTCCAACCCCATCCCTCTGACATTGCACCATTTCCTCTCTCCTGCCCATTTCTCTTTGCAGGTTCTCTCTCTCTGCTTGTTCCCCAGCATACGTGATCCAAAATTCACCACCTCAACCTGTTTCTACTTGTCATCTTAGCCCTGGAGCCCAACAGTGTCAGTGACTCTTGGTGATAATGCTCTTTCAAGAAAAAATCTCATTGGCCCAACTCAGGTCAGATGACCACTCCCGGTCCAATCAGCTTTGACCAGGGAGAGTCATATGACACCAAGATGGCTTCAGGGGCCTGTTCTGCATCTCACATGGGGTCTGGGATGGGCATGTACCCTAATATGGGGCGTTTACAAAGGACAGAATTGGTGGTGGAAAGAGCACTAAATTCAGATCAGGTGGTTGGGTCTCATATCAGCTCTCCCAAGGAACAGCTGTGTGACCTGGGGCACGGTATGTCCCTTCTCTGGATCTCAAAAACTCCATCTATAAAATAAGGAGTTGGACTGGATGTCTTGTTAAGAACATTTTGAGTCCCCAAATTCTACAATGATCTATTCAGAGAATAGAAATGGAGAACAGGAAAGAGGAGAGCATAAAAAATGACAAAAGTTGCAGAAAGCAACCATGCCCTGTGAGAAACAGTTAAGAGCCATATCTAAGGCAAGAGGTGAGACTCGAGCTGCCATTCCAGGGTGCAACAAAGAGGACCAATGTTCCCAAAGTTCACTATGCCTTACCTGTGGAGGCTGTTTTAGATTCCCAGTCCAGTCCCAGAGAGTCTGATTCAGCAAGCCACCCCAAGGTGACTTCGATGCAAGCAGGCTCAGAACCTGTCTGTAGAAATGCTGAGTAAGACTTTCCAGAGAATTAGAGGTGCCTGACAAGGAACTGGGCTTTCTGGGGAGAGCAATGATCTCCCTACCTTTTAGGAGGCATACAGGAAAGGCAGGGCTGCCCTGAATGATCTCTGCCCTGGAAGGCTTCTAGCCCCTTATTTCCCCAGTTCTCCAAAGTTCAAACAGAATCAAGGCTGCATTGGGAGCTCAGCTGGGAAAGATTTCAATCTCTTCCACAAGCAGCTTCTCTGAGACTCACTTATTTAAACTAGAGGCCATGGATCTTATTTCCAGACAAGGCGGGGGGTGGGGGGTTGTGTACCAGGGTGAACCGTTCCTCCTCAACTTTCCTTTTGTGGCTCCTGGACATTTAGAGACTGAATTCTGGGTCAATGGTAGCGCCTCCAAGACACTTTCTTAGACTTGTACTCACTTGTCTGCAGAAAGTGGGAAGGAGGGGGATTTAAGTCCTAAACTCTGCCAGGGGGATGAGGATTCCAAGACCAGAAGATTGGGAGGATGACAATCTTCAGAACTCCACTGTCAAGGCTTCAAGTTGATAAAGTACTGCCTCCTCATCAAAGCCTGTGCTACTTAGTCCAGGGCTCTAGGAACCTCCCTCCTCTGGGGTTCCATAACCCTTGGGCCTGCGCTCAGTACCTGGGGTTCTACGTGGCTTGAGACAGACACACTTTAATAGAGAGCTCAGGAATTCACAAAACACCTCACAGTAACTATCCATTTAATCCTTTCAATAATTTTTGTGGGGCTGACTGATTTTGTGTCAGATGGGAAACTGAGATTCAGAGAGGCAGGGCTGGAGGAGATGCAGGTATCAGCCTCCCACTTCCTTCTATTTCCCATGCCACCAGGAAAGCTCTGGCTTGGAGAGATGGAGGGACCAGCGTCCCCAGATGGGGCTGGAGCTGGGACCAGGAAGGGGGTGGGCTGTTACTGTAGCAAGTGGGTGGAGCAGTCCAGGCTCATCTCATCACTCATTGTGCAGATGTCCCTGCCTCAGAAGGAAGGGGAGAAGTGATTAGCTGGGATGGAAATCTTGGAGAAAGAGGAGGCAGCACGTCAGACTGGAGGACAGTATGGATTCGGTGTCAGAGACCTGGAAGCTAATGTATGTGACCTGGAGCAAGTCCCTGCTTCTCCCCAGACCTCAGTTTCCCACCTGTACATTGGAGGAATCAGACTCCAAAGTTCCCAGTGCCCTTCCTAATCCGGCCTTGTGGGCTTCTCCCAGGCTGGCTGCCTCCTGAGTCTCTGCCCAGCCACTGGGAGCAGAGGGCCAAATAATAAGCACAATGTGATTCAGAGTTCACAGCAAGTCCCTGAATTTTCAGAACACCTCGGATCCACCCCCTACCATCCCCACCCCACCCCTTCAGCCCCACAGCTGTGAGGTTTCCTGGAAGCCTTGCCTAAATTGCCTCATGTCCCCAGTGGACGGCAACACTGCAAATAGCTGCCATGATCAGAGCTGACCAGAAGATGGAGCCAAACACCCGTGGAATCTGAAACCGTTTTCTTTCTGGTTTTTATTTCCAAGGCTACAGAGATGCAGGATCTAAACCACAGAATTAGTAAGTGATGTGCTCCAGGTCTCCCATCTGCTAAGTGGCAGGGCTGGAAACACAGTCCCATCTGTGCCTTGGAACAACACGTGTCCTTCCACCTCATTCTCCTCTCAGCTTATACCACAGGATTCAAACTGGGTTCATTCCAGGATGCACTGGTCTAGTTATATCTCATTTATGTCAGGTTTACAGGGGACTGAGGAGGGGATCACCAGTCAAGGGAGCCAGGTTAGCCGGTCAAAGCACTGGGCTCCATACCCTGGCTTCACACACCCCAAACCCCTCCCTAGCTCCTCATCTTCAGCTATGAGATGATACTCAAAAACATCTGTCTATAGTCAAGTGTCCTGCATGAAAGAAACACCGTGAGCCTTTAAGTGGATGGGGTGGGGGCCTTCAGTGTAGGAAGGGGTGCAGCTAGACAATGTGGTCCAGGGGGAAAGGGACTTCAAGTCAAACACCCATATTTGAAGTTCTCCCCTCACCCTCACCCCATCCTCACTTCCCCCCCAACCCCCCACTGCCTCCTACCCCACAGCTGTGTTGACTTTGGGCAGGTCTCTTAAGCTCTGGAGACCTGTTTTCTCACCTTTAATTTAGAGTGATGATACTGTGTATCTATTGGGTTGTTCTAATGATGGCAGTAAATAATTTATAGTAAAACTCTGAACACAATGACCATTGTAAAGTAAGTGCTCAATAAATATTAGAGTTTTATAGTTAGGACACATGTCAAAAATGATCTAAACGAAATGATACAACAAATATGAACGCGTAAGTTCTGGCAAATGGACAACTTCATTGCGTAACCATTTCTCCTTCACTCCTTGCAGCTGCCCCTTCTCCAACACCCCACCACTCCCAGCTCCAGCTCCCATGGTGGTTGGTTCCTGCAGTTAATTATGGCATTTCTTCTTTTTATTTGTTATCACCTCCTGATTCTGTATGACAGGCAGAAGAAATGTAAGAACTTGCCAAGGACAACAGGCAGCAGGGCAGAGACCAGTGATGTGGGATCCCAGGCGAGATCATGGAGGTCACAGGCCCAAACCTAAAACTCTACTCCTCTACGTCCTGGATTTCTCCAGAATTCAGAGAAAAATGCATGCCTTTTCCATTCCCCCTCTGCTCCAGACAGAATGCCCTCATCCCTCGATTCCTCTGACCTTCTCCTGCAGATTTTTCAGGACCCAGTTTCAGAAGCCAGCCAGAGGCCTTCCTTCTTGCTTGTGGTCCATGCCAACCACCGCCTACCCAAATTTGATTCTACAATGTCTCGGTTTCACAGGTTTAGATGTTTCTCCAGTGAGACACAAAGCTTCCTTTTGGAGATGGATGTGGTCCCCTCTCCTCTTGTGTCTTCCATAGTGCTGGGCACAAGGCCGGGGACTGAGGCTGTTTAGAACAGTGGAAGGAGCACTGTGCTAGGAGCCAAGGGGCCCTGTCCAAGTCCTGGCCCACTCTAATGCCCTCTGTGACACAGGGCACTCCCTCCGCCACCCTGGGGAACACCAGTCTTTCAGCCAGGGCTTACCCCAGATCTCCCCATTCAGTTCACTTCTGCCCTGGGCTTTAGCTCCCTGGGATTTAGCACACTTCAAGCAAGTACCTCCCCCTTCAGTACTCAGTTTCCCTGGGTATTCTGGGTGTGCTATGAGTCCAAACCTACAATCTGATGCCTCTGAGCATACTCATGCAGGCTCCTCGTCACTGCTGCTGCTGCTGTCACTTTTGCTGCCTTTGTCCACCTGTTGGGGAGACACGACATCGATGTGGGGGTCCTGGAGCTGGGCCATGTTCTTCCTTGGTGCCTGGGACCTTCACTGCCCTCAGGGGTCCTCCCCCTACTGCAGACTCAGCTAGGTATGGAGTATGCATGAGGCAGGTTGGCGGGGTTCAAACAAGACAAGCCATTATGGGGAAGTGTGCCGAGGAGAAATGATGGGGCGGGGAGGGGAATACAACACAGGGCAGCAAAGAACAATGGAGAGGGCTTTTCAATGGAACATATGAGTTTAGTCCAAATGCTGACACTGACTTCTAAAAGTCTATGACTTTAAACTAGTTCACCCTAAAGTATAAAGGGCTGCTATCAGATTCTTTGCAGAGAGCTTGGTATGAACGGCAGGAGGGGAGAAGCACTAGGGCACACAAGGGCTAAGGCAGGAGGATGGAGAAGGAGAAAGAAGGTGATGGTGTGGCATCTAACTTTTCCTACTTTACAACCTGCCCAAGATAGAAGGAATCTACATAAAACAATCTGCTTGTTCACAAGCTTCAGAGAGAAGTTTGATCAGAGTGGAGATTTCCAAGGGGAAAAGGAGAATGTTATTTGCGAATGCCTCTTCAACATGGGACTTAGATAAATGACTGTTTAATGGAGCTGGGATTGTTTCCTTGACCATTCAAGGTGAGGCTGGAGCAGAATCAGGAGAAGAGCTCCTCTGGGGACAGGAAACTGCTCTCTAAGTCGCCACCATCCTACAAAGTGCACACTCCCTTTCCTGGGCTGGTCAGTCATAGAGCAATGTGTGGGGGTGGGGTTTGAATCCACCCTCATGGCCATTTAACTTTGATAGGACCATTCACAAAGCATTGAAAGTTACTTCACAGTTAGCCAAGAGCTTCTTTCCTGGGTCCTCTTGGCCCTGAGCAGAGCCAGCTCCTCCTCATCACAGGACACCAGTCCACTAAGAGCAGCTCAAACCCATACAGGATGACCACCACAGAGAGCATCTCCACATGGGCTGGTGACCTGGGCGAGCCTCATTTCCTGACTGTCCTGACCCAGAGAGATACAGGGTCCTCACATCTGCTCTACCTTCCTCTGCTCCTCCACACGTGGCACGCAAGACACGATCAGATTTGGAGCGTGCCCAGGAATCTACCTTTTTGACAATCTCCCCAGATGACTATGATATAGGATTCTGACTCACAAACAAGTGTCTGAGAATTTTGGTTCTAGTAGAATATTGGTTGGAATTTGGTTCCTTTCATTTCTGAAATCCTTTGATTCTATTGTTCTATGAAATACATGCATTTCCTGGAAATTTGCATTGTTTAAGGGCAATCCTGAAGACAAATTACTTTTAAGTCACGAAGTCACAAAGCCATAATGGAAAATGGTTGACAGAGAAGGTATTGGGGGGCAGGCGAGCCTTGAAAGCAGCTGTTAATCCTCCCTGCTCCTATACCCAGTCTGCCCTGAAGTGATAGCCTAACACCCCAGATGCCTGGCTATTCAGGACTCAGAGGTTGCATCCAATTTCATCCCACTTCCCTTGTATGCAAGGCTCATAGCAGGAACCAAGGAAGAAAACAGAGAAAAATATGCACTTACTGTTCTAAAGCTAGAGGGCAGACTACTCTGTGCTGAGCTAGTAGAGGCTTTGGGGGATGGGGGGGCACTCTCTAAGATTTTTATACCCTCTACACTTTCTGTTTTCAGGAACTTGATCAAGGTCACACATCCAACCCAGATTTACACCCAAGCAGTTTGCCTCTAAAGCATATGCTCTTAAGAACTTTGCTACATTGTCTTTCAGTAATTGAAAAGTAGTTGGAAACAACTTGAGCGTCCAACAATCGGGGACTCCTCAAATAAGTTAAGAGCTTTCCTAAAATGGAATAGTATGAAGTTACTAAAAATGAGATTAAACGTATTTAATAGGACGTAAATATGTTCTTGAGGTTTTGTAAGTTTAAAAGCACAGGAAACTAGATTATACTTCCTTTCCTTTAATTCATGTGTGTATGAAAGAAAATATACTATGAGGAGGTCCACAGCTCCTCCCCAAGCGGGTCAACGGTGCTGTACACAGGGCCCTCCCCTGGGGCCGCAGTGCCCCGGGCTGTCTGAGCCAGGTATAGCGAGATCCCTGCTTCTGTGGAGGAGAAAGAGGGAGTATATTTTCTGGAGAAGGCTGGCACTGAACTGGGGCCTGGAAAGCTATATAAGGGGTTGGGCAGGGGTTGCTCTTCCTGGTGGAAGCTGGGGAGCTGTTGCCCCTCACAACTCTGGGGAATGAGGCCCAGAGCGGGCACTGAGCGTGAGATGCTCAGCACTGAATGAAAGTCTCAAGTTGACCGTTCAGTTCTGCCTCTAGTACAGGATGTAGCCAAGTCTTAGTCCCTGTGAGCCTCGGTCTCCCCATTCATACTAAGGTGAAAATACCTTCCCTGACCCTCCCGTGAGCCAGGCTGGAGATGCCAAGCCCAAGTGAAGGCTTAAGCTATGGGAGTCCCAAGGGGACAGTGAGCAAGTGCTGGGGCTCTCTCTACCGACCAGTCATTGAGTCCCTGCTCTGCCAGATACTGTGCTAAATGCCTCCCAGGCTCTTTCAGGGGCAGCTTCACAGGAGCACAAGGCCCTGAGCTCAGAAGGGCCCACACTTAGAGTTCAATGCTCTGCCATCACCATCTGGAAATTCTTAATAATTTTATCTTTGAATTTGGGTTTTGTAAGTGAAGTCTGATGGGATGATGAAGCACATGCCAGAGGCTTGGAACTTCAGCTCACGGTGCTCCCTCTTCCCACTGCCTCCCCAAACGGGTTCTCAGCTGCCCACTTTCCCATCTCCCTCCAAGATGAAGTAAATAACCAGAATCCAGCAGGTTTAAACTGGTTGGGGTATCTAAAACGATATTTGGTCAGGGGCTTTCCTCAGCCCACTACCCATCCCCCTCCCACGTTTCTCACACTTCCAAACCAGAAATTTAAGATTCATTCCTCAGCTAGAAAATGCGACCACAGATAGCGACAGCAAGAGGAGGGCAGTTTCTGGACTGCTACTATATCCCAAGGGCTTTATCACCTGAATCCTCACTCTTGGAAGTAGAAATTAGTATTTATATTTTCCAGAGGAGGAAACAGTCTCAGTGGTAATCATTTATTCAAGGATATTTGTTAACATTTTAGATCTTATGGTGCTTTATTCTTCTTAAAATGCTTTTGTATACACCATCTTAAGAGATGCATGTGACACCACAAGGCAAAAGAGACAAGTGGTGTTGTCCCCATTTTACAGGTGAGAAAACTGGGGTTCAGAAAGAAGGGCTAAAGGACTAAGGCAAGAAGCCAAGTTTCTCCACTCTTAGCCTCTGTGAGGTCTGAGAACCACACAGTGAAGACAGCAACAAATCTTGCTTACAAAGTATTGGGAAGCTTGTTGGGCCTTATAATATCCTCTGACATCTTTAGTCGTGATCATCACCAACGGGGATGGAGGGATTACAGGGTGCCAGCCACTGTGCCAAGCACATGTGTGCCTCACCTCATCCAACCCGTGAATCAGGTGCTACCCCCCATAGAGAGATAATGAAACTGAGGCACAGGGTGTTTGTGCCGTTTTGAATGTATTGTGTCCCCCAAATGCCATTATCTTTGTGGTCTTGTGTGGGGCAGACGTTTTTGGTGCTGGTTAGATTTGCTTGGAATGTGCCCCACTCAGCTGTGGGTAATGATAATTTTGATGAGATGTTCCCATGGAGGCGTGGCCCCGCCCATTCAGGGTGGGCCTTGATCAGTGGAGCTATATAAATGAGCTGACTTAGAGAGAGGAAATTCACTGAGTGCAGCTGGGAGTGATGTTTTGAAGAGGAGCAAGCTTGCTAGAGAGGAACGTTCCGGGAGAAAGCCGTTTTGAGGCCAGAGCTTTGGAGCAGACGCTGGCTGCCTTCCGAGCTAACAGAGGTTTTCCGGACGCCATTGGCCATCCTCCGGTGAAGGTAACCGATTGCTGAGGTGTTACCTTGGACGCTTTGTGGCCTTAAGACTGTAACTGTGTAGCGAAATAAACCCCCGTTTTATAAAAGCCTATCCATCTCTGGTGTTTTGCATTCTGCCGCATTAGCAAACTAAGACAGTGTTTGAATGACTTGTCAGGTCACACAGCCAGGGAGATTTGGGGCCGGGACTTGCACTGAGGCTGTCAGGCTCCAGAGCTCACCCTCACTCTTAAATGTTTTGCTATCCTGCCTCCTAAGGGGAAATGAGCTGGGAAAGGATTGCAAGCCAAAGTGGCTTTTAAATGGCCATTGATTGCTGCTCTGGCCTGCCTACACTAGGTGGCAGTGGTCCCTCGCCCAGCTCCACTAGAGTAGCCCTCTCTTTAAGCCATGCCAACCCTGAAGATACAGGAGAGGAGAACCAAGAACCATCCAAAAGTCTCCTCAAATCTAAGGCAACCATGAGATGCAAAAGAAAAACCTCTGCACTGTTTATTTGGTCTCTTGTTTGATGGTTTGCCTGTGCTATTTTGCTTTCTCTCTCTTCTTATGTGGGATCTCAGCATCTCTCTCCCACTTGGCCCAGTCTAATTCTGGTTTCCTTTCCGCAGTTTCTTAGCCTCAGTTGCTTTTCCAGATGGGCTTTATGTGAATTTGCACAAGACTGCACACAGATATTTTGTCTTCCTCTGCCTCTACTTTAGGTAATCAAAAGAGAAAGGCTGTGATATGCATTTAACCAACAGGAATCTTTAGGGACCATAACTCTATCAGAGAGCAAAGGCTTATTTTTCACATCTAATCAATATATAACAGGAAGTCCTAAGCAAGTCACATCCCTTCAAAGAGTGAAAAATCACCAATCACCCTCTCTGTACTAGCTGTGTTTCTCCTTCAACCTGCCCAGACTTATCTTCTTTCCTGCAGTGCAAAAACAGGCAGTTCTTAAATTATTTCTTTACTTCAACTGTGAAGTTCAGGTCAGAATTATCTAATTGGCTTAGCATGCATTTGAGCCATGGAGAATCTAAACCTCTTGGCCCAAATGCCTCTTTTCAAGGCTGAACCCTAAGAAACAGTAAGGTGGTTACCAGCACAGGCAGACAGGGCTGGAATCCCCACCCCACCATCCTCTCACTGTGTGACCTTAGGCTAATTTCTTAACCTCTGAGGGCCACAAGTAGCCCACCTGTTAGAAGAATGGGATGATGTATTTAAAACCTTCAGCACAGTAGCCTGGCACATAGTGTCTACTCAGTATCAGCTATTCATAATCATTAAGATGAATTGAAAGTGTCTCAGTTTAAATCCTGAGTAAGGGGCTGAGCCAGAATTAGAACCCAGCTCTCCTGACACCTGATACATTAGCTGCTGTCAAACCCTTGTTTATATACAACTTTCATTTAATTTGTTGAGCTTCTTTTACCTGATCAATCCAGAATATGGCTTGAGTGATGCTGGAAAAAGAATTCTATGACCATCTTCTCCACTAAATTGGTACATCTTGATGAAGGATGATGGATCAGAATCCCCCAGGAAACCTTCTCAAACCCCACATGCCCTCCTCTTACCCCAATTCCTGCAACCAAAGCACCTGCTTATTGAGAGAAGCCAGATCAGACCACACTTTCCACCATTCCTGCTTCCAAGGGCCTGTGACAGGGATGTTCAAATGTCAAGAGGACCTACCTGATCTGTGTTAAATCCTCTCAGGGAGTGCACAGCATTTCCAGAGTCTGGTTCCAATGGCCCAAAGCTCTCCTTTAAAAAAAAAAAAAATTGAAATATTTATTTAGTTAATTGAAGATTCACATGCAGTTATAAGAAATACTATAATTATAATAAAATAAGAGATCCTGTGTACCCTTTATCCAGTTTCCACCAATGGTAACATAGTGCAAAACTAAAGTATAATTTCACAACCAAGATATGGACATTGATACAATCCACCAATCTTATCCAGATTTCTCCAGTGTTACTTGTACTCATTGATATGTGTCTGAGTGTGTATTTAGTTCTATACAATTTATCACATATTTAGGTTTGTGTATCCACCACCAGTCAGGATATAGAACAGTTCCATCAACACAAGGGATCCTTGTGTTGCCCTTTTAAAGCCATACTTACCTCCTACCCTCCATCACCTCTGTCCCTAACTCTTGGCAACCAATAATCTGTTCTCCATTTCTACAATTTTATCTTTTCAAGAATGTTATAGAAATAGAATTATATTGTATTGTAACTTTTGGGGATTGGATTTTTTCACTCAACATAATAACCTTGACATTCTTGCATGTATCAGTAGTTTACTCCCTTTAATTTCCAAGCAGTAACCTATAGTATGGCTGTACCACAGGTTGTTTAACCATTCACCTGTTAAAGGACATCTGGTTGTTTCCAGTTTTGGGCTATTACACATAAAGCTGCTCTGAATAACTGTGTACCTCTCCTTCCTTTTGATCACTAATTGATACAGATATTACTTCACTGAAGTCTTCATTCCTGCTGTGGCAAACACAACTAGTCACCACACTGTCCTTTCTATGCCAACTCCTAGTGGCTCTGGAAAATCTGCCCAGATACTCCCCTACAGATATTTATCACTAGCTAGGCACCTCCAGGCATTTCTCTTTAAAGGAATAAATTAGAACAAACATTGGTTTGGGAGCCAGACAGCCTAAGTTCACACTGATGGGGCTCTGCCATTTATAGTTGTGAAATCTTGAACAAGTCACTCAACTCTCTGTATTTGTTCATAAGCCTCCTAACAAAGTAGCTAATAGTTGTCAAGGTTTCTTTACTGAGGGCTTATCGTGGCAATATAATGGTTAAAAGCAGGAACCCTGGAACTGAGCTCCATGGGTTTGCATTCTGGCTCTACTACTTATTGGCAAGCGTAACCTCAGACAAGTTACTTAATCCCTCCATACCTCACTTTTTTCATTTCTAAATGGGTATGCTAACAGTACCTATCTTGTAGGGTTGTTGTGAGGACTAAATTAATACATGTAAGATGTTCAGAACAGTGCCTGGTTCTTAGTGCACACTAAGAATAAGCTCATATTATTATGTAACAGACACTGTTCAAAATGCTTCACATGTATTATTTTATTTAATCTCATCGATGATTTTATAATACAGGTTCTGTTCCAAAATCAGTTTTACAGATGATAAAACTGCGATTTAAGGGTTAAGTCACTTGCTCATGGTCATAGGGCTGGAAAATCAGAGCTGAGATTCATTTTGAGTCAATCGTTGCCCCTAACTTCTACACCACCCTGCAGTGCATAAACTGGGGATACCACTGCCCTGCCTCACAGAAGCAATTGTGAGGATTACAGAGAAAGGTATATTCCATGGTTCATGGTACTCAATCTGCTCTACAAGTGTCAGCTTCCTCTTTTAACTATTAGTGGTTGACAGACAATAGCTGATTCTGTAGTTCTATATACAGCAGAGATTGCCTTTTGAGGCAAGATGCAAACCATCAAAAGCAAACACAGCAAAGTGAAGGTAGTAATGGTTGCATCTGCAAACATTTGCAATGCTGCCCTGACTCCAAATCACAAACAGGTTTGAGACAAGTTCATCCAACTCAGTCACAACTCACTGCAACAGGGCAGCTGCCTTTCTTTCCCAGTGGGCTTTGCAGCTACAAGGCAGTAAGATTGCTCAGCCAGTTGGCACCAGAGTGAGCACCTATGGGAAAAGAGCCTCTGTATTAGAGTTCTCTAGGGAAACATAACCAACAAGAGATATCTGTAAATGTAAGACTTTATACAAGCGTCTCATGCGACTGTGGGGATGCATGAGTCCAAATTCTGTAGGACAGGATGCACAAGTCCAAATTCCACAGGGCAGGCAGCGAACTGGCAACTCCAGTGAAGGTGTTCGATGAACTCCTCAGGAAATGCTAGCTAGCCGAAGAAGTGAAGGTCCTCTTTCTTTCTCCCTTAAAAGTCTTCAACTGATTAGATTAAATCCAGCTGATTGAATTCTCTAATTGGAGAAGTGCCCTTCCTTGATGTAATCAGTCACAGATGCAGTCAACTGCCTGATGATTTAACCAACCAGCTCCTGGTTTACTAACCAGCCACAAATGTCCTTGCAGGAATAGTTAGGCCAGTGCTTGCTTGACCAGACACCTGGATACCATCACCTGGCCAAGTTGACACATGAACCTAACCATCACAGCCACATATTCTGCAGCTTATCCCCACAGCATTTAACCCCGTCTCTGGGAGGGAGTAACTTCTTAGTAAGTGTATGCAGAATCCTGGTTAGGCTCTGGTGCAACAAAGAAGAGTCCTGTGTTGGGAATCAAAAGACCTGGGTTAAGGTCTCAGCTGAGCCTCCTAGCCAGCTATGACTTTAGGGAAAGTCACTTTCTTTTTGACTGTCTCCAGCTGTGAAATGAGGGATTTCAACCATATGAGCTCTCAAGTCCTTCCAGCTCTCTAGTCCCTGCTGGTGGCAGGGCACTGAGCCACCCGTTGTCTTTTTTCTTTTCCTTCCTCCCTTTTCTTTTTTCTTATTCTTTCAGTCATCCAACAAATGTGTCCCACTATGTGCCAGACCTTATGCCAGAAGCCAGAAACTCCATGGGGAACAAGCTAAAATACAGAAACAAGATACTTACGTGTTTTTGCTGATTCAATGAATGCTATAAATGAGTAAGACTATTCAATTCTTATTTTGAAACTTCTGCTCCAACATACAAGCTAACTGTGGTTTTTATTAACCTCATTGATATGTATGAAAGAGGTCAAGGAAGATCCAGTTGTACTAAACACAGGAAAAGTATTTCAACACATACACAGCTACAATTATTATGTATGTATTTATCAAAAGCAAACACAGCAAAGTGAATTCATGTTTAAACAGGTTTGGACTGAAATTGTCAAGGTTATTGCACAGGTTACCCAGGTGAGATTAGCTGGTAGAAACTCTGTGAAAAACTCTGCCCCTATCCCAACTTAAAACAGTGCTTTAAAAAATTAAGCATATTGGCACATTCACAGTCAAGTTGGGAAAATAACTTCCTCTTTAGAACTGGCTTAACAGCATAGCAATGGCCAGTATGTGCATAAAGACAAATGTAGTGTTGTCAAGGAGAAACAGATGATGATTTCATTAGATTTGCCATCTGTGTACCTGCCTCTTACACAATGGTAGGCCACCAGAAACTTAAATGACTAGAAAGTTCAACATTGATTTGTGAGGTGAAGGGAATACTGTAGCTTTCCTTTGCTTTTAGCTCAAAGGACAAGTAAGTTGAGAGAATCATCAGATTTTTAAGTTTTTCCTGAAGAGTTGATTGGGGAAGTTTCAGACATGAAGAGACACAGATTTGGCCAGATGATGCAATAACAAGCAAGGATGGAGCTGAAAATGAAAACAGGGAGAAACAAGTAGACTGGTTTGAGGAATATCAGGATGTGGTCAGAAAGTGACATCAGTGGGTAAGTTCTCAAAATTCTTAAATATTTGCCAGAGGCCTTGATAACATACTAATTGCAAGGCTATTATTTGTAGAATTTCAAATGCTTATTTTAAAACCTTTAAAATTAAAGGTGAAAATGAACATCACATTATGTTAAGACATAATAAGAAATTTCAATCTTTGACATTTGTGAAATACCACGCTTATTGAGTGCCCAATATGTGTTCAATTTTATTTTGGGCTTTTTAACCTGAAGAAACTTCACTTTTAAAATTCAGAACACATCTGAAAAATAGAGAAAAGTGTTTATTTCTCATATGGTAACATCAATAGCAACTAACTATAAGATTTCTCTCCCTCAAATAGGGACTTTAGATAAAAACAAGTGCAAAACAGTGTCCTCATTCAGCAGCAGGATGCAGATTCTGTTTCTTGATTTCAGTACTGGAAAATTCACATTTGTGCATTAGCACAATTTCAGATTCTTGGTAATGCCACATGTATGGATTAGTTTCACATTCCAGGTTTGTCAACCTAGATATCTATACTTTAAAAAATAAACTATCAAAAGGAAGTAAGAAAAATATTGCTTATATTTAACACATCCAAGGTAATACATAAAGGAAAACAAGAGTTAGTTCATGGAGTTTATAATTCTTTTAGATAAAATTAATGAAGTGTCTTTTAATCACAGCCTTCAAAGATCTCAATAGTATAAAGAGAACCATTGCCCCCATAATAGGCGAACATTGTACATATTAAAGTGTTAAATGAATTGGAAAGGGAAGCGGCTTATCTTAGGAATTAGTGGTAAATCTTAAGACACCAGAAACTTAAAGGGAAAAATTCCAAAAGGAGGTTATCACCAAGGAACTACATCATATACGCAACCCAAATGAAAAAATGAAGCAAGCACTGTCCAAAATTGTCTCCACAATCCAACAGTTTCCAAAATGACCCTTGAATTTACCTACTCACCTATCCTCTTATTTCACTATCTCTGCTGAATCAAGGAACTTTAAATCTTTTTCATTATATTCTAGATAAGGGTGGGTAATTGTTCAGAATTAATTGGTCCTTTTATCATTTCATTAGTGGCCCACAACTCCACTAAAATACACTTGTGAGAGAAGGACTGAAAAGGGAGATAAAGAAGAAAGAAAAGCAGTGAATCACATTCACCTTTTGTAAGCTCTAACTAAAATTGGCCAATTAAGGACTGCAATCTGGATAGGCACAGAGAAAGTCACTGCTCTGCCCTCTACATCTGTATGCCTCTTTCTGAAACAAAAACCGTAGATAATATTTCCAGATCAAAGAGTAAAAGCTGTCAAACTGTCGTTGCACAAGGGGCTGACCAGACAGCTTGACCAGTTCCTAAACCTTTCTCAAGAAACACCTTGCTCAAGGGACACAAGTTCATACAGCAGTTGAGCCTGAGGTAACAGATCAGGACTTGGGATCCCAGTCTTATAAACCAGAAGACAACTGTTTTCCTGAAATTTCAGAATTATTCAAGTTTTTAGGTTGGCAAGGGGAGAGTGGAATTTTTCTCTAAAAACAGAATAACATTTTAATACTGCTGATATACCTTTTACATGCAAATGTTTTTATTTTCATCCTTGCTTACAAACAAGGAGATTACATAGAAAGAGTCTTGATACCAATCTACGTTATAGCTCTGCTTTGCTATTTTTGTTTTATTTTATTTATTTATTTACTTTGGTTGGAGAACGATATTGGGGCTCATGTCTGGAAGAGTAAATTAAAGGATCGATTGACATGATTATTAAATTTTATTTTAAAGGTTTTAGAAGATGAGTGGCAGAGCTTACAAAAGTAACCTAAATTGTTAAAAACAAAGTTGGAGAACCTTTTACAAAGAGTGGATACTAAAATAGCTTTTCGGGAAAATGACACCTTAATACTCTTGGTTGTTAAAGAAAGCAAAAGAAGGCTTAAGATCTTAACGATAAAAATTGTATTGAAAAACATGCCAAAGAATACATTAACACAAACAAAAAAGATGGAGGAAAAAATATAGTGTCTTATAGGTTAAATCCTCTTATAAATTAAATGAACTATGGGACTCTACAGTCCACTTCAACGACATCTGAATAAAAGTCCCATTACAAAAAGAATGTCAACACTCCTTTGGAGTTGGCTGTTATTAAAGAAATTATCCTGCATATTGGGTATGCATGAGAAACATCCTGGAGACTCAGAATATCTGTAAACATGAAACTATTTCTCTGTGCCACACTTACTGGTCTTGAATCCAGCTAAGTGTGGGTTAGCTATAACTTGAGGCCCATCATCCTGGGGTAGTGGTGGAGAAGCAATTTGAAACCACAAGGCACTCTGCTATAGTTAATTCATGTGGCCAAAGTATAATATACTACAACTTTCCCCCCAATGCCATATATCCCCAGTGTAATAGCAGATGCAACTTCCTAACCGTTTGCAAGAATTCACAAGATAAGGGGTTATCATTACAGTTTATACATACTCAGTTTTGTTAAAGCCATAGATTTTATTCTAGAAAGAAGAAAGTACATGGCATTAATAGACAAAGCATATGAATTCTAGAATACTAAATTAAGTTTGTTCTTTCTTGGATAACAATTATATACATGGGTGAGAATTATATCATGGCAAAATTGTTAGTGTTTTGCATCATGTCAAAGAAAGACCAGTATTTTTGCCTGTGTCCCCTAACCTTTATATAGAGCTATTATTCTTGGACTTTCTATAAAAGCTACTTGTCAAATAATTTATTAATTATAAAAATTGGGAACAGTAATGTGAGGACCTGAATACTTCAGTCAAGCAGCAAAAGCAACAAACTTCTTCCTTAAACCTGCTCTCCTGCCTGAATTTTTAGATACTAAAATAACGCCTTTTCCTCATTTATGCAGGGGTACCCAGAAGAAAAGTTCCATTTCTTGGCCACCACCACAAGTTCCAGGTTGAATCTTCTCAGTTCTTCAATGTTCTAACAATGGCCTCTGGACCTGTAGCTCACGCCTGTGGTAATTCAGTCTTGTTCTCAATGAGAGAGATCTCCAGCACAGGTAAGAGCAGCTGAAAGGCATCCTGGATGTAGGAAGCACTGTTTGACGCCTGCCAGGATTGAAAAAACAAGAAAAAGAAAATATCACATTTAGAAGAAAAAATATACTATAATACAACAAAAGAGCAGATTAATATTTGGAATCTAACTGAATTTGTAACCTGGCAAATAAAAACACAGACTTTACCACTTTAGTAAAGTTTATTATGGGGCGAAAAGATCTAAGTCTTGAGATACAACAGTGGAAGAGCTGAAAAAGAATTCAGACTTTAATTAGACATATGAATGAAAAGGATCTGGTTAGGACTAAGGCAAATCAGGCCCAAGGGTAAAGGACAATACTGACTGGGTTTTAAAACTACAAATTATATGTGAGACCAAGGGAGATGTTTATCTGGTGCAGGATCTGTATTTTCTGTAGCTCACTAGATAATCTAACTTGTATGATCAGTTTGTTTGAACACCATAGGTGCAGGGAGTAGTGAATGGGAAATGGGATTTACTGAGTTTGTACAGACTGGGGTGAAATCCCGACACATCCCAGAGTGATATGGGCAGAGAGTAAAAGTGTATTTGCTGGGCCCCTTGAGGAACTTCAGAGAAATGAGAAGTGCTGGACTTCCCCACCGGGGCTATTCCTGACTTTTCTGCAAACACTGAGGACTGCCAATTTAGTGAGCCAAGCCCTCGATCTGGGGGCCTTCCCCTGTGGGGCTGCAAGGGAGAGGCTAGGCCCGCTTATAATTGTGCCTAGTAGTCCCCTCCAGAGAGCCCATTTGTTGCTCAGATGTGGCCCTCTCTCTCTCTCTAAGCCCACTCAGCAAGTGAATTCACTACCCTCCCCCCTATGTGGTACGTGACTCCCAGGGGTATGAATCCCCCTGGCAATGTAGAAAATGACTCCTGGTGATGAGGCTGGACCCAGCACTGTAGGATTGAGAAGCTCTTCTTGACCAAAAGGGGGAAGAGAGATGAAGCAAAGCAGGGTTCCAGTGGCTGAGAGATTTCAAATGGAGTCAAGAGGTCACTCTGGAGGGTATTGCTATGTGCTATATAGATATCACCTTTTAGTCTTTAGTGTTCGAATGGCTAGCGGGAAATACCTGAGGTTGTAAAACTGTAATCCAGTGACCTTGATTCTTGAAGACGACTGTATAACTATGTAGATTGCATAGTGTAACTGTGTGACTGTGAAAACCTTGTGGCTCACACTCCCTTTATCCAGTATATGGACAGATGAGTGGAAAAACAGGGACAAAGATTAGATGAAGAATAGGGTGGGATGGAAGGGATGGGGAGATTCAGGTGTTCTTTTTTGCTTTTATTTTTATTTTGGAGTAAGGAAAAGTTCAAAAATTGATTCTAGTTATGAATGCACAACTGTGATGAATAAGCTGTGAATGATTGTACACTGTGGATAACTTAGGGTGTGTGACTATGTCTCAATTAAACAGTATTAAAAAAAAGTAAATGAACAATGGGGGCAGAGGGGAATGGAATGTTTTGAATATTCTTTTTTAAATTTTCATTTTATTTTTTGGAATAATGAAAATGTTCAAAGTTTGACTGTGGTGATGAAAGCACACCTATATGACGATAGTGTGAATAAGTGATTGTACACTTTGAATGACTGTATGTTATGTGATTATATCTCAATAAAATTTCATTAAAAAAAAAAAAAATACAACAGCACCAAAAAGAGTATCAAGAGCACCAAAAAGAGATGGGCAAGTTGTTACCCAACTTGTCCACCAGAAATGGTAGCTGCTCTTTGACTTCCTGATCACACTCAGAATTCAAAGCTTATCTATTCCTTGATTGAGTAGGTAGATTCTGCCACAGCATTTTACAGTCATTTACTCAGATGGATTTCAATAGGCTGTGACTCCTGGACCTATAGGACTTCCAGCCCAATGCAGTCAGGAAACATGAGATGGATGCTCACAAACATAAACAAGAAATACTATTTTCAGAGATGACACAGTATAGATATATCTCTATCTGGCACAACAGACATATTTATGAAAAGTGTTACGGAATAATAATGCTCAGAGTTTGCCTAACCTTCATTTATATCTCATAGGCTCTCACCTTCCAGAAGGATAACAACAGAATTCATTACATTAAGATAAAAATGTGTAATTTCAAGGACAAGAGTGTTTCAACTCTAAGCAAGAATACACAACTAAAAATAGCAATAGGGAGCCCATATTAAGTGATTTAACCTTTTTTGGATTTATCAATTGCAAGTACTCAGTCCTATTTAAAGTTCAGTGTGATATTTGATACAAATTTTCCAGCTGAAAGAGACCTCAGAGATCATCCAGTTAAATCTCTTATTTTGTGCATGAAAATAACGAGGCAGTCAAGAAGATAGATGCCCAGTCCAGGGTTGGACAGTGTGCCAGTTGCATATATTATATTCCCCAAAAAAAGCCATATTCTTTAATGCAATCTTGTAGGGGCAGAGGTATTAGTGTTGATTAGGTTGGAAACTTCTGATTGAGTGTTTCCATGGAGATGTGACCCACCCAACTCTGAGTGACACCTTTGATTAGGGTGTGACCTGTTGATTGAATGTTTCTATGGAAATGTGGTCCTGCTCATTCCGGGTGGGTCTTGATTAGTTCCCTGGAGTCCTATAAAAAGAGCTCACAAACAGAGGGACCAGAGAGCAACTACGAGTGACATTTTGGAGACAGCTGCAGCTGAGACAGACATTTTGAAGACAACTGTTAGAAGCTGATGCACGCATTTTGGAGAACACTATTTTGAAACGCAACCTGGGAGCAAGCAGATGCCAGCCACATGCCTTCCCAGCTAACAGAGGTTTTCTGGATGCCAATGGCCTTTCTCCAGTGAAGGCACCCTATTGTTGATGCCTTACCTTGGACACTTTATGGCCTTAAGACTGTAACTTTGTAACCAAATAAACCCCCTTTATAAAAGCCAATCCATTTCTGGTGTTTTGCAAAACAGCAGCATTAGCCAACCAGAACAGACAGCAAATCAGGGCAGATCCAGGACAGGACTGGATTCCTAGTTTGCTATGCAAATCTCTTTCAACTATACTGTTCTGCCATCTACTAAATCACAGACTTCAAAAAAAAAACCTGTTCAAATGATCAAAAGAATTTCCCTGACTATCCAAGGAAAACTGTACAGTTTAGGAATTAAAAGCACTTCCCTGATGGTAATTTTAAAAGCAGTTAAAATTAGAGAGGTAACAGTCAAGTACTAAAAAGTTTTTCATTTCATATTTAAAACCTAACCAATTCTCAAATATATTTTCTCCCCCCAGACTTACATAAATATGTTTTAGACAGATCATCAAAAGCTTAAATTGTTTGAATAATTAATTTATAAGATAGTTATTAAAGTATGGAATCCAGAAAATGTCACATAGGAACATAATCTAATCAATCACGGTATCCTCTTGTACCTCCTTCTTCTGTGGACTTACCTTAAATCTAATGAACTGTTGTAAACACAGGTATCTCTCTGACAACATAAAGCAAGATTTCTTCTCAAGGAAATAACAAAATGTTTCATTTTGTTTTTAAATAAATTTGCAATATGGAAACCCGAGTCCTTTAGGAAGCAGGGCTTGCCTGTTTGTAATTTTCAGCCCTTCATGTTTACCAGCTGGTCTCCAGAAGGTGTTTCATTACTGAGAATCATCCATTAAGCTGCCAAGGGGTAGTACTAAGTAATGACAACCTACTGCTTCTTCCCTTCCACTTTACCCTGCAGCTTCAAGTTTCTGCTTTGTAATTAATGAACAAGGGCATACATCAAATACATGACATTTTGGTCATATCTGTATCAACATACTAAACTATCAATCTGGTGAAAACAAAACAAACAAAAACAAAGACTAAAGACTTAACAAGAGTTAATTAATACACACTGTCTTAGAAGTCAGAGACTTAAAAATAATTACTACTAACCTCTAGAAATACTCCAGTGATTAATGGGTTGAGGATGTCTGCCTTTTCTTTGACCTAGAACAAAGAAAGATACAGTGTTAAGTAAGCAGAACAGGTTAAAAAAAAAAAAAAAAAAAAAAAACACACAGTAGTCGAGTATGATCCTACTCTGAAACATACACACTCTCCCATACATAAATAGAAGTGTAGAAAAAAGTCTGGACTGACAGATAGCAAAATGCCATCTCTGGAAGGTGAACTTATAAGTGCTTTAAACTTCCTTTTTTATAAAATATATTTTCTCCCCCCAGACTTACATAAATATGTTCATTCCTTGCAGGGGTAAAGGTATATTTGACCAGAAAACTTAAGAACAATTTTAAAACAAACTGCAGCTATGGAACATGTACTCAAAAAACTCAATGGTTTTAAAGAGGGATTGTCTGGAAAGGTCTCATTTCATAGAAATAAATAATCCAAATTTAATATTTGCTAATGTTAGCACCTTATACTTGATTTGCTGGGTTGAAGTATCCTTAGGAACATGTGGGAGAAACCCAAGAGCTCTTTTAAAGAAAACACAAAAGAAAAGAGAAGCTATATTACAGGATTATCCCTTACCGGAATAATCTCAACTCAAAGTAAAAAAATTAATTTGGGCCATGGTCTTAATTAAAACAAATTTAAGGGCCCAGAATAATTTTATAGCTACACCAGCACTGATATACTTACTATAAAGTTATTTCATTTACTTGTTTAAAATACCCTTGATTTTATCCTAATTCACTATTTTTGGTTTCTCAATCATCTTCCATAGTTCACAAACCTTCAGTAAATTTTTATAATTCCAATTATTTAAAGAAACTTTTAGCTTTAAGTACAGCTCTCCCACTGGCTGGCAATGTATAATATGAAAGTCGTCACAGTCTAAGTATGAGGCTGCTCTTTAACACCAGAGTCAAAATTGGGGGCTTTTCAACTTGCTTTCCCCCTATATGGGACATGACTCCCAGGGGTGTAAATCTCCCTGGCAATGTGGGACATGATTCCCAGGGGGGAATCTAGACCCAACATCATGGGATTGAGAAAGCCTTCTTGACCAAAAGAGAGAAAAGAAATGAAAAAAAATAAAGTTTCAGTGGCTGAGAGATTTCAAATGGAGTTGAGAGGTCATTCTGGAGATTATTTTTATGCATTATATAGATATCCCTTATTTAGTTTTTAGTGTATTAGAATAGCTGGAAGGAAATACCTAAAGCTGTTGAACGGCAATCCAATAGCCTTGATCTTTGATGACGACTGTATAGTTATATAGCTTATATGACGTGACTGTGTGATTATGAAAACCATGTGGCTCACACTCCCTTTATGCAGTGTACGGACAGATGAGTAGAAAAATGGGGACAAAAAAGGAAATGAATAATGAGGGGTGATGGGAAGATGGGATTTTTTGGGGTGTTCTTTTTAACTTTCATTTTTATTTTTTGTTTTTGAAGTAATGAAAATGTTAGAAAATTAATTGTGGTGATGAATGTGCAACTATATGATGATACTGTGAACAAATGATTGTACACTTTGGATGACTGTATGGTATGTGAATAAATCTCGATAAAATTGCAGGAAAAAAAAATGGGGGCTTTTATTTTATCAAGAGATCTATGTTTCAAGCATAGGTCTCAAAGGGCAGCACAAAGTACGCTACAAACTTCATAAAAAGAGAATTAAAATGAGCTTCAAAAATCAATTAGACATAGACAAGCTGATCCTAAAATTCAAACAGAAATGCCTGAGATTGCAAATAAATAAAATAATCTTTAAAAAGAACAAAGTTGAAGGACTCATACTTTCTGATTTCAAAACTTATTAAAAGTTAAATTAATCAAGATAGTGTGGTACTGGCATAAGGATAAACATACAGATTAATGGAGTAGAAATGAGATTCCAGAAATAAACCCATGTATTGATGGTCAATTGATTTTCAACAAATGGGCAAAGACAATTCAATGGAGAAAGAATAGTCTCTTCAATAAATGATGGTGGGACAACTGGATATCCACAGGTAAAAGAATGAAGTTGAACCTACCTCACACCATATACAATAATTAACTAAAAATGGATCATCATTTTTAGTTCATGTAAGAACTAAAACTATAAAACTCTTAGAAGAAAACACTGAAAGAAATCTTCATAATCTTGAGTTAGGTGGTGATTTCTTAGATATAACACTAAAAGTTAAGTTATAAAAGAAATGAATGGATAAATAAAAGGTGGTATATCCATACAATATTTTTTGGTACTAAAAAGCACTGATACATACAACATGGATGAACCTCAAAAACATCACACTAGGTGAAAAAAAACAGACACAAAACACCACAAATTGTATGATCTCATTTATATGAAATGCTGCCTAGGGTTGAGGGAATGGGGGACAGGACGTGGGAGCTGGGAAGTGACTGCTCATGGTCTGAGGTTTTTCTGAGAGATGATGAAATTGTCTCTAAAATTAGATCATGGTGATGGTTGCACAACTTTGTAAATATACTAAAAACCTATGAACTGTACACTTTAAACAGGTGAATTTTATACTGTATGTAGATTATATCTCAATAAAGCTGTTTAAGAAAAAATAGCAGACACAGGAAGGGGCATGAATTCTTACCCCAGCAGTTGTTAGGCAAGTGGTGAACTCTTTAGATAGAGAGGATAACTCTTTACACAGCACAACTGTCATCCTAGGAAAGAAGAGAGAGAAGTCAAGAGAATTCCTTCTTTGTTTTTCTTTCTTTTAAATGGAGCTGTATTTAACAACTGTCAGAAGAAAATAAATCACTTCTGATGCTAAATGTGAAAGAGGAAAGCCTTTAAGGGAGTAAACAGGGTTAAATCAGCTACCTAATGTATTTGCAACCCATTTGAGTAGGCATTCATGCTACAAGGAAGAGAAAGTTCATTCCTTAGGAAAACATTTTTCTGCAAAATTCTTTAGAAAGTACTATAGTGTCAAGTTAAAGGAAATAATTAAAATACATTTTAAGAAACAATGTAGTATTGAAAGACTTTATATACCATTTAGAAATATATTTAAAATAAATATGTACCCATTCATTCATTCACTCAACATATATTTACAGAAAGTCTTCCATGTACCAGGCACTGTTCTAGCACTAGGGATATATCAGTGAACAAGCAAAACCTCAGTTTTCATGGATTCTAACTTACTTGCTAATTAAGAGGGAGATTATATATGTACAAATAAAATTAAATATATATATTTTTATACATATATACAAATCTATGAACATATACACACATACAGACATATACACATATATACATATACACACTAGGTGGTGACAGAAGGCAGAGTAAAGAATTAAGGAATGGTGGGAGGTAACTATTCTAGATTCAGTGATGAAAGCAGGCTTCTTTGAGAAGGCAGCATTTGAGTACAGATCTGAATTCAGTGAGGGAATGAGCCAAGCCTGGAAGAGCATTCCAAGCAGGAAGAAGAGCCACTTTTCCAGAGGACAGGCAGCTTTGGGGTTGTGATTCCCTCATCCTTAAGGATGTGCAAGACAAAACCAGTCTCTTCTTGTGGTATGCTGTAGAGGAGGCAGCTTAACAGCAGATAAAGAGGTCTGGATAATATCAAGAGGCCCTTTCAATCCTAACATACTGGACACTCACACACATATTTTTTTTTTTCAATGAAAATTCTAATTATTTAATCAGGAGATTTATTTAGGAACTACTAGGCCTTTTTTTCCCCCCCCAAACTCCTGTGACGACCCATGGTCTACTATTTTTTTTTAAATTTTTGTTCAAAACCAGCAAAATGGTGGGGGAAAAAAATGGGTCTGAGTCTCAGCTAAACCTGGGTTTATATCCTAGTCTACACAACATGGGCAGATTATTTAACTTCTCCAAGTTTGTTTCCTCATTTTTAAATCTGGACTAATCACCTAACTTTACAGTTGTAAAATTAGAAATCATACATGTAAATCCCTTAGTATGTGCTTGGCATATAATTAACACTCAATAACTAATATTATTATTAACAACTGAGGTTCTTCCAACTGTTTTCTGTTTTTAACTTATGCCCAAATTCCAGTCCTATTAAGACTAATAAACTGAGAAGAGCTAGTCTTCAGAGCAACAATTGGTTAATAAAAACAGGCAAATGTATAATGTAGACTTATCATGGCTCAATGAAAAGAAACAACACCCTTGGCTACTTATTAACTAAAACCTAATGAACAAACCTCTACTTTGTGAATAGGTGTAATGTGAACAGCATCTTGTTGAGACGGAAGTTTCCAAAACTTTGGAAATCAGACAAGAAAACTCTTTCAGCAATTTACATCAGAGGAATAGTCATTACTTACTGGGAAAGGGTTCTGCTCCTGTCTATGGCTGTCACTTCCTGCTTCCGACCATGCAGAACCAACGCTGCTGTTTTATGGAACAATTCAATTGAGCAGGCAGTCAGTTCTGCTAGGCTCCGGATTGCAAATGCATGGATATCCTGAAAGGAAAAACCAAACAAAGCAAAACAAAACAAAAAATTATGTTTTTTATCCTCTAGGAAATGATACCACCTGCTTCTCGAATACTGAAGACTCAATTTCTTAGAAGTACAGAGAGACTAATAGTTGTCCTTCAATAAATATTCTCCTCTTCCTCCAAAACGGTAATGTAAATTTATAGCTGGGCTCCCACAGTAGCAAAAACAAAGGCTCCCCTGAAGTAAGATATGGCCATGTGCCTAAATTTTGGCCAAAAAGCTTTAGACAAAGTGCCTTGTGGCAGGTTCTGGGAACCTTCCTCATGACAATATGTGTACCCTTTGTCTCTTTTTCTTTGCTTTTTGTTTCATCCTATAGCCTGGAATAAGATGCTGCACTCACAGATCACAAAGTTGAAACTATGCATAGCAATGCAACAAAATATAAGGAGCTTGGGTCCCTAATTGCAATATCCACAACTCAAATCTATTAAAAAAAAAAAAAAAAGGCTTTGTTGCTTTAGTTACCTCTAATGAATTTTTATTGACTTGCTCAGGACTTTCTCCTAGCTGCTTTTCTCCTCCTTCCTCTGCTAATGGCTTGGTTAGAGATGTCCTGATCCATTCATAGGTGGTATTTCTTGCCTATGTAAGAAAAAGTTTATTGTCCAGTAACAATTCAATTTATCTCACCTGTATTATTGTATACCCACCAGGAACATGGTAGCATCATGGAAGTCGGTACTCCCAGTCACATCTGAAATGTGCCCTCTAGCTTTTTCTGACCTTATCTTATTAGACCTCTCTATAATACTTAGCTCTGCTGTCCACTCAGGTCTTCTTGAAATTCTGTAATCCTGTGACTTTTTTAAAAACTGAGGTATAACTTAGATACAATAAAATGCACAAATCTCCAGAATACAGATCAAGAAATATTTACATAGGTATATGCCTGTGTAACAGTGACCCAGATCAAGATATACAACATTCCCTCACCCTAAAAGGTCCCTCATGTCTCTTCCTAGTCAATACTGCTCAAATCCTGTCCACTCCCCCTGCTCAAAGGTAACCAACCACTCCTCTGTCTCACTAAAGATTTCTTAAAATGTATGTTCTATTTGGTGTTTGGCCTCTTTCACTTAACATAATGTCTATTAGATTTATCCTTTTGCATGTATCAGTAGTTCATTCTTATTTACTGCTTCAGGGAATTATATTTTATGCATAAAACCCAATTTATTCATTCTCCTTTGTTTCTAGTTTCCTTTGGCTTTTGTAACACACCATCTTCTGGTCTTCCCCTACCCTTGTGATCATTCCCCAGTCTCTAGTATGTATTGATTCTTCTTTGCCAGCCTCTTAAATACCAGTATACCTGGATTTCTATCTTTCACATTCTACTCGTCTCACCCTACTTCCTCTTCTTGTGCAACTCCATCCATCCTATTTCAGTGATTTTAACTATCCCCTACCTGCTTTTCACCCCTAGATCCATATTTCCAGCCCTGACCTCTCCTGAAAATAACATATTCCAACTGCCAGTTGGGCATATGTAACAAGATATTCTGTAGGCATCTCAAATAAACATGTAAAAAACTTGAACTCATCCTTTCTCCTCCTTTTCCAAATTTTCCAGCCTTTTTTATTCTCCAAAGCTTTAGAGACACTACCATATACCAATCACCCAAGCCAAAATATGAGAGCCATCCTAGAGTCTTCCCTTTGCAATCAATCACCAAGATGGTCTGATTTTACCCTAAGTATTTCTCCAATCTGTCCCCTCCTCTTCCTCTCCATCACCACCACTTGAGTTCAGATCCACTTTATTGCAATAGCACCCTTGACTGGTTCCCCTGCTTCTGATCTGGCTGATCTTAAATCTTTCTTCCATAATTCCACCAGTGATTGATCTAAAGCCCAGATCTGACCATTCTTCAACTAGAGAATAGAGTCTAAACTCCTTGTCATGATTTACGAAGTACCCATGACATAGACCCTACCTACTTCTCCAGTCTCATCTCTTACCACTTTCTACTTTACGGTCTGGGAAAAATGACCAGTTATGTGTCTCCATCCTTTGTTCATGCTACTTTCTCAAGCTAGAATGCCCTTCCCACTTCTTTTAACCAAGGTAGTTCTTCATTTTCTTTCAAGTTTCCATCCAGACATCATCTCCTCTAGGTAACTTTCAAAGGCTTTCTAGGAGACTAGACACCGAAACAACCTTGCGTAACCTTTAAACTTAAAAATTACCAAAATACACTGAAATTAACGGTGTGTCTTATCTCCTAAACTATATACCAAAGGACAGCCTTAGAGTGTCTTACTTGTACTTGGCTTTGCACACTCAGTGCGAGAAACACTGTAGAGAACACCTACTGTTTTTACCTGGCCAGCATCCATATCTCCTTTCTTTTGGTTCTAGATTTTTCTCAGTCCATGTGGTTTGGATGGGGCTTCCTCTATCCTCTGGCTCCAAGAGATGGCAAATGATTCACATTTAGTTACTAAGTCTATTTTAGCTCCCTGACTACACAGTGATTGGTTCATTGATGGGAACTGACCCAATCCAAGTCAATATGTATCAGCCCTAGGACATGTAGTAAAATTACAGGGAAAGGAAAGCCTCTTTCTATTGAAATTACCTGGCTAGAAAAGTCACTCTGAAGCTGCCGGTGGTCATTTAACCACCAGGTAGAAAACATTCCCTAAGAGTGAAGCCAAAGCAGAAGAAAGCAGAGCCGAGAATTGGAGAGGGGCAGGCTCTCAGGCACAGCCATGACTAAAGCCAGTCATGCCCTTAGATTTTCTAGTTTCTTGAGCTCATGAATTCCCCTTTTTTCTTAACCCAGTCTTTGAGTCTCTAGTCTCTATCATTTGCAACTAATAGACGTCTGGATTCTCAGGAAATACTTACTGCCATAAAGACAATGTGTGAAAAGCTGTAACCAGGTAACAGGAGTCCAGACAAGAGAGATTCCACTGAGAAGATCACAGGTTTTATTACATATATGGCATTGGAGTTGGGTCTTTCAGGATTAACAGGTAGGGCTACAGTCAAGACTCATGAATGAGCCAGAGCAGAACCTATGCACCCAGACATTCACTTCATGGTTCTTTCCCCTATAATATTGATCACCCCACAAAAACCCTCAAGAACAATCTGGTTCTTATCTGTAACCTTCCAACTACTTTATCATTAACCTCTCAGATTCAGAAAAAAACACAAACAGAATGAACTATGTAAAGGTTCAGAAGCAGGAAAATGCAAGGTGTGCTGAGGAAACTGTGAGATATCTGGCAAGAGCAGAGTACAGTGTGCAAGCATTTATTAATTCATTCATTTATTGCAAATATTTACTGCACATTGTGATAGGTGCTGGGGATACCATGGTGAATAATACAAACTAGGGGCGTGTTCTGAGGAAAGACAATTAACAAGCAAACAAATAAATAAATGTATGAAGGAAATGAAATGAAATGAAGAGTATGGCCTGGGTGGACAGAGGGCAGCTTTTGTTTGAGTGATCAGGAATGGTTTCTTGAGGAAATATATTTACGCTGAAATTTGAAGGATAAAAAGGAGTTGGACATGTAAGTATTTAGGTAAGAAAGTTGTAAGTAGAGGGGAATCAGCTTGGTGTATGTGAAGAAAAGAGTGAAGGCCAGTATGGGAAGAATATAGAGAGTGGGGAAGTATAAAAGGCAAAGAGGTTGGAATGGTGAGATTTATAGAAGAGGACAGTGAGAGATGAGGCTGGAAAGAATTGTAACTGTTGACCAATAGTTCAAACATAATGTGAAGCTTTTTGCAATTCCTCTGAAGACATAAAAATGAGAGAGAAAATAAATATTTATCTGAGATTAAAAAAAGAAAAGATGGAGAAAGATAAGGCCACATAAAAGAAAATCTAAACTGATACCATAAATTTAATATACTTGAAAGAGATATTTTAGTAGGCTTATAGCATACCCAAAGAGACCCCTCTTGTAATAAATACACTAAATGAAGTCACCATGAACAACTGTGCTAACTCAAGGCAATTTATCACGTCTTTCCAAGATTATTCACGTCAACCACTCCAGCTCTCCACCTCCTTCTCCCTGCCAAATGATTCAGCCTGCAAGGTCCCACTGATAGAATACGGAGTCCAGGAGAAGGAATGGGATTTATCCAATGTCACCACATGTGAGTGGTAGAGGAAGAATCAGAACCATGTTCCCAGACTCCTGCTTCAGTGCTCTTTCCCCTACATCATTCAGCCTCCTACATAAATCCAAGGGGACAATCAGGCCCTGATCCTTAACCATCCTACATCTTAAGCCTTAATGCCCAAAATTTAAACAACCTGAAGACTGCTTTCAGAGGATGACCAGAACTACCAGGCAGACTTACCGACCTTTTAAAAATAGTTTATTTATTATTAACATGATCTCCTTAAGCACAGAACCTATGTCTTTTTCCTTATTGTTTTCCTAGCACCTATAAACGTATCTAACATAATAAAGGTTTATTGAACATATGTATATTTATTGAACACCTAACTATAGAGGGCATTGGGCTAACTTCTATAGGGCCATCAACAATAAGCACTCACTATTTACCAAGCACTTAGTAAGAGCTTTGTGTGTATTAACACATTTACTCTTCAAAGAAACACTGCATTATCCCCAGTCAGAGAGAGAAGAAATTGAGGTTAAGCAACAGAAAGGTTAAGCAACTTGCTCAAGGCCACATAGAAAGTAAGAGGTAGTAGAGATGGTATTTCAAGGACTAATCAGGCATAAATCCTGTCTTCAAGAAACCTAAGGTTTAGGATGGGACGTAAAAGACACCTGGTTTTTGTTTTTGTTAAAAAAAAAAAAAAAAAAAAAACTATGACATTTATAAAAACACAAATGAGTAAGATTAAGTGAAAAAGCAGAGTGCTAAAAAAATTTATATAAGTTAACTTTTGTAAAAGAAGGAGATAAGAAAATATAGCTGCTTATCTTTACAAAAAGAAACACAGGAAGGGTGAATCAGGAAACAAAGTTAATACCTAAAAGGAGAAAGGAATATGGAGTGGAAGGGAATTGGGTGTGAGTGTCACTTTTTAGAGTAAATTCTTTTTACAGTTTTGATTTCTGGAAGTGTGTTAGTATTCTACATATTCAAAAATTTAAATTAACACAGCAAGGAGGGTACAACAAATAAATCATAAATTCTTTTTAGTAGATTGCTTTTATGGTAGTAGGGGCAAAGCAATGAAACTATATCAAATATGTTACAGGATTGAGCAAATAAGTACACGTGCTAATGCTGTTGGGAAACAGGGTTCTTAACTGCGGAAGAAGGAAGATACAAATGAGTAATGCAGAAAGGTAAAATATAACCCTGTGGGTATCAACTGAAATTGGAGGTATCTGTGTGTCCTCACAGTTTCTAAACTATACATTTGTGTGTGCATGTGCATATGCATATATATACCTATATGCATATGGGTATACATGTACACGTATACATTTGTGCACACATATGTGTATATATGTAGACATACATGCATATACATGTGTGTGTGTGAATACCTGCATCTATTTTCTAGCTTTGCTGACCCAGAAGCAAAGACCCTCTAATAGCAATGTACACACTTAGCACCCAGGTCTTGGTCTGTAATACCAAAAAGGAACCAAAAGGCTCTTCAAGGAAATGGCTGCTTCCAGAGCTGGTACAGGAAAGGTACAAGATTATTTGGAATATCTCATTATGGCAGAAAATAAGAAAGTGCATGAAAAATTATGGGGCATATCACAAGGACATAAAAACCAGCTTGAAGGACAATTTGAATACCAAATTAAGGACCATGATGAATTACAAACCATTGAGAAAAAACAGAAATCCATGAGGCCACACCAAAAAACAAATAAAGAAAGAAATGGGGGAGAAAAGAGAGCCCCTGACCCAAACAGAAGGCTGAAAGCCAACTGTAAATGTGGATGGAGTGCTAGGGTTGAAAAAAATCATCATATAGCAACTATCACAGTAACGAATGGTTCAGCAACAATCAATAGATGCTAAGTCTAAGAGAGAATTATGAGGAGCACGATATTTTATGGTGTAAAGTATATCTCCACAGAATGTTTATTAGTAGCACAGGAAAAAATACTGCCAGTGAGGGGCAGATGGACTCTGGGCAGGATATGACAACATTTATGAAGTATCTTGGCTGGGAATGAATACCTGACTCTAATCATGAGAAAACATCAGCACACTCCAAATGAGAAATGTTCTGTTTTTACAAAAGGCAGTGGGGGGAGGAGGGGCCTGTATTTTCAAAAATGGATCAACATCTTGAAAGACAAAGAGGAACCATTACAAATTAAAGGAAACTAAAAGTACATGACAACTAAACACAAGTTGTAATCATGTACTGGCCCCAGTGTTAAAAGAAAAAAGTTGATATTGGGTCAACTGACAAAAGTGGAATATGGGCAATAGATTAAGTATAAGTATGGTATCACTGCTAAATTAACCGAAGTTGATAACCATACTGTGGTTATGAAAGGGAATATCCATATTCTTAGGAGATACATATTGAAGTAGTTAAGGTTAAGAGGCTATCATGTTTGCAACTTACTCTCAAATGGTTCCAAAACAATAATAATAAGCACATGTGTGTGTGTGTGTACATATATTACAGAGATAGAGAACATACACAAGCATAAGTGATTAAGCAAATGAGGTAAAATGTTAACAACAGAAGAATCTGCATGAAGGATACACGGGCATTGTTTTGACTATTCTTGCAACATTTCTATAAGCTTGAAATCTTAAAAAAAAAAAAAAAAAAAATCCTGTAATAGAAAATAGGAAGTGCTATGGTAAAATACTATGGTTCAGGTAAGGGAGATGAGCTGCTGGGGGATGGTCTGAAAAGCTTTCTTGGAAAATGGTGCATTCTCACTGGGCATGGGAGAGTGGGACAGCAAACCAAACATCATGTTCCTTGTCCTGCGATATGAGGGAGAAGGCAGCAAGTGTACTAACTATATACAAAGATTTTCAGCTTTCTGTAGCCAGGAGGTGATGTGTGCCTGCTGCTAACTCTGGTCCTAAAATGTTTCTTGACTTCGGTAGGAGGATGGAGAGGCCTCAAGCAGCCAATGACTACGTGCTGGCACAGGCATATATGCTATAGGGTACCACTCTGGAAACAGGTCCCCCCTACCACTCTGAACTTTGACTGAAGTCCCTACACCTTCCAGATGTGTGAAGACAGCTCAGGAATTATTACAGAAGACCAAGGCTGGGACCATGGGGCTTTCATTTCCACATGCTAAATGCTCATTATTGGAGTCACTGGGCTCTGGGAAATGGCAACTCTAGCTCCTTAAGGGCAGGGGACACATTCCATCATCTCTGAATCACTCAGAGCCCTGAGGACAGTAAGACCTCAGTAGAAGTTTGCACTTTGGTATCATAAAGCACTGCCAACTTTAACTGATCAACACTGTGGCCTAAATTAAGCTTCCAGACAAACAAACAATTCCCAGTGGAAATGTGAGAATGGGAGATGTCCTGAGGAGCCAGATATGTGATCAGCATGCAGCCTAGATGAGCAGGAGGCAAACAGAAGGTATGGAACTCAGAATATACCCATGATTTTGGTGACACCCCTGCCAGGAACTTAGAATCTTATGCTCTTTATCCTCAAAATCCATATAGGTAAGATAACAAAAATCACCAAGAAGTAATAACTTACCCTGGTCAGTTTCTCTGGTTTGGAGGAGAAGTGTAGCTGGGAAAACAGTTCTGTTATCTCTCTGGTAAAGTCTTCATCCCCTGAAAAACCAAGTCCCATGTAAAACACTGCAGAAAGGAGGAGGAAGTAGAGGAGCCGCGTGGTAGTAGTAGCAATAATGGCAACAGCAGCAGCACTTTATATGAGCATGGGATATTAGTGCTTACAGAATCCTTTTACATACATTAAATGAAGGAATTCTTTCAATGGTCCTGTAAGAAAAGTAGTGTTATCCCACTTTAGAGAGAAAGAAACTAGGGCTTAAAGAGGTTAAGTGATTTCCCTGAGATCTAATATCAAAGACTAGGAGGCAAACCTTGGCCTTCCCACCATTGTCCAAGTCCAAAGCTGTCTGCATTACATCCCAGAGCATGAATGGAGAATTGGCAAAAGCAGAATCCTAAATAGGTACTGTGCACATGCTTCCAAGGAAGTGGAACTGAAGTCACGACCTAAAAGATGAGTTCAAGTTAGCCAGGAAAATAGGAAGAGAGTTTCAGGAAGGGGAAACAAGTGCAAAGCTCCAGAGGTGAAAGAGTATGGTAAGACATTTACCATATATGTTATGGGAGTATCTAGTATCATGCAAAGAAGGGGGTAGAGTGAAGCTAAAAAGGTGGGTAGGATTCAGATAATAAAGGGGCTTATAAACCACAGTGAGGAATTAAAACTTTATACTGAGGAAATCAGGAGCTACTTGAAGCAGAGACTGATATGATCAAATTTGAATTTTAGAAAGAACACTTTGTCTGCTGGCTGAGGAATAAATTGGAATGGACAAAAATAGGAGTCAGGAAGGCTGAGGCAATATCCAGGATCCAGGTAAGAGATAATGGTGGGTAAGAAGAAAGGAGAGGAAAAGGGAATTCCAAAATGATGGAAGGATGGTAAGGAAGCTGTTAGAGTAAGACTGGTGAGAGATGATGGGGAATATAGAATATCTACTTGGGAAATATGCAAGCAAACAGATGAATTAGGACCAAAAAACAACCAACACATACACAAAGAGCAGGAAATGCTTTTTCTCCTTCCACTCAATCACCTCTTTGAGACCCAGCCCAAAGATTCTCTGCACCTTGGAATGCAGAAGAGAATTCTTATATGTGGAAATTTTTTAGCACTCACCATCTATATGACTATTTTTTAATCACCACTCCACTGCTTGCCAGGACAAATTATCACTGCTTCACACCTGCTTCCTCCCCAAAATCCCCAAGAAAAAAAGTATGTATCTTGCTCATCTTTCTACCTCCACAATCCTTTTGTCCCTCCCTCTTGGCACTTGAGGCAAAGAATTCAAATAGTTTCACGATCACAGGTATAACTGGTTAGGAAAAGTTAATCTTACTAACTGATGTAACTGACCTACATAACTCATTCAAACAACTCCTAGGCATAACCTACTATCTAAAATCTAAAACCTGACTCAGGCAGGCACTCTGTTTTCCCAACTAAACTCTAAATTACTTGGGAACAGGAGATGAATATGAATCCATAGTGAAAAGCATGCATTCTAAACGGTTCAAACAATGATCTGATACAGTACAGGAAAAAATCATGGAACTTTTATAGACATTTATCTCATTTTTAAAAATTCTATATTAGGGTATATTTTAGAATTTACATAAGATATTATAGTAGTATATGTGTATAATTTATAAACATTCAAAGATACATATTGTAAGTCTGAGTGCTCAGAAGCTCCTACTGCTAAGTTTGTGATTAAAAAAAAAAATTCTCTGGAGAGCACTGTAATGTACTTCACCTTTACCTCTCCATACCCCTGAGCACAAAAGTAGTTACTGCATTAAAATAAAAGGGTGTAAAGAAGGAACAAGCAGGGCTAGGCTTTGGAGGGGCTCTGGAGAGAGGCTGGAATCTCTCCAAGCAGATGTCTCCTTTAGAGGCCAGGAGACCAAGTGCATAAGACAGAGGGGCAAGAGCTAAGGATCCAAGGATGCTGACAGAAAATGAAGATGACTGTCACCAGAACAAGGCCCTACAGTTTTCTCTCCCCTCTGCTACCACCACCTTTTGTTTTTTTAACAGATTTTATTGAGATATAATTAAATCACGGGGACACCCAGTGCTACCATTTTGGAACCCTGATCTCTGACAAACAGGTAGGAGAGAAAAAAAAATCATAAACACAAACCTATCTGTTTAGAAAATCCCATAAAGTCCTCTGAATGGTATTTAAAGATTGGGATTTCTGATTACTTATACAAAGTCAAATGCTGACTAAATTAAATAAATACTGTTAATGGCACCATGCACAAATAAATTAAGCTTATAAATAACTGAGGAATGTACACTAAGGTTTTAGTTATGGAACAACTTAAGCAAATCAAAATTAATTTATGGATTTCCTGCTACGCAAGACAGGCAAAGTGCAAGTCTTTATCTATTTACTTATGCCTTCCTAACAACGAAAATAATAGCCACCATTCATGAGTGTTTACTATGTGCCACATATTAACCAATATTTCATTTACTCCTTATAAAAACTTGAGAGAATTATTACCCTCTTCTTATAGACGAGGAAACAGAAGCTCAATAACTTCTCCAGGTCACATGGCTAGTAAATTGCACAGCTTGATTTTGAAACCAAGTTTACCTCCAAAATCCATGCTATACCACCTTCTCAGTATCTCCAGACAGTTTTTTTTTTTTTTAAATTTTATTTTGAAATAAATTCACAGTTATAGGAACAGTTGCAAAAACAATACTAAACCCATACAAAGAATTCCATCATACCCTGACCCCCCTCCCCCAATAGCTCAATTCACCAACCTTAACATGCTGTCACATCGCTACTTCTTTCCCTCCCTCCCTCCTATCTATCATCCATCATCTATTGCTCTGTCTTCTGAACATATGAGAGCTGGCTGCACACATCCTTGAACATACACTATAATTCAAGTAGGCACTTCCCATGAACAAGAACATTCGTTTATGCAACCCCATTAAGCGCTGCTAAGAAGTACAAAAGATTCAACAATGATACAAAACTTACATTCTATATTTCCTTTACCTATGTCTCAACTGTGTCCCTTTGAGCCACCTGTCCTCTGTCCTCCAATTACATCCAAGTTCATCCTTGGCATTCAATCATCTTCTATTTAGACTCTTTTTTTTGTTGTTGTTGTTGTTGTGGAAACATATATACAGCCTAAATCTTCCCATTCCACCACCTCCCTAGCCTTCCATTAGTGGGATTAATCACATTTAGAATGCTGTAATGCTCTTTCCCACCATCCATTACTAGAAATTTCCCTTTACCTCAAACAGCAACTCCACCCTCATTTCTTAACTCCCCATTGCCCCTTCCCCCATTTCTCTTAACCCAAACTCTACTTTTCATCTCTATGGTTATATTCTCTGATAATTTCTTTGTGTTTGCTGTGGAAGTTAAAATTAACCTCTTAAATCCGTATCAATCTTGTTTTTCTTTGATACCACCTTCACTTCAATAGGACACATAAACTATGTTCCTATACTCCTCCATTCCCCTACCTTTATATAGTTGTCTAAAATTACATATTTTACATTGAGTTCAAAACCACTGATTTGTCATTAGAGTTTGTGTAATTTATATCATGTAGGAAGTAAATAGTGGAGTTACAGTTCAAAAATTATTGACTTCTATTTGTATTCCATTGTGGTTGGAGAATGTGCTTTGAGTATACTCATTTTTTTTTTTTTTTTTTTTTTTTTTTTTTTTTAATTTCTTGAGGCTTGTTTTATGTCCCAGCTTATGGTCCCTTCTGGAGAAAGATCTGTGATCACTAGAGGAAAATGAGTGTCCTGGTGCTTTGGGATGTAAGGTACTATATATTTCTGTTAAAATTCTCTATATCTCTTTCTCCTTTCTGTTATTTCTCTGTTGGTATGGCTTCCTTTAGAATCTGAAATAGGACAGGTCTTTTATTGGCAAAGTCTCTCAGGATTTGCTTGTCTGTGAAAAATTTAAGCTCTCCCTGAATCTGAAGGAGAGTTTTGCTGGATAAAGTATTCTTGGTTGGAAGTTTTTCTCTCTCAGAATTTTAAATATGTCATGCCACTGCCTTCTCACCTCCATGGTGGCCGCTGAGTAGTCACTACTTAGTTTATGTTGTTTCCTTTGTATGTGGTGAATTGCTTTTCTCTTGCTGCTTTCAGAACTTGCTCCTCCTCTTCAGTATTTGACAGTCTGATCAGAATATGTCTCGGAATGGGTTTATTTGGATTTATTTTATTTGGAGTTCACTGGACATTTATGCTTTGTGTATTTATATTGTGTAGAAGGTTGGGGAAGTTTTCCCCCACAATTTCTTTGAATACTCTTTCTAGACCTTTACCCTTCTCTTCCCCTTCTGGGACACCAATGAGTCTTACATTTGGACGTTTTATTTTATCTATCGTTTCCCTGAGATCCATTTCGATTTTTTCGATTTTTTTCTCCATTCTTTCTTTTGTTCTTTCATTTTCTGTTCTGTGGACTTCTAGGACACTGAGATGTTGTTCAGCTTCCTCTAGTCTTGTATTGTGAATATCCAGAGTCTTTTTAATTTGGCCAACAGTTTCTTTCATTTCCATAAGATCTTCTATTTTTTTATTTACTCTTGCAATGTCTTCTTTATGCTCTTCTAGGGTCTTCTTTATGTCGCTTATATCCTGGACCATAGTCTTCTTGATGTCCTTTAAATCCTTTGCCATGTTTTCATTCCTCGATTGCATTTCTTTGATTAATTCTGCGAGGAACTTTGTTTCTTCTGATAACTTGATTTGTGTGTTTGGAGTCGGATTCTCCATACTGTCTGGTTTTATCATATGCATTGAGATTTTCTGTTGTTTTTAGCCTCTTGGCATTTGCTCTGCTTGACAGGGTTCTTTCAATTTGTGGAAAAAAAAAAAAAAAACCTATCTAATTTTTCAGAAACACTGTCTGGTGACATACACTTTCTCTAACTAACCAACAGATGGCGTCTGTGAGTCACCTATAACCCTCAAGTCATTTCTCAACCTTGTCCCCACGGTATGTGGGGAAATGATTCTTGTGGGGTCCAGCCAGAGAACTCAGCCTGGGTGTGTTGCTGGAGCTGTCCGCCCTGAATGCGGGGCACTTGTACAGGTGGCCAGGGAGGAAGGACAGCCTTAATATTCAAATCCCCCCGGTTCCTGGAGAGTCAAGGCTGCCACAGGAGTCCAAGCCTTCATTTCATTTCAGCCCCAGCCCCTCTCTCTCACTGTCCCACAAACTGCCGGACTTGGTGTAGTGTCCCTGTGATCTCCAAGCGCCCCGCCCAGCCGCAATCCTACAGGACCTCTGGAGAGACTGCCGTGCTACGTTATCAGTGCACGCCGTCCCTCAAGGGAAGCCCCGGGCTGCCGGGCCGTACCGGGGCACTTTCAGCCTGATGCAAAAATGGCCGAATGGGGCGTCTCCACACCCCCCTCCTCGCACAGTTCCTCCTTCCCAGCTCCGGGACAACTGGCGGGGCTCTGGGCTGTGGGCACAGCCCCGGGCAGGAGTTTATCCAGCCCTCCGGGAAGCGAGCTGCTAGCCGCGGGTATTCATTCAGCTTCTGGTACTTCCCTCCGTTCCCCCAGCCCCAGGGATATCTGCAGTGGGCTATCCTCCAGGCCAGACACCGAGAGGCCGGCCCAGCCCCCTCTTGCTGTGTTTTACTGTGTGGTTCCCACGATCGCACCTGTAGCCGCTCCTGGGTTTCTCCCTTTTTTTCTTTTTTTTTTTTAATTAAAAGAGCCCATTGGTCTCCAGACGCCAAACCCTGGCATCCCCAGATCGCCGCGCAGCTGCGGGACTTCCAGCCAGCTTACTCACTCGTTTCAGAATGCAGACTCCCGGTTTCACCAAATATACAGCCCCTGGGAACTAGCAGATCTCGTCCAGCTGGCACATCACTGTAACCGGTATTCTGGGTCACTCTCTGGTCCTTATCTAGTGTTTTTCACGGAGGTGTTCCTTAGCCCTGTCTCACCTAGCCTCCATCTTGGTTTCTCCTCTCCAGACAGTTTTAAAAACTTAAATTCAAGAACCATTTTCTGATCAGGATCACTACCTTTACACACAGTAAGATTTCATTTACTGAGATGGTAAGTACCCTGTCAATTTGACTTCTTAGAACACAGTATAGAACACAAATAGGAACAACAAAACAAGTCTCCGTACAGAATCCATAAAGTTTATGGAGCTCTTTGATCCTAATATACAATTTGAATAAGACTAGTTATCTGGTTTCCCACAAACAGCAGATTAGAAAAAGAAAACCAAAGGAGCTTCAGGGGATATCAGAAGCAAGCTCACAGACAATGAGAGAAGTAAAAGATAAATGCACAGAAGGAAAAAAAGATGCACAGTTCTAAAAAGCAATCACAGTCATTTTAAAGGCATAGCAGTTTAGGATAATTTCATCTAGCAGTTCAGGCATAGCAGTTTAGGATAAATCTAGTAGTTGATAAACTTTCTGGTCTCAGCACCCCTTTATACTCTTAAAAAATTTTTGAGAATCCCAAAGAACTTTTGTTTATGTAAGTTACATCTTCTGATATTTATTGTACTAAAAATTAAAACTGAAATGTCTGAAGTACTTATTTATTAACTCACTGGAAAATAATAATAAACCTGTTATTTGTTAATATAAATAATATATTTTTATGGAAAAAAAACTGTCTTTTCTTAAAAAAAAAGAAACAAAACTTTACTGAGAAGATTGCCATTGTTTTTACACTTTGCAAATCTCTTTAAAGTCTGGCTTAACAGAAGACAGCTGGATTCTTTTAACTGCTTTTCATCCAATCTACTGTGATACATTATTTTGTTTATGTATACAAGGAAAATTCGGCTTCACAAAAATATATAGTTAGAAAGGGCAGATTAATTTAACAATTTTTGCAAATAACATCTTGGTATTATTATGCAAAGAGTTCTGACATCACAGACTCCCTGAAAAGGTTTTAGGGACACAGGGATCTACAGACCACACTTTGAGAAAACCACTGACTTAATCTACCACATGTTGACTGGCCCTATATATCTTAATGGACAGTGAGGGAATTTTTCTATTTACTTTTGATGTTTATAAATTATTGTTTCCTCAGAAAAGGTAAAATTACACTAGCTTCTACTAAAAAAAAAAAAAAAAAAAAAGCCAGTTAGTATAATATATCTTAGAACTATTTCTATTTCTAGCTAAATGTTCAAATAAAACAACCCTTGGAGATGAAGAGTTACGTACCCAGAAATTATGCTTCACTGAAACCATCTCATTCCCTGATAATTCTGCAAAAATGAGTAAGTTACTACACTCATGTTTTATATGAGTAGTTACTACACTTCAGTTTTCTGAGGGATGCAGGTATTGAAATACAGAATAAAAGAACTCCTGAAAATGAAAAGACAAACCATCACCCACATTTTGAGAACTGCCACACTGCATGCCTCAATTCAAGATGGGGTCAAGGGTCATAGGAATCAGAGAGGCATGGGTGGAGGTAGGGGAATAAAAGCATATAGGAATGGCCAGCCAGAACTATGCATAAAAATCCCCACAGAAAAAAGTAAAATCAGGATAGTGTAATTAGAAAGCAGATAATTCATTTTAAAGACCATGCACTGCATACAAACACACTGCATCCTCCCCATTAGGATGATAAATTTCCAAATTACCTTTTCTCTCTTCTTCCTCTTCCTCACAGAACTCTCCTAGGGAAAATGCTTCTTTGAGTTGCTCCAATTCAAGTTTTATAGTCTCTAATTCTTCTCCACTCAAAGAATTAAGAATAGATTTTACCTAGATGAGTATAAGATAACAGTAAAAAGCTATGGGAGTGTGGAAAAAAAAAAGGAAAACATTCTCAAATGGAGAAGAGACTGTATCAAATTGAAATCAAGATTACAAGCTCACCAGCTAATGTAAGCTATCCTTTGCAAGAACCTTAACAAGAGACTGGTTATTATAGAAAGGTGATAAATAGGAAGAACTTGTACTTCCAAAAATATTATTAAGCCAGAAATGTCTGGAAATTATTAGTGCTTATCTCCAGCTTAGAAATTAGGGAGAAATGACATAGTCTTGAATCAATTAAAAGCTAACAGGTGTCTGTATCCAAATTGGTAGCTTAAGCCAAAGAAACTGAACAAAAAGTCCAAGGTAAAGAAAAAATAACAGATGTCATATCAAGACTTCATTATTAATCTGTCCTTTCTTCTTTAAATTTTGAGAAATAACACTTGACTCCTTCTATTTCTAGCAATTAGTTCAAATGCTAGGCTTTTTTTGTCTTAAGCCTTCTAATCTGAAATGCATTTCACCTTCCAAATGTACAAAAAGAAACAAACTATGCAGCTTTCCTTTGCTTGAAGACTTTTTCCAGTTGAAATTTTTGTTTGGAATTACCTTTATTTCACTTTCTCGGGAAAGCATCTCCAGAGCTTCTAGATGTGAAAGGCCTTGAAATTCATCAAAGAGTAGCCCATAATGAGTTTTCTTATCTGTTTCCATGGTAACCTCATTGGACGTACATAGCTCTTCTTTCTCCTTTGCTTCTCGTAAAACCTGAAAAGAGAGGGAGGCATTGCAGTGAAGCAAGTAATGAGAGCTCAAGGGTGAGTTTTGAGAGTTGAGGAAAGCAAAGCTGAGATGGGATACAGTACAATGCATTGTCCTTTCATTCTTGGCATTGCAGTTCAAGACTCAGGAGCTGCAGGATAAAAATAATCACATGTAATTTGATCCTAGACAGTGTAAATAACACCCAAAGAACCAGGTGTTTCTCTGAAAGTGGTTTAAACATTAATAAACAACTCTGACAGGGCTTGGCATCTTGTACACTCTGAAAGGAGACTACTTCAGAAAGGAAAAGAGAAAAAGCAAATGGGGCTGGGCATTTTTCTAAGCATTACCGCTCTCACTGTAAAAAAATAAAATAAAATAAATAAATAAAAATAAAATAAAAGCCTTAATAAATAATCGAAAATTCTTCAGAAGGAAACACTAAAAAGGTCTTAAGTCACCACAGGCAAAAATACATCTCAAGAAAGAAGAGGCAGATGCGGCCTCTCTCTCAAGCCAACTTGGCAGATGGACTCACTGCCCTCCCTCCTACATGGAACATGACTTCCAGGGGTGTAGATCTCCCTGGCAACATGGGACATGACTCCCAAGATGAGTCTGGACCCGGCATCATGGGACTGAGAAAGCCTTCTGGACCAAAAGGGGAAAGAGAAATGAAATAAAGTTTCAGGGGCTGAGAGACTTTAAATGGAGTCAAGAGGTCATTCTGGAGGTTATTCTTATGCATTAGGTAAACATCCTTTTTAGTTTTTAGCGTATTAGAACAGCGAGAAGGAAACACCTGAAACTGTTGAACTGCAATCCAGTAGCCTTGTTTCTTGAAGACAAGTGCACAAGTAAGTATATAGCTTATACAATATGACCATGTGATTGTAGAAAACCTTGTGGCCCACACTCCCTTTATCCACTGTATGGACAGATAAGTAGAAAAATAGGGACAAAAAAGTAAATGAATATAGGAGGAGAAGGGGGAGATGGGTTGTTTTGGGTGTTCTTTTTTACTTCTATTTTTATTCCTTTTTTTTTTTTTTGGAGTAATTAAAATGTTCAAAAACTGAATGTGGTGATGAATGCACAACTATATGATGATACTGTGAACTATTAATTGTATATTTTGGATAATTGTATGGTATGTGACTGTATCTCAATAAAATTGCAAGGAAAAAAAAAGAAGCAGGAAGTAAACAGGTAAACAAACTGTACCTGAGACAGTGTAGAATTCCGGTTCATCAGACCCTTGGTTTTTTTAAATCCAGGATCCCCTTCTGCTATTACATCCATTGTCTTTTTCCCAATGAATTCTAAGGCATCCAATCCCCCACTGATGACACTCTTTCCCTAGGAAACACATGCAACCTTATTACAATACTGAGAAAACATTTCTGCATGTTTTGATTTTACAAAAGTAGTGGCTAACAGTACCAAGAGTTGACAAGAACATGAAACAACTAAAACATTCACATGCGGCTTGTGGGAACGTAAAGAGGTACAACCACTTTGGGAAACTGTTGGTCAATATTTTCTATAGCTGAAGTTATGCATGTCCTAAGACCCAAATTCCACATACCAAATAGAAACGTGTACACAGGTTCATCAAGAGACATGTACAATAATGTTCAGAACAGCAATATGTGATAGCCAGAAACTGGAAACTACCCCCAATGCTCATCAACTGTGGAATGAATAAATAAAATGTGACACATGTACACAACGGAATACAGAAAAAGAAAATGAACAAACTACACTATACACAACATGGATAAATCTACAAACATAATGTTGAGTGAAAGAAAGCAGACTAAAAAGGGTATACAATGTATGATTCTATTTATATGAAGTTCAAAATCAGGCAAAGAGTGACATCATCAACACAGCGATGTAAACAGCTACTGAAAGCTTCTCTCCAGAGAATCAATGAAAAAAAGGACAATTCTGAATTGTTTGAAAATCTGGAGAATATAGACTGGAGAAAGACCCTGCAAATGCAGAATTGAAGAAAGAGAAGAAATATCAGGTAGGAATTTTCCATCCCAGACTAACCAGTGTTTTCCCCTCCCCCTCACTCAAATCTCCATGTGGGAAAGGCACAGAAACAGTAGACCAGAACCCTCCCACCAGGGACATGGATTTTAAAATCTCTCACAGCAGTGAAAAGTACACTCACTGTTTGAAGACCCGGTGGACAGGGAAGGACATTTCAAGGCCCAGATCAGTGAGGGACAAAGAGACTGAGAAAACTTGGACAGAGACTGTTTCCAGCCCTGGATCTGAAAGCCCTTTCTCCACCCTTGAGGGGAGCAGCAGCCGGTGGCTATTTCCTTGCCTTGGAGACAGCCAGAGTGCTGCGTCGGCTGACGGAGTACTTTGCCACAAATGGAGCCCCACAAACTTTTTACTCACTGTGCTCTGAACTGCAGTAGAGATAGTTGAGAATACACCAAACGGCCCAACCACTGGGGAGTTTTCATTCTCTTTGGCATTTGACTCTCCTACAGGAGAGAGGAGGTGCATAAATATGAAGGGAAGGAGCATTAATCATTTTACTTTATTAGCATCTATGTGAATTTTTAAAAACTTAGACCTTGCTTCCCACATACAAAGCCTTAACCCTTTTTATTTCATTATTTTAAACCACTTGCCTATTTTTTAATCAAAGTAAATATAGGCAGCTATTTTTCAGTTTTTCATTTTCACTTGATTTCAAAAAATGAAATTCAGTCTTTTGAACAAATTACTCATATATACAACAACATGGATGAACCTCAAAAACATCATACTAAATGAAAGAATCAAGGTTCAAAGGGCTACATACTGTATGATCCCATTTACAAGACTTAGAAAAAACAAAACTATAGAGTCAGAAAACAGATCAGTGGTTGCCAAGGGTTGGGAGTTGGGGGAGGGAAACGACTATAAAGGAGTATAAGGGAACTTTTTTGGAGTAACGAAAATATTCTATATTTTGACTATCTATACAAATACAGAAAATATTCTACATTTGTATAATCACAACATGCTACTGATTATGCAGTGTAAACAGGACTGTACACATTTATCAAGACATATAAAACTATGCCTAAAAGGGTAAATCATATTGTAGGTAAATTATACCTCAATAAATCTTATTTTTTAAAAATCCAATCTTTTAAATTGTATCCTAAAAAATTATGTTTATTAGTAGAAATCAAATAGGTTGACATTACAAAGAAGCTTCATAAAAAAATCTATTTTATTAACATTGGAATCTCTTACAGGGGATCAACAAATAATCTAACTGTTAAAGGGAGGACTTCTGCTTCCATCTATGGTGGATTAACTGGTAATGGACTTGCCCACCTGCCAAAGCTACTAGAAAACTGGGCAAAACATAAGAAATAACTGTCTTCATATGGACGACAGGCAATTCAGGACTATGATCCATGAGAGACGAGAAACAAAGGAGATGAACCCTACAACTGCCCTGGCTTTCTGCCTGGACAAACTTTCCAGACCATGGCACAAGGAGAAGAAACACAAGCAGAGCACAGCAGTCTCACAGAGTGGAAGAGACAGAGACTGGAATCAGGAAGGCTGAGGCTGCTGGAATTTGCAGGTCAGAGTACTGAGAAGAGGGAGGTAAAGAGCTCCGGAAATCTATGTAGACATGCCCTTGAATATCTGGCCGAATACTAAGCTCTCATGCATAGGGAGACTCCATGAAGCTAGGCAAAAAAAAAAAAAAAAAAAAAAACTATCAGCTAAACAATACCCAGAGCTCATGATAGGCTAAGAGGCTCGTGATTTCCCACCAACCAGAGCAGAGGGTCCTCATTAAATACCTGGGGAACAGGCAGAACATCAGAAGGGTCAGGCCTTAGTAGTGTGGCTAAAGTAGCCCTCAGAGTAAAGACTACTCTAGATTCACCCTAAGGACACTTAAAAGCAGCCTTAAAAGGAATAACCTAGGTACAAATACCCCAACTGCCTTCCCAAACAAAACTCACATTCTTTAAAGACCACAAAATCTGCTCAACAATGTAACATTCATTATATCCAGCATCCAATCAAGGAGACAGAAAAATGTGATTCATAACTAAGAGAAAATTAAGGTCAAGAGACCCATAAATGACATAGATGATGGAATTAATAGTCTCTAAAACAAGAACATAATGAGATGAGAAATGGATGATAAAACAAAAGAACTAAATGGAATTTCTAGAGTTGAAAAATACAATACCTGAAATTAAAAAAATCATCGAATGGACTTAGAATTAGACACAACAGAAGAAAAGATTAGTGAACCTGAAGACATGACAATAAAAACTATCCAAACTTAAGCACAAAGAAAAAAAGCTAAAAGTGAACAAAGCCTCAGTGACCTGTGGGACAATATCAAGCAATCTAAAATACATGTAAATTGGAGTATCAGGAAAAAAAAAAGAGGTAGTAGAAAAATTATTTGAATAAATATGACCAAAATTTTTCCAAATTTGACAAAAACTATAAGCCCATAACAAGAAGTTCAATGAATTTCAAACAGGATAAACACAAAGAAAACTACAACATAATCAAATTTGCCAAAAAAGCAGTGTTAAAGAGAAATTTATAAAAGGAACCAGATAAGAAGACACATTACATATAGAGGAACAAAGATAAGAATCCTACTGACTTCTCATCAAAAAGAATGCAAACCAGAACATAATGGAATGACACTTTTAAAGTGCTAAAAGAAGGGGCAGGGGGGATTAGGTGGGCAGCTATCAACCTAAAATTTGATATACAAGAAATATCCCCTAAAGCTGAAGGAAAATGATACTAGATGAAAGCCTGGATGAACACAAAGAAATAGAGAGCACCAGAAATGGTAATTCTATGGATAAAGACAAAAAACTTTCCCCCACTTTACATTCATGGAGTGGCAAAATTAGACAGTAATCTGGCAAATTTTATCTGTGAGTACCCTACAGCTCAGCAATTCAATGTTTAGGATTTTCTATTAAGGGAATTATTGCAGAAAGAAATCTGTATAAGAATGTTAAATGTAGCATTGCTCACATGATGACTGCTCACATGATTATAAAAAGAAGTGATTAAATACACTTAAAATGTACCCTCAAAAATGGAATTTTCTACAGCCATTTAAAATGATGATGTAGGTATTACTGACAGAATATGATTGGCTTTAAAACAAAGTAGGTTATAAAAATACTTGGGAAGGATGATGTGTGTGTGTTTCCATGCACAAAAAATCGATAATGACAAATGTTATTTCTAGGCAGAATTAGAAGATTTTTTCAGTTACCTGTTTATAGCTTTCTATATTTTGTCTAATTTTTTCTACATGAGCATTATTTTCAAAATCAGGAAAAAAAGCTATTTTCATTTTGAAAAACAAAAAATTCTATGACATGGAACCCATGAACCCATTCTTCAGGATCATCTCTCTCTCTCTATCTCTACACAATCCTGGGCCTCACTCTATCCCAAACACTCTCAAGCCTATCACTTTCTTTTATTCATGCTGCCCCCTACACTTGAAATCCCTGCACCCAGCTTCTCTATCTATCAAAGTCATGCCTATTCTCAAGATCCAACTCAAACATTCCTTTATGAAGACACAAATCAATTGCTCAGTTCCCACTGCCCTTTGCTTGAACCTCAACCACAACATATAATTTCACCTGATTTGTGCTCTAGTGAGTCCTTTCCAGATGGGTTCATCCATTAGGCCAAAATACCCTGAAAGCAGGTTCTGTGTCTAACTCATTTCCAAATTCTCACATCAAGCACTGTGCTTTGCCCATGATAGGTACTAACTCTTTTCCCTAAGCTTATTTTTCTTCATTTCACTTTACCAAACCAACCCAGAATTGTGCCTTCAATGAGCTACTAAACTAACTCTGGAGTAGCCTGTCTTTGGAGTTCTCGTTATGTGAGAAAAATAAACTTACTTTTAATCACATTCTGTTACTTGTGGCCAAAGTGGTCTAACTGATGCACGCATCACTAAGAACAACATCCCCAACTTACATAGTAAGGTAGTCCTTTGCAGTCATGTTTGTATAATGTGACCTTGTCCTAGTCATGGCTGATCAGACCAGTAGTGAACATGTGACCCAAATTTAGGCCAATCTAATTCTCTCTCCTGGGACTTTAGAAGTGGAAACAACTGATTCTGGTAAGGCTCTCAAGGGCACTTTTACCAGGACTCGATATAAAGCTGGAGCTTTATAAGCAGATAAAGTCAGTCTCCTCAGGGAGAAAAATGATACAGATGAGCAGAGAGACCCATGAGTGGGAGACAATAAGGCCCCTGAGAGATGCAGAAAGAGCAAACTCAGGCCTTGAAAAGCTTTCTACTGTCTGGTCCTAGAGCATCTCAATCCTCAGTTATAATTCTGCCCTTTACAGTTTAAGTTAGAGTGGATTTCTGTTTGATCAAGGCAGACCTCCAGAACCGAACTTCACCTACATAAAAATCAAAACAAAAAAAAACAGAGGCCAAAGCCAACATATTAAAATATTTTCTCATGCCATGACAGATACAAACTCAGCTAACTTTTATGAGGCTCTTAGGCAATTGTGCTGGACATAATCCTAAGCTCTTTTTACATTTTAGATTCATGTTCTTATTTATTTAATGTTCATTATAGTTCTTTGGGATATAAATTATCATCTCATTTCACAACTGAGGAAAGTGAAGCAGACAGACACAATGAGTGGTTGAAGGACACAGACCTCTTATAGGCAGTTGAGGATTCTAAATGCTCTTTATCACCACAATCCTATGATGCCCTAAATATCACAGATGTTCAATAAATATCTACTGAAAAATGAACACAAATATTCTACTTTAATCCATAATTCTAGGTCTTAATGTTTCCATATTACCAACCTGTTGCATATTGGGCTTGACTTGAAATTTCACTGGGATTAGGAATGCCAAGGGAAGTTTCTGCCTTCTCAATGACATTTGAAATACCTTGTCCTAATGAGAAAATTGATAACATTTTACATTCAGTTATTTGCTTTTAGTCACCAAACTGAAGAAACAAATCAAAAATCAAACATGTACATTTTTAAAATTATTACAAACCCAAGATGAGTTTTTTTTTTAACCATATATAACAAATCCTTAGGCTATAAGCTCTCCCCTCACAGAAAAATAAAGTAAAATTGTTTCATGTTTTAGGTCATCACCAAGGAGTAGTTTTATATTAACAATTCCTAGACCTCAACCTTTTAATGAGGAAATGCTACAAACTCTAGTGACAGTATTAATCAGCTCACCATTACTTAAGCATCCTTAAACTAAAAAGCCTTTGAGTAAACACTAAAGAAGAAATATTAACATTTATTTCAACACATATCTGTAGCAAAATGTACACAAAAACTGATAAAATGACTCATGACCTTACCTACGGTGGCTACTGTAGCTGAGGCTGAAGAGAGTAAAGATTTGCCCCAGCTGCCCCAATAGCCCCATCCAGTCTGAGGGACATCTTTGGAAACAGTCTCCTAATTGTTCTCAGTAGGCAGGGAAAAAAAGGCAAAAGAAAATGGAAAAATTAGTGGCAAATCAGAGTATACAGACAAGGTATCTAATTATTAGTCAAATGTAGAGGTGACAAATACATATTATTTTTTAAAGCAATCCCGTTTAATAATTACTACAAGACATAGTCTGGAATAGCCATGAAGAAAGCCACAGAACATTACAGAGCTCCATTGCTTGAAGATCCAAATTTTGTGAGAAGTTATTATAAATGGAAGAAAATTGACCTAAAACATCCTGAAGAACAGAGTTTAAAGGTTACGCTTGTATGCCTTGGCTTAATAGAGAAAATAATAGGCCTCACAAAACCAGTCGCTCAACTGAAAGACTTTATCTCTACTCAACTCCAGATCAAACTTCTTGAGTCACCAACTGAAACAAATTTTGTCACAAAAATCAATATAACAGAGTGGAGTTGGAAGAATGAAACTTCACCAGAAGATGAAGCCATTGATAGTTCATGGGAAGAAGTAGATTATCTGCTCACCTGGGCCAACATTCTCAATACAAATATCTTAAAAGATTAAGCCTATACTCCAGGAGTCAAAAAATAAACAGCCACAACCACATCTTGAATTGATGGAGTACCTTTTGGGAAACTCTCAGAACTTGGGATCGAGTCTTTTCAAATTGATCTCATTGTCCCATTGTTGTGCTACTGTCATCCACAATTATGTTTCAAACCTCTCACTCCTGTCTTTTCCTATCTGCCTGTAGTGTCCCCTTCAGTATTTCCTGTAGAACAGGTATCTTGCTCACAAACTCTGTCATTGTCTATTTGTCAGAGAATATTTTAAACTGTCCCTCATATCTGAAGGACAGTTTTGCAGGATATAGGATTCTTAGCTGGCGGTTTTTCTCTTTCAGTATCTTAAATGTATCACACCACCTCCTTCTTGCCTCCACGGTTTCTACTGAGAAATCCACACATAGTCTTATTAAGCTTCCACTGTATGTGAAAGATAGCTTTTCTCTTGCTGCTTTCAGGGTTCTCTCTGTGTCTTTGATGTTTGATAATCTGATTATTAAGTGTCTTGGCGTAGGTCTATTCAGATCTATTCTGTTTGTGGTACGCTGCGCTTCTTGGATCTGTAATTTTATGTCTTTCATAACAGATGAGAAATTTTCATTGATTATTTCCTTTATTATTGCTTCTGCCCTTTTCCCATCTCTTCGCCTTCTGGGACACCCATGATACGTACATTCATGCATTTCATATTGTCATTCAATTCCCTGAGATGTTGCTCATTTTTCCATTCTTTTTCCTGTCTGTTCTTTTGTGTGTGTCTTGTCATCCAGTTCCTGAGTGTTTTCTTCTGCCTCTTGAACTCTGCTGTTGTATGTCTCCATTGTGTTTTTCATCTCCTGTGTTGTGCCTTTCATTTCCATAGATTCTGCCATTAGTTTTTTCAGACTTTCAATTTCTACCTTATGTTTGCCCAGTATTTTCTTTATAACCTTCTTCTCTTTTGCCATATTTTCCCTGAACTCATTGATTTGGTTTTTTATTTGATTCAGCATATTTCTTTTGAAAATCTTTAATTGACTGTTCCATTAAAGTGAAACAATATCTCAACTGTATTTTGATTGAGGTGTAAGATTATTCCTTTGACTGGGCCATATCTCCGTCCTTTCCAGTGTAGTTTGCAGTCTTCTGTTGTCTAGGCATCTGGCTTCCCCGGTTACCCCAATCAGATTTTCCCATATCAGAATGGGTTCAGGTCTCAGAATGGGGTTATATTCAGTTTCAAGTTTCCCTGAGGGTGCGTCTTAGAAATTAAGACTTTCCTGTGAGGTCTCCAGCTGCTGTGGCTTTCCTAACCTGCCCAGCAGGTAGCACCTGTTCAGCCTGTCACTCCTGACTGGTGTAAGGAGGTGTGGCCCCTTTAATCCTTAACTTAGGTTGTTTCTGTTTTGACTATTTTCTGCCAGGCCCTGGGGTCTGAGTTCTGAGGAGAGGGCAGGCCCTTGAGCTGGGCCCCATCTCCTTCCTCTTAGGGAAAATACACCCCCCCCCCCCAAGGAGCTAGCTTCCGCATTTCAAATAGTTTCTTTGTCTCTCTGACTCTGTCAACTCCACCGGTCTGGGTCAGAGGGCTGTGAACTGAAAATGGCTGAGGCTCCACTGAGCCATTCAGTTTGAGAGAGAAAAAAAGGGAAAGAAAGCCCCCATTTCAGAGCCAGTCCACGGCCCCCCAATTTCGCCCATCAGTCAGATAGAGAACCTGGTCTTCTGGGCTCCCCCTCTCGGGGCACAGGTATTTTCCAGCTCTCTAAGGTCAGTTGCTAAAAGTCTCTGTATTTTTTTTCTTTTTTTAATTAATTTTATTTCCTCTCCATCAGCCCTACCTCCTCTCCACTGGGAGCAACCTCAGGGTACTTTGCTGCTTGTCTATGTTTGTTGCTTGTGTTCAGCAGTCCACATTTGTTAATCAAAACCCCAGTTGGAGACAGACTGAGCTATATTCGCTTGCTCCGAGAATGCTGCTTTCTCCCACAGCAAGGTCCTGCAGTTCAGCTGGCTGTCGGGGGAGGGGGCTCCCAGCATGTTTCCGCAGTTTTTACTTACAGATTTTATGCTGCAATCTCAGCCTTTCCACCCAATCCAGGTTGGTGTACAATGCGTGGACAGTCACGGTTGTCCCCCAGCAGCTGTTCCAGATTATTTACTAGTTGTTCCTGGTTGTTTATTGACAAATACATATTTGACTAAAGCAATGTATTGTTTAACTTATAAATGCATGTTACCAGCATGTAAATATCACATAGCAAAAGAAAGTACTTACAAATGCATTTATAGAACTGAAAAAATTGAGTTTTATGTTTGTAAAGTCAAATAAATAGGTGCAATACTGAATTGAAACTAATTCAAAATTCTTCTAACCCCAACAATGTTTAACCCCAATACTTTAAGAGATACTCTACTTTGCCTGCAGCCTGTGGTACCTCAACAGGGAGAACTTCTGAAGTCTCAAGATCAATGGGAGGTTTGGCCTCTGGTCTTTTCCGAGTGGATGCAACAGGTTCTGATTTACTCTCTGGCTTGGCGCTTTGGTCAACAGACTCAGAATTCTTGGCTGGCTCACAGTTCCCATCTTCAAAGATGGGGGTTGCTTCAGTTACCACTGGAGTCTCAGTATCATCTTTATCCGACATGATTAGAACATTGCCTGGTAAAATAAAAGCCCTATATTTATACAGGCTCTTTTGGTATAAATGTTTTTTTTTTTAATTTTTTAGTTTGAGACTATTGTAGATTCACATACAGATAAAAGAAATAATACAGAGAGATCCCATTTACCCTTCACCCAGTTTCCCCTAATGGAAACATCTTGTAGTTCACCAGGAAACTAATACTGACACATTCCACCAGTCTGATTCAAATTTCACCAGTTTTACATGCACTCATTTGTGTATATGTATTTAGCTCTAGGAAATTTTATCACATGTATAAATTCATGTGTTCATCACAGTCAAGATACAGAAAAATTTAATCACAGCCTCAGTGATCCCTTGTGCTACATTTTTAGCCTCAACCATCTACTATCCCTCTCCCCAACTCATAGCCACCACTATTCTGTTCTCCACCTCTATAATTTTGCCATTTCAAGAATGCTATAAAAATGGAATGATACAGTATTTATTCTTTTGAGATTGACTCTTTTCACTCGGCATCACTCCCTCGAGATCCATCCTTTTTACTGCTGAGTAGTATTCCATGGTATGGGTGTATCACAGTTTGCTTAACTATTTACCTGTTGAAAGATATCTGGGCTGTTTCCAGTTTGGGTCTATTACAAATAAAGTGGCCATGAAAAAAGCTTCTGTATGAACATAAGCTTTCACTTGTCTGGGATAGAGGCTCAAGAGTATAACTACTGGGTCATATGGTAAGTGCATGTTTATTTTATAAGAAACTGCATACTCTTTTCCAGAGTGGCTGTCCTCTTTTACAAGCCCACCAGCAATTTATGAGTGATCAAGTTTCTCTGCATTCTCGCCAGCACTGGTTTTCACACTGTTTTCTATTTGAGCTATTCTGATGGGGGATGGGAGAAGGTGATCTTTCCTTATGGTTTTAAGTTGCATTTCCCTAATGGCTACTGATGTAGAGCATTTTTCATGTGCCTATCTGCCATCCAAATAGCTTCTTCAATGAGATACCTATTTGAATTTTTTGCCCTTTTCCTAATTGGATTGTTTGGGATTTTTTTGACTGTTGAGTTTTGAGAGCTCTTTATTTATTCCAGACACAAATCCTTTGTCAAATATGGGATTTGCAAATACCTTCTCCCAGTCTGTAGCTTGTCTTTTCATACTCTTCACAAGGTCTTTTGCATAGCAAAAATTTTTAATTGCAATGAGGTCCAAGTTATCAATTTTTTCTTTTATTGATTGTGCTTAAATAATTTATTATTAATCATTCCTACCTTAATTTTTCAGAGACATTAGGAAATTTAAGCCATTGTATAGTATTTATGTCAAGCCACCTTTTGAATGGCAATCATAACCAATTCAATGCTTTGGAAGTACAATTCTTTGGTACATTAAAGCCAAGATACTATTGGTTTTCTACAAAGAGCAGATACTGGTTTCCAGGATAACTCAAATATCACCAGGGGAGAAATAAATGTATCTTATACATACATACATACACACAGAGAGGCTTTAGGTATGTATAAACGCATGTTTTCAACTCTATATATACTGATATGCACTATGTTCAAGGTAGTGTACAGATAAAAACATGCATTAGATCCAATCTATGCCATCAAAATGTTTCTGATGTACTAAAAAAGAAAGACATTAACAACTAAGGTAGACTTGAAGAAGCACTACAACTGAGGTACACGCAAAAAGCTAAAAGAGCAGAGAGGAAGGAGAAAATGGTTAGAATCAGAGAATAAGAGTCATGGACAAAGTATTTAAAATAAGCTTACAGCAGTGGTCACAAACTTGGAATTTGAGTACCAAATGTAGCTTATACATGTTTTTATTTGGTCTGCACAGTGTTTACTCTTTTAAAAAATTAGTTGCCAATGTTTAAAAACCAGATTTCTTAAAAAAAAAAAAAAAAAAAAATTTCCAACTTCCCTTGTAAAACTGAAAAATCTGGCAACATTGGGCCTGCATTTGACCTACTAATAATTAGCTGGCATCAAACAGCTGCTGTGACCTTTAAAGGAGGCAGTGCTCTCCAGTTCCCCACAATTTCCCCCCAAATTCACTTCACTCATTTATGTCACCCGATTAGTCCCTGTAGCAACACCTGACTTAAAGGGTGTGTAGGATTTGGACAGATGAAGATGCCAATGAGAGAGTTCAAGGTTGTGGAAACAACACGTGGGAAAGCTCAAAGGCCTGAGGTGTGACAGTATGGGATATGGATAGATACCTGGTGTAGTCAATATGGCAGGAAGAAAAATAGTGGGGAGGTACAAGGCTAGAAAGGTAGATGTAGACACCACCAAGGAGCCTAGGCCATATGTGTATATGATAAACATACAATACGCATTCCTAGAACAGATAAAGAAAATCCAGGTAAACTACTCATAGTACCCAGGTACATGGAATTGTCAGTATTTAACGTTTTTGTAAGTTTTCCAGGTTTTCTGTAATAAGCATGTGAATCTTAATTTGAGGAGAAAGACTCCAATATCCGTAACATTAAAAAAAACATTAAAAATACGTGGGCTCAGTCATACTCTTCAAAAGTAAAAATGCATAAACTTACAGAAATTACATTCTCCCCTCATTTTATTTGGGAACTTCCAGCCCTCAGCTACCAAATGGAAGGTAGTATAGCTTAGTGGCTAGCAATGGCTCTGGAGTTAGGCTGACTTTCTTCTAACTCCGCACTGCAGTGATTGGTACAAAGTTAGTTTACCTATCTGCGTCTTGGTTTCCTCATCTAAAATGGAGCTATAGTATCTAATTGCCAGGGTTCTTATAAAGATTCAAGGGTGTGTGAGACGCTTGAAGCAATGACTGGCTCATAACCGCTCACAAGTTAACAGCTGCTATTAGTATTTGTGGTGGTAGTTGTTTATATTCCCATTATCATTACTAGCGCCTCTAGTGGCTCTAGGCGGACAAACGCCTTAAAGGCCTTCCACATACAAAGAACAGATCCAAAACGGGAGACCAGGTGTAAACATGCGCTCGTAACTATTTTTCTGGCTCTAATGACAAGAATTCCTCACAAAAAGAGTACTTCTATGAACAAACTGCTTTCCACACCCACCGCGTCCAGCCTTGAGGAACCCACCGCCCACTCCAGGCCGCTTCCCCCATCCCTCTCCTCCGCAATACCAGCAAGCAGGACCCAACCCAGAACCCCAGCACCCCTCCTGCCTCCTCCGGGAAGCCCCGACAGGATTCGGCAGCCTACCTCACCACTGCCGCCGCGGCGCCGCTCCTACTGCCCCGGAAGTACTCCTCCAGCACGGAGGCGACCTCACCCTCTCGAGAGCACTTCCTGGTCGAGCAGCCGCCCCCGCCGGAAGGAGCTCCGCGCCGGTTGGGTGAGTGTGGGTTCGGTCGGGACCGCTGTGGGTTTGGAGCTCCGGGCGCGGAGACGTGGGGCTGAGTTCGTGGGTCGGGGTCCTTCGTGAAGGAGGCTTGGGTATCCGTCGTCTTTTTGAAAGCCTAGGCCGCATTTACAGAGCGCCAGCTATCTCCTAGGCACTACACTGGGCGCTAGGGACACATCGGTGAAGCTGACCAAGGGCCCTGTTACCGACGACTGACATTCTAATGGACGAGGCAGCCCGTAAACAAGTTATCAAACAGTTATTTAAATGGTAGCAAGTGCTTTCAAGAAAATTAAACAGGGTGATATGACAAACGAAGTGAGGGAGTAAGCCATCTGAAGATCTAGAGAAGAGCATTCCAGGCAGAGGAAACTGCAGGTGCAAAGGCCATATTGTGGGAACAAACTTAGCGGGTTCAAAGAAAAGAAGAAAGGCCATTGTGGCTGGAGCAAAAGAGCAAGATGAGAATGAAGGGAGGTAAGGCAAGAGAAGGGCTGGGGCCAAATCCTATAGATTCTGTAAACCAGGAGACAAGGACTTGACTTTTATTTGCCAAGCAATGGAAAGCCGTTGGAGGTTTCTAAGCAGAAGAGTGACAGGCTCTCATTTATGACTAAGGTTACTCTTGATCTCTCATCAGAAATAAGCATCTCTTCAGTTGCCCTTGGTCAATGGGGATGCATAAAACCCAGACTGACAGAGCCAGAACGGCATTAGAGACATCTTCATTGTGCAGAAGTGAAAAACTTGAGTCCCAGGTAGGGGAAGAAACTTGCCCTTTTAAGAACTAAGGCCTTCTACTCCTTATAGTGTCTTCAAAAATACCGTCTTTATATATACATATAATTGTCACTTCCTAAAACCCTTCAGTGATTTTCCATTGCTTTTGATGGTGGTTCTCTAAATTTACATGCATCAGTATTACCTGGGAGCTTGTTTAAAATGTTTATTCCAAAAAACAAACAAACAAAAAAAATCGAATATAAGTGGATAATTTCCTCTTATTTTCTCTTGTAATGTAAAGTGTATTGAATTTGAGGTTTAAGAATGGAATCTTGGTAAGCCACTGTCTTAATCTTCTCATCTTTAAACTGCTGCTGATAATAATTCTAGCAGCAGTTCTCAAATTTTTTGGTCTTAGTACCCCTTTACATTTCTAAAACTTATTGAGAACCTCAGAGTTTTTATGTGGATTATATTTATCAATATTTACCATTTTAGGAATCAAAACAAAACTTTGAAAAATCAGTTATTCATTTAAAAATAATAGACTCATTACATGAAAATATAAACTTTTTTATGAAGGATGTTTTCCAAAACAAAAATAATTGAGAAGAATTACATTGTTTTACATTTTTACAAGTCTCCTTAATGTTTCACTTAATAGAAGATAGCTAGGTTCTCATATCTACTTCTGCATTCATTCTCTTGCAGTGTCACTCATCACGTGACTCACCTGGAAATTCACACAATTTCATGGGAGAATCAAAGTGAAAAAGGCAAATAATGTCCTAATATTATTGAGAAAATAGTTTTGAAAAAATTTCAGGGACCTTCCCCTTATATAGTATTGTCATGACCAGTCAAAAGAAATACGAACTTGATTTTGTAAGTCATTCAAAAATATGAATATTAAAAATGCAGACGCCAAAGTCTCACCCTTAGAGATCAGTGAATCAGAGTGGGGCCAAAAAATCTGTATCTTTAACCACTGATGGATTTTATTTGGGGGTTCCAAAAATCTGATTGAGAAATCAGTTATAGATCAAATTCTCCTCTAAAGTAAAGAAATTTGTGTTTCCTTATCTTCAAATCTCTCATTAACAGTGTCCAGAGCCTGAAACCGTGGAAAGTTTAAATTAGTAAGAAGAAAGAAGTTTGTATTAAGCACTCTTCTGACTACCAAGTTGATGAGTGTCTGAATTCAAAATGTTGAGCACAGCACTTTCCATAGGCAGCAGCCCAACACCAAGAACTGAGAAGGTTTTTAGACTGTCATCCCTTAGCTCACTGTTTTTTGAACAGGTAGATGACTGACAGAAGAGGAAAACTGTGATATGTCTTACAATAGAATATTCTCAGTATGCTAGAGAGCTGGCAGAAGAAAAAAAACTCAACTAAAATTAAGAGAGTGGAGGTGAGAGTGGAGGTGAGAAGGCTTCTTGAATAAGGTGAAATTAGGATTGGACCCTGTAGAGAAGGGGGAACTTCCACAAGAACATGTTGGTGGGGAAAGACAGGAAGTTACAAGCAAAAGGAACTAGAACCAGAATTTTAAGATGAAAAGTTATTTGAAGGGAATAGAGAGTAAAACAAGTATAGTTGGAGCTGTGAGCCATGGTAGGGAGACAGGACAAATTATAAGACTTAAGCGAAGAAAGGACTGATAAGGATAATCAGTGTGCAGATGAGGAAACTGAAGAACACAGAGAGCAGGTCCTAGCCAAATAGTGACAGAGGTGTCACTAAAAACCAAACTTGACTCCTAAATCCATATTTTGTTTCAGCAAGCAATTATTGAGCATACAGATATTGCTGGGCCCTGTCTAACTACTTCCATTCTGCCTTCTGAACCCATTCCTGGGGGATTTTGGATACCAAGCTGGAATTTGCAGCTTACCTCACGGGCATGGGAAATCACTGATAGATTTTAAAATTGTTATGACTTGCTTGAATTTGTGTTTAGGACCAATTCTGAGAAGGATAGTGTCAGAGGGGTAAGACTGGAGTTAAGGAAACCCATTTAGAAATTAAAGAAATAATGCCATACCAAAGTGAGGTAGAAGTACGGTCGTCTATGGCAGGGACAGTACGAGTTAATTAGAAAATATCTAGGAGGTGGAATAATAATAATAGCATTTATCATTTACCCACATTAGCTCATCTAAGCCTCACAAACACCCTATGAGTTGGTTAGTGTAAGCTAATCCTATTCACAGATAGGAAAACTAAGGCCAAGTGAGACCGTGGCCTCACCAAGGGTACAATCGGACACTCTGACTCAAGAGTTGGTGCTTTTAACCACTAAACCATGATGATTCTGTAATTTTGATCTTGCAAAACTGCTGTTGCTATCATCCAAGCTATGTAGAATGGACAAGTAGATCTGAAGATAAAAGTAAGAAATTCTATTTAAGTCATACTGAATTTGAGATACTGGTGGCTGTTTCAAACTTAAGAGAAATAAACTTGAGTGGTGAGATTATAAATCTAGCGTGTTGCATCTCTTGTCATTCACACCCAGTAAGCTATTCAGCAAATGCTTCTGACAATGAGGATAAAAATCACAAGTATACTTGAAACAATCCTAGATTTATAAAGATAAAATAGAAAAAAAAAAAAAAAAGGTGTTTACAGTGTGCCAGAAAACATGTTGAAGTTAGAACTGAGACTACCTTAATGCCACTTGACCAGGTTATGAGGTGCATGATGGCTCCAAGATGCTGTAGGCAGCATGAGGACCATTTCAATTAGAAACTTGTAAGAAAAGGACCTTCAAAACAGTGATTTCTGTTTTAATATTGCTAACCTTTTTTTAATTTACAGATCCATATAATAATGTTTGAGAATAAGCAGAACAGCTTTATATTTGTTCTTTGCAAAGGATAAGGGAGTGCTAACAATCTGCTTTTAATTTGCTTTTTCTCCCCCTTGCCAGTTTAGAGCACCACTTTGACCATTTGTATGCCAGATGTATGGGAACTCCTCCATTTTCCAAGTGTGGTAGTACAGGCAAAGATGAGTGACTGAGCTGTAAATCCAGCAGAGAGCACATTTAATTTAGAGAATGAAGCAATTAATATCCCACTGTAATTAGGGAGAGAAAAAAAAAAATACCGTCTAGGCATCAGTGCTTTCCTTCCCTTTGAATTATTCCAGAACTATTTCTGGAAACAGCAGTTTCCTCAGCCAGCTTAATATTGAGCCACCAGAACAGAAATCAACCACATTACTTCCTTATTTACTTCTGTTGAGAATTGGAGCAGAATGGAAATATTTCTTTTCACAGAAGTTGGCAGGAACAGCAACAAAGCAATCTGTTAGAGATGAGAGCTGTAGACTTTTTCTTTTTGTTTTAATAATTTAATCAAGAATCAGAATAGTTCTCTAGGGTAAAATCATCTACATTTTTGAGTGTTCATGATCCCAGCAAAGCTTACATTCTACTATACCTAAAAGGTGAAAAAGGAGTTGAATTAAACTGGAGTGTCTGAACAGAGTAAGATCTGTTATTCTTGCTAATGTCGAAGAAAGGCAATATAAAATTCAACTGAGAAACTTCATCCACAACATAGCAAATCCCTTTTCAGCTGTTTACAAGAAGGCAGCACTTTGATTTTCCTTTTTGAACTCTTCATTTTTTTTTTTTTTTTGCTTCAAATATCAGTTGCTGCATTGAGAATAGCAGGCATGAAATTATTATGGGAAGTCCCAAACTTAAAAATGAATGGTGTTCTTAAAATTCATAAATTCCTCTTTTTTTCTTTTGCCTTCACAGCACAATTATACTTCTCTTCAGCACTTCTCACTGTCTTATATGTTTATATATATAAGCTCTTGCCTTCCAGGCTAGTTTGTAAATTCCTGAGCACTGAAACAGGCTCTAGTTCACTAGACCATCTTTTTAGCACCCAATATGTCATCTTGTGCATGAAGGGCCCCGAGCTGTTTTGAAGTCATCAGGCCAGAATGAGTAGAATGGTTGTAATCAATGGAGTTTTTGTTGCAAGTAACAGAAAACTTACACTGACTTAAGAAAAGGGGAATTTGTATGAAATTAGTCAGGGGTATCCTTATCCCAAGTACAATTTGTTCTCTGCTTTGTTTTCTACTACTCTCACCTTGGACACACACCTTTGCTGGTGGTGTTTTCTCTCTCAACTCTTCAGTAGCCTCTAATCTGTACATGGGTTGTATCCCTTAGTAGCTCAGATTGGAAGTTCTTTGTGCTCAGGATAACCTTGGTATGCGAATGAAGTGCCCAAGCTGAGCTTCCTTTAATTCACTGGACATGGAAGGATATTACAGGACCTGTTGCTCTCCTGAAATAAAAGCAGTGTAGCAGGTTTCTAATGTACCACCTTTGGCCTAAGAGCAATTTAAGGGTGTTCAGTGTTTTTATACTCCCTGTCTTGTAGATTTCTCTAAACTTCTAGTAGAGGCAAATGGCTGGGCTCTGTACAGAATAGGAACCACAGATCTTGGCCACATAGGTGTTTTCTTTGCCACACTCCAGTGTGTAAAGAGGAGAGGTCTTGGAGATCCATGATGCGGATTGCCCTGTAGAAATAGCCACAGCCACAGTTCAGTCACTTTTGCTCTATCATTTTTCTCCTACCTAATCATTTCCCTAGTCGTGTCCTTATTCATACATATTTGTTCAGTCTTCATATTTGTGGTCTTACTTTTTGAATAAAATTGAAAAAAGATGCTTGTTTCTTTAAAAAAAAAATAAAGTTATATTGGAGCCAGGAAATAGTGTGCTTTTGGGAGCCAGAGCAATATGTGAGAGTCTCTTTTTCTCTCCCCCCACTATCCCTTCTCCCCTCTCTTTCTCTTTCCACAGTATGTATATAAATACTATCTTACTCAGACTTTGTTAACACTCCTATGAGGAAAGGTACGATTATTTTCCCCATTTTAAAGATGTGGGTACTGAAGCACAGAGAAATTAAATCATTTACAAAAGTTGCAAGACTGGTTGGAGTCAGAGCCAGGATTCAAATCCAGAAAATCTGGCTCCAGAGTCAGTACTCTGAACCTCTTTGCTACCCCACCTTCATCAGAGGCCAGTGATTATGCTGCTCCAGAATAAACTAAGTGCAGAATGGAATGTATTGGATCAAACAGTCTGGACGACCATTAGGCAGGGATATTGTAGAGGAACTTAGGAACTATATTAGTAGTCCCTGGGCATCAGTCCATAGACCAGTGCTCTCAAAATCACCCAGGGCCTCAATTAAAAGGCAGAAATTTGAAGGCACAAACCTTGAGATTATGATTTAGTAGGTCTCAGGACCTAGGAATCTCTTTTTCTAACAAGCTCTCCAGATGATTGTGATATCCAGCCTGGTTGGGAGACTATGACTTAGTGTGGTCTTTTATTCTTCTAGGAGAAGGTGGTAAAAAGAGACTTTGGGCGTTGGTGGTTGGTTTGAAGAATGCCTTTAGATAGTATGTTAGTTTCCCAGGAATTCAATATTTATTCCCATAATGAATAATTATGATCCCTGTTGCATAACATTCTTCAATTTACAAAGGTCCATCACATAATTTATCAAATTTCATTCCCAGATTTCATCATGGGACTTTACAAGAAGTAAAGCTAGACTTAGAAAAAGAAGTTGAAGATTTTCTTTGAGAGTCAGTGATTTAAAAGGGGAAGTCAAATTACCAGGACAATAATCATAATCTTAAAGACTCTTACACTGCAGTTTTATTTTTGATATTTTGCTCTTATAAATTTCTGACAGTCATCCTCTGTAGTTTTATATTTGCATTTCTACCAACTAGATACTTAAGAAGTAATTTTCTTAAATTACATCTTATAAGATTCTTTAAGATTATGATTATTGTCCTGGTAATTTGACTTCCCCTTTTAAATCACTGACTCTCAAAGAAAATCTTCAACTTCTTTTTCTAAGTCTAGCTTTACTTCTTGTAAAGTCCCATGATGAAATCTGGGAATGAAATTTGATAAATTTCATTGGATAAATCTTACATTGTAAGATGTAAATTTCTCCCATAGCTCATTTTACAGACATCGAGTTGGAAATTTGGTATTCTTATGAACTGTTAAATATACCATATTTTGTCTCTTGGTACTGGAGAAACGATTAAAGGAAAATTCTTTTTGACTAACATTCTTGCAAGAGGGAGGTTCTGTAGCCTCCGACATCAATAATTCTATTTATGCATGTGCAGTAAGTGCAATTTTCTTTCTAATGTTAAAACAAAAAAAAACTCAAATGCTGCATTATTTATATCTAATATATCTATATACTTGAATTACTCAAATTTTGAGCTTCATGGTTATGATTATGATGTACCATTTGATTTACATTATTGGTATAACAACAGATGGTAATGGTGCAAGTTGAAATGAAAGCTCATTAAACTAAATATTTTAGCCTGCATTGGCTCCCTGTTGCGTAAAATTTGTCAGAGTGAAATAGAACCATAGCATTTCAGATCTGGAAGAGTCCTTAGAGATTGTCTCATCCAGTCCCTCATTTAACAGATGAGAAAACAGAAGCCCAGAGAGAATGCTACTTGCTAAGGTCATATAGCTCATTAGTAGCAAAGTTAGGAACAGAATATAGGTCTCTTATTTCCCAATTCAGTGCAATTTCTTTCGTTTCGTTGTGAGACATTTAGGTGGTGTTCTCCCTATATATCGCTTTCATTCAACTTCCTGATGTTAGCACCACTTATTCTAATCAATTTCACATCTCTTTCACATTTCTAGAACATACATAGTTTCACCCCATTATGAGTCTTGGTCAGTAAAACTTCATATCTGGCTTTCTTTTAGGTTGGTCTCCTCACACATCTTTTAATCTTGAAGACTTCAGAATACATCTGGATCTACCACTTTTTCAGAAACTACAATACCAAGCAATAAATTTCCCACTGTGATCTTGTTATAGTAGAGAAGCTTTTGAGTTCTCCAAATTTAAACAAGATTTTCTTCCATTTTCCCATGAAGCCACATTGTGGTTTATTCACTTTAGTGGTGAGTGTTACTGTGCCAGCTGCTTTTGTTTTGGAAGATGTAGCCTTCAGCCAAATGGCCCCAGCAGGAGCAAATCATAGCTCTTACAATGCATCATTTCCTCCAAGCTTTGAACTCTCAGCGGGTTCCCACTCAGGTGATGATGTCATCATAGCCAAAGAGGGAACCAGTGTTTCAATAGAGTGTCTTCTCGCATTCAGCCACTATGAAGATATCCATTGGTACAACTCAAAAGGACAGCAACTGGATGGCAGAAGCAGAGGTAACTGTGCCAGGGTATAATTAATCAAGGTTACTCATTTCCTGTTAGTGCTGTTTTACTGATTTTATAGAGTATTCTACAAGAAATCTTGATGATACACTGTCTAGGTCAATAGTTAACAATTTTTAAAAGGCCCAGAGTGTTATACCTATCAGAAGAAGCAAAATAATTATAATAAGCCCTGTCCAGTGCACTTTTTTTTCTTTTCTGTACCTTAATTTACTTGAAAACTAGAGCATTTCTTTTGCATTTTTGTGTCTTAGTCTTAAAAATCACACAAGCATAATGGTTATGTGACCAAAGTCTTTTTTGAAAAATTTTTATTTTTGCTATTTGTGAACCTGTGAACGCATCTTAATCCAGATTACTGTCTCCTTAACCAGTATTCTGTTGAAAGACCTTTTTGATCAGTATTTGAGTTACAATACATCAAATAGAAATCATTATGAAAAGCCAGGAGAATAAAGATTATTTTCTGGGATCCCCACATGCTAACACTTTCAGAAAAGGCCTTATCTTTTTTGTTAGAAAAATAGCCTACACTTTTGAAAAATAAAAGATATTTAACTCTTCTTTATTAGGGGGAAAACAGAGAAGGAGCAAATAGTATTTCCTTCAGAAATATACACTTAACATTTTAACCTTCTACAAACAGAGTAACTGGTCACCAGTGGATTGAAGAGTTTGAATTGTTGAAAAGAACAGTCTGACCAAAATTTAAGTAACTCCAGTATATAAAGAGACCAAAGAAAAATAAGAGACCTTTCTAAAATACAATCAAAATACCAAATTTTTATTTAATCTGAACTTCAGTTATGCTGTCATGTCCAACAGGGCCTTCTGATTTTTTTTTTCTTTAGGGTTTTTACTATATTGTCCAATATAGTGCCACTAACCACATGTGGCTCTCAAGCACGTGAAATGTGGCAAGTCTGAATTGAGATGTGCTGTTAAATGTAAAATATACACAGAATGCAAAGCTTTAGTATGAAAAACGAATATAAAAACCTCATTATAATTTTTGTATGGATTATTTGTTGAAATAATTCTTTTTGCAATATTGGGCTAAATAAAATGTATTATTAATATTAATTTCACCTGTTACTTTTTTAAGATTTGTCTATTAGAACATATAAATTAAATATGTGATTTGCATTTGTGGCTTGGATTGTATTTCTAATGTACAGCACTGTTTTAGAGCCCAACTTCTACTCTTTTCCATAAAAATAATTAAGATGGGTCTGAGCTCTTGATATCTGCTCCCAGCATAGCTGGGGTTTCTTTATGAGTGTCATAGTAGCCTTTGAGACTATCCAAAAGCAGAAGCATTTCAGAGCATTGGTTCTTAAATACTAAATTTGTGACTGTTAAGAGACAAAAAATGCATAAGAATTATCTGTCACAGTATGGATTTCCAGGCACTACATTGGAGTTTCTGATTCAGGAGTTTGTATATATAACAAGTACTCTTCATAATTCTGATCTTTGATCCTGTTTTGAGAGAAACTGCTCAATAGAAATAGCATTAAAATGATAAGGGGTCTCCTCTTCCATCCTCAAGAACCTAGAAAACAGTTGTCAAAAAGATTTGAAAAGCTAAGCTAAACAAAGCTATGCCCAATGCTCTTGTTTTTTCCTCTCCTCCCTCATTCTTTGCCCTTCTACAACCCATACAGCCCTATTTTCCTTTCCACTCACTCAGTTACCTGGTTAGCACATATTTATTGAGCACTTAGTGTGGGGCAGGATTGCCCCTTTCTTCCTTATCTCACCCAGTCCGCCTTTTCAAGTGCCCTCTTCTTTTCTCCTCAGAATTTCATTCACCCAACTATATCACACTTTGTTCTAATCCTTCTTTTTGACATCTGTCATAGAATGAAATGAATTAGCAAAAACCAGGTTAAACCGGTGGTTCCCATCAGCTTGTTAAAAATAGAGACCTATTGAATCAGAATCTCTCAGAGTAGTGCCCAAAATGTGTATTTTGAACATGATGTGGGGTTCCACATTTGGGACTATTGAAATACTCCTACTCTTATCTTTTGAAGCTCTAGGATACCCTGATCAAACCTACTTGAGATTTGAATTATTTAATCAGTCTGATCAATAGAGACAGTTACAGACTGACTGCATAAACAAAGCCTTGGGTTAGGATGAGACTAACCAAGTGGAATGGCAGTTTCATTTTCCTAGTTTGCCTTTATTTTGGAAACCACTAACATCTATCATTGATGCTTTCAGCAGCAACTCAGGAAAATTGTATTAAATTTTATGAATCTCGAGAGGAATTTAAAGAGCATGTCAGTCTAGTATAAGGTTCATAAATCTTGAGCTATTATCAGCAAGTGAGCCAGAGAGTTTTAGATTGTGGTTGTAGTACAGTGGTTGATGAGTGGAGTCTTTAGTTCATAATATCTTGGATTCATAGAGTGTCCTTTTCATAGCCCCAAGTTTATATATCAGAAGCTTATGGAACGATGACTATATTCATAGTTAAATATTTTCCTCTTCTTTTTGCATTAGTGAAGTGATGGCTCTGAAATCTAATATAGAACATAGATAAATTGTGTTATTGATAAAAATGGACACAATCCAGAGTTCTTACTAATTTATGTGCTGCTTAAAACTATGCAGAACCCTGGAATGTCAGGAATGAAAGAGGTCTTGTAGAGCAGGCAAGCAGGAGATCCTTAGCAGTCACCCAGCCTCCCCTGGGATACCACCTCAAGCCATTGGAACTCACACCCAGACCCCAGATTAGCCCATCCATCCCATCTTTAAATGGCTTTCGTAGTTAAAGCACAGAGTACTCTGGAAATTTACCACGAAGTGAGAATTGTGCAGGCAGACCCAAGTTATTAAAAGATGTTGAAGCAGGGTAGGTGGTCAATATGCTACACTTTTGTGTATATGTTCCCTGAACAAAGATACTTTCATGTATGGAAAAGAGATAGCATGTATTAGGTTAAAACAGAAGCCTAGGCATCTTAAGGACAACTTTATTCTCTTTGCCAAGCTGTTCATTTACACTGACTCCTGAGACATCTTTTGACTTGTGTTTCAGTTAACTTTTGCCAGAAAACCATGATCATCATCAACAGGACTTTCCTAACAAAACAAATTTCTTTGTGCAAGGCATGCCAGATTAGCCAATTATTAACTGAATGAGTGCATTTAATTGCTAGGTTTTTAAAAAATAACTTGTTTCTTATTATATAAATGTAATCAATTATGGAAAATGAACAAACATAATTAAATAAAAAGAAGAAAATTAAAATTACTCATAACCCTTCCCTCTAGAAATAACTATTGTTGTTTTGTTGTTACTTGTTTTGTTTTTTGATGCGTATCCTTCTAGTGTATGAAAATATAGAATTAGAAATGCCTGTTTAGACATATGCACATACATGTAAACATTTTTTTAAAAGATTAGTCATTTACCATACTGACAGTATACCTTTGTCCCTGAAAGGCTTTTTACATCTAGCAGTAAAAAGGTAGCTATGATAATTAGTGTCAAGAAGGAAGATCTTGATTTCCTTTTTAAGTTCTCAGCTAATTAGATTCTATCTCTGACATTATAATCTGCCCTTTCTTACATGATTTAGACAAATAGTAGAACCTAACAGATGAGTTAAAGAAGTTTCACGAAGAGATGGAATATTAATAAGGCAATAGCATGTTTAGTAATATTCTTTGTGCTATAATTTTGTTTTTTTTATTTCTGTTGGATTATCAGGTGGAAAATGGTTGGTTTCTGATAACTTCCTGAATATCACCAGCATAGCCTTTGATGACCGTGGGCTCTATACATGCTTTGTTACTTCTCCAATTCGTGCCTCCTACTCTGTCACCCTACGCGTTATCTTCACCTCGGGAGACATGAGTATCTACTACATGATCGTTTGCCTGATTGCCTTTACAATCACTCTCATCTTGAATGTCACACGGCTGTGCATGATGAGTAGCCATCTTCGCAAAACTGAGAAGGCCATCAATGAATTCTTCAGAACTGAAGGGGCTGAGAAACTTCAGAAGGCCTTTGAGATTGCAAAACGCATCCCCATCATCACTTCAGCCAAGACTCTGGAGCTTGCTAAAGTCACACAGTTTAAAACCATGGAGTTTGCTCGTTACATTGAAGAACTGGCTAGAAGTGTTCCTCTTCCACCTCTTATTCTAAACTGCCGGGCCTTTGTTGAGGAGATGTTTGAGGCTGTGCGAGTTGATGACCCTGATGACATGGGAGAAAGAATTAAAGACAGACCTGCCTTGAATGCTCAAGGTGGCATCTATGTCATTAACCCAGAGATGGGACGGAGTAATTCACCAGGAGGAGATTCAGATGATGGTTCTCTCAATGAACAAGGCAAGGAGATAGCTGTCCAGGTTTCCGTCCACCTTCAGTCAGAGACCAAAAGTATTGATACAGATTCTCAAGATGGAAGTCATTTCAGCCCCCCTGATGATGTAGGTTCTGCTGAATCCAACTACAAAGATGGGGCATATGAAAACTGCCAGCTGTGAGCTATCCCAGTGCCTACAAAAAAACAGCTCTCAGAAAAAGAACCTATTTCTTGAAGGAAATAGCATTTTTAGCACAAGGTGACTGGGGTTTTCCCCTTATTAATAGCACATCAGCACATGAATTGCCAAAATCCTTGTAAAAACGCAGTGTTTTTCCTGTCTGACATTTCTTAGTCCTATTCCCCAAGCTCGATTAAGTGATAGATGTTAAGATTTAAAGAAACCTGAGAAGTAAACATGATGGGAAATGTACCAAACTAAGAAGCTCTGCTTCTGATCATGATCCTTCCATTGGATAGGTCCAACACTTACCTAGAGGCCTCAGTCTTCCCATCAATGAGAGATTTGTATTATATACAAATGGAAAGTCATTTCCGGCCCTGTAATTTCTCACTCATCTCCTTTAAACCACCAAAATATTCAGCACATTTCAGAGTAAACCCTTCCCTAGACTTTTAGTCCCCTTTTATGGAAAGGACCAAGTTGAGACTTTATTCTGTGATTTAGGGTTCCACACTAGTACCATAATGTATAGAGGTGTGGGTGCTTTCTTACTGTTTTGCCTTGTGGAGTGTGCAATTGAAAGTGTTAGGATGAATCTTTTCAATGTAGTATGTATCTCTATTGTTATGCAGATATCAGAGAGCCAACTCTTCATTAGCAAACTATTTTCCATGAGTAAATTGATCCTGTTTGGAGATATATCATGTCTAGTTAATTTACTGAGGTATCATTCAGTTCATTGAAGCTGTCAGTGATTTCCCAAGTGGTCTCCCAAAGTGAGCAGTTGGTTCCTAAGGAATAATGTTTCCAATGCCTTCAGAATGAGAAACAATGTCAAATTCTCTATCTCTGGCAAATCATGGATTTTGACATCTGTTGGTAGAATTTCTCAGGCTTTCCCCTTTATTAAAAGTACTAGGCTGTGTAAGTGGGTTCTGTATTTGGGATCCCATTCCAGGGAAAATCCCAGAGCTGGATTCCTTTTTAGACCTGTCAATCCTCTTGCCCTCTGTGGTCTTAAATATGGTGCTAAAGGTCGCATGCCTCCTCATCTTGTTTGGTTTGTTTGTATTTTTGTTGAAGTTGTTTTTATTTTTGCGTACTTCAGATACAGGATACTGAGCTAGGGCTGCTTTTGTGATCTTTCTGAGAAGTCAGTACCTGACATAAGATTAGGTTATAGTGTGTGGTATATTACTCTTTCTATATAAATGGTCTAAACATAAAGGGAGAAAAATTATGGATGATGCCACCTGGTTCAACTGTGTGTAATAAACACATAAGATAGCATTTCTTGCCTAGCCGAGATCTGATAAAATGGAATTGTAACTACTCTTGAGAATAATTTCTTTAGCTACAGGAACCTTGGTGCCATATAAATTTAAGAACTTGGCAGTGGAGCACTATTTGGTGCTTCACATTTCTTCATTTGGCTTCTGATTATTGACACATTACTTGAACTAGAGGTTCCTGAGGGAAATGTTCAGAGGAGGTTTTATCAAGAATTTAATTTAAGGTTTCAAATGGAGGAAGGCAGAAAATTCAAAGTGTGGCCAGATAGAACTCATGCCTCCCTTTGTCCAGGTTCAGAAGTAGTACATCTGCTCTGGATAGCACGAATGAATCCATGTGCAGTTTTATCAGATGGCATTACGGATAAAGATGATAATGCTGCCTTTTCTGTCTCAGGCAGTTTCCATGGAAACCTCCAGAGCCAAACAAAAGCTACCAATCACTTAGCTAAAGCTTGCTTTGGCTCATAGACATGTATTTCTTTAAGGAAATACATTTAGCTATGAGAGCAAGGGCTCTTGAACATACCCTAGATTATAGAGCACTTAAACCCTTCCCACAGTGTTGCTCTTGAAAAATTAAAAATTTTAAACATCCTTTTTCTGGGGTCCCTTGAATATTTCTTAGATTTTCAAAACCAATGTAGCAGGGTTTGTGTCATTTCTTAGAATGTAGTTTGGCACATTAATGAGTATAGTTTTACCCTCATACACTCATAATAGAAATGTGTTTGGAACCCTAAGGTAGATGCATTTAATGATCAAAGTTCTAGAAAGCAAGACTTTGGAAAAAAAAGAAGAAATAGGGGGAAAACATGTTTGAAAAATACTATATAATAATTAAATATAGGTTACTCCAGTGTATCCTGGATACATTATTATGGAAACATAACAGTGACTTAGTTTGGTGACCAAAGTAACTGATTAACTCTGAATGTTCTAGATTATGAAGCCATTGATGAGGGATTAAAGAAGGTCAAAATTTAATCAGAGTTGGTACTTTCTAAAGCTAGTTTCCAAGAGAAAGAAAACCATACTTGTTAATATTTTCTGTATCTAATATCATAATCTTAATTTATAGTTAACAGTTTATGTTATCTTTTTGTAAAATCCTTAACCTTTTGAACTTATACTACAGTCTAAAGTCTTGACAATAGCTGTGGTGTAAATATCCTTTTGTTAATCACTGATTTTATAGTTAGTAAAAAATGCCTTTACCCAATAAAATATATTTGAAATAGTTCTGTCATCTAAATGAGATGTAAATTTCATCTTGTATTGTGATTTATTTTCCCTATGAAATGAAATGGTAGCTTTGTGAAATAAATTTACCAAAAACAGACACTTAAAAATCTTTATAGATTTCTTCTTTTAGACAGGCATCTTTTGAGCTGATACCCACTTGAGTTTATAGGCAGTTTGATAAACCTGTCCTCAAAGTTGCATCTGTTATGATGGTTTAATTCTTGAGTCAGGCCCAGTGAGCATTTATATTTCTTAATGCCTACCTTAATAAGTATCTTAGGAGTTCCTGACCTGGAATGGTTGTAAGAAAGCACCTGGCTGCTTCTTTGCCTCACTTAACATGTGTTTTAAGGTCAATGCAGTGTCTGCACACAGTTTTCCCTTCCATTTTCTAGCTCCAGTGGGCCCCATCTGTCTAACCCTCAACACTGCCTGCATGTAGTGTCACCCTAGATGAGCTTTTATCTCCTGGCATGGGAGCATTGCATGCTTGTTGCTTGTTCCTAGAGTTTAGCCAGTTATGGGTGCTAGCCTTGTTCCACACACAAGTGGTTGTAATGCAAGTGCATTGTATTTCTTGAGTCACCAGTAAGAGAACACAATCTTTTCTAGAAGGGAATGTTGAAAATGCTCAGCCTTATACATAAACTCCTAGATTGTCATTAAAATACTTCATAAAAGTAAATGAGTGCTATTTGGTGTAGTTCAAATGATGTTTAAATGGTCAGCATTTTAATATGTGCATTATAATTTTGTCCTTTTAAAAAAAATGTCATACTTGAATGTAATTGATTAAATATAACATGGCAATTTCATTTGTCTGAAATGTTCATTTCATTTTTATGTGTGACAGAATTTGATGTTAATGATTTAAAACAGGAATAAATCTGAATTCAACTCAGATTCCACCATGGCAACCCACTTCAACTTTACAAAAATTTACTAAGCATCGATTTGTGTTTGATGCTATGAGCCATTCTGAAATGGGTGCTGTGGAAGCTGGATGTGGCCTGCTGCCTTTCCTTCAGACCCACAAATAAACCCTGTGCTTGGGACCAGATGTGTCATCCTGGCTCCTAGTAGGGGATGATAAATGTGAGTTGACTCCCTCCTTGGGACATCTCAGATAGAGTTCTGCACATCCCTTCCCTTTTTGCACTGAGCACATGTAAACATCTCTAAGTATGTAAGTTTTATGGCACTTGGCCCACCCCTGCTGCTACATCTCTTCCCAGTATGACAGAAACAGCATCATTCCACTATGGCACAAGAGGGGTGTGCATAGATCAGATCTCCTCCCTGGGTTGGCCATGGATTGGGACCTGCTGGCCATGGGGGACTGATGCCCAATAATGAAGTTTGCCTTACTCTGTCTCTTCTGTATGTGGGTAAATGTTTTTCCCTTAGAGCTTGTGCTAGTCATGCTTTTGCCGACAACCGTGACACCTGTATTGGAGTGGATTGACCTGTCTTAGGTGTCTCTCTTTCTGACCCACAGTTTGGTGCAGCAGGTAGGATGCTGACAGTCTGACAGTCACCCTACCCACAACAAGCGTACACTTAGCAGACCATCCTCCCTAGGCCCAAATATAGCAACTTCCCACTTCTAAAGAAAAACATTCCTAGCTGAGGCAAAGACAACAGCTTTAGCAAAGGCCCATAGATAAGAGGATCTGACACATGTTTTGGAGAACATGTGATTAACAAATCTGTAATGAGATTTGGCAGGTGAAAGGTGCAGCTCTGATAGAAGTGAAAGTCTGGATAATAGTATTAATACTATATAAAATATACTAATCATGTTTATAAAGATTGGTGATAGGAAATGGGCATGAAAACACAGGATATTGGGAGAAAGGAATAGGTGAGAGGTGTGATTCAATACTCAAATGCCACAGACTCCTTAGAAAGAAAACATAGCCCTACCTCTCTCTAGTGAAAGATCACAGAACTTGGACTCCTGATTCTACCACTAGCCTTGTAACCACGGGCAAGTGATTTCTTCTCTGGGCTCAGTAAAATGGAGTTGATAATACCTACATCACAGATCTAACAGGATTAAATATGGCAACATGTAAGCAAAGTACAGCAGTAGCACGCCATAGGGCCTAGTAATAGTTCAGCCAGAGTCGTGGACTTTGTTAGCAGCTATGTCCAACTGATAACTGTGCATTCATAGTCAACTAAAGATTCTTCCAGATCTCTCTTAAAATTGCATTTTGTCACATGCCATAGAAACACCCTATTATGGTGGCTTAACCTTAATAAGAGGTTTGTTTCTTGAATAACAGGAAGTTCAAAGGTAGGTAGTCCAAGGCTGGTGCAGGGGCACAAGATAGTCATCAAGGACTCAGACTCCTTCTAGATACCTATCCATCCTTAGCATGTGACTTTCATCCTGATGGTCATAAGATGTCTTCGGTTGGGTTCTCCCAGAAGCAATCCCTGAGACAAGTATTTGTGTGCAAGTAGTTCACTTGGGGGATGATCCCAGGAAGCAATGGTAGGGGAGTGGGGAAAGTGAGACAGGGAAGAGAAGAAGGCCAACACAGGGCACATTAATGAGTAGGTTACTGCTGTGGGCAACTGGTACTCAGCCCTGCTGGAGACATCAGGGAGGCAGTGTAGCTTATGCCTCAGAATTTTCCCATCTGAGGACCGAGGAGCTGGAGTAGTTAGCCACCAACTTCCATCTGTCGTTAGTTGAGGGCTGCTCCCAGAGCCATTAACTCCCTGGCACTTCCAGCCTGCCACATATGGACTGAGCATGTTCCTGCAGCCAGAGGAAACCTTTAGGTAAAGAGGCATCAGGGCTTTCAGTAGGAAGCCTGCGGTAAATATAGGAACCGTGATTGCGGAGGGAGAATAGGCAGAGTGCTGACATAACCTGCTGTGCAGGACAACTCTACCTCCCACTCAGGTCTTCATTCTAAGCAGGAAGAAGCGTAGAAGGTCAAAGGACAAAAGACACTTGCAGCTGAGTCTATACCTTTTTATCAAGAAAGCAATCACTTTCCTGAAGCCTTACCCAACTTGTGCTTGTTAGTGGCCAGAACTGGGTTACAAGGCTACTGTGGCTGCAAGAATGCCTGGGGAGGTGAATATGTGTGTTTTTAACCAGACACATTGCCCCAAGTTTGGATTCTGTTATTAATAAGGGGAAAATGGAAACTGTAGGCAACTGGTAATGTGCGACAAGGTCATCTTCACAAGAATTGCTGTAGCAAAATATGGTTCTGTAATGGATAAAATTGCAAGCCGTGTTCCTTGAAGATATTCACATGCACGAAGAAAGCAAGAATTAGAAGCAATAAAGTTTAGGTTAAGTCTTCAAGCTGTCATTCATATTGTCTCCAATACACATGGCTCCAACAGGAGACAGACAAGGGATTCTGTTGGGGCATAATTGGCCTATCTTAACCACTTTATTCATTAACAGATATTTACTGACCTGCTATGTGCCAAACATTCTTCCAGGAGCCAAGGACTCCACAGTGATGGGGAGTGCCTAGCAAGGTATATCTTTCATGAGGGTCAGGGAAGCCTTTCCAAAGAGGCCAATGAAGAGGAGACAGACATTTGAAGATCAGGAGAAGGGGCACTTCAGGCTGGATGCCAAGCAATGGCAGAGGCCCCAGGGCACAACAGGGTTGGCTGTAGGAGAAATAGAAGTCCTCTGTGGCTGAGGAGGGAGCAAGAGAAGCAGGTAGGGGCCAGAAAGATAGTTAAAAGTCTTCAAAGCTCTTTTTGGCCAGCCACAGAAATGCTAGAAGTACTTAATTTGGAAAAGGATATTTACATATTTAGGGGAAAGTTTGATCTTTCAGTGATACTATTAGTTTTCCTCTAAAGTCATGTAAAGCTGAAAAACTTTTGTGCTAATTTTCTTTAAGGAATTAAACTCCTTCAGAGTCCCTCAAATTCCAATCATGTTCTTGAGTTTTTGTGTTTTCACTGGAACTTATTGATTAGGAAATATATATGTAAATATGCATATGTCACTCCATCTGCCTGGAGGATCTGTGGCTGCTGGCAGCATGCTTATTCCTCCTGACAGTTGGAAACACTCTGCTTTGCCTCCCTCTCAGCTGTGTGAAAAGGAGGACTTAAGTGTCCTACATGATAATAAATCAGCCTTCAAGGGGTCTCCTTTGGATAGAAGAGCCAGCCTCCGGGAATTAGTTTGTCCCCAAGCAGAAGGGAAGTTCATCAGCAGGAACTCCCTCTGTGTGATGGTTTTGCAGAGTGAATTTCATTGCTCTGGGAAACTGCAGGCAGACAGCTGGACCATTCTTTAGGTTACTCCACCCACAGTCACTTGATCCCGTCAACACCTAAGGCCATGCCTTTTCATTCAATTTTTCAACAAATGTTTGTTGCACACAAACTGGGAACACTGCCAGGGACAAAACCAGAGGTGCCTGTGGGGAAGACAGATCCTATTCAAAGAGTCACACATAGGGTTTAGAATTTTTTTCTTAAAGAGTATTGGAAGAAATTATTCTATGTGAGCCTAGAGCAAAGGAGCCTGATCTAATCAGAGATCAAGGAAAAGAAGTGATGCTTGAAGCCATAAGCATTGCTTGAGGGGTTATGTTCCCAGCCCTGAGCCAGGGGCTATGGATTTAAGTCATGCATCCTACTTAGATGGAATTTACAAACCAATTGAAAAAAATAAGATGTTTCTACCATAAACCATCTGAAAAAGAGACTGTGTGTAATCAAGTGCTAAGTGGGTTAGCGCTAGATAATAAATGCAGATGGACTTAAAGATGAAAATTAAGAGTGAGTAGAGGGTGGGCAATACTTTGTGCAAGGCAGTGGAGGATGAATAAGCCATGGATAGGGAAGGAAAGATGTTCATCTGATCATAGAACTTGGAAATCTTCACCAATGCCCTGTTGTCTAAGCAGAAAATTTTTAAAAATCCAATTATCTCACCCTCCATGATCTGCTCCCAACCTGTCTTCTCAAAATGATCTTTTGAAGATTCCTCCACTCCCTTGGGAAATACCTTAACATATCATACCTTTTATACTGTAGTTACTCTCTCACACCAGTTTGTGAGCAACTTGAGGTTTGGCATCATGTGTTAGTCACCTATCTTTGTAGCCCCTTCTTGCAAAGGATAACACCTTTCTTATAAAAGAGACTCAATAAATGTTGGTGAATTTAATGGAATGGGTGGGATGAAATTGTTGTGCCATGGTGAATGGCCATGTCCACTGGTCAACGTGGGAGTGAGGGATGAGGGTGTGGGAGGTGTGGCTGCCCCTTCTCCCATAGCACTCTCTTCCTTAGTGACACTCACCCACTCCTGAAGTTTTAAATACCGTCTTCAAACTGAAGATTCCCAAATGTATATTCCACCTCCAAATGCTCCCTTCCAAACCTGTGGACACAACTGACACCTCCTGACTTAACATCTCCACCTGACCAGGCATTTCTAAAAGGCACCTCAAAAAGTGTCCAAAACAAAAGTTTTGATTCCCTTCCCTAATAACAGAAGAAAATATCAGTTTCTCCTTTACCCCAACCCCACCATCTTCTCACAATAAAAGGCACCAACATGGACTCGTTTCCTCAAGCCAAAAACCAGGGTCATCCTTGACTCCCTGTTGGCCTAACTGCCCACACCCAGTGGGTCAGCAAGCCCTGTTGCCCTGCTTCCACCTTTGTCCCCAGGCCATCCACTCACACTGCAACCAGAATGATCTTTTAAAAACATAAATCACATCATCATTCCCTACTTATAATCCACAGTGTTTCCCTGAAAGACCCTGTCTGATCTGGCTCCTTCCTGTGTCTCTGACTCATGCCCACCCCTCTTCCTTCATTCATTATATTTCCCAGCTACCCTGGCCTGCCTGCTCTTCCTCTAGCACACCAAGCCTGCTCCTAGAACATTTGGTCTGGCTGTTCCCTCTGACTAGAATGACGTTCCCTCAGATGTTCCCTTCACGGGCTTCTTCTTGTCATTCAGTGCTCAGCTCAGCCATCACCATTTCAGGGCAGCCTCACTGACCACATCAAAGAAGTCACTCCCCGAGTTGAGGTTAGGGTCAGGGTTAAATAACTATTTCATTTCTCTTTTATTTTTGTCATAGCGATTCTCACTATTTGATTGTATTAGTTAGGGTTCTCTAGGGAAACAGAACCAACAAGAGATATTCGTAAATATAAGATTTTATAAAAGTGTCTCTCACAACTGTGAGGATGCAGGAGTCCAAATTCCATAGGGCAGGATGCACGAGACCAAATTCCGTAGGGCAGACAGCGAACTGACAACTCTGAAGAAGGTGTTGGATGAACTCCCCAGGAGATGCTGGCTAGCTGAAAAAGAAATGAAGGTTCTCTTGTCTTCCTTAAAAGTCTTCAACTGATGGGATTAAATCCAGTGGATTGAATTCTCTTATTGCAGAAGATACACCCTTCATTGATGTAATCAGTCACAGGTACAGTCAATTGACTGATGATTTAATAAACCAGCCTTCTGGTTTATTAACCAGCCACAAATGTCCTGGCAGTAATGGTTAGACCAGTGCTTGCTTGACCAGACACCTGGGGACCATCACCTGGCCAAGTTGACATGAACCTAACCATCACATTGATATTAAGTTTCTTGTTTGTTTACTTGTCCATTGTCTATCTCCCCCATCTAGAACATCAGCTCCATGAACACAGGGGCCTTCTCTATCTTATTTCCTCTTACATTCCAAGCACCTTAAACAGAGCCTGGCATCAAGTTGACATTCACTAATGTGACTGATGTACTTGGGTGGATGAATACTGGGTAATTGTATGTAGTTCAAGAAATCATTTAGCAACTTTGCCTGATTTACCTCCTTAACTGATGAAGATGAAGGTGATAACACTACTTGCTTCTTCTGGAACACAAAGGAGGTGGTTAAGATAAATGATACGGCTGAAGGCTTTACTACTTATTATGAGAAAAACATTAGAGTGTACGGGCAAGGAGCCATTTAAAAGTGGCAATGACAAGCTAATAGAAAAAGAAATTCATTTGTTTTATTATCCGTGACTGAATAAGATGGGGAGGGGGAATGAAATGTACCCATTTGCAGTATAAAATTTCTCAAATGCAGCTTACATTAATTCAAAGTAGAGTAACTCTTTGTTTATCTGGCATCAATAGGTATTTCCCTGAAGTGGTTTTCTTCCAAGTAGCTAATGTCCCCATTGTAAGAAGACTTTTTTTTCATTTTGACCATTTTAATGGAAATAGTCTTCAAATGAATTTCAGTGCCAATTTCTCTGGCAGCACACAGAACCCAGCCTTTTGCCAATAAATCAGGGACATCATCATAAGCGTGTTATTATATTTGGGTATAAAATAGTATTAAGCTCTGAAACCACGGATGTGCAGCACTGTTATGCTTTGAGATCTCTTCTGTGTATTGTATAGTTTTTTTTTCTTTCCTCATTTATTTAATCAACAAGTATTTGTGGGACACTTTGCTTATACGAGGCAGGCTGCTGAGGACTGTACCCAGAGTGGTAAATGAGACGGATGTGGTCCCCGCCTTCCTGGAACCCACAGTCAGATGGGGAAGACAGACAATGATCAAGTAGGTACAAGCATGACAAGAGTCCCAAAAGCTTAATCTGGGGCTCAGAGAAGGGCTCCCCAAAGAAGTAGCCTATAAACTGATTGCTATGAAGGAGTAACTCAGGGGAAGAATGCTGCAGGCAGATGGAAAAACATGCAAAGGCCAGGAAAAGTGAGAACCAAGGTGTGTTTGAGCAGCCAAAAATCCCATACCAGCCTGGCTCCTGATGCTGCTGCAGCATCAGCCAGATTGCAGATTTGCTGTAAACCAAAGTGTTTCAATTTGCTAAAGCTGCCAGGATGCAATATACCAGAAATAAGTCGGCTTTTATAATGGGGATTTATTAACTTAAAAAGTACAGTTCTTAGGCCATGAAATTGCCCAATTCAAGGATATCAACAAGATGATACCTGGACTCTGAAAACAGGCTGCTGGCATCCGGGACTCCTCTGTCACATGGGAAAGCCCATGGCCAGTGTCTGCTGGTCCGTCACTCCTGGGTTTCACTGCTTTCAGCTTCTGGTTCCTCTCTTAGCTTCTGTGGGTCCTCTCTTAGCTTCTCCAGAGATTTTCCATATGAGCTCTCTGGTTTTTCCCGTGTCCTTTATCTTCTCATAAAGGACTTTAGTTAAAGAATTATGACTCACCTTGAATGGGCTGGGTCACAACTCAACTGAAACAACCTAACCAAAGATCCCACCCATAATAGCTCTACATCCACAGGAATGGATTAAAAGAACATGGCCTTTTCTGGGGTACTCACACACAAGGCTAGGAATTTAGTCTTCATTCTAAGAGCAAATTAAATGGTTGGAGGGGAGTGATGTGATCAACATTATACCTCAAAACATGTGTTAGAAGAAAATTATATAACCAATAAGCCAGTGCTTTCATGCTTATTTTTTGCTTTACACAAAGTTAAAGTAAGGGTGCCATACACAGTAATCCACCTTCCACAGACTGAGGAATCGGCAGGTGGTGCTCACAGGAATGGGGAGTACAAAAATTGAGAAGTGGTTATTTGGGTTTAAAAAGTGCAGGTTTTGGAAACCTCATTATTGGATTCCTATTACAATAATGTACATGTAAGAGCCCCAGTTCAATTCAGCTCAACATCATCTGAAACATCTACTGTATATCCAAAGCCTCAGGGGGAGTCTTTTGTTAGAAGGGAGAGCATGGTATACCCTTGGGCAAGTCCCTCCCCTCCCCCCCCCCCCCACCATGGACCTCCAGTTTCCCTCCTGTAGAATAAGACGGCATCTAAGAGAACCTAAGATGACAGCTAGTGAGATAGGGCAAAAAAACACCTCCATGAAAAATACTAGATAAAAACCAGAAAGTGACCCAGAACACCACTTTCAGAGTAGCACCAGCCAGACAAGGTCTGCTACATTCACAGGGAATGTGCGTTTGCTGAAACCAGGAATCTGCATTCTGAAAAGAGTGAGTGAGTAGGCTGAGTCCCTCGGCCACGCTGCAGTATGGGGAAACGGTGGGTTGGTGTTTGGAGATGGACTAGTTCTTTAAGAAGCCCAGGAGTAGCTGCAGGTATGCCGGGAGTGGGCTGGGCTAACGCCTCGGTGTCTGGTGTGGAGGATACCCCCTCCCACACCCACTGCTGATTATCTCAGGCCCAGGGGAGCAAAGAGGAGCCAAAAGGAGAAAAAAAACTCACAACTTGCAGCCATCTCCCTGGCAGGTGGGGTCACTCCTGCCCAGGGCTGAACCCACAGCACAGGGCTGCACCAAGAAACCCAGCGAGACAGGGAGTCTTTCCCACAGCACTGCTCACACGCCACAGTATCGGCCGTGGACAGTGGCCTTTAGTACACCCACGGCTGATTGTCCCGGAGCTGGAAGAGCAGAGCTATGTGGAAGGGGGAAGTTAACGTGTCCCATTCAACCACCTTTGAAGCAGGCTGGGAAAGTCCCTGCACAGCCCGGCGTCCCAGGGCTTCCCTGGAGGCCGGCGCTCACTTGTGACGTGGCACAGCCCTCCCCCCCTCAGCAGAGGTCCTGGAAGAGCACAGCAGGGAAGGGGGAACCACTCAGAAATCCCAGGGAACCTACACCAAATACCAAGGACTTCTGGGTCAGCGGCAGAGAACAGCCTTAAATCTCCAGGAACACCTGGGAGTTTTGATTATTAAAGCTGCCCTCCCTCCCTAACTGCTCAGACACACGCCCCTCATTCAGGGCGGACAGCATCAACAACACACCCAAATTAAGTGTACCAATTGAACCCCACAAGAATCAGATCCCCACACATCACAAAGTTGGGGAGAACTGATTTGAGGGGAATAGGTGACTCACGGATGCCATCTGCTGGTTACTTAGAGAACGTGTATGCCATCAAGCTGCAATTCTGACAAATTAAAGATCAACTAAAGCAAATGCCAAGAGGCCAAAAACAACAGAAAATCTTAAAGCATGTGATAAAACCAGACGATATGGAGAACCTGAACCCAAACACCCAAATCAAAAGATCAGAAGACACACAGTACTTGGTGCAATTAATCAAAGAACTACAGACAGGCAACGAGAGCATGGCACGGGATATAAAGGACATGAAGAAGAGCATGGCACAGGATATAAAAGACATAAAGAAGACCCTAGAAGACCATAAAGAAGACATTGCCAGAGTAAATTTAAAAAATAGAAGATCTTATGGAAATTAAAGAAACTGTAGGCCAAATTAAAAAGACTCTGGATACTCATAATACAAGATTAGAGGAAGTTGAACAACAACTCAGCCTCCTTGAGGATCACAGAACAGAAAATGAAAGAACAAAAGAAAGAATGGAGAAAAAAATTGAAAAAATCAAAATGGATCTCGGGGATATGATAGATAAAATAAAACATCCAAATTTAAAACTCATTGGTGTCCCAGAAGAGGAAGAGAAGGGTAAAGGTCTAGAAAGAGTATTCAAAGAAATTGTTGGGGAAAACTTCCTCAACCTTCTACACAATATAAACACACAAAGCAGTGAACTCCAAATAGAATAAATCCAAATAAACCCACTCCGAGACATGTTCTGATCAGACTCTCAAATACTGAAGAGAAGGAGCAAGTTCTGAAAGCAGTAAGAGGAAAGCAATTCACCACATACAAAGGAAACAATATAAGACTAAGTTGTGACTACTCAGCGGCCACCATGGAGGCGAGAAGGCAGTGGCATGACATAATTAAAATTCTGAGAGAGAAAAATTTCCAACCTAGAATACTTTATCCAGCAAAACTCTCCTTCAAATTTGAGGGAGAGCTTAAATTTTTCACAGACAAACAAATGCTGAGAGAGTTTGCTAATAAAAGACCTGCCCTACTTCAGATACTAAAGGGAGCCCTACCAACAGAAAAACAAAGGAAGGAGAGAGAGAGAGAGAGAATTTTAACAGACATATATAGAATATTACATCCCAGGTCACTGGGACACACATTCTTCTCTAGTGATCACGTATCTTTCTCCAGAATGGACCATAAGCTGGGACATAAAAACAAGCCTCAATAAAATAAAATAAAAAAATGAATTTGTTCAAAGCACATTCTCTGACCACAATGGAATACAAATAGAAGTCAATAACCATAAGAGACTTGGAGAATTCACAAACACCTGGAGGATAAAAATGAGGGGGAGATGTAAACATTCCCGGATAATCAAAAGCTGAGGGACTTCATCACCAGTAATCAGTCCTATAAGAAATGCTAAAGGGAGTTGAGCAGGCTGAAAGGAAGGGACACTAAACAATTGACTGAAACCACATGAAGAAATAAAGATTTCCAGTAAAGATCACATGGTAAATATAAATACCAATACTACTGTATTGTTGATTTATAACTCCACTATTTACTTCCTACAGGATCTAAAATACATGAACTGTAATGATAAATCAGTGGTTTTGGACTCAATGTAAAATATGTAATTTTTTACAAGAACTACATAAAGGTGGGGGAATGATGGAGTATAGGAACATAGTTTATGTGTCCTATTGAAGTTAAGTTGGTATCAAAGAAAAACAAAATTGTTATAGATTTAAGATGTTAAATTTAAGCCCCATGATAAACACAAAGAAAGTATCAGAATATGACCATAGAGATGAAAAGTAGAGTAGGGGTTCCGAGAAATGGAGGAAGGGGCAATGGGGAGTTAAGAAATGAGAGTAGGGTTTCTGTTTGCAGTGAAGGGAAACTTCTAGAAATGGATGGTGGGAAGGTGATGGCATTGCAACATTCTAAATGTGATTAATCCCACTAATGGAATGCTAGGGAGGGGGTGGAATGCAAAGATTTAGGCTATATATATGTTTCCAAAATTTAAAAAAAAAAAAAAAAAAAAAAGACAGCCTAAATAGATGACAACTAAATGCCAAGGATGATCCTGGATGGGATCTGAAGATGGAGGAGAGAAGGCTCAAAGGGACACAGATGGGACACAAGGAAAAAAAACGGAAATATAGAATGTAAGCTTTATATCAATGTTGAATTTCTTGAACTTCTTAGCTACGCTTAATGAGATTGCATAAAAGAATGTTCCTGTCCATGGGAAAGGTATATGTGAATTATATTGTTTGTTCAAAGATGTGTGCAGCTAGCTCTCATATGTTCAGAAGATAGAGCAATAGATGATGGATGATAGATAGGGAGGGAGGGAGGGAAAGAAAGAAACGGTGGTGTGACAGGAACCTAAAGGTGATGGATCGGGGTATCGGGGGAGGGGGGGTCGGGGTATGATGGAGTTCTGTGTATGGGGTTTGCACTGTTTTGCAACTGTTCCTGTAAGATTGAATTTACTTCAAAATAAAATTTATTAAATTAAAAAAAAAAGATGGCATCTGTGCCGGTTTGAGTGTATTGTGTCCTGCAAATGCCATTATCTTTGTGGTCTTGTGTGGGGCAGACGCTTGGGTGCTGGTTGGATTTGCTTGGAGTGTGCCCCACCCAGCTGTCAGTGATAATTTTGATGAGATGTTTCCATGGAGGCGTGGCCCCGCCCATTCAGGGTGGGCCCTTATCGGTGGAGCTATATAAATGAGCTGACTCGGGGGGAAGAAAGAGAATGCAGCTGGGAGTGATGTTTTGAAGAGAAGCAAGCTTGCTAGAAAGGAACGTCCTGGGAGAAAGCCGTTTTGAGGCCGGACCTTTGGAGCAGATACCAGCTGCCTTCCTAGCTAACAGAGGTTTTCCAGAGGCCATTGGCCATCCTCCGGTGAGGGTACCCGATTGCTGATGTGTTACCTTGGACACTTTGTGGCCTTAAGACTGTAATTGTGTAGTGAAATAAACCCCCATTTTATAAAAGCCTACCCATCTCTGGTGTTTTGCATTCTGCAGCATTAGCAAACTAGGACAGATTTTGGTACCGGAGAAGTGGGGTGCTTTTGCTGCTGAGTTTGCAAATACCAAACATGTTGGAACGGCTTTTTAAATGGATAAGGGGGAGTTTCTGGAAGAGTTGTGAGGAGCTTGATAGAAAAGGCCAAAACTGCTTTAAAGAGACTGTTTGTGGAAATATGGACTCTAAAGATACTTCTGATGAGGACTTGAGCAGAAATGATGTATGTGTTGTTGCAAACTGGAAGAAAGGTGATCCTTGTTTTAAAGTGGCACAAAATTTGGCAAAATTGAGTCCTGGTGTCAGATGGAAGGAAGAATCTGGAAGCAACAACCTGGAATACTTACCTGAGGAGATCTCCAGACTACGTGTGGAGGACATATCCTGGCTTCTCCTTGCAGCTTATAGTAAAATGCGAGCAGAGAGAGATAAACTTAGAACTGAACTCTTGGGTTCAAAGAAACCAGAAGTTGATGGCTTGGAAAATTACAGGCTTCCAGGGGGTGGAATCCCAGAAGCTACAGCCCAACGTGAGGATGTAACCAAACATGGAACCCAGCCGCCATTTCAGTACAAGCCAAGATTGGACTTAACTTTTGTTACTGAAATGATTTAAGTTTTTGTGATATTGTGATGAAATGAATATATTTTGTATTTGGAAAGATAATGTCATTTTGGGGTCCAGGGGATGGAATGTGCCGGTTTGAGTGTATTGTGTCCCCCAAATGCCATTATCTTTGTGGTCTTGTGTGGGGCAGACGCTTGGGTGCTGGTTGGATTTGCTTGGAGTGTGCCCCACCCAGCTGTCAGTGATAATTTTGATGAGATGTTTCCATGGAGGCGTGGCCCCGCCCATTCAGGGTGGGCCCTTATCGGTGGAGCTATATAAATGAGCTGACTGGGGGGAAGAAAGAGAATGCAGCTGGGAGTGATGTTTTGAAGAGAAGCAAGCTTGCTAGAAAGGAACGTCCTGGGAGAAAGCCGTTTTGAGGCCGGAGCTTTGGAGCAGGCGCCAGCTGCCTTCCCAGCTAACAGAGGTTTTCCGGAGGCCATTGGCCATCCTCCGGTGAGGGTACCCGATTGCTGAGGTGTTACCTTGGACGCTTTGTGGCCTTAAGATTGTAACTGTGTAGCGAAATAAACCCCCGTTTTATGAAAGCCAGTCCATCTCTGGTGTTTTGCATTCTGCAGCATTAGCAAACTAGGACAGCATCCAAGTTTTCCTTCCCTCTCTGGAATGCTGAGAAGCTCAGCAGGCTGGAGGTTCAAAGGGCAACTCCACCACATAACCTTGGTCAATTTACCTGAGCATCAGTTTATTCATCTGTGAAAACCCCTCATCAGATTGTTGTAAGGACTAAAACTCCTGGCAGAGAGAAAGCAATCAATAAATATTAAGGTCCATGGGTGATTTTATAGCTTAATATCTGATAACTCAGACCAGGCTACTAAACCAGAAGAAGGAATTTGGAAATTAATGTTGCCTTAAGAAAAAAAAAAAAAAAAGAGGCCCCTTATGAATTAAGAATTCATGTTACATATTAAAACATTCGGTATCCTTCTAAGACTTTGTAACATTTTGGGAAGCATTTTGTGCCATCCATCTGCCCAACATTTGTGCTCTGGAATATCTTTCCACTAACAGCTTGGCCAATCCTGTTTTGAATATGTTCAGTGCTGCTATCTCTGGTCTATTCTGAGCCTGTTATTAACCTGCACTTTCTTGTGTTGGTATGAATCCTGCTAAGCGCCAATTTTTTTCTTAGTTTCTGAGCATCAGTGCAGAAATAAGCTTGGGTGGTTTCTTGGCAATCTCTTTATAGACCCCTAAGATGTTAATAACAACTCACATACTCTTCATTTTTCTTATTGTTTTTAAATAACTGGGTTTTAAATTATACATTTAATACAAGCACATTGTTAAAAAAATATGAACAGCATAGAATGTTTTTGTAAAAACATATATATATATGAAAATATAAATTTTTTCCTTGTCTTTGAACCCTTGCTCCCTAGTAATACTCCCCATATATTAGCAGTATTTTAAACATTCTTCAAGAAATTTTTTCCTCCCTCCTTCCCTTTTGTTTCTATATATATTCTATATGACTGTATTTATTTTATACAAGAGTACATTTTCCTTCTTTCTTGCCTTCTTCCATATATATACTTGAAGTATTTATTTTCACAAATGCAATCATACTGTTCAGATTCTTTATCTTGGATACCAGTACTTATAGATCTGCTGCATTCTTTTTAGTGGTTTTCTGGCATTCTGCTAATGAAATGTCCTATTTAATCAATCCCTATTGATGAACATTTTAGATGTTTGCAATTTTTACTTTAATAAACAGTTCTGTGACAAACATCTTGGGGCATATGTTTTTGCAGTTTTGAGGAACTTTATCTGTAAGATAAATTCCTAGAAGTTTTAAAACTCAAAATAATATCCTCCTCCATGTTCATCAAGGCATCAACATGTCACTAAAAGAACTCCTTCCAGGGCTAGTAGCTGCCTTAATGGACTATGCAGGTACAATCAATACCTTGAAAGGTATCATTAATCTTATTGTGAAGATTGGTAATAATGTAGCAAAGTGCTTAACAAGTATCTGGTACACCTTAGTTGCCCAGTAAATGGTAGCTGTGTATTATGTTGCTTTATCCTCGAGAACCAACCAGTCAAGTATTCATCGCTAAGGCCTAAGGCTAAATACAACTAGAGTCAATCGGTTAGTATCATAATAGTAAATTTTAAGTAGTCCTATTTTCAGGAAACTCAACCATTTACTTAAGAGAACTGTCCAATGGGACAGGAATGTCCTTTTAAGGTAGTAAAGGAAAACCTACAAAGCATTGTGTTTCAATATTAGAAATTTTCTTTGGTTAAATCTGAGAAGCCTTGACATTTTCAACAACAACAAATCAATCAGTAGCTGGTAGGTGCTAACCTGAGCATCTGGAGAGAAGGAATTGCCAACTTAAAATTGTATTGCGTCTAATTTTAACAAGCCATGAGAATATTATTCAAAGGAATCTTGAGCTGGAGATGAGGCATTTGAGTTCTATCCATTCATTCATTCAACAAATGTTCATTGAGCACCTGTAACTCACATACTCTCCAGGCAGGCTTCCAGGTGCAGGGATACATGATGAGCCAATCAGATAGCATGCAATTAAATAGCCACATAACCTTGGGCAAGCCTCTTGCCCTTCCTGGACTTTGCTTTCCACGTCTTTAAAATAAGCTGGCTGAACTACTTGATCTTCAAGGATCCTCCCAGTTGTATTATCCTGTGACTGTCCACGATGTGTTCTCAATTCAGTACAGCACTAATTGATGTTCATGGCACATGGGAGTGCTACAAAATCCTTCATGGGTGTGCTGCCAAGTTCTGACCAATGGGTACTATTTCCTTTTGCTTCTGCTGAGGAGGATATGGACAAGTACAGAAGTGTCTGTCAGCAATGTTGAGCTGGAGGGGTCCTGCAGCCTAATACAGGACGAAGCATGATTGTGAGGAAGAGGTAGGGAGTTTATCTGAGAATCAAGGCTGCAAATAAAGGAAGGGGTGTTTATTGGAACCAGTGAGACCTGTGCCTTGCAGATAGGTGAGAAAGTTCCAGCTTGGCAGGTTGAGTACCCAGGATGTTCTGGGTAGTAAACAGTCCAACACAACACCAACACCATGTTGGGGTGACAGAGTAAACAGTGAGATAACTGTGGAAGCTTTTCTAGACACTGGACAATTTTATAACATAGTGCTGTAGTCAAGATGACTTTTAGCTGATGGTTGATTTCTCTGGTGTTATGTTTAGTCATTCCATCCCTTCTAGCTGAGTACTAACAATCCAGATATTTTAAAAAGAAATCCCACACGCGGGAAGGATGATGTCTGGGCTGGGCAGAGCAAGTGGTCAAGGGCTCTAGGTCAGGAGGCCATTCCAGGGTGGAGTCTCTGCTCTCCCATCTTATTGGATATGCCTCTTTGGGAATGTTAGATCATTTTTCAGAGTGCAGGCTCTCTCATCTATAAATTGGGATAATAATTGAACCTCCTCTAAGGATTGCGGGGTAGGGGGGGGAGGAAATGTTGTGAGGAAAATAATTCATGTACAATGTTAAACACAGTGTCTGGAGCATAAAAATATGCTTAATAAATATTTTTATTACTAAAATATCTACTGATTTTTCCTGCACTGGAGAATCTTTCCTAATTGAGTTATAAACATGCTGTTATTTCTCCCACATTAAAAAAAAAAAAAGCCCTTTCTCGACCCTATTCTCCTCCAACTATCTCACTTCATAGCAAAATTTCTCAAAAGTGTTGTTTATATCTGTATGAGTCAGGGTTATCTAGGGAAACAGAACCAACAGGAGATATCTGCAAATATGAGATTTATAGAAGTGTCTCATGCAACTGTGGAGATGCACCAGTCCAAATTCTGTAGGGCAGGCTGCAAGCTGGCAATTCCAATGAAGCTTTTCAATGAACTCCTCAGGAGAGGCTGGCTGGCTGAAGAAGAAATGAAAGTTCTCTCTTCTCTCTTAAAAGTCTTCAATTGATTGGATTAAATCCAACTGACAGTATTCTCTCACTGTAGAAAACCCTCCTTTAGTTGATCATAGATATAATCAGCTACAGATGCAATCAATTGACTGATGATTTAATAATCCAGCCTTCTGGTTTATTAACCAGCCACAAAATGTCCTTCCAGTAATGGTTTAGGCCAGTGTTTGCTTGACCAGATAACTGGGCACCATCACCTGGCCAAGTTGACACACGAACCTAACACTTACAGTATCCCTGTCTCCAATTCCTCCCCTCCCATTCAACAAACAGGCCTTGTTCCCCTCCACCCACACTTGCTTTCAGTGTTTGTGGTCCCCAAGACTCCGGAGGTCAATTCTCAGTCTTCCTCTTACTTGACCCATCAGCAGTTTGTGACGGCTGACCACTTCCTCCTTCTTCATTTTTTCACTTAGGTTCCTGGGATACCTCTCACTCTTGGTTCTCCATCTACTTCCTTTAAACCTTGGAGTGCCTCTGAGGCTCCCTCAGACTTCTCTTTTTTATCTATGCCACCTCCCTAAGTGATCTCATCCAGCCTTATAGCTAATTTTAAATACTATCTACCACTGACAACTCACCAATTTAAATATTCAGCCTGGACTTCTCCCCTGAAATGGACCTATTCAACATCTCCATCTGGATCTCAAATAGACATCCCAAACTTAACACATTCAAAATCAAACTCCCGAGACCCCTCCCTAGTGAAACCTGCTCCTTCCACAGTCCTTCTCACCTTAGTAAATGCAAACTTTTGCATACTTCTGGGTGCTCAGGACAGAAACCTGGAAGTCCTCCTGACTTTTCACTTTCTCTTATACTGTGCATCCAATCCATCAGTAAATCTTGATAGTTCTACCTCATAATAGATCCAGAATCTGACCATTTCTCACTAGCCCATTGCTGCCACTCTGGTCTAAGCCACCATCATACCTCACCTGTATTGTATTAATAGCTCCTGACCAAGCTTCCCGCTTCTTCCCTGGGTCTCCTTCAGACTATTCTCAATCTAAAAACCAGAGTCAACACACCCTGCGCTGCACATTACAATCACCTGGAGGAATTTTAAATGCCAATTCCAGGCTACATCTCAGAGGGAGTAAATCAGAAGCTCTGGGGGTAAGAACAGATTGACTGATTATGACTGATCATGTCACTCCTCTGCCCAAAACCTCCCAATGGCTTCTCATCTCATAATAAAAGCCAAAGTCCCTACAATGGCTCAAGAGCCCTCATATTAGTGGTTCTCAGAATGCAGGAGAATCAGACAGACCTGGAGGGTCTGTTAAAACACAGATTGTTGAGCCCTATCCCCAGGCTTTCTGACTCAGTAGGTCTGGGGCAGGGCCCAATAATTTGCATATCTAACAAGATCTTGGGTGATGCTGAAGCTGGTGGTCACAGGACCACCCTTTGAGAATCACTGCCTTATAAAATCTGGCTCCCTATCTCACAGACAGCATCTCCTAGTACTCGCCCCTCACTCAGTCTGTTCCAGCCACACTGGCCTTGCTGTTCCCGTCAGCCGGGTGCCCTCTCATCTTAAGGCCTTTATACTTGCTACTTCTTCCACCTGGCCATCCCTCCATAACCTCCATCAAGTCCCTCTTAGATGTCCCCTTATCAGTGAGGCTTTCCTGACAACCTTATTATAAAAATGGTTTCCTTCCTCCCCCTCCCTATCCCTCTTCCCTGCCGTTATTTTTTCCATAGTGCTGGTGAACGTCTGACACGTGTTCACGCATGTATATTTTTTGCTCCCCTCCCCTCCAAGCCACGCAACTAAATTGCAAATCTAATAAGGACAAGAACTTTGTTCACTGCTATGTCAACAGCGTCTAGAACCATGCCTGGCACACAGTAGGTCTCAATAAATATAATTTGAAAGAAGGAAGAAAACCCTAGCACCTGATGAGAGAGCCAAGGCAACAGTTCTGGTGACAGCCACGAGGGGCCGCTGTCGCGTCGCGGAATGGACGGTAGCGCGCCCCAGCTGCTCTCCCACCCACAGCCAACACGCTTAACATAGAGGCCTGGGTGGGCACAGCGGCCGGGCGCAGGCCCAGCGGGAACGCCGAAACGTGTTTATTACCTGCTCACCTCCAATTCCTGGAGCATGGTGCCCAGCACCAAGCCGAGCCTGGAAATCCCCTCTAACCCATATCCAGTAGCTGTTACAAGGTAATGTGTCTGGGTGAGAGCGTTTCAAGTCCCAAGGGGTTTGATGGATACCTGCACCTGGGGAAAGGCCCAAGAGGAAGAGTGAACTTGGTCAGATCCAGGTAGCCTCAGGCCAGGATCTGAATTAGAACGGGATAGTCATGGCCAGTTCCAGTCTGGAAACTGAGTTCCCAAGAATTCCAGCAGGGACTGGAGAGGAGCCAAGCTTGAATGCATCTCTTCCTTCATTCCCCTTTCCTCATTTCAATATAACCATGTATCTATCCGTATGTGTGTACTTAAATACATGCACACATCTGAAGGCTCCAAGATAAGGGAGACAGTTCTCTTTAGAACTCACCCATTTACATTCTCTAAGCACAGTAGATTAAAGTTCTAGATTAGAGAATTAAATAAAAGGGAATAAGAAGCTGTTCTGATTTGCTAATGCTGCCATTTTGCAAAACACCAGAAATGGACTGGCTTTTATAAAGAGGGATTATTTGGTTACAAACTTACTGTCTTCAGGCCATAAAGTGTCCAAGGTAAGGCATCAATAGGGTACCTTCACGGGAGGATGTCCATAGGCATCCGGAACACCTCTGTCAGCTGGTAAGGCACGTGGCTGGCATCTGCTTGCTCCCAGGTTGTGTTCCAAAATGGTGTTCTCCAAAATGTTGCTCTTGGGGCATTTTGTCCTCTCTTAGCTGCAGCTCCTCTTCAATATGTCACTCTCGGTTGCTCTCCAAAATGTCACTCTTAGCCTCTCTGTTCCTTCTGTCTGTGAACTCCTTTATATAACTCCAGTGATCCAGTTAACACCCACCCTGAATGGGCAGGATAACACCTCCATGGAAATTGTCCAATCAAATATTTCACTCACAGTTGACTGAGTCACATCTCCATGGAAACAATCAAAGGATTCCAATCTAATCAACACTAATACATCTGCCCCGACAAGACTGCATCAAAGAACATGGCATTTGGGGAGACATAATACATCCAAACCAGCACAGAAGCCTTCTGTCCCACTACCCTCTGGGCCCAAATCTTACCTGTAAAAGGTGGTTGGCATATCCACAATCTCTACTCACAGTTTTGTGGTGTGATCCATTGATGGGATATTGAGAAAGCACTTTGAAATCATCCAAATGTCAGCAGTTCTGATGATGGAGGGGGTGACTTCTTATCCTTCACAAATGGCACTTGAAGCCAGCAGAGAACCCCACCTACCTGTACAATTCAGGGGAGTCACAGGTTTACTTGCAGGTAATTTGCATATGCTCCAGGAATAATAATAATACAAAGCTAAAAAATGTGGAGCCCTTACTATGGACTCATAACCCCATTACACACTTAATCTTATTCAATCCTCACAACAAACCTGTGAGATAAGGGTTATTCTAATTCTCTATTATTATAGATGAGGAAACTAAGGCTCAGAGAGGTTAAGTGCCTTGCCCCAAATGACAGGTGAATAAATGATGTCCCCTTCTCCTGCCTTTCCACCAGAACCTGTGGCATGAGTTAGAGAGAAAGTAAAATCCAGCTCCTTTGTAAAGGAGCTCAATGTGGTAGATGAGCCCTGGGTCTTAGGGTCAGACAGACTGGCGTGCCTCCCAGTTTTGCTACTTCTAAGCAGCAAGAGCTTGGGCAAGTGGTTTGTCTTCTCTAAGCTGTCATATCTTCCTTTATAAAATGAAAATAAAATTTCCCTTAAAGGGTTGTTGTGTGGATTAAACAAGTAATACTTAAAGCAACCAGCCCAGTTCCTGTCAAAGAATAGACATCCATTAAATATTTGTCCACTCTTAATTCCTCAATAAAGATTTAAAAAAAGAAAAAGATAAAAGCACTGCGAGGCTAAATGTCTTAGCCAAGGTTATCCAGTGTGTTTCCCAGGACTTTGTGTTCAGTTCTCAGGCCATCTCCAGATACACTTTTATCCTCACTGCAGTTGGCGATCAAGGATCTTGACTTTTCTCAGCTCTCTCTTAGCCAGTCTCTGATCCTGCCACAGTGGGAACCTGGGAGATTGGATCTACACAGAAACCTTTGCCCAGCCACCCTTCCTCTTGCTGCCCATTCTTTCAGGCCCCCTCTCCATAGCTCAAAAATGGGAAATGGGACAAGGAGAGGGTTAAAAGCAAGGAGATGGGATAACATGGAGGGAAGAGGCCAGTGGCTCGGGTCACACCTGCTCTCCAGTCAAGAGCCTCTTAGCTCTAAGTCACCCACTTAGGCACAGCAAGATTCACTTAGTGACATGGTCTAGAATCGCATTTGGTATAAGAGCTGAAAAAGATCTTAGAGTTTATTTCATTTTCAGTCAAGCTTCATTTTGGTAGATGAGGTGTCAGAAGACAATTAACTTGCCTGGAGACTTACATTAGCAGAGCCATCTCCAGCACCCCAGGGTCCTGGCCACAGTGCCCCCTCGCTTTGGGCCACTGTAACTCCCACAACCTCACCATTCTCAGCATCAGGATCACCTAGGATCTTGTTAGAAATGCAAATTATTGGGCCCTGCCCTGGACCTACTGAGTCAGAAATTCTGGGGGTGGGGCCCAACAATCTGTGTTTTAACAAACCCTCCAGGTGAGTCTGATGCCCCTACGGTCTGAGAACCACAGATGTGAGCGCTCATAATCCAGGGACTTTGGTTTTTATTCTGAGATGAGAAGCCATTGGGAGGTTTTGGGCAGAAGTGTGACATGATCAGCCGTAATCAATCCATCCATCCATCCCTTGTGCCTAGGTCTTACCCCCAGAGCTTCTGATTTAGTCAGTCTGAAATGTGGCCTGGACATTGTCATTTTAAAACCCTCCAGGTGACTCTCATATGCAGCCAGGTTGAGGTCACTTTTCCCTGGAGCTTGGCACATTGAAGGCAGCAGTGCTGGGCGTGACCCTCCTGGTACCATCTCCTCTCCCAGCACATTCAACCAAGGAGTGACACCTCTTGGCAGCCCAAGGCTCCACACTAAGGTGACGTCCTTGGTCAAAAACCCATCTCCTGAATCTTTCCCCTGCCCTTTTCTCTATTGAAGCTTCTGAGGGAAATCTGCTAAGCAATAAGCTATGCAATGTTTATGACTGATAACGAGCTTAAATGATTATATGGTTGTTTATTTTTAAAACTGGTCTCCTAAAGGAATAAAAATCCACCCAGAGAGATAAAGCCTTTATGGTGGAAGTCTGAGAATCTGAAACTGAAAATCCTCCCCAGCACCCCGAAATGTGTGGTGACAGCAGACCCCGACATTGCCCACGTGTGATACCAGCCCTGAGTTAGAGCACATGATTTCAAAAAATCTCACTTTAATGGTCTAGTCTCTCTTCTGAATCTAAGAAATCCCTCAGTCTTCTTATACCAGAACCTGAAGTCATTTATCTCCATTTCCTTGGAGCATTCCTTTAATCCATCTCTCCTTTTCACCCAGTGCCTGCAGTCAGAGGGTGAAGGAAAGGTGCGGAGGGTGCTGGCTACTCTTTTACTTTTACTACTACTTGTAGCAACTCTACAGGCAATTAAATTTACTCCTTCCTAAAAATCTCAAGCACCAAATCCCAAATGCCTCATTTCCACTGGACTTTATCTCTCTCCTAAAATGCTTCCTAGGCTCAATATGTGTTCATTGTAATAATACAAACAGCAGTGGTGCCAACTGTAGTGGATTTCCTCTCCATGGCATCACGGTTCACAGTGGACTTGAGGGGTGGGGAGAGCCCATTACAGAGGAGCACAGTGGTCAAGAGCGGGGATGGCCACACAGCCGGGTTTATGCCTGCTGTTTGCCATCATTATTGATTGCATCCTTTCACTCTCAAAAGTATCCTGCTTTGGACAATAAACTATACGGTCACCCTGCTGAGAGCAGGGGCATTGGAGTGACTTTGACATGGATTCAAACTCCTGCCTTGGTTCTTAGTAACTGAGTGACCTTGGACAAGTTACTTAGTTTATGAGCATCAATTTCCAGAACTGTAGAAAGAGGATACCATTTGTACCCAACTCTTAGAGTTGTTTGGAAGGACTGGATATACACTGTGCCAAGCACACGATAAAAGTGCCATATGCATTAGCTCTTATTTCAGAAATACAGAACATCCACATACACCCTCCTCATTTTTGGACCGACCTTGGAGAAAATGTAGACTTGTTTAAGGAATGTTTTCCACTGGGGAAAGGCTGGGCTTGTAACCAAGCAGAGAAGCATTCAAATCCCAGCTGTACCACTTACAACCTCTGTGAACTTAGGCAATTTAAATGAGCTTTCTGAGCCTCACCTTGCTCATATGTGCAACAGGGATAAAAATCTCAGAGTTGTGAGGATCAAATGAGATACAGGTATTGGAAAGTACTATGCCCTTTGCACAAATTCAATCAGTGCTGCCTCTTATCATTACATTACAGGTAGGTAGGAAGACCGGCCCAGGTACACAGGTGGGGTTTGCTGGATAAGGACAGAGCAGATCTCCAAAGTTCTGGTCCTGTGCATTTCCCACTCTATCATGTGGTCTCCTCCTTAGCTTAAAACTGTGTCCTAAGCTATTAACATAATTTCCAACTAAATCAGTCATTCTCAAGCTCTGCTCTTCATCGTAGAAATTAGAAACAGGAAAAGGAAGCATCATGATGACATACAGCTGGCCATGGGGTGTCTGGATTAGCACCAAATTTCATGCTGATGGGATTGATGTTGACTTGCTGGCTGTGTGAAATTGGGCAAGTTATTCCACCCCACTGAGCTGCAATTTCCACATGTGTTAAAAAAAAAAAAGAAAAGAAAAGAAATACCTCCTGCAGAGTGAGTGGCAACCCCAAGTTGTTCTCACCCCCAGGCCCATGTTTTAACCTCCATCCTGCCTCACATTCAGAAGCTGTTCAGTCTCATTACAATTTGGGGGGAAAGTTAAGATGATATCAGTGTGATAGTTTGAAGCTGAATGAACCCCAGAAAAAATAATGTTCTTAAAAAGTTAATCCATTTCTGTGGGTGTAGACCTAGAGTGGGTGGGGCCTTTTGATGTGGTTCTTTCAGTTGAGGCATGCCCCAGGTTGGTCTTAATCCTGTTACCAAGAGTCCTTTATAAGAGGATGAAATTCAGAGACAGAAGACAGAGAGGAGGACATAGAAGTTGGGAGAGAAAGACACAGAAACAGAGAGGAAGACTCTGAAACCAGAAGCTGGAAGCAATGAAATCTGGAAGAGAAGGGAGAGACTAACAGACGCCACCATGTGCCTTGACATATGACGGGAAGAGTCTCAGGTTGCCAGCAGCCTGTCTTCGGGAAGAAAGTATCATCTCGATGATGTCTTAATTTGGACATTTTCATGGCCTCAGAACTGTAAGCTTGCAAGCTAATAAATCCCCATTGTTGAAAGCCAGCCCATTTCTGGTATATTGCATTTCAGCAACTTTAGCAAACTAAAACAGTCAGGTAGTAAGTAAGACTAGAGTTTCTGTAAAAGAACGTACATTTTAGGTATGTGGAATTGACTTCTGAAGTTTGGGTTTTGGGTTAAAGTATGAGCTAAGTATGATGCCACCTCATGTGTAGAGTCCAAAAAGCATTTGGCCTGCTTTTATTTTCCATCCTGGAGCCCTTTAAGACAGACTGTTTTTGTAAATAGAATTTTATGGGAACACAGTCATGCCCATTCATTTATATACTGCCCATGGCTGCTTTCTCACTACTACAGCAGAGTTGAGTGGTTGCAACAGACACTGAAAGGATTGCAAAGGCTAAAATACTGTCTGACCCTTTACGAATAAAATTTGCAAACACTTTATAACAGGATATAACACCATTTTAAGTTTTAAAGTGATAGTAAATGACAATTACAATAATGCTTGATGGTGTTGGTTGCTTACTCTGTGCACAGTGCTGTTCCAAGGGGTTAATATGGACTAACTTCTTTAATATGTTCAACAACCCCAAGATAGATAAATACACACACACACACACACACACACACACACACACACATACACACACACCATTATTCCCATTTTATAGATGAGGAAACTGAGGCAGAAGTTAAGTAACTTTCTCAAGGTCATGTAGCTGGCCAATGGCATAGCTGGGATTCTGTCTCAGACGATTTAAACTATTAGATATTCTAAGACTCTTTTGCATCCATTTTTTTTTTTCCCCGATCAACTTAACCACTCACGGTTTGAGAGATGAGTTTGGTGAGCCGCAAACACGACATTTAAAACATCTACTCTTGTGGTAAGAAAGCTATTCTCTTTTAAATACTGTTTCAATTCCTCTTTAACTTTATAAATCTCCCTTTTAATAAAGAGAAAGCAGTCTCTTCGCACACAAAAGTACTTTGCTAAAATTTAACTATGTTGCCTTGTTTCATAGCATTTACCTTTACAATTCTATGTGTGGCCAATGATCCTTGTTTTCCCTCTGAGATAGTTTCCTTTCAAAATAAATTTATTCAGGATTTTACAAAAAGAGTCAATTCAAGTCTTAACGGCACCATGTTAAGATGGCTCAGGTATTGTGTAGATATGCCAAAAATCACAGTAGCACAGAATCAGTGGCCGAGGTGGGAAAGCCCTGCCCAGAGCAGGGGTCAGGCCTTAGTCCCAGCCTGACAGCAGTTTGGTATGTGGCTGTGGACACACCAGTCCCCTCCCTGAGCCTCAGCCTCCTTATTTATTGAGTGAGGGAGTTGAATTAAATTATCTCTAACATTTTGTGGCATCTCAGTTTATTCTTCCTGGCCTGGAATTCATCGTGTTTTAACTTGAGCCAAGATTAAATGAGACTTGTTAGAGATCCATCCTTTCAAGCACTGTAAAGACAAAGGACTTGATGGCATCCCCTGCTTCTTTCCTCTGATACTGAGCCTATTAATCTCCGTTTATATTCCTGCAGAAAATGGGGAAGAAACAAATGCATGGGGTTCAAGATTCAATTTGTGCTTCCTTCCTATAAATTAAACAGGTCCAGTTTGGTCCAGGGCATTTACCAGGAGAAAGAGAAGGTCCTGGACATTTTCTCATCCATAGTTATTCTACCTGGGCACAGCAGATCTGGCCTGGCCGGGTCTCTCTCCATCTGGAGGGCTCAGTGTCTGCTTGCCCAGGGACAACCATGGCTGTGAACTCATTATGGCTACAATGAAAAGAGAAAGATTTTTGCTAGAAAACGAAAGATGCAGCAATGCAAATGGGTTCCAAGATAAGAAAAATAACCCAACCAAAATAGCAAGAGTGGAAAGACCCACTCTTCTTGCCTCTAAGGAGACTTGAAGGGGATTGGGGGGCAGAGGGAGGTGTGTACCCAGGATGAGCCAGGTGTGAATCTGCTCTATTTAGTTCTTTAACCCCTATATCAATCCTGAGAAGTAGGAGTAATCATCACCATCATCGTCATCATCATCATCATCACCACCACTATTTCTCACTAATTTTATTGCATTTTATGGTATAGATGAAGAAACTGAGAGTCAGAAAAATTGTAGTGCACTACAATCCTAATAGGTGAAGGTATTATCATTCCCTATTTTCTACATATAAATCTTGAGATTCAGGAAGGCTAATTTATGCAGCTAGTAGGTGGTAGAGCCAGGAACTGAACTCACGTCTGACTATCCCCACATCCCTTCTCTGTGCTGCTTCTTGTGCAGGCCTCAAGAAACCTCTCCTTTCTTGCCTTCTAGCACTTAGCAGTAGAAAGGGAGGGAGAGAGAGAGAAGCAGACAGGCTTGATTCCCATGGAGATGATAGAGAAAGCAAGGCCTTGTACAGTGAGGGAGCAGGAGAATTTCCTCCATCACCAAATCCTTATAATGGCACTGACCTCTACTCAGCAACACTGTCATTTTCATTCTTCACTGTGAATCAAGTATTCTTACATGATCAATACAATGCACCTTTTTTTCCAGTCATCCATGAAGATTTAAACCATCTGGCAGCCTTTCCCAGTGACAGCTGATGTAGGTATCTGTGGTCAAAAGCCAGACATGTCCCACTCATCTCTAGCAATACAGTGCAAGCAAGGAGCAGGGAGGAGCCATGCCTTCTGTCTTGATTAATACTCTTTCCTACCGGCTCTTACCTAGGCTCTGTACACAATCTGAGAAGGCAGGGGTTATCTGAAGGGCTGGAACCCAATATCTGTCTTCAGGGAGCCCCCATCTGTAGGGGACCCTGTGGGTGTTCCACCTGGATCCCCAAAGATCCCCTTTGTGATCCCTCAACCAGCTTCTGTTTCCAATGGCTCAACAACTGTGACCTTCTTCAGAGGCCTGCCCTTGGGCTGCTGGATCTGCTCTGCTCTCACTTTTGGAGAGCTGGAAGTACCTGGGAGCAAAGGACCAACTAGGGCAGGAGTAGCAAAGTCCAGCTCTCCTGCCTCAAGTTAGTCAAACTCTTGAGTTGTCATTTACACTCCAAAGCTCTCCATAGGATCAGGCTGAGGCTTGGATTTGGCCTTAAATTACACCTTGGCTTCTTCCTCCTCCTGCACTGCTGCCCCCAACTCCCTCACCAGTTTCTCCTTGGAGCACTCTCTTAATAAATCACATGCAAATGCATTATCATCTTAGGGTCTCCTTCTGGGGAACCTGACCTCAGACACCATTACCTTCTTTTCCTCCATGTCCACAGACCATCTTGTCTTGAATAGATCCCCCTTCCTCGTCATCTCCTGAATCAATATCCCTTATACATTTTATCTTGTGGATATAGACATGGTAAATGGGAAGGTCACTGTCAGAGTTGACTACTCTATCATCTGGTTTCCGGACACTCAACATGGTGTCCATGTCCATCTTATCTATAAAGCCTTCTGGGTAAGAGAATTTCACTACACATAATGATGACCTTATTCCATTCCTTTAATAGAAAGCTGAAAGTAAGAAATTTAGATTTGAGTTTATTCTCATCCATCCGCTTATTAATGGGTAAATTTAGGTAAGTCACCTAACATTTCATTTTAAAAAGGGAAAGGATAAGTCTTTTTTTCCTCCCTTATTAAAGTAACATATGTTCTTTGTGGAAATTTTTAGAAAATTTAAGAAAGGATAATAATCCAGATACCCTAATATCAACCCATGCTTTTGGGGACATTTCTACCCAATCTTTTTTCCCATGCAGATACTTTCAAATAAATTGTGATAGACATTACTTGCATTCATCTACTTCTCACTTCCTTCCAGAAACTGGGACAATTACATTTTCCTTCCCCGTCAATATTAGGCACATGTGGTGGTTTGGAGCTGTATATACCCCAGAAAAATGTTCTTTAAATTTAATCCATTCCTGTGGGTGTTAACTCATTGTAAGTAGGACCTTTTGATGAGGTTACTTCAGTTAAGGTGTGGCCCACCTCAATCAGAATGGGTCTTAATCCTATTACAGGAGTCTTTAATAAGAGAATGAAATTCAGAGAGAAAAAAAGTCAAAGAGGGAGCAGCCAGAAGCTAAACATTAAGGGAACCTAGAAGAGAAGGGAGAAACCAAGAGACACTGTGCTTCGCCATGTGACAAGCTAAGGGCCAAGGATCACCAGCAGCCAGCTCCAGAATGCCACAGTCTTCCAGGAGAAAGCATCACCTTGATAATGCCTTGATTTGGACTTCAGTCTTAGCCTCAAAACTGTGAGCTAAGAAATTCCCAATATTTAAGCCAGCCCATTGCATGTTATTTACTTGAGCAGCCCTGGAAACTAAAACAGCAGGGTTACATGACTTGCTTTGTCCAGTGAAATGTGAGTTTAAGAGTTAGTGTGTCATTTTCCATGCCTTCTTCCCCAGCTGAGGTGAAGCCTGAAGCTTCAAGTTGGTATCAGCCTGGGTACCTGAGTGACTATGATAATGGAGCCTTTGCTGACCCAAGATGGACATGTAGCACATGCACAAAATACACTGCTGTAAGCCATTGGGATTTGGTGGATGTCTGTTACAACAGCATATCTTAGCCTATACTGACCAATACAGGGATCATCCTTCTGGAACCTCAAACTGTGCTATAGTTCCTCTCCTTAATTTTAAAAGGGTAACCCATGCCCTTTACTTTTCTTTTCTTTTCTTTTCTTTTCTTTTTCCCATGACCTTTTAGTTTACCTTCCAAGTCACCAAAATCCCTAGTCATTAAAACAGCCCAGACAACCCTTATCCTGAGCCATACCTGTCTCTGAATCTCTGCTGCACTTTCTGAACACAGATCCGCAGCCTAGGCCCCCATAACCCATCTCGTACCTGCTTTCTGCCAGGAAAATTCCCCTCAAAGGCGTAAACAAGGCATAAAAATATTTGATTGATTAAAGCAAATGGACTGTCAGGAAATGGCAGCTCCTCCTGTGTACATCTTTTATCAACTCTCCCCATTACAAGGGACTCAATCAAATGGCAACTGTCTCTCACTCCTGATGTTCACAGCTCTAAGTGGAGAGAAGAGAAAACCTGCTCTGTGAAGCCCATGCCCAGGCAGTGAATCACAGATGCTCTTCAATCACTTATTGCTTTCTCACTCTTGCCATTCCTATTGAGCATGATATCTTTTTTATCCCACACTAAGCGGCTTTGTGTGTACTACTCCTCATTAATTTGATCGCAGAGGGCAGATCTAAGATGTGTTTCAAGTAAATGAAATGTTCTCCAGAAGCTATCCAGGTAGAGATATTCCTTTCTAAGCCCTCATCCATGACTCTGAATTCATTAGCTGGGAGCACACAGCACCTCCAAAGAGGCACACACACTGAGTGCACACATCCCAGAGAGCCCCCCTCTGCAGGCTGGCACTGAGTCACCTTCTCCCAGCCAGAGATGACGAGACACACATTCTGTTTACTCCAATATTCTCATTAATTTTGTTGGCTGCCTGACAGCCTCTGCCTCCCCCAGATTAGATTTCTAGAATTAGACCGATCTTAATGCTGCAAGAGAACAGCAGACCCAAACCCTTCCTTCCAGGCAGAAATTCCCATCCCCATTTTGCAGACTGTGGCAACAGAAACTCTGCCAGGAAAGGCCTCTCTGAACTGGTAAGTGCTGGGGGGACTTGCCTTCATGTGTAGGTTAAGTGTTTTGCCTAACCAGAAAGGCAATGTCACCAAAATATCTCAGGCTGCCTGCCGCTCTGCCACAGTTGTACAGCATTGGTCCATGATTTAGATGGGGGTATTTTAAAAATACACACTCACCTGAAAGCATTGCTGTGAGATGCCATTAATGCTCTAATGCAAATGAATTTGATGAAATTGACTTAAGCTACCTGGCATGGTCAGGAGGGACACACTGAGATAAATTCTACCAAGGGAAAGGAATTTAAAAAGGCAGTGCAGGCGATAGTAATAAGGGCCCCAGGACACCAGGAATAGCAAATGGACATTGGGCACCAGCTGGGGACATGAAATGGAGAAAGGCAAAGAGAGCACATGGGGACAGTGGTGGAGAAAAGCAGACAATTCTTTCCCACCCAACAATCTTAAAAGGCCTTGTGATGATACCAGACACAGTTCAGTGCATCCAAGCTCTCAACTCTGGATACTCCCCTTAACTTCTCTGACGCCAATGCAACTATCAAAAGGAGATAAAAATGGCTTACCTACCCAAAGCCAGAAGGATGAATCAAAAGATCCCCGGAGACCCCTTTCTCCAAGAAGGTTCTATGAATCAGAGCAAACCCCAGCCAGTGAAGAAATCCTCTGATTTACCCCATCCTAGCATTAGTATTAACTTCAAAGCTAGAGACTTTGCTTCAATTCTGAGCTCTGCCACTGAGCTCCTTACCAGCCAACCTCGGATAAGTCCTTAAATCTCATAGGGCCTCAAGTTTATCATCTACAAATGAATCACAAAACCCAACTAAGGTAGACTGGAATTATGTGCCCCAACAAAAGGCTGTTCTTAATCCAAATCCCTGTGGGTACAAACCTATCTGTAAATAGGACCCTTTGAAAATACATTATCAGTTAAGATATGGACTCGTGAATAGGATTTTCTAAGATCCTATTTAGATGTTGCCCAACTGCATCAGGGTGGGCCTTTAATCCATATTCCTGGAGTCCTTTATATGCAGAAGAAATTCGGACTGACAGAGTCAGAGAAAACCACAAGGAAGAGACCAAGGACGTCTCCATGTGACAGAGGACTGCCATCACCAGAACGCTACCTGACCCCAGCGGGGAAAGCATGGCCTTGCCAATGCCTTGATGTGGGATTTCTGGCCCCTAAAACCATGAGTTGATAAATTCTTGTTAATTGTGTGGCATTTGTCATAGCAGCTTGGCAAACTAAGGTACTGCCTCACTAGGTTGTTGGGAGATTTCAATAGGACAAGGTACATTAATCACTTAGTATAGTGTCAGCACAAAATAACTGCTCAATAGTAACAAATCATCTGCTATATGATAAAATAAAAACTTTTCCTACAATTTAGGATCTCAGCTTTACTGAGTAATTCATGAATCAGGCAGTATCCCGTAAAGAAAGTAGAAAGGAGCTCTCTCAAGGGGGTGGAAAGGAGAAGCTCATATAAGGAGAATGCAGAAGCAAGAGAAGAAATATTACGATTGGCTGACATTAAGTTTCCATTTTACTTAGGGAGGGATCTCACAAAGTGGAGAGCAGGTGATTGCTTGGGAATCAGTTAGCTGGCGATAACTGATCAGCTGAATTTAAATTTGTTTTTCTGGACAACTGGAGCATTTTCAGGAAATAGAAACTAGTTTAGGCTTTTGGTTTTGGTAGGGCTGAGCATAGTTGTCTCCATGCTGGGGCTACTAGATTTTATTTACCAATTTCCCCCTTTTGATCCAGCCCTTCGCCAGGCCAAGGACTGAGATCAAAATTTGAGGCATTAGCGCCACTTTCAGTTACCATCTGCTGGCTCTGGACAGCTCTTGTAGGTGATTAACTCTTGTTGATGTTGAGGGGTTGGTTGTTTTTGTTCTCTTTGCACTTGTCATTATAGACAGACGGACACTTCCAGTTTGAAATGCAATATACCATAAATGAATTGGCTTTTAAAAGAGGATTTATTATGCTACACATTTATAGTTCTAAGGCCATAAAAGTGTCCAGACTAAGGCATCAACAAAAGGAAAGGCCAGTGGTGTCTGGAGTTTCTCTGTCACAGGGGAAGACACACAGCCAGAGTCTTCTGAGCCTCTCCGGGGTTAGATTCTGGTTTCTGTTGCTTTCTCCAAAATGTCTCTGGGCTTCTGACTTAGCTTCTCTCTCTCAGCTCTTGTGTGTTCTTGCTTGCTTCTTTCAGGGCATTTCTCTCTAAGTGTCTGGGGGTCCTTTCTTACCTTCTCCAGGGCAAACTGTGGATTTCATCTCTTAGCTTCTCTCCTGGTTCTGGTTTCAACTACTGTCTCCAAAATGTCTCTGGGCATTTTCTCTCTAAGCATCTCTGAGCTCTCTTCAAAATGTCTCTGCCTTTTATCCTCTCATCAAGGAAGCCAGTAAAGGCAATTAAGACCCACCTTGAATGGGAGGGATCACATCTCCATGGAAACAGTCTAATCAAAAGGTCCCACCCACAATAGGTCTGCTCCCAAAGGACTGGACTAAAAGAACATGGCTTTTGTGGGGGTACATAATAGATTCAAACCAGCACAGATACCAATTGGTGAGATGGCTGAGTGCAATCATTTAATACTTTAGAGAAGACACAGTGCAGTATTATGATTACTATGAGAGTAAAATGTTTAGCCCAATGTTTGGAGTATGCTTCTGAACCAAGGACCCCAGGGCCTAAACCAACTGAAATCAAAGAGATCAAAGAACGATCTCGAGGAAGAAATTACTTGTTTGAGCCATGTGGCTTGACTATTTCATGTAACTGCATTTGGACTTTCTCAAAAGTGTTTATCCAGTTACAGCAGGTGATATTGATTAACAGCACAAACTTCTCCTTGCTCAATCAGCAAGTAGTCAAGCACAACTCTATTATCTAAAACAATTCTAGCTAAAGAATCTAAAGATTTTTGTTGTTTAGCAATCGCTTTTGCAGTGGATTCAGCAATTTCTCCTACTGTAATAGATAAGTTTCTGATCATATTTCCATTTAGGTTAACTTCTAACCAAGGAGATAAAAATCCAATGAAAGAGTCCCATCCAGCATCAGTAACATCCCTTGGGAGTGTAAATTTTTGTCTTGGGAGGGTAAATTAAGTGAGTTCGTGCAATGCGAAGCTTTGGATTTGTTATAAATTTCGAAGGGAACTACTGGGAGGCCCAATCCACGTTGTCCTGACATATGCCAACTATCTATACATTGAAATACCCAGGTGTATGGAGAGTGTGCATCACGGGCGTCTCCATGTTGGGCCTACTAGATTTTATTTATCACATGTATCATCGTCATCATCATCATCATCCCATACCCATGAGTGATCCTGTGCCCCCTTTGGCACATCATGGTGAAGAGAGAATGGGTTCTAGAATCAGACCATCCTGGTTTCAAATATGGTCTCCCTTAGGGACCAGGTAACTGACTTTGGGCAAATTATTTATTCTGAGCTTCAGTTTCTTGCTGAGGGCAGTGAATGGTACACAGTAAGAGCCCAATAAATGAAAGATTTGTTGTTGTTGTTGTTGTTGTTGTTGTTGTTAGCTCTGAGGGCCAAAAACTCCCTTTCTCTGCCTCTCCCTTCCTCTCTGTGTGTCTTTTTTTCTCTTTGCTGACTACTGTAGTTGAGTAGGGAGAATGAGATCCAGTTCTACAGATGATCAGAGTAGGTGCAAAACCCTTGCTTTTCAACAAGAGATAAGGAAGCCCCCATGAGCAAGCTCAAGAAGCCAAATATGGTTTCATCCAGCTGTCAAAGAAGTATTCTGGCTTTGGGGCTGCAGTACAGAAAATTAGCTCCCCTTCAGAGTGGAGCTGGAGAAGATAAAGAGTGGCTAAAAAGCTCCAAACAATGGCTAATCCTCTAATTAGCACTTCAGAGAAAAGTGATAACAGGAAGCCACTAAACTCCAGAGAATAGTAAGGTCTGATCAATGTAGTTTTCTTGGGAACATACTCAAAGCCACTGAGCTACTTGCTTCTAAGTTTGTGTCTCCCTCCTGGAGATTTGCCTTCTTTCCCTCTTTTGTTGTCTGCTCCTCTTTTCCCTTTGTCTCTTTCCCTGCTACCTTCTGACTCTTACATCATGCTTCTTCTACTTTTTTCTCTCATAACTGCACATAATATGGGGTGTTGATTCCTTCATTCCTTCATTCATGGGACATTTACTGAATACTTAGGAGGTGCTAAGGATATAGAAAAAGTCCTCAAGGAGATGGATGAACAGACAATGGAAAATACTTCCAAACAATCACATATACTTCAGCAGATGCTTTTCCAGAAGTATAAAGGGGTTGGGTAGATACAAGAGGTACCAAACTCTGCCTGGGTAGCGCAGAGAAAACTTTTCCAGAGGAATAGATGCTGGGCCTGAGGCATGAGCATGAGGGATAATCTAGGTTTTTAAATAGTCTAGTCATTCAATCGGTTGTAGTTTTTGGTCTTCATTCAAGCAGCTGTGACATAAACATGCATTTGTCAAATTGAAATCAACATTCTTAAACCAACTAATTGGATTTTTTCTGACATATATACAACCCATAGTTTTTTTTCCTCTTATGTTAGTGACCCATTAAGAAAAGGAACTTCTCCTCCTTTGGGGTCCCTGATCCAAATGGGTGACTAAGGCAGGGGCAGGTAGAAAACTGTACTGTGGCAAGCCAGTGAAATGATTGGGAAAGTCACTAAGGCTCCTCACCCATAATCTCAGTATAATGAGGTCTCCACACATTATAGACTCCAGGCTTATTCCTTGTGATTTAGCCAAGGTTTTCAAAATAACCCAATGCATTCTGTCTCCTTTCCCTTTCCAAAGCCCAGAGCTGGCAAGTAAGAGGAACATTTTCACTCATGAGCCTGTGCCAGGACTTGAAAGTCAGATACCTCCCACTACCATTTGTGCACCCCACCCGCCCAACCATTGATCCATCTTCACTCCCAACAGATCATGGTTGGAGCAGTTTCTGAGTGACAGCTCACATAAATGGCATGTTACATTTAAGTCATTTCCACTTTGATGCTTTTTAAGTCTGTAAAAACAATGCTACCCCCTGCTATGTCCCTAGCATGATACCCTTGAATAGGGCAAATCTTGACTCAACTTCCATGTGAACATGTGAATTTGAAGGGATTAAAGGAGAAAGAGGGAATTTTTTGTTTGTTTTTTGAATCCTTAACAAATGCAGGGAACTTTTGGTCCAGTTTTCCCTCTGATTCTATGTCATGCACCAGTAAAATCTGGGTCTAAGAAGGGCCAAGTTTATTTTGAATTATTAAGGTTTTAGTGAAGCAAAGTAACTGGACCCCCAGAGTTCAAAGGAAGTTAAAGAAGATCTGGCTACTTCTATTACAGCAGGGACCTTAAATGCTTACTCACTGATGTATTCCATGGCTTTGCCCAGTGCTTGGTATATAGAAGCTCAAAAATACTTGTTGAATAAATCAGTGTTTTCAACCACACCATCCCTACCACCTCCACCCCCACCCCACACAAGTTGTCTTTCCATTAGTTGATATCTGGTAGTGTCGTGATCCACATCAGCTCCACCGGTTTCTTAGGGACCTACGTTGGATGATCCATTGCCATTTCACCTCTGAGTAGATTTCCATCTTGCAGTTGAAGTCATTCATTCATTTATGCATTCATTCATTCACCAATCCTATTATATGGAGGACCTATTTGGGCCAAGCTCCAAATTAGTGATAGGAATTCAAAGAGAAGAAACATATGGGTGATGCCTTTGAAGAGATTATAATCTAGTAGAGGAAACAGGGACATGGACATCTAAGATTAAGGGTGGTGAGCCTGGGCAAAGATGAGTAAAGAAGGAAACAGGATTTGAGTGAAGTATGCCAGAAATAAAGGCAAACACTATAATGCCTCACCAGTATGGACTAACTACAATGTGTAAACTCAGAATTGAATCTTAGAACATAGCCTAACGTGGACATGATTATTGTAATAGTCCCTAGATAGTAAGCTCTTACAGCAGTCAACTCTATTCCTGAATTGTAATGCCTGTCTCTAAACTTTGAGATGCTGATCCCTTAGTGTATAACCTGATTGGTCTCTGGAACAATGCGTATCTCTGAGACACCTGAAACTCAGAGCTACAGCTCGGCAGATATGAATGTCAGTATTAGTGTATACAGCAACTGTTAAAAAAAAGCTGAAAAAGAGCCCAGACTTCAATTAGTGATATGAATGAAGCAGATCTGGTTAAGACTAGGGCACACCGGGCCAAAGGGTAAAGGTCAAAACTGACTGTGTTGTAAAACTTCAACTTCCATATGAGACCGAGGGAAGAGATGTCTATTTGGTGCAGGATCTATATTTTCTAAACAGTATAACTTTACAGTCGGTTTGTTCAAACACTACAATTACATGGAATTTTGAATAAGAAGTGAGATACGGTAGGTTAGTATAGGTTAGAGTGAAATAGTGACACATCCCAAAGTAATTTGGGCAGAGAATAAAAAATATATTTACAGCCTCCCCCACCCACCCCCTGCCCTGAGGAGCTGAAGGAAGGTGCAAAAGTGTTGGACTTCCTCACCTGGACTGGTGTTGATGTTGTCTCAAACTTTGGGACTGGCGGTTTGATGTGCCGAGCCCTCGATCATGGGACTTGCCCTTATGAAGCTCCTTACTGCAAAGGAGAGGCTAAACTTGCATATAATTTTGCCTAAGAGTCTCCCCCTGAGTACCTCTTTGTTGCTCAGATGTGGCCCTCCTTCTAACTGAGCCACCTCAGCAGGTGAACTCACTGCCCTCCCCACTACATGAGACCCGACTCCCGGGGTGTAAATCTCCCTGGCAACGCAGGATATGATTCCCAGGGATGAATCTGGACCCAGCATCATGGGATTGAGAATATCTTCTTGACAAAAAGGGGGATGCAAAATGAGACAAAATAGTTTCAGTGGCTGAGAGATTTCAAATGGAGTCGAGAGGTCACTCTGGTGGACATTCTTATGCACTATATAGATAACACCTCTTAGGTTTTAATGTGTTGGAACAGCTAGAAGCAAATACCTGAAACTACCAAACTCCAACCCAGTGGTCTGGACTCCTGAAGACGATTATATAATAATGTAGATTACAAGGGGTGACAGTGTGATTATGAAAACCTTGTGGATCACACTCCCTTTATCTAGTGTATGGATGGATGAGTAGAAATATGTGGATAAAAATTAAATAACAAATAGGGTGAGATGGGGGGATGGTTTGGGTGTTCTTTTTTTACTTTTATTTTTTATTCTTATTCTGATTCTTTCTGATGTAAGGAAAATGTTCAGAAATAGATTGTGGTGATGAATGTATATGATCGTACTGTGGACAGTTGATTGTATACCATGGATGATTGTATGGTATGTGAATATATTTCAATAAAACTGAATTTAAAAAAAAAAGAAGGAAACAGGAAATAGAAGACAAATTTCCAAGAGAGCCAATAAACAGAGAAATAAAACGTATCTACTTTGTGGGTGTGTTAGGAGTTCAGAGTGTGGATCAGTGAAAGAACTATACAAGGAGTGGTATTACAGTTGCATATGTATGGTACAGTGAGTACAACCGTCTAAAAGTGACCCTGGGGTTCACTCTGGGTTGCCTAGAAACAAGATAGCTAGGACCAGGATTCCTCTAGAGAGTCTGCACGCAAACTCAGCTTTCCATGGGACTGATGATTTCCTTCATCCGGTAGGGGGAACCTTAACTTTCCCTGAACCCCAAGATCAAGTGTGGCAAACTGGTGTCCACAGGTTAATCCTGTAAATCATTGGCCCCCCAAGTCTGGACTAATGACACCAAGCAGCTTGTGTATTCCTCCCTCTGCCAAGGCTGCTTTCTCACTTCTGCCCCTAAGTGTTAGAAGAACGGGGCAGGGGATCCGTGCTAGAAATCAGACCCCCACTGCTGTGGGCCCGGCAGTGGCTTCTCTCTGTGGGGTACGGAACAACCAAGTTGGTAAGTTTTCTCTTTACCCCATAAAACCTATTCCTTAACCCATGTGAAATTCAACTAATCCTGATGCTTGAGATAGAGAGACCTGGAAGGGATCTCCCTCATGTGACGTGGGCTTGGAGAACATGTATAGATAGGCATGACCAGAGTGAGGAAGAGAGAGACAGAGTGAGCAGGGCACAGACTAGAGGAAATGGGGAATACAGCGTAGAAGAGGGAAGGGTGTGCACTAGAGTCATGAGCAGTGGGCCAGCAGGGGAGGCTGGAACCTCTTCACGCAGGCCATTTGTGCCAGACTTCTGCTGCTCCTACCTGCCTGCCTCTTCCCATCTTCTGACAACGGTACATCAATATTTCTTTAGTGGAACCTCCTTCTCCATGGCAACCAGTCAGGTGGGGCTGTCAATCCTGGACACTCACTGGCTAAGGAGAGAGCTGATCCAAGCCATCAGAATCTCCCAGGGATTTAAATCATGAGAAGAATGACATAGGACTGAAAATGATTGGTGCCAGTTCCCTGGGATGGAGTCCCCAGAGAGTGAGCTGGTTCCTGCCTTAGATCCCAGAGCTGCCTTGACCTGCCCTGTCCTCAGCCTTTCCTTTGATTCTGCAAGCAGCCCCACAGCCTTCAAGTAGGGCCCCTTTGAGCCTGAGTTAGCTTGAGTCAGTTTGGTGTCTTGCAAGCAAAGAACCCTAATGGGTAGCCTTGAATGCCAGACTGAGGCTCATTGAGCGAATGCCATACCAGGGCAAGAATAACATCCGACTCAATGCCATCATCTGTAAGGTGCAGTTTCCTCACAACATGCCCCTAAGATGGCCCAGTTGGGGCACCTACCCACCTCAGAGATACAGAAAGTTGGGATTCAGAGTATTGGGTACCACCTGACCAACTGTTGTAATCCTCAGGCTCTAGTTGAGGATGTTTGAGCAGAGAGAGATGTGTTGGTTATTAGGGATGGTTCTTTGTCTTCCCAATTCCACTCTGCCTCTGAAGCTTATTAAAGAAATAAAAGTTGTGTGTACATTTTTGTGTTTCTGTGCTGTAGTGTCCTTGGATGGTATTCCAAGAAGTCATGCAATTTATCTGTTGTTGTCAAGAACAAGCATTGCTCTTGTTGATAAAATTCAAACCTGGCACATCCTCCAGAGCCTCCCTAGAAGCTCTACCTCAGATCAGGCTTGTTCTGACTCTGCTCTGTGCTTTTCTTAGCAGGGTCCCAGAGGTGAGGAGATACCTAACATAACCCTCAGGAGAGGCTTTTCCACAGCAAAACCCTTGAATCTGGCAGGTTCACCTGCCTAGAGCCAGGCAACAAGCCATAGACTCCCATCTCCTACTTAAATTTCACTGCACTCAGTAGAAGGGAGGAAGGAACCACAGGTGAATTTTCAGAAGCACAAGAAATGTCAACTCCAAAACCCTTGAGGAAAAGAGCAAATTGAGCAGATGTGGGTCTCTAACCCCTTGATGTTGTGCATAATCAGCCTCAATGGATGCTCCTCACTCACCATGATGGTTTTTGCCATCAAGCCTAGTTGCCTTGGAGCCCACTGTCATCTTAGGAAAGATGCATTCTGTGCAATGCAGACTGGGCAAGGAAATTAAATCCAGGCTAGGAAAGACAACTCAGCTCTCCTTCTATTAAATATATGGTCTGATTAATGAGGAGTCTTTTATCATCTTAGCATCTCAGAGCCAGAAGCCATTTTAAAGGTCATCTATTTCAAACCTTCATCTAATCATCTAAAATTTTTAAAAATACTATATATACACATATATATATACATGTGTATATACGCATATCAATGCTTATAAGCACCATGCTAAGAATTTCTTATGGATTCTCTCATGATATACTGTTTTTTTTTTTCAGCATTCAAAAGAATCCTCTTTCTAAGTTATCATTTATTATAGATACCATGCTGTTCTCCAGCAGGTGATCTTACACTGCACAGTTTTCTCATGACTCCTAAACCCAGCTTCATGGCAGTGGAAGATGGTTCAGTTTAGTTCTTGTTAGCTTTTGGGGGCCTCCTTAGACCCAAAGAGCAGTATCCAAAGTCAGTGCTGGCTACTTGCTTTCTCCTCTGTAATTTTTTAAAACTTTATTTTTAAATGCTTTCAAACTTACATGGCAGTTACAAAAATAATACAAATGCCAATACAAAAAAGAACTCCAACGTATTCCTACCACCACCTGATACCCAGATCCACCAGTTTTAATATTTTGCCATATTTTCCCTTTCTTTCCTTCTTTCTGCCTTCCTTCCTTCCTTTCTCTTTCTTTCTCTCTTTCTCCACCCCTCTCTTTCTCTCTCTCTTTTTTTCTTTTTCCTTCCATCCATCCATCCATCCATCCATCTTTACAATTACTGTGGGGCTTCAGTGAAACATTCTAAATTTATAACAATCTTGTTTGCTTTGATCCCAACTCAACTTCAATAGTATATATGTTCCTATACCCCTCAGTCTCCCCACATTTATGTAGTTCTTGTCACAAATTACATGTTTATACCTTATGAGTCCAAAACCACTGATTTATAATTACGTTTTATGCATTTGCCCTTTAGATCCCGTAGGAAGTAAAAAGTGGAATTATAAGCCAAAAATACAATGGTAGTGGCATTTATATTTACCTATGTCCTTACCATCACCGGAGATCTTTATTTCAATTGTCTACTGTCCTTTCCTTTCAGCATGCAGAACTCTCTTTAGCATCTTTTATAGGATCTAGTGGGGATGACCTCCCTCAGTTTTTGTTTATCTAGGAATGTCTTAATCTCTTTCTCACTTTTGAAAAACAGCTTTGCCTGGTACAGAACTCCTGGTTGGCAATTTTTTGCTTTCAGCACTTTAAATATGTCATCCCAGTGCCTTCTTGCATCCATGGTTTCCAAAAAGAAATCAGCGCTTAATTTTATTGAGGCTCCCTTGTATGTGTCACGTTGCTTCTCTCTTACAGGCTTTCAGAATTCTCTCTTTATCATTGGCATTCAACAGTTTGATTATAATATACCATGGCATGGGTTTTTTGAGGTTCATCCTCTTTGGAGTTTGTTGAGCATCTCAGATATGTATATTCAGATCTTTTGTTAAATCTGGGAAGTATTTATCCATTATTTCTTTGAGTATTCTCTCTGCCCTCTTCTCTCTTTCTTCTTCTGGGATTCCACAATGCATACATTGGTACACTTGATGGTGTCCCACAAGTTCCTCAGGTTCTGTTCACTTTTATTGCTTCTTTCTTCTTTCTGCTCTTCAGACTAAATGATTTCAATTGTCTTATCTTCAAGTGCACTGATTCTTTCTTCTGCCAGCTCCATTCTACATTGAACACCTCTAGGGAATTTTAATTTTCTGTTACTGTGGTCTTTAGCTCAATTTGGTTTCTTTTCATAGTTTTCATCTCTCTATTGATATTCTCTTTGTGTTCATCTGTTGTTTTCCTAATTTCCCTTATTTCTTTGTCCATGTTTTCCTTTAGGTTTCTGAGCATATTTAGGACCATTTTTTAAAGTCTTTGTCTGGAATGTCCCAGGTCTGGTTCTGCTCCTTGATGGTTTCTAATATTTTAATCTTCTCTTTTGCTGGGCCTTCGCTTCCCATTTCTTTGTATGTTTTGTAACCTTTCGTTGAAACCTGGGGATTTTGATATTTTAACATGTTATCACTGGAATTTAGACTCTGAGGCATCTTCTCCTTAAGCCTGTATCCGGCTAGAGCTTTCTTTGAATGCCAGAAGCTAACAAAAAATTAGGAGGAGGAGGAGAAGGAGGAGGAGGATGACAGGGAGGAGGAGGAGGAGCAGCAGCAGCAGCAGCAGAAGGAAAGAAACTACCTTTCCCAGTCTTTGCAGCTTTACCTGTGCAAGTGCTCTCCTTTGGGGTCTATCCATAAAATGAGTTTAGAGATAGCTCCAGGCCAAAGTATAGGGGCATCCCTGATCCTTTCTGCACAGCTCCATGTCTTAGGCATGCACATGTGGCTCTAGGAATTCCCATTTACATGCATATGAATATCCTGTCTTCCCTAGGAAACAATTTCCTCATAGTCCTGGTTACTTCACTGTATGTTCTATAGCCAATAATCTCTTGCCCCAGGCAGCATGAATTGACTGTTCTCCCATAGAATTCTGTAGGAGAGGTCTGTAAACATACAGGTCAAGTTCTGGGACAGCAAATCCCTCAGACCATTACCAGACAGACTGGACCAGACATACATGCTCCCAGTATATGCGGGAGGGTTACTCACACCCTCTAGAACCAGAATCAGAGATCTGCACTGGGAGCTCTGGCCAGCTCCACACCAAGCTTGTGAGGGTGCGGGAGGGGCCAGCCAGGGCACCATGACATCCTGCTGTTTTTAAGTGGCTTTTTTCTTGATTCTTTGCTTGCCCTGTTACTGCAGGTCTTTAACTATTTCCTGGAGCATTGAGAAAGACATCTCTGCCAGTTTTTGCTGGTTGCTCAAAGATTCTGTTGGAGGACAGAGCCCTGAAGCATCTCATACCACCATCTGGAACAGGTTGGGGCTCATGATATACTTTCAATCCTCACAACAACCCTCCAAGGTAGCCACTGCTATTCTTTCCATTGTACAGACCAGGAACTTAAGGCCAAGAAGTTTCCATCAGTCACCCAGGTCACACAGTGAGTATGTAGCAAAGCCTCTTCAGAAATGGTAGCCTGGCAGCTCTCAGCGAAAGCTGATCTGCACGTGTGCTTTACAATTTTTGAATATATTGCCAATATTTTAAAATAAGAAATTTGACATTTTTTAAAACTCCAGATTTCCAGCTTTCCCTGAAAAGTTGGAAGACTTGGCCACACTGTGCTGGCATTCCTACACAGCAAGTATGGGTTGAAGCTGAATAGTAGCCACCCCTTTGGACACAGATCAGATTGTATCAGGAAATTGGTTCAGCTTTCCAATGACCCCTAACTACACCGGGGTAAATCCAAAGTCCTTCCACAGCCCACAGAACCCACAGGCCTGGCCCCTGTCTTCTGCTTCCCCTCATCTGATCTGACTCCATGTGTTCCACTACTCTGGCATTCTCTCTAGCCCTTGGATTTTAAAAGCTCTCCTTCCTAAAGGCTTTTGCCTTTCTGTTTCCTCCACCAGGAAAGCTGTTTCCTCTCCCCTTCTCAGGTCTAACTTGTGCTGAGTCTTTAGGTGTCAGCTTAAATATCACTTCCTCAGGGAGGCCTTCTTGACCACTGTGGTAGGCAGAAAAATTAGTCCTCAAAGATGCTCGCATCTGAGTCTCCAGAACCTGTGAATATGTTGCTTTACACGGCAAAGGAGACTTTGCAGGTGTGATTAAATTATGGACCTTGAGGGAGCAATTTATCGTGAAATATCCATGTGGACCCAATTTAATCACAAGGGTCCTTGTAAGAGGGAGGCAGGAGAGTCAGGGTCAGAGGAGATGTGATGACAAACACGGGTTGGGGTGATGCAAGGCCATGAGCCAAGGAATGTGGGTGGCATCTAGAAGCTGGCAATGGCACAGAAATAGATTCTTCCTTAGAGCCTCCAGAAGGAACGTACCCTGTGGCACCGTGACTTCAGCCCAGTGAGACTGTGATTTTGGACTTTTGAGCTCTGAAATAGTAATATAATAAGTTTGTACTGTTTTATGTCACTAAGTTTGTGGCATTTTGTTTACAGCAGCAACAGGACTAATACAACCAGTGATTCTAAAATATTCTCTTCCACCCTTTAGTCTCAAACTTAGCCCTTTGTTTGTATCCTTCCATGCAATTACCACAACTTGAAACTATTTTATTTGTTCATTGATTCATTTAATTTGGGTTCCTTTGGAGGCTTAGACTGGAAGTCTCAAGAGGATAGCATCCATCTTTTGTTCCTGGCTGTCATACTGGGACAAGACCACAGCATCGGGCACTCTGTAGGGAGCTCAGTAGGTGTTCATTCAATGATTAAATTGATTGTGAATAAATGGCCTCATTACCCATCCCAAATGCCCTTATCTGAGCATATTTCAGGTTGAAAATGTCCTTATTTAATGGCAGAACTTAGACTTGAACCCAGATGCAAGTATTTCTCTGAAGCACAAGAAACAGTCAGGGTTTTTAAGGTAATTAGGCAGCCCAATGACAAAACAGGCAATGCACCCAAATAAATTCATTTCCTGTTTCTTAACCTTTGCAACTCTCAGCATCACTGGGGAGCTTTTTAGAAATGCAAAATCTCAGGTCTTACTTCAAACCTACTGGATTAGAGTCTGCATTTTATTAAAATGCCCAGGATACTCATATGCATATTAAAGTTTCAGAAACACTGTGCTACATATTTGTTTAGGGAGCTTGCACCTCTGAAGGGCGTGCTACAGATGCATTTACCATAGGCAGGTACAGCAAGTACTATCCATCCCATCACAGCCTGACCAAACCCCTGATCTGACAGCTCTTTGCTGTCACATCACATCGTCTGTTCCTTATGCTACATTCTCTGACTCTGCTAATGACCTCTCTCACTCCCATCCCTTACTTCCAGCCACCTGCCAAGTCTGTGAGACCAGGCAAGCAGATGACGACTTATTAGGCACCCATGAGCTCAGTAAGAGCCAGGCCTGGTGGGTGGAAGAATCGTTTCCCATCAGTGTGGGAGGAAGATGTCTGGCTTTGTTGAATTCTGCCTTGCATTATTCTACCAAGGGGTAGAAGATGCTAAAAACTACTGAGGGCCTTGAGGCAGCTGGGTCTGGAGTGAGCCGGATGAACCACTCCTGTCCCCAAACATTCACCCATCATCCCTATGTGTCCTATAATAAGGCATTTAATAAAGGAGTGTGTAGATAGGTACAGATGGGCCACCCCCATGTGCCTGGATAACAGAGATGCATTGTGCACTCTTTGTTGCTGTAGAAGCCTCCCCTCAGTTCCTTCTAGTACCCAACATCTAGCATAGCATCTGGATTACAATACATATTTGTTGAATGAATAGAGAATCCCCAGATAGCCTATTGAAAAACTTTAATCATACTGTCCTTGTGGTGCCTACACATTTTCTACCTATATAGGTCAGTACACCTTTAGTGTCAAGTGTCAGAAAACCCAACCCAAATGGGCTTGAACAAAAAGAATTTGTTGGATCACATGACAACACTTTGTATGGGGGTGCAAATTATGTCATTAGTACCTAATTTCTCTCTTTCTCTCATGTGACCCTATTCTCAGACAGATTCCCCCTTGGGCTATAATGGAGCTGCAACTGCTCTGGCCCTCACATCTTCTCAGCCTAAATCTTTGAAATCTCAACATGAGTCTCATTGGTTCTCATTAGGTAACATGCTAATCTCTGAACCAACCCCTGGGAAATTCAACTTGCTGATAGGCTTAGGGCTAGCCTTACACTTTCCCACTGCCACAGGGTGTGGGGTGATTAGTGTTTCTGCTTGAACCTCATGGACAAAATTTGGAGGAGTAGATCCCTAAAAGTAATTATTATCAGAGGTTGTGTAACTGAATGATGGATAACCAAGGAAACAACTGTCCCAATCAACCTCACACAGTACTGTTTAGAGGAAGAATAAATCATTTACAATTGGGAACAGGGGACCAAAGTAAGGCTTCATGAAAGAGATGGTATCTGAGCTGAAACCTGAAACACTGGGTAGGATTTAGATATGAAAAGACAGAGAAAGAGACGTTCCTGGAAATAGAGATGGTTTGATCAAAAGATTGGGGAAATGAAGGTTATGTGCAGGGAAGAGCAAGGTCCCAGGATATGGGAAAGAGCAAGTTTGGAGAAGAAGATAAGTGAGAGCTAGGTTATGAAGGGTCTAAAACTTCAGCCTAAGCAGTCTGCTTTCAAGGAGGCTATGGATTATGTCAGCTAAAAATTCAGATCACTTTGGTTTAAATCTGGGTTCAGATATTTAAAAATTGGGAGTTCTTAGGCAGATTACTTAATCTCTCAGCCTCAGTTTACTCAGATATAGTATTGGGCTATTAATACACACCAAATAGGGCTGTTGTGAAAAAGAAGTTAACACATGCAGTGCCTGGTGTAGTCTTTGGTATTGTGTAGCAGGCACTTGATAAGCGTTAGGCTTGGGAGCTGTGGAGTTGTTTGTTTTCTGTAAATACTCAGGAAGCCATTGATGTTTTATATCCTAAAATTTGCTGCTTAAAACTGCCCTTCAACAGTCTCTAAATGGCAGGTGACTACAGAATGGATTGGCGTACAGAGAAGACGGAGGCAGGAATGTAAGTTTGGGCACTATTGCAAGAGGAATGTGGATATGGCAGTAGGCATGAAGGGAGGTATGAGGAGGTGTGGATCAGTGGGGAATATGGAGAGGGACCTGGGAGGAGGGTGGAGGGCCTTGAGTGACTAGTGGAAATGCAGAAGGGAAGCCAGCCCAGGAATCAGTCCAGTGAAAGAATGGGCTGGATCACTGGGATTGTTTACCCCTTCCTCTCCAGCTGAAGGCAGGTGTCATGCCCGACTGCCATCAGAGGATCCTACATCATTTCCCTGCTCCAAAGCAGAAAGTGGATTTTTACACAAAAATTTACCTGCCAGCTGTACTGCTGCTTGACATTTTAAGTGGTACCTGCCCTTCTTGCCAGACATTTCCCACAAATAAGAAAGTGACAAGCTTCCCTCATGGGCGCTGGGGTTTTCAACGAAGTGAGAGCTCTGCTAGGGATGGGGAAATGTGGTGCCTGCAGAAGGCAAAGGGAACATCAGCAACAAATATATTTTGAGCAATTATCTTGGAGCCCTCCTAACCAATGTCTCTGTGCTCAACCAAGCAAGGTCTCCAGAAGGAAGGCTTTGCAGACAGGTGCCTCCTCCCTGCCTCCTGCTGAGTCACACTAACAAATTGCAGCAGGAAAATAGAGCTGCCTTGTAATTGGCAAAACCAGGTCAGAAGGAGTACAAACACTGGCCTTTTAGACTTGAAAATAGGGGGAAAAACCTATTGACATCAAATATGCTTAAAGAAGAAAGAACTATATAGGTCTTGTGGACCAATCTCACCATCCCATGTTTAAATCCCCTCTGTGACATTGTTGCCACGTGGTTCCCTAGCTACAACTTGAGCTTACTTCCAGTGACAGGGAGCTCACCACTAAACCAGGCAGCACTTTCCATCTCTGGTTAATTGGAGGCCTAGGAGTTATGCCACTAATGTTACAAATGGAATAAATCAAGACCCAGATGATAGAAGTGTCTTGCCCTAGGTCATCTAGGGAGCGGGGGGCTGACCTACTCAGGTCTTCTAGAACTGAGTCCTGTGCGCATTAACTAGGCATAACATGATGGTTTAAAGGGCAGGTTCTAGTGGTATCAGGCAGACATAAGGTCAAATCCCAGCTCTTTTCCTGGGTCAAGCTATTTCTCTTTTTAAAGTATTAATTTCTTGACTATAAAATAGGGATGATACTAATATTACCTAACTTACTGGGTTGTCATAAGGATTAAATGAGAAAATGGATACCAAGTTCTTGGCACTATGCCTGGAACATATTAAGTGTTCAGTAATTAACACCACCTATACTTGTGTTTACCCACTGTTTTGGTTTGCTAAAGCTGACAAAATGCAATATAACAGATATCGATTAGATTTTACAATGGGGATTTATTAGTTTACAAAGTCACAGTTCTAAGGCCATGAAAATATCCCAAGTAAGGCATCAATAGGACGATACCTTCTCTGAAGAAAGGCCAATGGATCCAGGGTTCCTCTGTCACATGGGAAGGCACATGGCCAGCATCTGCTGATCTTTCTCTCCCAGGTTTCATTGTTTTCAGGTTCTCGCTCTTTCAGGTTCTGTGGGTCCTCTCTTAACACCTCTGGGGCCAAGCTGTCTCGATGTTTCTCTCTCTGAGCTCTCTGGCTTTTTTCTGTCCTTTATCCTCTCATAAAGGACTCCAGTAAAGGACTAAGACCCACCTTGAATTGGGTGGGTCACATCTAAGTTGAAACAACCTAATCAAAATGTCCCACCCACAATAGGTCTGCACCAACAGGAATGAATTAAAAGAACATGGCCTTTTCTGGGGCACATAACAGCTTCAGACCAGCACACCCACCTTCCCAGTTGAACATTAGGGAGTCAAATCTGCTAAACTGACTCATGGCTATTTGCTTATCATTTGGTTCTGTATGGATCTGAGGAAGAGACAAGATGACTATGGACTTCAAAGAAGATACGCTGACAGGAAACCACTCAGGGGAGCCAGAGAACCTGTCCTCCCTACCAACCCTAGCAGCCCAGTTCCTCCAATTGTCCATCTCCCTGATTGTGCACATGCAGACTTTCAGCTGAGCCAAGACATCTCCCCTGTGATTTCCAGAAGAATGCCACTTGTCAGCACCTAGGACAGTGCACAACTGATTCTATATCTTAAGGTGTCAGAGAGGTGTCCATAAGTTAACATGATGCCAGGTTTGTGGCAGCTACGATATTTGGCAAGAAGGTATGCAGAAATTGTACAGGCAAGGGAATAAAGCAAACAAACCAAGAATAAAACCTCCCAGATGTATGGCTTTCATTCTTTACTTTTCAAAGAAAACCATCTCACTGCTTATTAAAAGTTTGAGTTAGAAAAAACAAATAAGGTTGGTACCCATTCCAAAGCAAGTTATTTGAACAAAGTAGGAACATTTCACGGAACTGGCTGATTCACCAGCTCCCTCTCTGCGGCATTGTTACAATTACAGCTGTTCTTGGGAGAGTAATTCATCATGGACCCTTTATTCCCTAGAAGCAGACAAGAGCAAAAACCAAAGGTTTATCATCTGGCTGCAGTGCTTAGAATGCAGCAGGCTGTCTGCTGGGCACATCCCAGGTGGCAATCGGAAACCTGAGCTCCGGGACAAATACCCATTCCTCTGAGCATCTCCATCCACCCAGAGGGAATGATGCTATTTGCATCTGTTTGAGGAGACAAAGAAAAAAGGCTGCTGACACCTCTATTGGCCTTCTGGGCAATTTCTGGTCATCTGGTTGACGGAACTGCTATCTAGAAAGAGAGGGGCATAACCACCCTCGTGCACAGTGCTGGGCACTCCTTTGTGGAGTTCGCACTATGTGGCAAGCCCTCTGTCAGATACCTTCCATGAGTGAGAGAGGTATTATTCAACCCCATTTAGCAGAGGAGGTGTTGTTTGGGACTCTTTCAGTGACAGGACCCCAATTCTGACTGGTTTGAATTTAAAAAGGGAATATATTGGCTCAAGCACCTTAAAGGTCTAAGAGTAAGTTGGTCTTCAAGCATGGCTGGATGGAGGTAGAGGTGGGGAGAGGGCAGTTAAAGAGACCATGACTGTCTATCTTTTCCTTGGCTATCCTAGGTGTTGCCATCACCCTCAGACATGCTCTTCCTTTTGGTTGCAAAATGGTACCACAAGCTCATGGCCTCATCCTTCTAGCCTAGCAACCCCAGTGGAAAGAAAGCTTCCTTTCCTCAATAGCTCCCCTGACATAGATCACCTGCAAGCACTGCAGTCAGTGAGTTGGAGTGCCCTGGTTGGCCCGATATGATTCAAGAGCCCACAGCTGGAGCTGGGGGCAGGCCCACCCCTCCAATATCACATGGACTGAGAGGCAGATAAGGGTTATTCCTTAATGAAATTTGGTTTGAAGCTTCAAAAAGAGGAAGGAAAGGATAATGGGCAGACATTAAAAAAACCAACATCCATTATAGTCACATCAGTGGCAAGCGGCCGAATGGGGATTTGAACCCAGATCTGAGTGGCTGCAAAGTCCACATTATCCTCACTATCATGTATGTAAATTACTATGCACAGTGCTTGGCATATACCATGTGCTTTATATCAGGCTCCTCTTTGGGGACCAACCTACTGTACTAGCAGACATAATATTTTATTTTCTCACAGGGTTCCAAAGGAGAAGAACAGAAAATGATGATAGAGATTGAGGCTCCAACCTGACACGTCCTCAAAATCAGCCATTCTCCTACCTTGGCCTGATTGGATGACCCCGAAGAAAGTTGTCCGGACTCTTCTGATGAGAGGATAGACTCCTTGTCATCCTGCCTGTGGAGCCCACATACAAAACTGGTATATCTTCTGTGTTCAAAGCCTTATGCAGTGTAGTGACAATAGAAAAAAATAAGACATAATAAATAAAGTATAAAGGCTAATCAAGCCATAATCCTTGCCATTGGGAGATTAAAGGAATAATGACAATATTTTAAAAATAAAAACAATTGCTAAACAATTGCTATATACCAAGTGATTTATACACATGGTTTCATTTAATCTTCACAACAACACTGTGAAGTGTATAATATTAAAGCAGCCATTCGATCCAGACATGGAGGTGTAAAGTGGCTTTCCTGGTACCCACAGGTAGTAAATGGCAAGCCCAGGATTTTTTTTTTTTACAGTTCAAACAGAAAAGGATTTAATCCTGGGAAACGTTTACAAAGTTGTTGGAAGGGACAGAGGAAAAAGGGGGAGAAGGGAAAGCATGCAACCCAGAGACGATAAAGCTGCTGCCATTCTTAACATGGAGCCCTCTGGGTTGCATGGGCTGCAAGAGGTTACTGTATGGCCAGTATTGGCACTTGAGACAAGGTACCACCAAGCTCAGAATTTTAACTCAGTTTTCTCAGATTTGAACTTGGTGTTTTTGACCATAGGCAAAACTCTATGTGAATCTTCATTCTTGCTGGGAAATGAGGTGAACTTTCTTGGAGAAGGTAGCATTTGAGCAGTGTATCAATCAGAAAGTTTGAGTTGTAAATGACAAATCCAATTCATACTGGCTTAAGCAGACATATAGAACTTTCTGTCTTGTATAACTGAAGAGCCCAAAGGAAAATGGGACTGCAGGTACAGGCTGATCCAGGGGCATGTGTGACACCTGCAGGACTTTACTCTCTGTCTCTCAGTCTTCTCTCTTCAATATCAGCTCCATTCTCAGGGTGGGAAGACTGCTGCCAATTGCTTGATGCTGACTTTCTATTAGCTTAACCACCTCAGTGAGAAGAAGGCATTTTTCCCCCAATTTTTCCAACAATAGAGTCTCATTGCATCATCTAAAGTCATCTGCCTAACCCGGTGGCCAGAGATACACTGTTGGGCTATCCCTGGAGTCAAAGGTGGCAGGTAGGATCAGCTTCTCCAGAATTACATTGAACTGAGAATGGAGGAAGGTATATATCAATATAAAATCAGGTTGCTGTTACCACAAGATGAGGTAAGTGATATTAGACTGATAAAGCTATTAATGGTTGCATTGGTTATCTATTGCTGCTTAACAAACCATCCAAAGTGAGTAACTTAAAACAGCAACCATTTATTTAGCACAAGATTCTGTGATTGGCAATTTGGGCTGGCCTCAGCAATTTGGGTTCACTCATTCTGTGTTCGGATGCCGGGTCAACTTGAGGCTGATTCATGTAAAGGCCCTTGTGGGGGCTGGCTGATCTCTGCTTCATGAGGTCTCAGCCTCCAGCAAACTAGCTCAGGCTTGTTCACATGGTGGCAGAAGTTTTCTAAGAGAAACCAAAAAAGTTCAAGCACTTTTCAGGTCTCTGCTCACATCACCTTTGCTAACATCCCACCAGCCACAGCAAATCACATGGCCAAACCCAGAGACAGAATGGGAGGACACCCAAAGTTATATGGTAAGGGGGTGTGGATTCAGGGAGGGGAAGAATTTGTGGCCCTCCTTGCAATCTACCCCAATGACCATTTCAAACAACACTAGAATGGAATCTAGCACAGGTAGACACACCAATCAAGTATCAAACAAAACCTCGTCAAATGAATAATGAGGTTAGGATGAGAGAAGAGCAAGGAAGGCCTTCAGGCCAAAGAAAAAGTATCAGTGAAGGTTCAGAGATGGAAAATGCAAATTTATTCGTGGTGAGTTATGTATGTGGTGGTTGGAGTGTGGAGTAGAGGAAGTCATGGGATTTAAGGCCCAAAATAGGGAGGGCCATATGTGCTGAGGTTAAGAGTTGGATTTCTATTCTGTATGCATTGATAAGTTGCAGATTTTGGAGCAGTGGCATGAGTCAATTAGCAAACCCGAGCAGGGTTTTGAAGGGTAGATTTAGGCAGGTAGCCTCCTCTGAAAGAAAAAATCCCAGGGAAGAAGGAAGGACAATGGCTTTCTTGAAGACAGAGATGGATCAACTGCAGAGTCAAACTGTGCTCCAGTGAGCTTTTGAACTCATCTTCGACTTGGCATGTCCCAGGCACTGAGTGGTCTCCTGCCCAGGCCATGAGGGCTTGGAGACGCACTAAACCCTGTGTACCAAACAAACATTGCTTCATTTCCTTGTCAGCTTTTATGCAGCCACCCCAACACCTGGGACCAGTTGGCTGTTGTTTCCCACACCCCCAGATGTTTCCTTTTGGCTCTTCAATGTACCAGAGCCTCCTTGGGAGTGGGGTTCCGGCTCTAAGTTCCCATCTGCTGCCCTGTTCTGAAATCCAAACCTCCACTCACAGCTCATCTGCCCTGGTCCTTGCCCAAGCCCCTCCCATTTGATGCTAGGCAGCAGTTCTGCAAGCTTCACAACAAACACCACAGGCCTGAGAACTGCCTCAGGGTGTCATTTCTGTGTAGAACCTTGGCAAGCCCAGTCACAAGCCCAGCAGGCTTCGGAAATGACCACAGTGGATAATTTTTGTCCCCATCTTGCCTCTTGACAGGAATACTTTGCAGTGTGGACTTTGTTGGTTTTTTTTTAATGTGTATTTTAGCAAAGAAGACAGATGCTGGCCCGTGGCTAACAAAAACTAACCCACAGGCCACAGGGTTGTCTTCTGAGAAACAACACACATCACGTTCAGACACCAAAATGATATCCCAGGGTCATCTCCGCAGCAGTGCTGCAGAGTTAGCCAGAGAATAGAGCTCATCCACAGACCCCTGCTCAGGGAGGCGTGGTGACTCCTGCAGTACCCAGGGGCAGGATTTGGAGCTTGCAGGTGTCTGAACTGCTGCAACCAGTCGTTTATACCCAATTTCCATCTGATGATGCCGTCAGGGAGGTATGGCAGGAATCACAGCAACACAGTAAGAGAGAGACCTTGTTCTAAGTACTTAATGTATTTTAACTCATTCATTCTCTCAAGAATCCTTTGAAAGAACTGAGACTCAGAGATGTTTAGGGCCCTGCCAAAGCTCATACAGCTTGATAGTGAGAGAGCCAGGATTCTAACCCAGGCATTTGGCATTTGACCCTCTGGTGCCTTTATTATTAATATTAATATTAATATTAATATTATTAACAAAGTTTCTTAAAAGATGACATCATTTCTGCCATCACCATCATCATTGCTAACATTGACTAAGCACTCCCTATGTGCTGGGCTCTGCTCAAAGCACTTTTCTTGTATTATCTCATTTAATGCTTACAACAATCTTATGAAGTAGGTACTATTATAATCCTCATTTTTACAGATGAGGAAACTGATCCTCAGAGAGGTGAAGCTGGTCAAGGTTATTCGAGTATCAAGTGGCAGAGCCCATCTCTGAACTCCAGCACAGATGATGATCTTTGTCTTTATGTTATAATTCCAAAACAAAACAAATCTTAAATTAGAAACTGTAATGCATTTTTCATGATTAAATGCTCAAATGTAAACAAAATGAAGCTAAATAAACAATTTTTTTTTAATTTCTAATACAATGAGTTTAACCAAATGGAAAACTCTAGTAAATCTTATTGGAATGAGCAGGAAACAGCTCAAACATTGCCAGGGCATTGGACCTCACACGCCCTGCCTGTCCTCCCCACCACTGAACAGCTGCTAATATCCTACTTCAGGATCCCCATGGAGATGCCGCCACTATTTCTATTACATCCCTTCTAATGTAACACTCATAACTCTCCACGTTTCTGTCTTCCTCCGTTGAGTTGAGCTTATCCACCTAGCCTGGTGCCCGGCACATAGCACACACTCAGCACTTCCCCAGATTCTAGCCCAGGCTCACAATTGCAATGATTATGAACAACTCATTGTTTTGTCTTGCCTCTGTTTCTCCATAAAACAACGGGCACCACTGGTTTGTTGCCAGAGTGGCGGTAAACTCAAAAAAGGTTTACCCGAGGAATCCCCATCTCAAAACCCGAGGATGTGAAGTCATGCCTGCTATGCTGTGTGCAGGGACCCTGTCCAGGCCACTGCACTGTGTCTGGAAGTGAAAACCCTCCCTCAGTTTCCATGCTAGGGTTCTGTAGCTGCCACATGCAGCAAGGAGGTGTGATTGAGTTAACAATGGCACTTTCCCATATCACTGCAGGTGGCAGCTGGCATCTTTGGCTGCCATGGTAGACCAGGCATCATCTGTTGCTCCAGACAACATCTGGCTCTGTTGGGGAAGGACTGGTGAGGGCTGACTTCTTCCTGCTGGAGGTCTTGGCTAGTAACACTGAGCAGACAGATGGGGTTATCAGTGTCATTTGGCTTAAAGCTGATCATATCCCCAGCTCCAGAGATGGGGGATGGGAGAGGGCAATCATCTGGATCCCTGAGGCCCTCATTGTGTGGTCTTCTGCTGCACAGTAATAACTGTGTAACCTCCAAAGAACTGGTTGTAAGTCCCAGTTTCTTCATTTACCTACTCTGTGTCCTAAGGCAAGTTATCCAATTTCTCTGAGCCAGGGATTCCTCATTGGAAGAGGAAAGTGGGGAGGGGGATAAGAATCAGTACCTGGTCCGGTTGTTTTAAGATTCAAGATGGAAAGTACCATGCCCATACTCTAGCTAACCACCTGAACTTCTGTGTACCTGTTCTCTCTGTAGTTAATGGCCCTGATCACCCCATCTAAAGAGTGCCCCCTAATCCCTCGCTATCACACTATTCTGTTCTATTTTCTATGTGGCACTTACAACAGTCTGTTCACTTAAACTCTTGTTTAATTAATTATTTATATGTAAAATTTATTTTTTAAATACTTGTTTAGAATATTAATTAATTGATTAATCATTAGGCTATGTGATTTCCCAGTTAGAACATATGGTCCATGAGGGCGCAGACTTGCCAGTCTTATCCCTACTGTTTTCTCAGCACTTTGGACAATGCCTGGCATATGTGATATGTGTTTAATTGTGTCCCCCAAAAGACATGCTGAAGTCCTAACCCCCAATATCTCAAGATGTGACCTTATATAGAAATAGGATTACAGATGGAATTAGTTAAGTTATGATGAGGTCATGCTGGAGTAGGGTAGATACATAATCCAATATGACTCTTGTCCTTATAAGAAGAGAAGAGCCACACAGGGGAGAAGGCCATGGAAGATGGAGGCAGGGATTAGAGTCATGCGATTACAAGCCAAGGAATGCCGAGAATTGCCGGTCACCACAAGAAACTAGATGTTTTGGTTTGCTAAAGCTGCCGGAATGCAATATGCCAGAAATGGGTTGGCTTTTACAATGGGGATTTATTAGCTTACAAATTTACAGTACTAAGGCTGTGAAAATGTCCAAATTAAGGCACCAACAGGAAGAAAGGCTGAAGAAAGCCTTTCTGAAGAAAGGCTGCTGGCATCTGTGTCACCTCTGTCACATGGGAAGGCACATGGCCAGTATCTGCTGGTCCTTCACTCCCAGGTTTCATTGCTTTCAGCTTCTAGCTTCAGTGGCTCCTCCAGGGCTTCTTCTCTGTGTCCCTCTCTGGGCTTCTTCTGTCTTTTATCCTCTCATAAAGGACTCCAGTAAAAGGATTAAGACCCACCTTGAATAGGGTGGGTCACTTTTCAATTGAAATAACCTAACCAAAGGTCCCACCCACAATAGGTCTGCACCCACGGGAATGGATTAAAAGAACATGGCTGATGGCGGGGCAAGATGTGGCATAGAGAGGTGTGGAATTTAGTTAATCTAGAGCAACAAGTTAATTGCCAGGAACAACTAGCAAATACTCTGGAACAACTATTAGGGGACATCCATGACTGAACACACATCGTACACCATCCTGGAATGGGTAGAACAGCCAAGATTGCAGCACAGAACTCTAAGTAAAGCTCCCCAAACTGTGGAGCTGGTGTCCCCAACCAGCATAGCAGGCTGAACTGAAACACTTCCCTGTGGAAAAAAGAATCAGGTTACCTGGAGCGAGGGAAAGTAACCAAGCTCCAACTCGGTTTTAATTAACAAATTTGGACTACTGAATACAAGCTACAAGCACAGATAAACCTGGAGCAAGGAGGAAAGGAACCTGAGGTTCCTCCCAGCAGAGAAAAGACAGGGCTGATGGAAAAAATAAATAAATAAATAAAATAATTAAAAACAGAGGCTTTTGGAGACGACTGAGTTCAGAATACTGGAAAACAGCTGTGTACCAAGAAAAGGGGCACAGTACCAACACTGGTCAACCCTCAAAACTGGGGGGCTGGGGACTGGCTCTGAAAAGGGGCTTTCTCTCCTATTCAGCTTTTTTTTTTTTTTTTTTTTTTTTTTACCTCTCATCCTAAGTAGCTTATTAGAGAAAGCCTTGGGCATTTTCAATTGTCAGCATTGACCCAGGCAAGGGTGGAGTTAACAGAGTCAGAGAAACAAAGGAGGAATTCAAGTGTAGAAGGTAACTCCATATAGGTTGTACCTTCCCTAAGAAAAGGGAGGCAGTGCCCAACTTAAGTGGCTCCCTCCCTCAGAGAATTCATACCCCAGGACCTGGAGGGGAGAGGGCCAGGAACAGAAAAAACTTAAGCTTGGCCTCTGACACCCTTGGCCCCTGGCCAGGACAAGGTCTGCTGAGAATTCAAGGGTCCTCACGTCTTTACACCAGTGGGGAGATACGGGCTGACAAGCACCACCTGCTGGGCAGGAAAGGAAAAACACAGAGTCTTGAGACCTCACAGGAAAGTCTGACAATTTGCTGAGTCTCCGCCTCAGGGAAATCTGATACTGAATACAGTCTCCTCCTGAGACCTGGGCCCATTTCAAATCTAACTGAGGGTAATCAAGGAAACTAGATGCCTAGACAAAACAAATTATGAATCACATTAAGAAAAACGAAGATATGACTCAAAGGAACAAACTTACACTTCAACTGAGATACAGGAACTGAAACAACTAATTATTAATCAAACAAATCTTATAAATCAATTCAAAAATCAAATCAACCAGTTGAGGGAAGATATGGCAAAAGAGAGGAAGGATATAAAGAAGACATTGGGTGAACATAAGGAAGAACTTGAAGGTTTGAAAAAACAATTGGCAGAACTTATCAGAATGAAAGGCACAATAAAAGAGATGAAAAACACAATGGAGACTATGGCAATTTGAATGTACTATGTCCCCCTGTTCTAGTTTGCTAATGCTGCCAGAATGCAAAACACCAGAGATGGATTGGCTTTTATAAAAGGGGGTTTATTTGGTTACACAGTTATAGTCTTAAGGCCATAAAGTGTCCAAGGTAACACATCAGCAATCGGGTAACTTCACTGGAGATGGCCAATGGTGTCCGGAAAACCTCTGTTAGCTGGAAAGGCACGTGGCTGGCATCTGCTCCAAAGTTCTGGTTTCAAAATGGCTTTCTCCCAGGATGCTCCTCTCTAGGCTGCAGTTCCTCAAAAATGTCACTTTTAGTTGCACTTGGGATATTTGTCCTCTCTCAGCTTCTCTGGAGCAAGAGTCTGCTTTCAACTGCCATCTTCAAACTGTCTCTCATCTGCAGCTCCTGTGCTTTCTTCCAAGTGTCCCTCTTGGATATAGCAAGCTTGCTCCTTCTGTCTGAGCTTATATAGTGCTCTAATAATTTAATTCAGATCCAACCTGAATGGGTGGGGCAACACTTCCATGGAAATTATCCAATTAGAGTCATCACCCACAGCTGAGTGGGGTGCATCTCCATGGAAACACTCAAAGAATTACAATCTAATTAACACTGATAGGTCTGCCCACACAAGATTACATCAAAGATAATGGCATTTGGGGGACATAATACAATTAAACTGGCACATCCCTCAGTGCAACTGTGAGTAACATTTTGAAGAGGAGCTACAGCCAAGAGGGACACTTTGAAGAATGCACTGGGACTGAGAGAGGAGCTTCAGCTTACAGAGACATTTTGAAGACAGCTATTGAAAGCAGACTCTTGCTCCAGAGAAGCTAAGAGGACAAATGCCCCAAGAGCAACTGAGAGTGACATTTTGAAGAGGAGCTGCGGCCTAGAAAGGAATGTCCTAGGAGAAAGCCATTTTGAAACCAGAACTTGGAGCAGACACTGGCCAAGTGCCTTTCTAGCTAACAGAGGTTTTCCAGACACCATTGGCTATCCTCCAGTGAAGGTACCCAATTGTTGATGCGTTACCTTGGACACTTTACGGCCTTAAGATTTTAACTGTGTGACCAAATAAACCCCCTTTTATAAAAGCTAATCCATTTCTGATGTTTTGCATTCCAGCAGCATTAGCAAACTAGAACAGAGACATAAAACAGCAGAGTTGAAGAGGCAGAAGAAACGATTCATGAACTGGAGGAGAGGACATCTGAAATCCTACACACAAAAGAACAGATAAGGAAAAGAATGGAAAAATATGAGTAGCATATCAGGGAATTGAATGACAACATGCAGGGCATGAATGTACATGTCATGGGTGTCCCAGAAGGAGAAGAGAAGGGAAAAGGGGCAGAAGCAATAATAGAGGAAATAATCAAGGAAAATTTCCCATCTCTTATGAAAGACATAAGATTACAGATCCAAGAAGCACAGTGTACCCTAAACAGAATAGATCCAAATAGATCTGTGTCAAGACACTTAATAATCAGATTATCAAATCAAAGAGAGAATTCTGAAAGCAACAAGAGAAAAGCTATCCATCACATACAAGGGAAGCTCAATAACACTATGGGTGGATTTCTAATTAGAAACCATGGAGGCAAGAAGGCAATGGTATATATATTTAAGATACTGAAAGAGAAAAACTGCCAACCAAGAATCCTATATCCGGCAAAACTGTCCTTCAAAAATGAGGAAGAGTTTAAAATATTTTCAGACAAACAGACTCTGAGAGAGTTTGTGAACAAGATACCTGTTCTACAGGAAATAGTAAAAGGAGCACTACAGACAGATAGGAAAAGACAGAAGAGAGAAGTTTGGAGCACAACATTGGATGATGATAGCACAAAAATGTAAGTACACTGAACAAAGATGACTGTGAGTATGTTTGAAAGAGGAAGGTTAGGGGCATGTAGGACGCCAGAAAGACAGATAGAAGATAAAGACTGGGACTGTATAACTTAGTGAAACCTAGAGAGGTCAATGATTGTGACTAAATGTACAAATATGTTTTTACATGAGGGAGAACAAATGAATGTCAACCTTGCAAGGGGTTAAAAATGGGGTGGTATTGGGAAAAAATACAGTCAATGCAAACTAGAGTCTATAGTTAACAGTAACACTGTAATATGCTTCCATTATTTGTAACAAAGGCACTATACCAAAGCTAAATAAGAGGGGGATGTAAGAGAGGGGTATGGGATTCTTGGGATTGGTGGAGTTGTCTGACTTTTTTATTGTATTTTATTTTTATTTTATTTTTTATTTTGTTGTTTTTTAGTTGTCATTTTTTTTCTTTCTTTTTCTTTTTTCTTTTTACTTTTTTCAGCTCTTCCTCGTTCTTTGTGGAAGAAACAGAAATATATAGATAGTGTTGGTGAATTCATAACTGTGTGGTTATATAGGGAACCATTGGTTGTTTACTTAGGATGGACTGTATGGTGGTGAATAAAACCATCTGAAAAATAAACAGAGAGATACAAGTGCTGGAGAAAATGTGGAGAAAGGGATGTACCCATTCACTGTTGGTGGGGAAGTACAATGGTGCAGCCTATCTGGAGGGCAGTGTGGTAGTTTAACAGGAAGCTCAGCATGGGGTTGCCATATGGTTCTGAAACTCGGTTACTGGGTATACTTGGAAGAACTGAAAAGAGGGATATGAATGGACATTTGTACAGTGGGGTTTATGGTGTCAGTATTCATGATTTGCAGTGGATGGACGTGTCCTAAGGGTACATTGACTGATGAACGGAATGGCGAACTGTGGTGTATACATACAATGGACTATTGAGCTGCTACAAGGAGTGAAGCCGTGAGGTGAATGGACATTGAAGACAGTATGTTGAGTGAAATAAACCAGAAATAGAAGAAAAAAACCATGTAATACCTCACTAATATGGACTATCTGTAATGTGCAAACTCTGAAAATTGAGTCTGAGAGCATAGGTTATCAGGGGAAGGCTTATTGTAAAGTTTCCTAGATTGTAAGCTCTTACAGCAGTTACATCTCTTCCTGAGTTGTAATGGTCATTTCCAAATTCTAAGATGCTGAGCTCTTTGTGTATAACCTGGTCAGTCTCTGGAACTTTGGGTATCTGTGTGACACCTAAGACTCAGAGCCAGAGTCTGGCAACAATGAATGTCAGCATTACTCCATACAGCCAATAATAAGGAGTATCAAAAAACAAAAATCAGACTGCAATTAGAAATATGAATGAAATGGACTTGGTTAAGACTAAGGTAAATCAGACTAAAAGGTAAAGGATGATAGTGACAGTGTTTTAAAAGCTTCAACTTTTGTGTGAGACCAAAGGAAGAGATGTTTATTAGGTGAAAAATCTATATTTTTTGTAACACACTATATAATTTAACTTGTATGGTCAGGTTATTCAAACACCATAATTACATGGAACATAGAACAGGGAGTGAAATCTGGTTGGTTTGTTTAGGTTAGTGTGAAGCCCCAATATATCCCAGAGTAATTTTAGGAGAGAATAAAAATGTATCTGCAAAGCCCCCTTGAGGGACTGAGGGAAAATGTGGAAATATTAAATTTTCCCACCTAGGGAATTAATGATATTCTCACACACATTGGGAACTACCAATTTAGAAGGCTGAGACCTCAGTCTTGGGGCTTGCCCTTATGAAGTTTGTTACTGCAAAGGAAAGGTTAAGCCTACTTATAATTGTGCCTAAGAGTTACCTCCAGAGAACCTCTTTTGTTGCTCTGATGTCACCTCTCTCTGTAAGACAACTCTCCATGTAAACTCATTACCCACCCCCGTAAATGGGACATGACTCCCATGGTGTAAATCTCCCTGGCAATGTGGGACATGACTCCAGGGGATGAGCCTAGACCCGGCATCGTGTGATTGAGAAAGCCTTCTTGGACCAAAAGGGGAAAAGAAATGAAACAAAATAAAATTTCAATGGCTGAGAGATTTCAAATAGAGTTGAGAGGTCATTCTGGAAGTTATTCTTATGCATTATATAGATATCCCTTTTTAGCTTTTAGTGTATTGGAATAAATAGAAGGAAATACCTGAAGCTGTTGAACTACAACCCAGGACCCTTTATTCTTGAAGACAATTGTACAACTATATGGCCATGTGATTGTGAAAACTTTGTGGCACCCCCTCCCTTTATACAGTATATGGACAGATGAGTAGAAAAATGAGGACAAAAAGTAAATGAATAATAGGGAGGGATAGGGGGTATGGGATGTTTTGGGTGTTCTTTTTTACTGTAACTTTTATTCTTATTCTTTTTGTGTGTGTTTTTTTATCTTTGTTGTTTATATTTATTCTTATTCTTTTTTGCGTGTGGTAATTAAAAATGTTCAAAAATTGATTGTAGTGATGAATGCACAGCTATACAATGATACTATGAATAATGGATTGTACCCCGGGGATGACTGCATGGTATGTGAATATGTCTCAATAAAATTGAATTAAAATTAAAAAGAACATGGCCTTTTCTGGGGTAGTCACAGCTTCAAACCAGCATACAAGAAGAGGAAAGGAAGGACTCTTCCCTAGAGCCACAGCGGAGAGTATGATCCTGTTCATTTCAGACCTCTGGCCTCCAGAGCCATGAGAAAATAAATTTCTGCTGTTTTAAGCCATCAGGTTTGTGGTAATTTGTTAAGGAAGATGTGAGAAGTAATGGTAGAATGAATGAATGAGTGAATGAAAATATTAACTCATTTTATAAATTCTAAACTGTTCTTTAGACATTATGGGTCATTATTACTATTAAATCCAGACCAGGGGCTGCAAATGGAACAGGTACCCATGAATTCAGTTGTTCAAGGAACAAGCAAGAGGGCTCTACCAAGAAGATTCCTGGGGGACAGTGCGAAGAGCGCCCCAGCTAAAGAACACAGAGATTTGCCCTTGCCAGACTGCTCATCATCATCATCATGGTTACCATTTATTGAGTGCTAACTCTCTCCCTGGCACTGCATTAAGGGAGGGAAAACAATCATTTATAGCAAGAAAAATATGTATTTTCTCTTAATGTCATCTACACATTCTATGCCTTTACTTGCACAAGTGTGCACAAATAGAAACACTTAGAAAATATTGGGGTACAACTAATTTATTTGGGAGATGGTCCCCAGAAGTGATGGCAAGGGAGTGGGTTAAGAAAAAGAAAGGAGAAAAGTCAATACAGGAGTATTGCTGAGCAGGTTACTGCTGTGGGCAACTGGAGCTCAAATCCAGGGGACTTGAAAGAGACAGTGTGGAACATGCCTCAGACTTGTCCCACCCAAAAGGTGAAGAAACTGAGTATTTATCCCATCCATTATCCAACAATCAACTCCCTGACATTTCTGCCTGCCCATTTGTAAGCTGAGCAAGGTCTTCAGACTGGTGTGGAACAGAGTGCCAAGGGGACGTGGGCAAGGCAATGATAATGTCTGCTATACCACCTAGGGGAATGGATCTTGACCACTGACGTCACACTTGCTACTGGCTTTGGGTATACCTGAAGAAAACACTAAGTGATGGGAATAGGATACAAGATTGGAGGGGGTAGACTTAAGCTAACTTGCACTGTCTGTAGAATAGAGAGAGAGATGAGGAAGGTCTCTGAGGGACTCCAGGACAGTCTTTAGAGAGAAAAAGAGATATCTAAAAAGGATTTGGTGTAAACTGTTATGTGTTGCTTGGTATAAGCTCCCTTCTCCATTTCCCCAACAAAATCTTCAGTAAAAGTTATGTTGTTTCTTGAGGTCATATACTGAATTTCAGCAGAACAGGAGGAGGGCAAAGAGAATTGACAAAGTAGAGTCCTGCTGTGTCAGTTTGAAACTGTTCTTGGCCCCAGAAGAGCCATGATCTTTTAATCCAATCTTGTTGGGTAGAAACTTTTGATTGAATGTTTCCAGGGAGATGTGACTCACCCAACTGTGGGTAAGACCTTTGATTAAATTATTTCCATGGAGGTGTGGCCCCGCCCATTCAGGTGGGTCTTGATTAGTTCACTGGAGTACTTAAGAGAGAGAGCTCAAGAGCCAACCCAGATGCTGATGCTCAGAGATGCTTGGAGATGCAGACAGAAGGACATTTGGAGATGCTAAGCTAAGAGATGAAGCCCAGAGTTTGCCCTGGAGAAGCTAAGAGAGGACTCCCAGATGCTTAGAGAGAAACATCCTGGGAGAACAAGCATGAATGCACAGGAGCTGAGAGAGAAGCTAAGAGAGACAGAAACTCAGAGACATTTTTGAAGAAAGTCACTTTGAAACCAGAACCCAGGAGCAAAGAGAAAGCAGATTTCAGACATGTACCTTCCCAGCTGAAAGAAGTGTTCTGAATGCCACTGACCTTCCTTCACTGAAGGTATCCTCTTATTGGTGCCTTAGTTTGGATACGTTTATGGCCTTAGAACTGTAAATTTGTAACCTAATAAATCCCCTTTATAAAGGCCAATCCATTTCTGGTATTTTGTCTAATGTCAGCTTTAGCAAACTGGAACACCTACCGTGGGTCTGGTACAGACTGAACAAAGCTGTGGCACATGGAGACAGCCAACACCTGGGTTATACATGCATATTCTCACTGAATCCTCACTATTGTAATTTCTCAGTATTAGTCAGATATGGCCGCAACAATGATGCATAACAAACTACCCCAAAATTCGGTGGCTTATTATAAGAACGATTTCATTTTCTAGCTCAAGGATCTGCAGGTCAGTTTGGAGGGACCTCGGCTTCAAATTATATGTTGACTCCAGACTGTCTGGGTTCCAATCTACTTTTTCCACATGAGCCCTCATTGTCCTTAGACCAGGCAGCACAAAATGCATGCATGCTCTTCTGATGGTGGAGTATAGGAAAGCAAGAACCAAACCAAACTTCGGAAGCACATGTAGGGCCTCTGCTCACACCAAGTCCATAATATTCGATTGGCCCAAGCAAGTCACATAGCCAAATTCTACATCCATAGGGTGAGAAAATGTACTTCTGAGCAGTCGTGTCTACTGCAAGGTCACTTGGAAGAGGGAGGACATGAATTGAGAACAACCATCCCATCCACGGCAACAGCATTTTACCTCATGGGGAAGCTGAGGCTTATCCAGCTAAGTTATTTGCCAGAAGTCACAAGCGTTGCATGTGATACAATTGGGTTTTGGACCCAGCTTTGTCTGATGCCAAAGCTTGTATGCTTACTACGCTTAACTGCTCTGCTGGCGTGCAAGGTGAGCTAAGTGCCACAGGACAGGGGGTCCTGGAGGTCAGCCTCAGGGAATCCTCACCCACCCAGCAGGGTGCAAATCACCCACATTACCCAGAGGTAACCTGTCTGCTCAAGGTCATGCCATGGATTAGAGACTGGGCAGACCCTGGAACTTTGTTCTTCCTGTTCCTTGTACCCATCTCCCTGGATAGAATCATGTGCCCTTGACATTAAAACATCATCCAAGGGGGTTCCTCTTCCTCTCTCTGAGAAACCTTATCCACTGCAATCTAGCCTGCGTTTTTTGAAGCAGACCCAGGAGACCCAGAGGTGACAAATAGTTCCGTTTTCACTTCCTTAAAATTTCTCACAAATACACCTATTCTGTCAACTGTGTCTGCAAAAGGAAATAGGTGAAGTTCACACCATTCAACTCCCCAGCTGTTGCTATGGAACCCATCCAGACACCAACACGCCAGCAGCTCTGGCTGTCTCTACAATGGAATTAAAGAGGGGGGAAGTAATCAGCAGGGAAGCAAACTCTTGTTTAAATGCAAATACCTTTGAGAGGGAGCAACTGAGGGAAAAGAAATCATGAAAACCCCAGTAAAGCACTTAGAGTTGGGGCTAGGGCTGACAAGCCACGCAGTTTCCCCAGCGGGACAGTCCCTGCTCTATCTCCTGCCAAAGCAGGAAACTAGTTTCCAGAAGCAATTTGCCGATGGTACACATCCTAGTCGCCCCTAACAAGGTTCTTAGAATGGAGCAGAGTGGACTTCCTGATGGGCAGAGAGCCTTTCAGAGCCGAGGGACGCTGATGGGAGGGCTAAGTTAGTTTGCACCAGAATTTAAAGTGAAGGAAATGAGGATTGAGAATTGGAGCTCAAGTGGGAGATTTTAGAAGGTGATATAGGTACATCTTTTAGGCTCCACAAAGGGGAGGACGACAGGGGATTGTGGTACGATCTGGGAAACTCAGTTGAGGCAGTGAAGCATTATTAGCTCTTTCTAATAAGGATTGCAATAGATTTTCATTTGCTGATCTTCTTTTGTTAAAAATAAACAACCATCCATTTTTAGCTTGAAATTTGCTACAGCTCAAGTATTTAACCACAAAGGAGATCATATTCTATAATTATATTATATTGGGGGTTATTTCCTCCTTTAACCTGTTAAGTCACCTTGTAACTAAAAGGCATTTCCTGGCTCCGATCACAGGGCAAAAAGCCAGAGCTGGGAGGTTTGGGGGAAGGGGTAATGGCTGGGACAGTTTTGGTGCCTGGAAGCACCGAACCACGCCCCTGCCCCTGCCTTGAGCTACCGTTTGGATATTACATGCAGGCCACGTGGGTGAAGGGTCTGGGATGACCTCAAACCACTGTTACCTGCAAGCACTGCGGGGAAAAGGCCATGGGAGAGAGGCCAGGAGCACGTTGGCTCCCAAGTGTGAGCTCCTGTGGGGCTCTAGTCAGCCCCAGGCTGCTGAGCATCAAGGCTCTGACCTTCTAGGATTCCTGCAGCGTGGCAGAAAGAGCACCAGACCAGGAGTCTGTGTCTCATGCGATCGAGCCATGTCACTTTGGGGAAGTCATCTCGAGAACCTCCCTTGCCCTTTGTTTCCATATCTGTAAAATACGTTTGTGGAGAGTAACAAATTAGATGATCGGGTTTTGCCAACCATTGATCGAGCACTTAAGGGAGGTTACAAACTGTCAAACTGGGGGCCACATCCTGGCTGCAGCCGTGCTTTGTTTGGCCTGCCAGTGTTGTTAAAAAAAAAAAAAGGAAAAAAGTGAGCTAAAATTTAAGTATCTGGCAATTTCACATAAAAATCCAGATTCCTGGTTTTTCTTGAAAAAAAAAATCAGATCTGGCAAAACTGATACCTACAATATTACAGTCAGCTGTAGTAGACCTGCCCCATGGACAGGGAATATACACTCTACTTGGCCTCAGTTCCCACCATTCATATTGCCCTAATAAGGCCAAGGGTCAGTTGCCCATTTAGCAGGAAAACTATTTTTTTTTTAAATCTTATAGTAGAAATTTACTGGGAAACACTAACTATTTAATCCTCATTCCCATTTTACAGGTAAGGAAATGGAATCTCTTTGCTTTTCTGCCTAAGTAGACGTTTACATGCTTCACCTTGATGGACACTTGCTCAAGGCCACTCAGCTAGTAGGTGGCAGAGACTAGATTCTATCCCAGCCTGTGTGCCCATGCTTACAGCTACCTTGCTATTCTGCCAGTCTGCAAAAGCACAAGACTTTATTCAGATCACGACACTGAGCTTCAGGGTGATGGTAGCCCACCCGAGCTGCTTTTTCCACATCTCACTAGTTCCTGGAGATAAGTGACCTGCTCCAGGATCAAAGCCATGAATAAACAGGGGCAGAGAAAACAAGAGTCCAAGTCCCGCAAAGAGATGATTCAGTCGAACACCTTCATTTTAAGAAGGGGAAACAGGGACTTGGAAAGGTTAAGTGACTTGCCCATGATCACATATTCTTAGAAATACCAATAATTCTAGGGCTACATGAAAGAAAATGAATGAAAGTTCATTAGCCAGCTAAAGTTTAGGCTCCCAAAGTCATTTGGGTTGCAGTTGTGTAGATTTTATATTGTCAAGGTGTTTTTGGAAAGGTAGGGGTCAGAATTACCTGGGAATTGCCTCCATTTTCTCCTTTGCTCTATTAGTGAAATTGTCCCCAAATCTTGGCAAGGGGTAACAGTAGCCATATCATTTCCTTTTAGAAATTTAGAATATCAAAGAAACAAATGTCATCAGAGGTCATCTAGGCCAATATTTACTTTACAGGCAAGGAGACCAAGGCCCCGAGGTGAGAGGACTTGTCAAGATTGTTCTACATGCTGCCTGCAGCAGGGATAGGCTGGAACCATTCCTGGACTCAGCTCCGGGTCTCAGTCTCCTCTGAGGCCACTCACGTGGCTCTGTGCCACCATTAGCTTCTCACGTGCTTGGCTTGAGTCTCTTCCTGGAAAGCATTTTATCTGCCGTATCACTGAGATCCATTTCGATTTTTTTGATTTTTTTCCCCATTCTTTCTTTTGTTCTTTCATTTTCTGTTCTGTGGTCCTCGAGGAGGCTGAGTTGTTGTTCAACTTCCTCTAATCTTGTATTATGAGTATCGAGTCTTTTTAATTTGGCCTATAGCTTCTTTAATTTCCATAAGATCTTCTATTTTTTATTTACTCTTGCAATTTCTTCTTTATGCTCTTCTAGGGTCTTCTTTATGTCTTTTATATCCTATGCCATGTTCTTCATGCCCTTTATATCCTGTGCCATGCTCTCGTTGCCTGTCTGTAGTTTTTGATTAATTGCACCAAGTACTGTGTGTCTTCTGATCTTTTGATTTGGATGTTTGGGTTTGGGTTCTCCATGTTGTCTGGTTTTATCATATGCTTTAAGATTTTCTGTTGTTTTTGGCCTCTTGGCATTTGCTTTACTTGATCTCTAATTTGTCAGCACTGCAGCTTGGGTGGCATACACTTTCTCTAACTAACCAGCAGCTGGCATCCATGAGTCACTATTCCCCTCAAGTCAGTTCTCCCCAACTTTGTCTTTGTGGTGTGTGGGGATCTGATTCTTGTGGGGTTCAATTGGTGCACTAAATTTGGGTGTGTTGTTAGTGCTGTCTGCCCTGAATGAGGGACGTGTGTCTGAGTGGTTAGGGAGGGAGAACAGCTTTAATAATCAAACCTCCCAGGTGTTCCTGGAGATTTAATGCTGTTGCAAGAATCTAAGCCTTCATTTCAGTCTTGCCACAGATTGTCTCTGCTGCTGACCCACAAGTCCTTGGTATTGGCGTAGGTTCCGTGGGATTTCCAAATTGTTCCCCCTTCTCAGCCGTGCTCTTCCAGGACCTCTGCTGAGGGAGGGCTGCACCATGTCACAAGTGTGCGCCAGCCTCCAGGGAAGCCCTGGGCCACTGGGCCGTGCAGGGGCATTCCCAGCCTGCTTCAAAGATGGTTGAATGGGACACGTTAACTTCCTCCTTTCGCACAGCTCCACCCTCCCAGCTCTGGGACAATCAGCCGTGGGTGTATTAAAGGCCACGGTCCACAGCTGATATTGTGGCATGTGTGCAGTGCTGCGGGAAAGACTCTCCATCACACTGGGTTTCTTGGCTCAGCTCTGGGCTGTGGGTCCAGCCCCGGGCAGGAGTGTCCCCTGCCTGCTGGGGAGATGGCTGCAAGTCATGCGGTTTTTTCTCCTTTTGGCTCCCCTTTGCTGCCCTGGCCCTGAGACAATCAGCAGTGGGTATGGGAGAGGGTATCCTCCATGCCAGACACTGAGGCGTTAGCCCAGCCCGCTCCCCCCATGCTTCACTACGCAGCTCTCCCTGTCATATCTGCAGCTGCTCTGGGCTTTTTTTTTTTTTTTTTTTTTAAGAACTAGTCCATCTCCAAACGCCATCCCACCATTTCCCCACACTGCAGCGCGGCCGAGGGACTTTCAGCCGACTCACTCACTCATTTCAGAATGCAAACTCCTGGTTTCACCAAATGCACAGTCCCTGTAGATTTAGCAGAACTTGTCTGGCTGGTGCTACACTGGAACTGGTGTTCTGGGTCACTTTCTGGTTTTTACCTAGTATTTTTCACAGAGGTGTTTTTTTGCCCTGTCTCACCTAGCCGCCATCTTAGGTTCTCCCCTTTCTGAAAAGCACTTTAATGATGTAGTTCAGATGCATCGCACCTCATTCCTCAGGGGCTAGGGATGGGAGGACAGCTGGATTAATAAGAGAAGCAACACCTCCAAGTTCCTTCAGTTTGGCAGGAGGGCAGGGAACATAGCTGTTTTTCTCTCTGCATCCCAGATGCTCCCTGGGAGGCAAAGATGTTTGTTTTCCCGCCTGGCTACAATCATGAGTTTCACATCAACTGTGTGTGCCTGATGCCTCCCCCTCCAAGCAGCCTTCCCTGACTGCCTGCAGGAGCCAGCACTCTCAGAACACATTTGTGGACTAGCTATTGCTGATCCTATTTTATCTCTCCAAGGCAGGGACCAAATCTGATCCATCTTTGTCTCTTCCCAGCTTACGGCAATTAAGCAACTTGCAGTAGTTGCTACCATTTATTCAAGGATTGCCTATACCAAGTTCTCAGCTAAGCACTTTGAAAAGTTTATCTCAGCAAATCCTGAAAACCAGGAAGGTATTACTATCCCCATTTTATGCATGCGAACACTAAAGGTTAATAAGCCCACAGACTATATTGCAGAACTAAGAAATTCAAAATTCCCCAACATGTCTTTCTTCTCTCTCCTCTCTCCCTTCACCCTCTGAAATTCTCCAAGGCCCTCAAATCTACCCTGTTTCCTTCAACCTCAGGGTCTTTATCTGGGCAGTTCCTTGCCTGGCTCATTCTCTCTCCTCCACTTGGTTAATTCTGGTTCATGCTTCAGATCTTGGCTCAGAAGTTTTCCTCAGGCAGCTCCTCATGTCCCCAAATGAGGTCATGCCATGTTCTCTTGTAGTAAGACCTCAATCGCTTTCCAACTTTTCCTTCATGGCATTTGCCACCATTTGTATTTCTATATTCTGTGGGATTATTGATGATTGTCTCCTCCTTCAGTATAACTTCTGTGAGGACAGGCCCTCGCTTTGGTCATCATTTCGTCCCTGTGTCTGGCACAGCAACCAACACATAGTAGGTGCCCAATAAGCATTTATTGAATGAATGAACATCTGGCTTCAAAGCACATCATCTAACTACCATCCAATTCTGAAAGGTAGAGGCTAATAAATGATCATGTCAATGAGAGAATGGGCGAAGGAGGTGATCAGCAACATGATTCCAGTTGGGAAAGACCAGCTACTTGGCTAGTAGAAAATTCAGAGGCCCAACAAGCAAGCTCCTCCTTGACAAGAAAGCAAATAACTTGGTTTCCCACTTTCTCTTTTCAGTAGCTTCTGGGAGCCCATGGTATGAACAACATCAAATGCAAATGAAAGGACAGGTTGGCTCTTATTAAAAATGAGTAATCAAGGGCATCTCTATAACCTCTTCCCCAGCACTTTGCACTCAGCCTCCTAGAAGAGCTACCGTACCAGCCAGCCTCTGAAATCATGCAGTCAAACTGGGTTATCACACTGCCACTTAAAAGAAAATGGAGGGTAGAAGAGCACGGCCTGAGGCAACAGGGAAATCAATAGCAGGGTTTCAAAGTCATTCTGGATGAAAGCCCCGAGGCCACACGAAGGAAAGGGAGAGAAGGGAAGGGCCTGTGGGGCTGTGCTGCAGGCCTTATAGGCTGCTTGCTCACAGAAGTCATGCTTCCTTTGGGGGGTGGGAAAAATGGGCAAACTCAGATGTTAAAACTGTGGCTGGAATAGAACCTCAAATTCAAAGCTTTGCTCCAAAGTGAAGGCTTGGAGGGACCTGTGCAATGGATCAGCTGGTCCAGCCCTTCATTTTATATCTACCCAAAGCACAGAGAAGCAAGGGATTGGCCCAAGTTCCCACAATGAGTCAACACAAGGTCCAGACCAGACGCTGGGTCTCCTAATTCCCACCACACGGGATCTTTTCATCTCATCAAGGTTCCTCGCTCAGTAGAGAATCCAGTGTGATAGGCAGAATAACAGCTCCCAAAGTCATCCTTGTCCTAATTCCCAGATCCTGTGTATTTGTTACCTTACATGGTGAAAGGGGCCTTGCAAGTGTGATTAAATTAAGGGACTTGAGTTGGGGAAGTTTTCCTGGATTATCCTTGTGAGCTCAATGTAATCAGAAGGGTCCTTAGAAGAGTGAGGCAGGAGGGTGAGGGTCGGAGGAGATGTGAATACAGAGGTCAGAGTGATACAGGTAGCATCTAGAACCTGGAAAAGGTAAAGTAAGGGATTTTCCCCAAGAGCCTCAAGAAGGAACATAGCTCTGACAACCCATTTGAGACTTCTGACCACTAGAACTGTTAAGTAATAAATGTGTTGTTTCAAGCCACTAAGTTTGTGGTAATTTGTTACAGCAGCAATCAGAAACTAACACATCCAGAGATACCACTGACCCCACATTCTAAGGATGAAAATCCCCCAGAAACAGGAAGATTCAGGGAGTTACAGTCACACTTGTTTGGCAGTATATAAGAGTGATTATCAGAAGGCTCTGTAAAAACAACTCCAAGGACCACCAGAGAATGAATAAATACATTGTGATATATTCATGTAATGGAATGCTACGTGACAGTGCAAAAGAACAGACTTCAGCCATAAACATGACATGCTTGAATCTCACAGACATATCACCGAAGAGGAAGAGATTATGTACAGAACTCTAAGAAGAAAATATAGGGGGAAACTTCAAAACCTGGAATTTGGTATTTAAAGTATAAAAGCAAAAGCAACAACAAAAAAATAGATAAAATGGACTTCATTAAAATTAAAAGTGTTTGTACATCAAAGGATATTATCAAGAAAATGAAGACAACCTACAGAACGGGAGAAAATAATTGCTAACCGTACATCTGATAAGGGTTTAATATCCAGAATATATAAAGAACTGCTACAACTCAACGACAAAAAGACAAATAACCCAATCTCAAAATGGACAAAGGACTCGAATAGATATTTCTCCAAAGAAGATATACAAATGGTCAATAAGCACATAAAATGATGTTCAACATCATTGGCCATCAGGGAAATGCAAATCAAAACCACGATGAGATACCTCTTCATACCATCTAGGATGGCTATTATTTAAAAGCAAACAAACAAACAAACAGAAAAACCTACAGAAAATAACAACTTTGACTCGGATGCAGAGAAATTGGAACCCTTACCCATTGTTGGTGAGATTATAAAATGGTTGCAGCCACTGTGTAAATCAGCTTGGTGGTTCCTCAGATAGTTGAACATAGAATTACCATTTAGCTGGCAATCCCTCTTCTTGAATATACCCCAAAGAATTAAAAGTAGGGACTCAAACAGGTATTTCTACACCAATGTTCCTAGCAGCATTATTCACAATAGCCAAAAGGTGGAAATAACCCAAATGTCAGAGGAATGGATAAAGAAAATGTGGTATATACATCCAATGGAATATTACTCAGCCATAAAAAGGAATGAAGCTCTGATACATGCGATAACATGGATGAAACTTGAAGACATTATGTTGAGTGAAATAAAGACAAATATTGTATGATCTCACTTATATGAAATCTCTAAAATAAGCAAATACATAGAGACAGAAAGTGGATTACAGGTTACCAGGGGCCCCGGAGCAGAGCAGAGAGTACTGGATAGGGGTCAAAAGATAGGAATCCTCCAGTCCCATGAGATGGTGAAAAGCACTGAGTCCAGTGCCTGGTGCAAAGCATTCAAGAAATGGTTGGCTTTTCTTATTGCTTTTACTGGTCCTGGGTCTATGTAGCCTTAGGCAAAGTCACAAAGTCTTTCTGTGCCTCCTTCCCTCATAGGCAGAAGACAGATGAAAGTATTGCCTATAGAGCCCTTCTCTCCGAGTGGTCGGAGGCCTGTCACCTTGGGCAGCACTCAGCACTGTGCCACGGCCTAGCATGTGGTAGGAGCTCAATAATTTAATACTTACTGAATGAGTGTTATGTGTGTTAGCCACAAAGCCCTATAACAATGTCAGTTATTATTATTTCAACAGTAAGGTATCTGGGGAGGTGGTGAGCTCCCCATTGCTGAATGCATTCAGAGGACAACCAGTGGCAGACAGAGAAGTTGCTTGCCTGGAGCTGCAGCCCTAGCTCTCTTCCCACTGGGGAGGTGGTGCTGTACAGCGATTTATCTTTAGAGTCCAACAATGTGAGTTCAGATCCCAGCTCTGCTACTCATTAGCTGCGTGGTTTTCTTTAAGTCCCTTAACCTCCCAGACCCTCAGTTTCTTCATCTCTAAAACTGGGATTAAAACAGTATCTGCCTGATGTGATTGTTTTGAGGAGTCAGTGATATCATGGACAAGTAACCAATTTATTGAGTCATTGATATGAAATGTCTCTCCACGGCCTCTGGGCCCCCCCTCTCTCCCCATTTTCTGCCTCAAGCTGCACCCAGTCAAATCTACCAGCTTACTCATTTGGTGAGGATCACTTTGGCAGATGCCAGAACATTCTGGTCATTTACAGATATTCAACATCCAGTCCAATTTAAAACTTCAACTTGATTTAAATCTCATTTCTTCTCTTCCCCCCGTGCAGGTGAGACCCAGGACTCAAAAAATAGGAGCAGAGTGGAAAAGGGGCTTGGCCCACTCATTTACCCCCCTGCTCTTTTGCACCTCAGACTGACAAACACCTCCTTCCCTTCTGTTCTAGGTCTCTCCCTCCTCTTCTAGCACCCAGCATCTGAACGGGACAGCAGGAGTCTTATCCATCTACCACCTGGTGGTGTTGGGCATCCTTGGCCTCCCGAAGGGCCAGTCTCTTTCCATATGATGCTGGTGGTCTCTGCTGATGTGGTGGTCTTTCACTGGCAGGTGGAGGGTGCTTTTCCTGGGGTAACATTTAACATAACTGCAACTCTGAGGACCACCGAAAGAGGGGCAGCCAATTTATCCTTCAGCCTACCAGTAGTCCATGACACCCCTACGCCCCTCAGAAGGCACTGGGGCTCACTTGGCCAGCCACAGTCTCTTTTGGAAGTCTCTGGAGTCCTGCCCCTGGAGCTGTGGGAACCCCTGACAGGGCCCCACCAAGGTTTTTGGTCTTCAGGCATACACTACATACCACCAGTCCCTACTCACCCAGCGGGCCCAGGCAGCTCCTGCTGCCTCCTTCCCTTCCTCGGCACCAGTCTCCATGTTCATATCAACCCCCAAACTCCAGGGGACCCATGCTGAGCTCATGCACAGCAACCTCACCCCTCAGTTCCCTGCAGGCTCTGCCACTCAGCAGATGTCCAACTGAGAGTGAACTGTCAGTCTCCCCTTCTTGCAGGACCCCTCAAATTGCAGAAGGGATTCCCTTGGAGCCCTCCCATCACCCAAACTTTGGTTGCTGGGGATTGCAGTAGGGGAAGGAAAAGAAGCTCCCATGGGGACACTATTCCCCAACAGTCCAACCAATTCTGTCTGTCTCCTTAATTTTCATTCATAGACGTCAAGAGGACTTGGGGCTGCTGGGAAGACAGGACTAACTCTGCTGCCTTCCCATCTGCCCTGGGGTGGGCATCTGGCCTCTATTGCAGGCAGTCCTGACGAGAATAGAGAGAAAGCAGTACTTTGGGATCCTCTACTCTGGACCTTAGGTGGCCCGTTCCAGGGTAAAATTTAAGTTCCCCAAAATCCTATTAGGCAGAGAAGATGTTTAACACAGCACATAGCAAGTGCTCGCTAAAATTTAGCTGTTCGTTGCTTGACCTGGCCTCTGCACTGCCATCCTGCCTTCTCTCTTGCCTCTAATGGGCCATGCTCCGGCCCCCTGAGCAACTTTCAGGTCCTCACAGCCTCCAGGTCTTATTGCATTCAATTCACTCTCCCTGGAGGAAGCTTCCCTGACTCCCACGTCCCCTAGCCAACTCTCCTCACCCTTTAGGTTTCAGCTGGAAACTCACACCCTCAGGGAAGTCCCTGCTGACCACCCCAGGATTAGGTGCCCTCCAACACACTCCCACAGCACCTGTCCTTCCCTGTCAGACTGTGTTGTTCTGCAGGCTTATTTTTCTGCGTCTCCCACTAGGCTACGAGCCCTCGAACGTGTATCCATAGAGTTCTCCAGGTGCCTTAGCGCCTAGCACAGTGGCTACCAGACAAGGTGCTCATACATGTTTGCTGAATGAGAAAACAATTAGCTGGACTTCTTTACGGGGGCAGTTTCACAGTGAAGCTCACAGATCTGGAGGAAATGGGAGGTCTAAGCCCTGGGGGAAACAGAGGCCCTCTGCTTTTCCCTCTAAAGAGGTAAAGAAACCCACAAGCATGGCCCCTCCTCCCCTAGGGCAACTTCCCCTTCCCCCAGCGCTCTCCAGGTGCTCACTGTCAGCCCATCTGACAAGGCCTAGCGGAGCTATATGGAAAGAGAAATAAAAAGGAAAAGAGACTCACCCCAACTCCATGAAGCTGTAAAGTCATGCATTTCTCCCCCAAGGCCCGAGACCTCCCTCCTGACCAGCTTGTGTTAATGGGGCGGTTACTAAATGTTCCAGCTGAGAACAGCCAAGATAATTAAGGGCTGGAGATCAAGTCTGCAGCCATTAACCAGCTAATAGGTGAGAACAAAAGAACACGGGACCAGCGTTTGGGCGGCTGTCAAATACCAGCTGGAGTGCAGCAGGCTCACCTGGGCTGTGCATCCAGGTGGAACCTCTGCTTGGATTCCTTGCTCTGCCGAAAGCACGTGACCTTCGCCAAGTCAGCTAAGCTCTCTAGCCCTGATTAGCAAATGGGGATTTATTGATTCCAGAAGTATTTGCTGAGCACCCACTGTGTGCAAGGGCCAGGGATTTCATTCCTTCCCTCTCGAGTAGTTTTAAGAAGTGCAGAATCCAAAGCCTTCCGGATCCAGGCAGATAACAGATACAAATGAATGAGAGGCTAGAAGACCAGAGAGTGTATGCCTGGTCCAAAGGGGACAGCAGGTGCTCAACTCCAGCTGGTCATCATCACATGGGAATGTGCCCCAGCATGGCCAGAGCTTCTACTCCTTTTAGAGAATCGGAACATCTTTATTTTTATGTGAAATCTTGGAATTTTAGATGTTGGCAACTAAAATTCAAAAAGTTTGAAAAGCTCAGGGCACACCAAACATGTGGGCTCGATTCAGCTTGTCAGAGGCTGGTTGGTGAGCACAGGGAGAAGCAGAGGTGGTTGATGTGAAGGACCAGCTCAGAGCCCCTACTCTTAGCTTAGCTTTTATCCATATTATTATGATTTATACAACATACCCAGATCCCAGAGAGCTCTTAGCCCAGAAGGGGAGGTACAGACAGAACCTACAGTCCGAAGTGTAAATGTGAGCCACAGGAAATGTGCAAAGATGGAGAGATCATTTCCCTAGAAAACAAGGCAAATGGCCTGGAAGAGGTGGCACGGGGCTGGACTCGGGGAGCTCTGTGTATTTCATCAACTCCCTAATCTGATGAGAGCATCAGAAATGTAATCTGACACCGTGTTTGTGGCTAGGCAGGCTCAACATCATAAAGATGACAATACTCCCTAAATTAATTTGTAACTCTTAGGCAAGCCCAATAAAGATACCTTCAAATTTTTCAACAGTTAGACAAGTTGGTTATAAAGTTCATTTGGAAGAACCACAAACAAGAATAGTGAGGAAGATCCTCAAAAGGAAAAACAAAGAGGAAGCGGCTAGATGTTAAAACATGCTATAAAACCTCTATTAATGGAATGAAACAAAATAGAAAACTCAGAAAAAGACCCAATTACCTATGCAAATTTAATATGCAATAAAGGCAACAGCTCAAATCATTGGAAAAATAATGAGCTTTTTAATAGAAAATAGAAAAAGATAAAGTTAGATTCACATCATACACGAGGATAAATCTCCAATGGCTCAGAAACGTAAAATGTAAAACAGGAAACCATACAAGTACTAGGAGAAAACGGAGGTGAATTTCTCTATACCAGGGAATGGGTAAATCATTCCTAACTAGAACTTTAAATTCATAAACAATAAGGAAAATTTTTTTTAAAAATTATTTTTTTTTTAATTTTTTGAAATGTAAAAACAGGAAAAAGGGAAAAGATAGATAAATTGATTACGTGTTAAAAAAAAACTTTTGCATGGCAAAAGATACCACAAGCAAAGAAAAAAGATTAATACAAACTGGGAATAGTATTTGCAAAGTATATCACAGCAAAAAAAGTTCATGTCTCTAAAATACTAAAAATAAACAAACAAATAAATAAATAAATACCAGCTTCTAAAATTAGAAAAGACGGGCCAATAAGCCCACAGAAAAATAAGCTAGAGAATTTAACCAATAGTCCCTGAGAAAGAAGTGCAAGTAACCCTTAACCTTTTGAAAAGATGCACAAATTTGCTCATGATGAGTCATGTAAATTAAAATTTGTGCAATGAAAAATTAACTTTACCCAAAGAGAGGTCTGATCTTTGTGCCAGCTCCTGGGCAGTCTCCTCTAAACCTTTGGAATTTCCTGAGTATCTTTGTTATTCGTGACCCCACCACCACCACCACCACCAGCACACCTGATAGTTTTTCCTAACAAGAGGACTCAGGGTGGGACCCCACACTGGTAGTCTTAGGGTGGGGTTGGCTAAGAGAAAGACCAACCCAGTGAATACAGGGTTGAGGCTTGAAGCCACTTGAAATCAGTATGACCTCAGGGAAGGGAGGGAGGTTTGAGCTGAGTTCAACCCTGTGGCCCAAGATTCAATCAATCCTGCCTACATAATGACACCCCAGTAAAAACTCTGGATACTGAAACTCAGTCATCTTTCCTGATTGGTAACACTCTTTGACTCTTTGAATATTGTCACATATTGATGTGCTGGGAGAGTGACACATCCTGACTCCATGGGGAGAGGACAATGGAAGCTTTGACTTCGAGACCCTCCCAGATCCCACCTGTGCTGGTTTGTATATATTATGTCCTCCAGAAAAAGCCATACTCTTTAACGCAATCTTGTAGGGGCAGGCGTGTTAGTGTTGATTAAGTTGGAACCTTTGGATTAGGTCGTTACCATGGAGATGTGACCCACCCAGCTGTAGGTGATAACTCTGATTAGGTAATTTCCATGGAGGTGTGGCCCCGCCCATTCAGGGTGGGCCTTGATTAGTTCACTGGAGCCCTATAAAACTCAGACAGAAGGAGCTAACTGCTAGCTGCAGCTGAGAGACACATTTTGAAGACAGCCGTTGGAAGCTGACACTGACATTTTGAAGGGTGCCTTTTTGAAATGCAACCTGGGAGCAAGCAGACGCCAGCCACATGCCTTCCCAGCTAACAGAGGTTTACAGACACCATCGGCCATCCTTCATTGAAGTTACCCTGTTGCCTTGGACACTTTATGGTCTTAAGACTGTAACTTTGTAACCAAATAAACCCCCTTCATAAAAGCCAATCCATTTCTGGTATTTTGCATTGTGGCAGCATTAGCAAATTGGAACACTATCCTAGATGTCTCTTCTTTGGTGGTTCTGATTTGTATTCATTTTGCAATAAGAAACTGTACTTACGTTACTCTCTGCGTTTTGTGAGTTGTTCTAGTGAATTACAGAACCTAAGCAGGTGGTAAGAACCAGTTGGTTGGAAATCAGGATGGCCTTGGGACCCCCCTGAACGTGCAGCTGTCTGCTGTGAAGGCAGTCTTGTGGAGCACTGTGCCCTCAGCCTGTGACGTTTGGCCCAGTTTCAAGTCGTGTCAGCATTGCATAGCAAAACTATGCTGAGATGTAATTTCCCATTGATTCAATCAGAAAAAAGTCAAAGTTTGAAAAAAGTCTCTATTGGTGAAGCTGTAGAGAAACAGGCTACCAAGTTCTGCTGGGGGAAATGCAAAATCATACAACCTCTATGGAGGAGAATTTGACAATATCTAGCAAAATTACATATACATTTACCTTTGAACCAGGAATCCCATCACTAAAAATATAACCTAAAAAACACTGACAAAAATATGAAAAGATGTAAGCACAAGGCTCTTCATTAAAGAACTATTTTGTAGTAGTAAAAGATTAGAAACAACCCAAATATCCACTCAAAGGGGACTGATTAAATGAAATATACTATCTTCCAACAATGATAGGCTGACCAACTGTCCAGTTTGCCAGGACTTGAGGGAATTTCTGACATACAGAAATTTCAGTGCTAAAGCCAGGAAAGTGTTATGTAAACCTGAACAAACTGGTCAACCATTCAGCAGAGAACTAAGCAACTGTAAAGAAGGAATGGAACATATCTCTTTATGCTAATGTGCAGTAATCACCAGAATATGTAGCTATGTGGAAAAAGCAAGCTAGAGAAATGTCTGTAGAGCATGCTATTGTTTAATTAAGGGGTAAATACAAAAAGACACACACACAAACACACTCACATACACACACGGCTATTAACAAAACAAAAGAAAGTGGAAAATAAACTATTAACAAAATAAGGAGTAGAAAATAACCATTAATATTATTTTTAATTGTTAGGGAGATAGAGGAATAGGATGGAGCTACAGGAATACAAGCTAGACTTTTCTGAATAACTCTTGTTTTGTAGATTTGATTTGAAATCATGTAAATATTTTGCAAAATTACAAAATATTTAATTATAAAAAGTATTTACTAAAAATAAAAAATAAGACTTTTGTTTCAAGCCATGACAGTGTAACTAGGGTCAGATAATCCTTTCTTCAACTGATAACTTCAACTGTAACTTATATAAAGTTACATTTTCAGATGTTGTACAACAGACATTAAAGGAATGTGAACAATGAGAGAAGTGAAACAAATGAAGTAAGCTTCATAAGTGCCTTGACTTTCTGCTTGGTAGCACTGTTCCAGACCATGTAGTGCAGGGGTGTAGAATCCAAGCAGAACTGAGCAGTTTTGCAAAGCTGAGGGAGCAGATATCAGAGTTCAAGACTGCTAAGGCAGCTGGAATTGAAGGACATGACACTGGACAGGAGGGACTTGTGAAAAGAAGGAGCTCCAGAAATACATATAGGGGTACCCTTAAGTCTTTAGCCAAACAATAAGGGAATGCACAGGACCAGATTCTGCAAAGCCTGGCAGAGAACAGCTACAAGGGAACTATGAACTGAAGCCAGCTTTCAAAAGTCACAGTATTGGTATATACAATGAGTTCTGATCATACAAAGTGGAGAAACTTTGCCAAACATGCTAGCCAGACAACTGAGATCCTGGAAAGACCAACCCTTAGAAGCAGGGCCACTCTAGGCCCAGAGTATAGACCACGTTAGATATGCCCTTACAAAGCTTAAATACAAGTCTTTAAAGGATCAAGCTGAACTACTAGAAATTAACTGCCTCCCAAAACAAAATTCAAAACTCTAAATAAAGATACCAAATTCCAGACTCTGAACAGCATACCATCCACAAAATCCAGCATACAATCATAAGTTGTTAAACATATGAAGAAACAAGAAAAGGAAACCCATAACCGTGAAAAAAATCAATGATGATCAATTCAAACATAATGAGAAATAACAAAAATATTGGAATTAGTGGATAAGAATTTTAAAACAGTTATTATAGATATGTCTTAAATATTTAAAGGAAAAGATGGATATAATGATTTAAACATATGAGGGATATAAGTAAAGAAATGGAAACTACAAAAAGTAGAAATTCTACAACTGAAAATTATGCTATCTGAAATGAAAAAAATCACCAGATAGATTAAACATCAGATTGGATATTGCAGGCAAAAAGATCAGTAGACTTGAAGATATGACAAGAGAAATGATCCAAAATGAAGCACAGAAAGGGAAAAGACAGAAAGAAAGATAGAAGGATAGAAACTGAGACAGGAAGGAAGGAAGGAAGGAAGGAAGGAAGGAAAAGAGGGAGGGAGGAAAGAAAGGAACCCCTCACAGCCGTGGTGACTGTTGAAATGTTATCAACTAGTCTAAGATCTTTGCAATTTTAGTCCCAAAGTAGAGTAGAGAGAGATTGGGACAGAAAAGAATATCTGGAGAAATACTGGACAAATTTTTTCCAAATTTGATTTTAAAAATCAGCCTTCAGATCTAAATTGAGAAGGAAAAATAAATCAGCCTTCAGATCTAAATTGAAAAGGAAAAATAAAAACCATCTCTATCTGTGGATAATATATATATACATTTCCAAGGAATCCACAAGAAAGCCTCCAAAACTAATAAAAAATATTAACTGAGCAAGGTTACAGGGTACAAAATCAACAAACAAACAAACAAACAAAAATCAGTTGTGTTTCTATACCCCAGTAATGAACAATCTGAAAAGTAAATTAAGAACACAATTCTACTTAAAATAGCATTTAATAGAATAAAATACCTAGGAAGAAATTTAACTAAGGAAGTGAAAGACTTTATACACAAAAAAACTACAAAGCATTGCTGGAAGAAATTAAAGAACTATGTTCCGGTTTGCTAAGCTGCTAGAATGCAAAATAGCAGAAATGGATTGGCTTTACAGTGGGGGTTTATTTGTTCACAAATCTACAGTTCTAAGGCCATGAAAATGTCCAAATTAAGGCGTCAAGCAGTAGATACCTTCTCTGAAGAACGGCTGCTGGCATCCACGGTTCCTCTGTCACATGGAAGGCACATAGTGACAACTCCTGACCCTTTTCTCCTAGCTTCTGTTTTCAAAATGGCTTTCTCCAAAATGTCGCTGGGTTTCTGTCTTAGCTTTTTTCCAAATATCTTTCTGACTGCATCATCGAGGGTCTGGGTCTGTGTCCTCTCTGGGCATTTTATCTCTAAGCTTCTCTGAGCTCTCTTCAAAATGTCTCTGCCTTTTATCCTCTCATAGGGGATGCCAGCAAACTAATTAAGACCCACCTTGAATGGGTGAGGTCACATCTCCATGGAAATAATCTAATCAAAATTTCCTGCCCACAATATGTCTGTCCCCACAAGATTGCATTAAAATGCATTAAAAGAACATGGCTTTTTATGGGGTATATAACAGATTCAAACCAGTATATTCCACACTCTGGACCCTAACAAGACATGTTCTTTCTATATGCAAACTACATTCATTCCATCACAATACCACAAAAGTGTAAATCATTTTGGTAACAATAGATAAGTAGAAAGCCTTATCAAAATCAGTTACAGGCATGGTTTGTCCTAAGGCAAAATTCCCTTCTGGTCGTAGACCTGTGAAACTTAGATCAAGTTATCTGTTTCCAATATACAAAGGAGGGACAGTCATAGGATAAATGTGCCCATTGCCATAGGGAGAAATTGGAAGGAAAACAGGGGTCACAGGACCCAAACAGTTCCAAAAACCTACAGGACAAACTCCGTTAGATTTCAAAGACTGAGAGTCATTTACAGAATGATGTTTTTTTAAAAAAAAAATCAGTTTTATTGAGATATATTCACATATCATACAACCATCCATGCATTTGTTTTTGTTTCTCTTTTGGTTTTGGTTTTTTTATTGAGATTGTTCACCTATCATACAATTATCCAAAGATCCAAAGAGTACAATCAATTTCCCCCAGTACCATCACACAGCTGTGCATCCATCACCACAATTATTATTTTTTTAATTTTTAGAACATTTTCATTACTCCAGAAAAGAAATAAAGACAAAAAAAGGAAACTCAAATCCTCCCACACCCTTGTGGCAGTTTGTATATATTATGTTCCCCAGAAAAAGCCATATTCTTTGATGCAATCTTGTGGGGGCAGATGTACTAGTGTTGATTAGACTGGAATTCTTTGTTTGAGTGTTTCCATGGAGATACGACTCAATCAATTGTCAGTGAAAACTTTGATTAGATAATTTCCATGGAGCTGTTGCCCCACCCATTCAGGGTGGGTCTTAATTGGATCACCGGAGTACTATAAAAAGAGCCACACAAGTCCAGATGCTTGCTGCAAATGAGAGACAGTTGAAGACAGCTGTTGAAAGCAGACTTTTGCTACAGAGAAGTTAGGAGAGGACAAACTTCCCAAGAGCAACCAAAAGTAACACTGAAGAGCAGCTGCAGCTAAGAGAGGACAAAACAGCCCAAGAGCAACATTTTGGAGAATGACATTTTGAAATGCCACCTGGGAGCAAGCAGACGCCAGCCACGTGCCTTCGGAGCTAACAGAGATTTTCCAGACACCAACGGCCATCCTTCAGTGAAGGAAACTGATTGTTGATGTGTTACCTTGGACACTTTATGGCCTTGAGACTGTAACTTTGTAACCAAACAAACCCCCTTTATAAAAGCCAATCCATTTCTGGTATTTTGCATTCCAGCAGCATTAGCAAACCAGAACACCCCTAACCACCTCTCCTCCATTGTTGACTCATAGTATTGGTATAGTACGTTTGTTACCGTTGATGAAAAAATGTTAAAATACTACTAACTGTAGTATACAGTTTGCAATAGGTATATTTTTTCCCTATATGCCCCTCTGTTATTAACTTCTAGTTATAGTGCCATACATTTGTTCTGGTTCATGAAAGAGATTTCTAATATTTGTACAGTTAATCACAGACATTGTCCACCACAAGATTCATTGTTTTATGCATTCCCATCTTTTAACCTCCAACTTTCCTTCTGATGACATACATGACTCTAAACTTCCCCTTTCCACCACCTTCATACACCATTCAGCACTGTTAGTTATTCTCCCAATGTGCTACCATCACCTCTGTTCATTTCCAAACATTTAAGTGCAACCTAGTTGAACATTCTGCTCATAATAAGCATCCACTCCTCATTCTTTAGCCTTGTTCTATATTCTGGTAACTTATATTTCATGTCTATGAGTTTACATATTATAACTAGTTCATATCAGTGAGACCCTGAAATATTTGTCCTTATGTGTCTGTCTTATTTCACTCAATATAGTGTCCTCAAGGTTTCTTCATCAACCATTTTTTTTAAGATGGTCTTGTTCACACACCATACATTCCATCCTAAGTAAAAAATTGATGGTTCCCTGTATAGTCATGTATTTATGTATTCATCACCATCACCACTATCTATACAAGGACATCTTCATTTCTTCCACAAAGCAGGAGGAAGAGTCAAAGAAGGTAGAGAGACCAAAAAAAAAAAAAAAAAAAAAAAAGATGACAACTAGGAAGCAACAAAAGGAAAGATAGCATTAAACTAAAGTAGAATAAAGAGTCAGACAACATTACCAACGCCAAGAGTCCCATACTCCTCCCTTATGTCCCCCTCTTATATGCATTTAGCTTTGCTATATTGCCTTTGTTACATTAAAGGAAGCATAATACAATGTTTCTGTTAATTATAGTGTGCTGGTTTGAATGTATTATGTCCCCCAAAACTCCATTATCTTTGATGTAATCTTGTGTGGGCAGAGGTATCAGTGTTGATTAGATTGTAATTCTTTGAGTGTTTCCATGGAGATGTGCTCCACCCAACTGTGGGTGATGACTCTGATCGGATAATTTCCATGGAGGTGTTACCCCACCCATTGAGGGTGGGTCTAAATTAAATTACTGGAGCCATATAAATGAGCTGACAAACAGAAGGAACTCAGTGCAGCTGAGAGTGACATTTTGAAGAGGAGCTACAGCCAAGTCGGACACTTTGAAGAATGCACAGAAGCTGCGAGAGTAGCTGCAGATGAGAGACATTTTGAAGACGGCCGTTGGAGGTAGACTCTTGCTCCAGAGAGGCTGAGAGTACAAATACCCCAAGTGCAACTAAGAGTGACATTTTTGAGGAACTGCAGCCTAGAGAGGAACATCCTGGGAGAAAGCATTTTGAAACCAGAACAGATTTTGGTACCAGAAGTGGGATGCTGCTGAGTTTGCAAATACCAAACATGTTGGAATGGCTTTTTAAATGGATAAGGGTAAGATTCTGGAAGAATTGTAAGGAGCTTGATAGAAAAGGCCTAAACTGCTTTCAAGAGACTGTTTGAGGAAACATGGACTCTAAAGATACTTCTGATAAGGCCTTGAGCAGACATAATGAATGTGTTGTTGCAAAGTGCAAGGAAGGCAATCCTTGTTTTAAGGTGGCAGAGAATTTGACAAAATTGAATCCTGGTGTTGGATGGAAGGCAGACTTTGAAAGTGATGACCTGGAATATTTAGCTGATGAGATCTCCAAGCAAAATATAGAAGTAGCAGCCTGGCTTTTACTTGCAGCTTATAGTAAAATGCAAAATGACAGAGATAAGCTGAGAAATGAACTCTTGGTTTCAAAGAAACCAGAAATTGATAGCCTGAAAAACTCTGGGCTTCCAGGGTGTGAAACCCCAGAAGCTACAGCCCTATGTGAGTATTTAACCAAACATGGAACCCAGCCACCATTTCAATACAAGCCAAGATTGGAGATGCAGTTATCCAGAAAGGATTTGTGGAAAGTCCTATTGTCTGACAGCTTTGACCCCTGTGTGCTTCATGTGAAGCCAACAGAATTTTTGCAAGATCTTTATAGACAGAGCCGCTGCCGGTCTGGACTGGAGGAGACAGACAAGGAACAAACTGAAGAAAAGATTTCTTCAAAGACAGAGCCATGGAGGTTGAGGTCTGGAGTCAAGAGGTCTTGGGCTGGGAGAGCAGAGTGGCCCACATGCATGGAAAGGGTGAGTTTGCCCTGGAGGTCAAGGGCGGACCTTCTGCCTCGATGCTCAGGAAACATCCTGCCACCCCAAGCCCCGAAGAGGGTGGAGCACATTTCCAGGGAATTGGGGAGAGCCTGGCTGCCACCCCACTGTTCTGAAGGGGTTGAGCATGTGCCCAGAGATGGAAGGGAATCCGGGTGTTCCCCTGATATTTGAGGAGGGTGGGGCCGAGACGGTGGTCTCCCCAATGTGTGGCTATGTTGGAACACTCACCCCAGCATTTGGAGAGGAAGGGGCTGCCACAAAGATCCTTAGGACCAATTAGACTCCCACTCTCTCAAGCCCCAAGGATGCAACCTTGTTCTGTTAACGACTCTCAGACTTTGAAATCTAATGGAGCTTGTCCAGCAGATTTTAGGAACTGTTTTGGTCCTGTTAACCCTGTTTTCCTTACTGTTTCTCCTTACAGCAATGGGAATGTTTATTCTATGATTGGCCCTCCTTTGTATATTGGAACACATAACTTGTTCAAAGTTTCACAGATCCACAGCTAGAGGGGAATTGGGCCTTAGGACCGACCACGCCTGTAATTGATTCTGATGGGATCCTGTACTTATCTACTGTTACTGAAATGATTTATGTTTTTGTGATATTGTGATGGAGTGGATCTATTTTGTATATGGAAAGATAATGTCATTTTGGGATCTAGGAGGTGGAATGTGCTGGTTTGAATGTAATTATGTCCCCCAAAACTCCATTATCTTTGATGTAATCTTGTGTGGGCAGAGGTATCAGTGTTGATTAGATTGTAATTCTTAGAGTTTCCATGGAGATGTGCCCCACCCAACTGTGGGTGATAACTCTGATTGGATAATTTCCATGGAGGTGTTACCCCACCCATTAAGAGTGGGTCTAAATTAAATCACTGAGCCATATAAATGAGCTGACAGATGTGGCCCTTTCTCTCTAGCTAAGCCAACTTGGCAGGTGAAATCACTGCCCTCCCCCTATGTGGGATCAGACACCCAGGGGAGTGAATCTCCCTGGCAATGTGGAATATGACTCCTGGGGAGGAATCTAAACCTGGCATTGTGGGACAGAGAACATCTTCTTGACCAAAAGGGGGATGTGAAAGGAAATGAAATAAGCTACAGTGGCAGAGAGAGTCCAAAAGGAGCCGAGAGGTCACTCTGGTGGGCACTCCTATGCACAATATAGACAACCATTTTTACATTCTAATGAATTGGAATAGCCAGCAGTAAATAACTGAAACTATCAAACTACAACCCAGAACCCATGAATCTTGAAGACAGTTGTATAAAAATGTAGCTTATGAGGGGTGACAATGTGATTGGGAAAGCCATATGGACCACACTCCCCTTTGTCTAGTTTATGGATGGATGAGTAGAAAAATGGGAGAAGAAAAAAACAAAACAAAACAAAACAAATGAACAAAAAAAGGCACCCAGTGTTCTTTTTTTACTTTAATTGCTCTTTTTCACTTTAATTTTTATTCTTATTATTTGTGTGTGTGTGGTAATGAAAATGACAAAAATTAATTTTGGTGATGAATGCACAATTATATAATGGTACTGTAAACAACTGAATGTCCACTTTGTTTTGTATGACTGCATGGTATGTGAATATATATATCAATAAAATGAATAAGTAAATAAATAAATGAGCTGACAAATAGAAGGAACTCAGTGCAGCTGAGAGTGACAGTCTGAAGAGGAGGTACAGCCAAGAGGGACACTTTGAAGAATGCACAGAAGCTGAGAGAGTAGTGGCAGATGAGAGACATTTTGAAGATGGCCATTGAAAGTAGACTCTTACTCCAGAGAAGCTAAGAGAGAACAAACACACCAAGAGCAACTAAGAGTGGCATTTTTGAGGAACTGCAGCCTAGAGAGGAACGTCCTGGGAGAAAGCATTTTGAAACCAAAACATATAGTCTCTAGTTGGTACTGATTGTATTGTCCCCCCAATACCTCCTTTCTTTTAACACCTTGCAAGGTTGACATTCATTTGTTCTCCTTCATTGGAAAACATATTTATATATTTTATCACAATTGTTGAGCCCTCTAAGCTTCACTGAGTTATACAGTCCCAGTCTTTATCTTTCCTCTTTCCTTCTGGTGTCCCACATGCTCCTAACCTTCCTCTTTCAACCCTTCTCACAGTCATCTTTGTTCAGTGTATTTACATTGCTGTGCTAACATCATCCAAAGTTTTGTTCCAAACCTCTCACTCCTGTCTTTTCCTGTCTGTAGTGCTCCGTTTAGTATTTCCTGTAGATCAGGTATCTTGTTCACAAACTCTGTCACTGTCTGTTTGTCAGAGAATATTTTAAACTCTCCCTCATATTTGAAGGACAGTTTTGCCGGATATAGGATTCTTGGTTGGCGGTTTTTCCCTTTCAGTATCTTAAATATTTAATTTAGTAACTCAAATCATTAGCTTTTAACTTTCTACTGACTGTTAATGCAAATTAAGAGGAATTCTCATTCTCTGGGAAAAATTGAGTAAAATTATAGCCTGTTCTTACACCGAGAAATAAGCATTTTAAGGTTTGATTAGAGCCCACATAAGTGTGTAATTTTTAAAATAAATGTAGAGCCCTGGGTATAAAGCATTGGATTTTGACATCAGAAATGAATGTGAAAATTTGATATAACCCAAATGACAATATATACACATTTTTATATGTCTCTTCACCCAAATTGATTATATAAACTATAACTTGTTGCTGTGACTTAAATGTTAGAAGGGAATTTTTATTGGGGATTGAAACAGGCTTTACTGGGTTATAACTCAGAATAGAAGTATTGCCCATAATTTTAAATCCAGAGTTAAGACCAACGTTATGGCAACATGGGAGATTAAGAATTCTAGAATTGAGTATTCAGCTCTGTCACAGCCATATGCTAAGCCTAAGTTTCGAAACAGAGTAGGATTTGGAGAAGTGCCCAAAGCCCATTCTCATTGGAAAACATCAAGACAGACTGGATGGACAAAGAGACACCTGAGCTGTAGTGTAGTCAGGAAAGGACACAGCTAGATAGATGATAGATAACCATGCTGGTGGTGGTGGGGCCTCCAGGAAGGGGCACCCGTGAGGAAAAGCACTCAGACAGGAATTAAGTCAGCCCTTTGTGGAAAAGTCAGAAAGTAACCCATGTTGAATTGAGGTAGACGTTGCTTAAAAGTAGTAGGAAGGTGGCAGCTTCAGGAACCAGCAAGCAATGGTTTGGATTTCCACTCTGTCTCTAACTAAATCTGAGATCTTGGACTAGTGACCTAATCTACCTAAGCCTCCACTTCTTTGTCTGTGAAATGGGGTATTGATTGTGTGGACCTCAAAATATTGTTCTCAAGTTCAGTTCAAACACAACCCCAATTATTTTTCATATAAAAGGTTAATTATAGGCAGAGGGACCAAGAAATAGTATTCAGGAGGGATTAGAACACAGACAGAAGGCAAGAAAAACAGAAAAGCATTTATTTCTGTTATGATGGTGTGAGAAAAGTAAAAATAGGAAGGTGCGGATATAACTGATGAGGCAAAGAGCAGATGCTCCCACTTCCAAGTTCTGTGTTCCACAGGTGGCCTACTGGTCCTTTTAAGAGATTAAAACACAAAATAAAAGACTTCGTATTAGAAAGTTTTACTAGTTTTTCTTACCTCAGTATTTCTGTTACCTAACTTTGAAATTCTTTATTTCATTTATCCATTTATATTTATATCACAGTTACACACATGGCTCAACTCAAATGTTACCTTCCTTGACCACTGTCTCTAGCCCCCTCACTTTGCTTTATTTTTCATTATAATACATGGCACCCACAAAGGGATAATGTACTGATTTATGTATTTGTTTGCTGTCTCCCCCAACTAAAATGTCAACTCTTTGAGGGTAAGGACTTTACCTGGTTTTTTGTTGTTTGTTTTCATAGTTACATCTCTAGTTCCTAGCAAATAACAGGAATAACCACTGGTCTCCGTGATTTTGGAAAATCAAACATTATCAAATGTTCTGGTTTTGTGCTGGTGACTTGCACATTCAAAACATGTCTTCAATAACAGGGGTATGTCTTTATCCAGTGTATGGATGGATGAGTAGAAAAACGGAAGCAAAAAAACTAAAGGAAAAATAGGGCAGTGGGGGGTAGAATTTGGGTGTTCTGTTTTTACTCTTAACTTTTTATTCTTACTTTCACTTTTTCTGGTAAAAGGAAAATGTTAAAAAAATAGTTCAGGGTGATGAATGAACAGCTATATGATGATAATGTAATCAATGGATTATGTACTTTGGATGCTTGTATGATATGTGAATAAATCTTAATAAAAAAAATAACAGGGGTATGTGTAGGTTATCTATTTCTCTGTATCTAATGGAGAAATTTCCTCCAACATCCTGAACAGTAAATCACAAACTTGTATTGCATTTTCTCATTTCATTCTTAGAGCAATCCTATGAAACAGATACCATCATAAAACTCACTGTGCAGATGAGAAAATGAGAGACTTAGAGAACTTCTAAAAACTTCTCAAATTCTCACATACCTAGAAAGAGATGGAACTAGGTCTTTAAACCACACCAGTTTGACTCATAAAAGACTCTATGGATCCCCCTGGTAACTCAGGAAATGACTCCTGGAGATGAGCCTGGACCCAGCACTGTGAGATTGAGAGGATCTTCTTGACTGAAAGGGGAGAGATGAAACAAAATAAGATTCCAGTAGCTGAGAGATTTCAAATGCAGTCGAGAGGTCACTCTGGAGGGTATTCTTTTAAGTTACATAGATATCACCTTTTAGTCTTCGATGTGTTGGAATGGCTGGAGGAAAATACCTGGGGCTGTCAAACTGCAACCCAGTGACCTTGATTCTTGAAGACGATTGTATAAATATGTAGCTTGCATGGTGTGACTGTGTGATTGTGAAAACCTTGTGGCTCACACTCCCTTTATCCAGCATATGGACAGGTGAGTAGAAAAATGGGGACAAAGATTAGATGAAGAATAGAGTGGGATGGAGGGGATGGAAAGAGTTAGGGGTTCTTTTTTGCTTTTATTTTTATTTTGGAGTGAGGAAAATTTTCAAAAATTGATTCTGGTGATGAATGCCCAACTGTATGATGGTGCTGTGAATAGCTGATTGTACACTGTGGATGACTGTAGGGTGTGTGAATATATCTCAATTAAACTATATTAAAAAAAGTAAATGAACAATGGGGGGAGGAGGGGAGTGGGACGTTTGGATGTTCTTTTTTATTTTAATTTTTGTTTTACTTTTTGCAGTAATGAAAATGTTCAAAGTTTGATTGTGGTGATGAAAGCACAACTATATGACGATATGGTAAACAACTGATCGTACACTTTGAATGATTGTATGTTATGTGATTATATCTCAATAAAATTGCATTTTAAAAAAGTGAACAGAAAGGAAGGAAATACTGACAACTGGAGTGGAGAGAAATGGCATAGCAAATAGAAAAACAAGAGAGAGAGTCAACTAAACCAAAAATTGGTTCATTGAAAAGACCAATAAAATTGACAAACATTTAGCTAGACTGACAAAGAAAAAAAGAGAGGTTTGGACAGACAGACCAGATGGCAAGAGCAAGAGAGTGTGAAAGTGCGAGAGCCTTCCTGGCAGAGGGAGGGATGGATGGAGGAGACTAAGATTTCTATTTGGCCGAGGGATCTAGTCTGTGATAAGAAGGGGGGAGATGAAGCTGAGAGGGGTTTGGATCTGGGTTCTGGATTGTCTCTTTAGGATGCAAGGAGCCGAGAGACACTCAAGCTCACTCAGAGAAGTGGAGTCGTTATAAGGAAGACACGACGGGGAAAGGGGGAATAGGATTTCAAGATTATTGGGCTTGTGGAGTCCGGGTGGTTCAGTCATTTCTCTAACAAATAATTAATTAACAATTCTTTCTCTAATAAATATTTAATTAATAATTCTCTAAAAATAATCATTACCACTGGGTGCCCAGAAGTGTTCTCGGTGCCGGGAACAGAGCCCCTGCTGTTGTAAGGACAGACAGACAATATACATGGAAACAAATCAATAAGATAATTTCATGTAGTGATTACTATTGTGAAGAAAATTAAAAACAGAGTAATGGGAAAATGTCTGGCAGGGGGAAGAGATCGGTGTTAGGTGGGGGTTGAGGTGGGGATCAGGAAGGACCTCTATGAGCTGAGAACCAAGTGGTGAGAAACCTAGTTAGCAGAGATCTAAGGGGAAAGTGCTGCCTGCAGAGGGAACTATGAGTTCAGTGATCCTGCAGTGAGAATGGATGGTCTTGGACGGAAAGGTACCAGGAACCACATGGTAGGAGAGGAGGAAAATGTTACTCTTGCTCGACTATGGGCAAAGGGTTTGGATTTTATTGTAAGAGCAATGGGAAGAGATTCAAGGGTTTTAAGCATAGGAATGACATGACCCAATGTGCATGGTGAATAGCCAGCTCTGGCTGCTGTGTGGAAAATGGAGGGTAGGGGGAAGGCATGGATGCAGGAAGGCTGTCCCAGGGTCCGTGTGTGGGATGATGTGTTCTGGGTCCAGAGAAGTTGGTGCACCCTCACATCAGGGGACCTGATAAATAATTTATGCTGCATCCATGGAACATTCTGCAGCTACAGCCATGTTGCAGATCTGAATACATTACCAGGGAAAGACATCCTGACATACTTTTTAAGAGGAAAAAAAAGCATATTGCACAAAGGCATATGAGCCCAACTGTATAAAATTGAATATACATATCTGTATCAATTTATCTAGATATCAAGAGACACCTGAAAAGATACTCACTGAGTTGTTGTCAGTGATTTTCTGCAGAGCAACTTTTTTTTGTTTTTATTTTTACTTTTTTTACTTTTCTGAGTTAAATTTTTTTCAGTGAACATGTGTCATTTCTGTTATAGTTTGCTAATGCTGCCAGAATGCAAAACACCAGAGATGGATTGGCTTTTATAAAAGGGGGTTTATTTGGTTACACAGTTACAGTCTTAAGGCCATAAAGTGTCCAAGGTAACACATCAGCAATCAGGTACCTTCACTGGAGGGTGGCCAATGGTGTCCGGGAAACCTCTGTTAACTGGGAAGGTACGTGGCTGGTGTCTGCTCCAAAGTTCTGGTTTCAAAATGGCTTTCTCCCAGAACATTCCTCTCTAGGCTGCAGTTCCTCAAAAATGTCACTCTTAGTTGCACTTGGGATATTTGTCCTCTCTCAGCTTCTCCGGAGCAAGAGTCTGCTTTCAACGGCCATTTTCAAACTGTCTCTCATCTGCAGCTCCTCTGCTTTCTTCCAAGTGTCCCTCTTGGCTGTAACTCCTCTTCAAAATGTCACTCCCAGCTGCACTGAGTTCCCTCTGCCCATCAGCTCATTTATATGGCTCCATTGATCAAGGCCCACCCTAAATGGGTGGGGCCACGCCTCCATGGAAATATCCAGTCAGAGTCATCACCCACAGCTGGGTGGGGCACATCTCCAAAGAAACACTCAAAGAATTACAATCCAATTAACACTGATACGTCTGCCCACACAAGATTACATCAAAGAACATGGCTTTATCTGCGGGACATAATATATGTTCAAACTGGCACAATTTCTAAAAAAAAGTGCAGTTATTTTTGTAAAAAACAAAAGGAGGAAGAGGAAGAGGAAAAGGAAAGAAAAAGAAAGAAAAAGGAAGGAAGGAGGAAAGGAAGGGAAGAAGGACAGAAAGGGTGACCGAGGGAAGGAGGGAGGAGTACAGGAAGGAAACAAAGGAAAGAAAATGAAGGAAGAGAAAGGACCAACCCCTCTGTACCCCTAACCCTGACACATATGCAGACATACATATATGCACACCCATCACCACGGGGAAGTGAGAGGCAGCTGGACCAACTCCAGATGGTCACCTTTCAAGGGCATAACCAGAGCCCTGAGAGAGATCCTCACAGAGAGGATGAATACTCCATGGCTCAAGACCCCAGAGCAAAGACCCTTCACTCCTCCAGAAGCCACCTGTGAATTCAAGAGGAAGGAAGTACAGATGGCACCTTTGGGACCCCAGCTGCCACACTCCAAAGCTGCAGAGCTGCCTGCGGAGAGCTGCAGGCAGGAGAGAAGTGTCCGAGTGGAAACAAACCAGAGCATGGGGGTACCAGAGCCTGGCAGGTCACCTGTGGAACTGGGACAGACCCAAGACTCAGCTGGGTGACAAGCGAATATCTCTTGATCCTCTCGGAAGGAAAACCCAGAACTCACCAGGTATGGCAGTTTGAATTATGTACCTCCCCAAAAAACACACGTTCTTAATCTGCATTCCTGTGGGCATCGACCCATTGTAAATAGGACTTCTTAACAGATTATGTTCACTTAAGGTGTGGGTCAACTGAATAAGATTGGGCCTTAATCAGATTACTTGAGTCCTTTAAAAACAGAAGAAATTCGGACAGAAAGAAAGCCATGAGGAGGGGCCAGAAGCCGGAAGTTGATGGAACACTGAACCTGGAAGAGAAAGGAGAGGAAATCGCCACATGACAGGAAAGTCAAGGAAATTAAGAAGTGCCAGCCAGCCAGCAGGCTCTGGACCCCGGGAAGAAGCAAGCCTCCCAGCCTCCAAAACCATGAGCCAATCAATTCCCATTGTTTAAGCCAACGCATTGTGTGGCATTTGTCATAGCAGCCGGGAAACTAAAACACCAGGCAATGGGATCCACGGAACAGAAGAAAAAGGGAGAGGAGGAGAAGAAGGCAGCTTGTCCCAACGGAACTTAGTGATTGAGTCCTTGGTGCTAATTACTGTCACTTGTCATCTACAGTTACAAGCTTTGTTTGGCCTGCACAGCATTTAAAAGCTGGGAGATAGTTGCCAACATCTAAAACTTGGGAACTTTTACATAAAAATTAGAGTTTCTGTCTTCTCTGGGAAATTAGGGGAAATGGCATTACCTAAACCAGCCTTCCCAAATGGGAACAACTGGCTGGCACTGGTGGCAGCTTCTGCCTTAGACAGAGCCACCATGCAGTCATCACTCACTTCGATTACTTTCCTGGCCTAAGTAGACACATGCCTTTGCTATCTCTGACATTTGATACCACCTTTACTCCTTACACAAATCTAAGCTGTGGGAACTATTTCTATTTTACTGAAGAAGAAACAAAAGCCTGGAGACTTGCCCAATATCCCAGAGCCTATGCTGTGGCACTGGGGCAAAGTCACAGAACCGGGAATCAGTGAGTCATATTCCAAGATGCTACCCATGACTCCTCTAAGGTTACTTTTTCTGGGACAGAACTGGTCCCCAAGCCTAGGATGGCACTGAGCCCCAGGTGGTGGCCATCTGGCCGATTAAAAACAGACTGTAAGACAACAGCAGGGGCCTGCAAGGGTTCTCCACCTGTAAAATTAGGAAGGTGAAGGAGCCTACATGTTTTTTCTTCTTAGCACTACCCTGCCTGTGGTTAGGACAGTGTGAAGGGGGCTGGACATAAACTGAGGCAGAGTGCCTCATCCCCATTTCCCCACTTGGACCAAAGCAGCTAGCTGTTTTCTGTTTTCTATGCCAGGGTTCCATTTCAAGTTTCCTTTGGGCAAAAAAGGATTTTTCTGCTCAAAAATAATTTTTTTTTTAAGAAAAGGACATTTCGGGTTAGTGTCAAAAAGCCAGATATATGTATATTTGTTGCAGCTAAGAAGCTATCACCAGAACTGTCAAATGAGCTCTGTGGGCCATGGCTGGCCTCTTATCTTCAGCTTTCAGGAGGGGCCTCCTGCTAAGTTTGCCTCCCCTGTCAGCTCCTGAAATGAAGCCCCCATCCCACAACTCCAAGCAGGGCCCAGAATTTGTTTGCTTGGATTTGCATAAAAAGCTTCACTGAATGAGATTCACTGAGAGTCACTGAATGCAGGGCGATTCAGAATTCCCTGGGGCAATGATTCTCTCTTTGAATTTCATTTTCTCTTGAGAAGCACTTTATTTCTCTGGTTTTCTCTCTCCACCAGGCCTGAGATCCCTCTCTCTCACACACACACACTCTACACACACACACACACACACACACACACACACACACACACAGACCACGCATACTCACGTGTGCCCTGCCATGACCTACGGTAAAGTCTGGAGGGATGGGAAGGAAATGTGCCCAGCCCCACTGGCCTGAGAAGCATGTGTCATTTATTTGAGTGGTCCTGGTGGTTACTGAGTCAGCACTCAGGGACTGAGGCCCAAGAATCTGTCCTTGTAACAAGCTCCTCGAGAGAGCCCGAAGCCTGGCCAGACTTGGGAATCCCTAAGGAAAAACCTCCCTCTCTGTCCCCAGGTAGCACGTACATTCCTGGCAAAGATCTTCTGACACGGGGTCACCCAGACATCATGACCCCTGTGGGTGGGGAGTGACTCTAAGAGGAGTCTGGCATCACAACAGGGAAGGGGGTAGAACCCTGAAGTGGATCCTTCCAGCAGCCCCCAAGTGTAACATGGAGACACCTGCCACTCTAGCCAGAGGATGAGGCCCACCAAGACATCCTCCAAGACACCTAGACAGCTCCATCCCTGGGCGCTGAGAGTGGAATGAACTTCCAGCCTGTCCCCCACATTTCCTGGCTGGATCAGGCATCCTGGGGAACTCCATGGGACTCCTGCCTCTTAAGGCCCCAGACCCACTTCTCTCTTCTGGGATCAGCCCCTCACATGCCTCCTCTCCTCCCATATCCGGCCAGCCACCCATCTCCCCAACCCCAACCAGCCTGGTTTGCTCATCTCTTCCTAGCTCCAGGACCTGCTCTGTCTCCTAGGTGTGTGTCCACCCCCACCTCCCTCAGCCCCTACACTGCTCCCCTCCAGGCCAGCAATATTAACCCCAACAGTGAAAACAGCCATCATTTATTGAGCAATTATATCTCAAGCACTATTATTCACTTCATTTAATTCTCACAATCACCCCATGAAGTAGATCTCATCATTATCCCCATTTTATAGATGAGGAAACTGAGGGTCAGCAAGGTGAAGGAACATACTCAAGGTCAAACAATTTGTAAGTGGCAATGCCAGGCTTCAAACTCAAGTCTGTCTTATTATTTCACACCCCTTATCCCTACCTGACATCATTTAACATATTTATTGATTTGATTATTGTTAATCTATAATTTAAGCTCCCTGAGGGCAGGAACTCTGTCTTATTCCCCAGTTACTATATCAATATCTGGTCCATAATTGACAGTCAATAAATATTTGTTAAATGAATAAATGAAGTGAAGGCAAAGTTTCCTATTCTACTTTTTAAATTGTGTATTAATTTTTAAATAGGCAATTCACATGATCAAAAAAATCAAGCAGTACATAAAGTTCAGTGAAAAATATCTATCCTAAACACCCAGTTCCTTCCCCCAAGGTTACAAGGCTCTTGAGTAACCTTCCACAGATATTCTAGATTCTGTGTATGTGCATGCACATATGAGAAAGTATGTGATAATATGCCCATGATGTCACATCATGGAACGTATTCTGTGACTAGCTTTTTTTCACTTAACATGTCTTGGGGAATGTCCAAATAAGAACAAATATATGCACATATCCCTGTGCTATTAACCATTAAGTTAAGCTTCATCTCCATCATGTGGGTTCCAGAGATTTCACTACAGACTTTTTTAGGCTGGGGTAATAAGTATGAACTGGTATCATGGAATGACCCAAAATCTTAGAGCAGGGAAAGACCTTTGAGATGGACGGGTTCAACCCCCTCATGTTACAAATGGGGAAACTGAGGCCCAGAAGGAGGCAGGAGTAGACATTTCCAGAATGACACAGGGAGTCAACTGCAGATCTGGGGCTAGAATCAGGCCTCTGGAATCCTTGGCCAGGCTCCTGCAGCCCCAGTCTCCTCTCCACTTTGCAGGATCAGAAGAAATCATAGCCAGTTCCCAGCAGAGAGGATGGTGGTTGGCTTTGACAAGAGCAGTGCCCTGCCAGGCAAGCTGGGGTGAGAGAGATTATGTAGGTCTCCTGGTAATCAGAAAAGAGAGCTCCAGTCCTTTAAATGCTAGCTGTTTCATATGGTCCCAGAAGATAGGATTAGCATCGATTGCCTGCATTGAACTAGTAGATAAAATACGCAGACCAAAAGGGAACATCAGCCCAAAAGGAAGAGCCAAGAAGTCTCACTAAGCTCTGGCATCTGGGACTTACAGAGCCCATTGACAGCTTCCAGGAGTCCACACCTTCTCCTCTAGTGGGCAGAATCATGGGTGGAAGTCGGGGGAGCAGAACTAAGAGGCAAAACTGGAAGAATTAAGTTTTTTCATCTCCAAGACTTGGACATTTTCTGCCTAGACTGAAGCTCTGTCTGGAACACATTCTTTTTTTCTTTTGCAAATGACTACTATGGTGGTTTGATACTGTATGTACCCCAGAAAAGCATGTTCTTAAAGTTAATCCATTCCTGTGTGTGTAAACCCGTTGTAAGTAGGACCTTTTGATGAGGCTACTTCAGTTAAGGCGAGACCCACCTGATTCAGGATGGGTCTTTTTCCTCTTACTGGGGTCCTTTATAAAAGGGATGAATACAGAGAGAAAGACAAAAAAAAAAAAAAAATCCACAGAAGCAAGAGGCTGAAATCAATGAAATCTGGAAAAGAAGGAAAGAACTGCAATACTGCCATGTGCCTTGCCATGTGGCAGAGGAGCCAAGGATCACTAGCAGCTGGTCTTTGGGAAGAAAGCATCGCCTTGATAATGCCTTGATTTGGACATTTTTCTCAGCCTCAAAACTGTAAGCATGGAAGCTAATAAATTCTCATTGTTAAAGCCAATGCATTTCATGGTATCTGCATTAAGCAGCCCAGGAAACTAAAACAACTTCCCTATCTCAGGTTAAGGGTGGCATCCTCCAGGTAACCACTTCTAACTCCTCCTGCACCAAGGTAAGGCCCTCCCATGGCCCTGGATATCCCTCCCCGCAATACACTGTTTAGCTATGGCCTGCTTAACTGGCTGCTTCTGCACCCCCTTTAAGTTCCTATTTGAGACCAAGAACCTTTTCCATCTGGGCCACTGCTGTGTCTCCCATACGTAGTCCAGTGACTAGCACAGAGCGGGGCTCAGTAACATTTTGTGAGTGAATGGCCTGATTTCTCCCTTAGCCAACTCTATACTCTGTTAGGACCCACAAATCTGCAAATCTTCTTTGTCTTTCTGCAGCACTGCAACCCTGATATCAATCCCTCCCTCCTGCTGAGCCAAGGCCAATTCCTCACCAGGCCAGGCCAGTTGCCACTAACCCTGGAAGAACTTTTCTTTTTCCAGGCTGTTGGGGAAAACTAGAAATGTCTCCCTGGAAGAGACTTAAAGATCATTGGGCAGGGGAGTGGGGGTGAGGGGTGGGAGAGAGGGACAGGGGAAGGACTGTCCAAGGTCACACAGGCTATTTAGGGTAGAGACAGCAAAGAAACCCAGGTCTCCAAACTCAAGATGCAAAATCTTTTCCCTGAGTTTATCTAGTGGTGCTTAACGAAGCCAAGTAATGAGACTTCTTTAGATGGGATTTTACAATCACAAAATTCAAAAGTACAACTTGAATTTGGGATTTTGTGTGTCACTAATATTATGTCTCTTACCCTGTTGTGAGTTGGGAAGTAGGATAGAGAGTGTGGTTAGAGCTCAGGTGATCTGTCTGTGACCTCAGCCCTGCCACTAATGGGCAAGTCATTTTCCGTTCTTGGAGAACAGTGGGCCTGACTGTAGCATAAGCTTTAGAGGGAGAATTGTGGAAAATAGAACTGGAAAGGAAGGGTGCAGCTCCATTAAGGAGATCTGGGAACATCCTGATGAGCAAATTCTTATTTGGAAAGCAATGGGGAGCCTCTGAAGGTCTTTGAGCAGGAGATGACCACAGGCCAAGCCCCTAGGGAAAACTTGGCTAACAAATCTGAGTAAAGAAGTGATCATCTCATGTGAGTCTGTAACCTTACCTGCCTGATGAGGAGGCTAACGTCTCAGTACCTCTCAGGTAGCAGCAATCTCAGCTTCCCTAATGACTCTCATTTCACAAGCTCAGGTTTCCTGAGGGAGAGATGAGAGCAAAGCAGAAAGATTCCCCAGGTAAGTCATTAGCGGGCAGCTGGAATTTCCAGGAAAGAGCTCTGATGAATAAATCTGCCCTGAGAGGCCAGTTCTCCACAAAACCTGTCACGAGGCTCTGGGGATCTCCCCCAGTTTGTGCTGCAGAGCCTGGCCTTTCAGGAGGGGACAGTGAGTGGAGCGAGAGAAAGGCCCAGAAGAACCATTTCTTTATCCTGTCCTGGCTCCAGGGAAAAAGAAATGGTTCCTGCAGGAGAGCTCAGTCCATGTGGGAACATTGTGTCACCACTGATGCTCCTGCTACCAACGTGGCCTTAGGGGCTGACATAGGGGAGAGAATCTTGGCCCACAGACAACTATTGTTCTAGGCTCTGTCCTGCCACTAATGGGCTCCCTGGAAAATCCATTTTCATATCTGTTGATTTGGACCAATCCAGGAATAGCAAATGGACTTCATCTTCCCTTTCCAATGCTATTGGTGACTGACAAGTGCATTGCGTTAAGAGTGATTCTGAGGCTGCATCGAGAAGAGTGCAGCACATCAGATCCTCCAGAAGGAGTAGCCTGATGTATTAGTTTCCTATTCCTGCTGTAACAAGTGACCACAAACATAGTGGTTTGTACAACACAAATTTATTCTTTTACACTTCTGGAAGTCAGAAGTCCAAAATCAGTTTCACTGGGCTAAAGAAAAGGTGTTAGCAAGGCTGGTTCCTTCTGGAGGCTCTGAGGAGAGAATATATTTTCTTGCCTTCTTCAGCTTCTAGCAGCTACCTGTATTCCTTGGCTATGGCCCCTTCCTCCATCTTCAAAGCACATCACTCCAAACTCTGCATCAGACTTTATTTCTGTGGTTAAATCCCCTTCTGCCTCCCTCTTTATAAGGATACTTGTGATTACTCTTAGGACACACTCAGAAAATCCAGGATAATCTCCCCATCTCAAGATCCTTAATCACATCTGTAAAGTCCTTTTTGCTTTGTAAAGTAACACTCACAGAGGGAGGAGCTAAGATGGTGGCATAGAGAGGAGTGGAAGACTGTTAGTCCCCCCGGAACAATTCATAAATGACCAAAAAACTAGTAAATAACCTGGAATAACTGCGGGGAGACAAACGTGACTGTCCACTTATCATCCACCAACCTGAATTGGGAGGAATGCCCGAGATCACAGCATAAAATCTGTAAGTGAAACTGCGGACCCGCACTGAGAGCCGAGAGCCGAGAGCTCCTCCCTCACGGAAGCCTCGCGGTGCTAGAGAGCAGCACTCTATCAGCCCAGCTCCAACTGGGGTTTTAATGTTAACTGCTCAATACAGACAGCGAATCCTCATCAAGCACACAGAGGCTTTTGGTGACAACTGACTTTGGAAGAGTCAGGGGACATATCTGTCTCAGGACGGGGAGCCCAGAGGATTGAGTGCTATCTCTGGCTGACAGGTGAATTTGGGAGCTTTCTGTCCCTTTCTCTCTCTGTGGAGAAAATCTCAGCTGTTTTCAGCCCGCAGCACTTTGCAGTAAAGACAGCCTCAGCCATTTTAAAATCAAAACACTTTGATCAGCAGAGTCAGAGAAACAAAGAACGTATTGGTATGCAGATGACCTCTCTGGAGGGGGCATAGCTTCCCAAGACAAAAGGGAGGGGCCCAGCTCTACTGCCTGCCTTACTGAAACCAGACCCCAAAGCCTAGGGGAGGAGAGCCACGGGTCACACACCCTTACACCAGCTGGTGACAGGCTGACAAGTGCACCTGCTGGGCAGAAAAGCACAAGTGTATCAATCCTCTAAGAAAAACCATCAGGGAAACCAGATACTGAATAATTCCTCCTTCTGTGACCTGAGCCTGTTCTCATCTGGGAAAACCTGATTGGGGTGGCCTAGGAGGTCAGATGCCTAGACAACAGAAAACTACAACCTATACTAAGAAAAACAAAGTATGGCCCAGTCAAAGGAACAAATGTACACTTCAACTGAGATACAGGAATTTAAACAACTAATGCTTAATCAATTCAAAAAGTTTAGAGAAGATTTTGCAAAAGAGATAGAGGCTGTAAAGAAAACACTGGGCATACATAAGGCAGAAATCAAAAGTTCAAAAAAATAACTAGTAGAATCTATGGAAATGAAAGGCACAATACAAGAGATGAAAGACACAATGGAAACATACAACAGCAGATCTCAAGAGGCAGAAGAAAACACTCAAGAACTGAAGAACAAAACACCTGAAAACCTACACACAAAGGAGCAGATGGAGAAAAGAATTAAAAAATATGAGCAATGTCTCCGGGAACTTAAGGATAAAACAAAGTACAAGAATGTACATATCATTGGTGTCCCAGAAGGAGAAGAGAAGGGAAAAGGGGCAGAGGCAATAACAGAGGAAATAATCAATGAAAATTTCCCATCTCTCATGAAAGACATAAAATTACAGATCCAAGAAGCGCAGCATACTCCAAACAGAATAGATCTGAATAGGCCCATGCCAAGACACTTAATAATCAGATTATCAAATGTCAAAGACAAAGAGAGAATCCTGAAAGCAGCAAGAGAAAAGCAATCCATCACATACAAAGGAAGCTTAATAAGACTATGTGTGGATCTCTCAGCAGAAACCATGAAGGGGAGAAAGAAGTGGTGTGATATATTTAAGATACTGAAAGAGAAAAACTACCAACCTAGAATCCTATATCCATGAAAGCTGTCCTTCAAATATGAGGGAGAGCTCAAAATATTTTCCGACAAACAGACAATGAGAGACTTTGTGAACAAGACACCCACCCTACAGGAAATACTAAAGGAAGCACTACAGAGTGATAGGAGGAGACAGGAATGCGTGGTTTGGAACACAATTTTGGGAGATGGTAGCACAGCAATTTAAGTACACTGAACAAAGATAACTATGAATACGGTTGAGAAAGGAATGTTGGGAGCATGTGAGACACCAGAAGAAAGGAGGAAAGATAGACTGGGACTGTGTAACTTGGTGAAATCTAGAGTGTTCCACAATTGTGATAAAATGTACAAATATGTTCTTTTATAAGGGAGAACAAGCAAATGTCAACCTTGCAAGGTGTTAAAAATGGGGAGGCATTGGGGGAGGGATGCAATCAATGTAAACTAGAGACTGTAACTAACAGAATCATTGTATTATGCTTCCTTTAATGTAACAAAGGTGATATACCAAGGTAAATGCAGATAAGAAGGAGGGGATAGGGGAGACATGTTAGACACTTGACATTGGTTGTTGTGTCTGACTCTTTACTCTACTTTGATTTAAGGTTATTTTTCCTTTTGCTACTTCCTAGCTGTCATTTTTTTCCTCTTTCTTTTGCCTCTCTACCTTCTTTGACTCTCCCTCCTGCCTTGTGGAAGAAATGTAGATGCCCTTATATAGATAGTGGTGAAGGTAGTGAACACATAAATATGTGACCATACAGAGAACCATCGATTATTTACTTAGGATGGAATGTATGGTGTGTGAACAAACATCTTAAAAAAAAAAGGGGGGGTTGATGACAAAACCTAGAGGGCAATATACTGAGTGAAATAAGCCAGAAACATACGGACAAATTTTGCAGGATCTCAGTGATAAGAACTAATTATAATACGTAAACTCATAGGCATGAAATATAAGGTACCAAGATATAGGACGAGGCTTAAGAATGGGGAGTGGTTGCTTGCTATGAGCAGAATGTTCAATTAGGATGAGCTTAAATATTTGGAAATGAACAGAGGTGTCGGTAGCAAGATGTGAGAATAACTAACAGTGCCAAATGGCGCGTGAATGAGGTGGAAAGGGGAAGCTCAGAGTCATATATGTCACCAGAAGGAAAGTTGGAGGCCAAAAGATGGGAATATATAAAACTGAATCCTACGGTGGGCAATGTCCATGACGAACTGTACAAATATTAGAAAACTCTTCCATGAACCAGAACAAATGTATGACAATAGAGGGGCATAAAGGGAAGAAATACATACCTATTGCAAACGATATACTACCATTAGTAGTATTTCAACATTCTTTCATAAACAGTAACAAATGTACTTTACTAACACTATCAGTCAACAATTGAGGGGTGGTTGGTTAGGGATATGGGAGGATTCGAGTTTCCGTTTCTTTTTTTTTTTTTTTTTTCTTTTTTCATCTTTTACTTTATTTCTTGTCTGGAGTAATGAAAAGCTTCTAAAAATTGAACAAAAATTAAGTGCGGTGACGGATGCACAGCTGTATGAGGGTACCAGGGGCAAGTGATTGTACACTTTGGATCTTTGGATAATTGTATGGTATCTGAACAATCCCAATAAAAATTAAAAAGGAAAATATTAATTAATTAATTAATTAAAAAAGTAACACTCACAGGTTCTGGGGATTAGAACATGGCTAAATTTAGCGGGGGGGGGGGTGGACCATTATTGAACTTACTACCCCTGGCATGAGGCACTAATTTGTAATCCCTAGAATCAGCCTAGAATTAGAGCTGGAATGGCATAAAGGAATAACTCTAAGTTAGCGTTTGAAGCATGGCATCTGGGAGCTGTAACACAGAAAAAGATTGCACGTGGCATTTTCTCTGTTTCAAGAAGCATGCCAGCCTCATTGAAATTCCACATCCCACTGCCTTCTCCCGACACTATCATTTACAACACTCCCGAGGCTAGTATAGTGACTCATTATTATTAGTTAATGAAGCATCTAAGGCCTAAACCCCTAGTCAGCACTGGGATAAGGAGTGAGGACAGAGCTGGATTGCAGAGAGGTCTGTAACTGGGATACGGAGCAAAGAAGAGAACAGGCATTCATTTCATGAACATTTACTGAGCACTTGGTATGTGCCAGGAACTATGGGTACAACAGGAATAGGGCCACATAGGTAGTCTTTGTCCCCAGAGAACTCACAGGCAAATGGAAGAGACAGACCTATACCTGAATCTACCCAAGAAAAATGCTCTGAGGTTTGTGGGTACTGGGAAAGCACAGAGTACAGTCTGTGTCATAGAATCAGGACGGACATCCCAGAGGAGAGGACAGTTGGATTGGGATTTGAAGAACAACTAGACTTTCTGAGATTGGAAAAGGGAAGGGAAGAGTATTCTGGTGGAATAAACAACAGGTGCTAAGGGGAATAGTGAAAAAGCCTGTTTTTTCCATAGAGTCTGAATGAAATAGGGAGAGATTCTGGCAGGAGAAACAGAGGATCTGGGAAGTTTCCTTTCAGACAAGGACAGTGGCAAGGAGGTGACATTGGCTGGAGAGCGGGAACATGGGCAGACCCTGCAGGGGAGAGAGCCAAACGAAACCACCCTCTGCATAAACTCACAGGGCTGCAAGGAAAGGCCAAAAGCTGACATTGTAAAGACAGACTTGGGTTCCAATCTCAGCTCCATCACTTACTACCTTCCTGACTCTGGGTAAGTTCTGTAACCCCTCTGGGCCTTGGTTTCTTAATCTGTAAAATGGGAAAAGTAAAAATCACCTGTTGGGATAGTTAAGGTGAGAGTCTTATCTTCTTGTTTCCTGCTATACACTCAGCATCTGGCATGTGTTTGTAAACTGAATGAATGATGTCTACAAAATGTTTGGCATGATGTCTGACAAATATTTGTGTTTGGTGAACTGATTAATGTTATAAAAATAATAATAAATAAGTACTCATCTGGCCCAGCCCCCATGTCACACTTAGGTGCTTGCTAATATTCCTGATAAGTGGTCACCTCCCATGGGGTCACGGCAGCCTGGAATCATGGGAAAGAGCCCTGAACCTGTAGTTGGAGGTGTGGGGGGAGGTAAGCTTAGTTCCAGTCCTACCTTCGTCACTCATGAACTGTAGTTCTGGGGACCCCCAGGTCCTGGTCCATGTACCATGGCTTCCTCCAAGTTACATCCCAAACCAGTTCTATCTTATTCCCAGCCAAGGTCACTGAGGACTGAGAAAGGACACCAGGCCTCTTGGGCTTCTTGATGAGCTCCATGCCTCCTCCCTTCCCTCTCGATCAGCAGCTTCACAGAACCTCCAGAACCTTCCATGTGTCTTGCATCATAGAAAAGGCATAGTCTTTGGATTTATGCCACCACCCACAAGCTGTGTGACCTCATGGCAAGTTGCTTTACCCAAGCATAAGAGCTACCTGGATTTAAATTCTGGGTCTGTCACTCTTTAGCTTTGTGACTTCAGGAACTTACTTAATTCTTGGTACTTCAATTCCCTGATCAGTAACATGTGTATAATAGCAGCTCCTTCCAGGGCTACTGTGACAACTGTTTCCCTGAGCTGCTATAACCAGACCCCAACCCGAAAACTGGGCCCACCTCAGGGTCTTGGTGTCCTGCCTAGGGCTGCCCAGCTGCTAATCGAACCTGTGCTGAGTCTTGTGGTTCTCAGTACCGGTGTTTGGGACCCGGTGCCCAGGTTTTCCATCCAGTTTACTGATGGAATCTCGCCTCCTTTTCCGGGACTGGGAGGCCCCTCTGGAGGAAGTCTCTGAAGGCTGACCCTTCTACTTCCTCATTAAGTGAATAACAAATGCCTCAAACCAGGACCACTGGGCCCAGAAAGATAAAGACTTTGAAAGAAAGGACTTTGAAGAGAATCCTAATAATCCCTCTCTGTCTTTAGATTTCACTTTAATAAGCTACAACTAATTGTTGTGGTCCCTCAAAGAAGAGAAGGCAGTGGCTTTCCTTTCGGATATCTCAGAACACTGCTCCCTTCACATCCCCAAGTGCAGTGTGAAGTAAGAGATATCCTGTGATGGTTCAAAGCTGTATGGGCGCCAAAAAAACGTTCTTAAAGCTAATCCACTTCTGTGGGTATGCACCTATTGTAAGTAGGATCTTAAGATGTGACCCCACCTCATTCAGGGTGGGTTTTAGTCCTCTTACTGGAGACCTTTATAAGAGAATGAAATTCAGACAAAAAGAGAGAAAATCACAGAAGCCAGAAGCTGGAAGCAACAAAACCTAGAAGAGAAGGGAGAGCCCAGCAGACGCCGCCACATTCCTTGCCATGTGGCGGAGGAGCCCTGCATTGCTGGTAGCCGGTCCTCAGGGACAAAGCATCGCCTGATGATGCCTCGATTTGGATATTTCCACGGCCTCAGAACAGTAAGCTTGTAAGCTAATAAATCCCCATTGTAAAAGCCACCCCATTTCTGATATATTGCCTTTGACAGCCCAGCAGACTACAACATAATTCCCTGGGGCCACGTGAAGAAGGACTCAGTCAGAAACAGCCCCACTGTCAATCATCAATGTGCTTTCTCACACACACACTCATATACATTCTTAAAACTAGGGAACAACTCCAGTTGGACATGACCTCGATCCTAAACCAGAATAACACTGTGGTTAAGGGTGCAGGCTCTGAGTGACACGGCCCGGGCTTGGGCTGGGAGGGTTTCCTGACTGGGCAACCTTGGGCAAGGTTCCCAACCCCTCTGTGAGCTCCAGTTTCCTCATCTGTAAAAGGGGAAAATAATAGTACCAGCATGAAAAAGCCATTGCAAGGATGAAATGAAGTGAGATGTGTAAATAAAGCTCTGAGCACAGTACCCTGCACCTGGTAAGTGCTTGTTCATGGAAGCCATTATTATTATTGTTGTTGTTGTTGTTGTTGTTGTTGTTTCCACAAGAGGTAAGGTCTGTAAAGACAGGGAACTGTCTCTCTTGTTCACCTCTAGATCCCCATCCCCTAAGGCAGTGCCTGGCACGTGGTCAGTGCTCACTCACTAAATATTTGAAGAATCAATTAATGATCACACTTCTTGGAAGCATGGCTTAATCCGTGCCCCCACCCCCATGATTTAATCAACCCTCCTCTGGGCTCCCAGAGCACCTGGACACAATACTTATTACAAGAGCTTCCTATGTGCTGAGCTGAGAGCCTTGCCCTATGCTGATTTTCTCACCTGTCTCCTCCAGATTGTGAGTGCCTTGTGGAGAAAGATTGGGGGTTATACCTCAGAGTAAGTGCCCAGCAAGCATTTTTCTGGAGACGTGATTAGTGAATGACCCATTACTGTCCCCATTTTACACATGAGAGAAGTGAACCCCGGAGGGGTCAATACATTTGTCCAGAGCTGGAGAGGAGTCCCAGTCCCCAGATGGCCTGGCAAGCACTGTTTCTGCCCCACGGCACTGTATCCCCACCCTGGTGACTCAACGTGGACATGTCCACAGACACCAGCTGACAGTGAGCTAACATAACCAGAAGAGGAGAGAACGGGTCCTCTAACATTAACTCCATAGCCACCTCCCTCATCACGTGGGAGGGTCACGTATGCCACTGGGATGTGCTTTTCATTAAAGCAGGATTCCCTCACAGGTAGTCTTTGAAATGTCAATTTTAATTAAAACACTAACCCTCCTAAACACCCCATAGATTAAACCAGGTAAAAACAGCTTGCTGCTTGGTAAACTTCTCACACGATTCAGTAGACATGATTGTTTCCCTCTAAATGGCATGTTCTGGAACAGTCAGGCCACCAGGCAGTCTCACTCAGAAAAGGGCCATGGCCACTGTCCTCAACATCACTGACCCCAGGTTCCCAAAGACAGCCCAGGATGGGGACACCTGGGTTCCAGTCCCAGCTCAGCTGCTAACGTGGAGCTGGTGCTTAACCAACCACAATCAGAGAATGTCAGCCTTACAAGGGATCCATGTCATTACAGACAGAGAAATCGGGTCTGAGGGAGAGAAAGGGACATAAACCTATTAGTAGCAGGAACTGGGTCTCATCTTCCATCATCCTGGCTTTGCCAACTAGTAGCTGTGTACACTGGGGCAAATCTGCCGTAAAATCAAAGGAGTTGGACTAGAGCAGTGGTTCTCAACCCTGGTTGCACATTAAAGTCATCTGGGGAGCTTTTAAAAAATCCTCCACCTTAGATCAATTCATCAGAGTCTCTGGGTTCTGGACATGAGTGATTTATAAAGTTCTTCAGGTGATTCTAATGTGCTTCCAGGGTTTCAAACCAGTAGACTACATAATTACTAAGTCTCTTTTTTGGTTTAGCACTTTATGAGTTTAGAATTCCTTTGTCTGGAACGCTTTCTCTATCATACACCCTTATCCAACAGACACCCCCCACACACACACACACCTACCCCACAAATGAGTTAAGCAATACCTTTTCATACTCCAAGTCCAAGCTTAAATATCCTTTCATTAGACTGTGTTTGAAAGGCATTAACTGAGTTTCTCCCTCTTATAGCCTGAAGCACAATTCACAGTAATTATATTTTATGGCTATTTTCCTGTAAAATGGGTGGCAACAGAGTGGCAATAAAGACAGGCCTCACGATGGGACCCAATTATCCCCATCTCCCTGTCCTCATGCCCTGTGTAATCCCCACCTCTATCCCCTTTAGTATGGGCAGGACAGAGCTGTGACTTGCTTCTGACCTACGCAGTATGGCAAAGGTGACGCATTGTCCATTTTATGATTACATTACCTAAGCTTGCAATGTTTGTCTGGCTATGTTACTCTCTCCTTTACTGGCTTTGATGAAGAAGTGGCCATGCTGGGGAGGGCCACGTGGCAAGGAACCAAGGCCCTTAGTCCCAAAGCCTGCAAGAAACTAAAACCTGCCAACAATCACATGAGCTTAGAAACAGATCCTTCCCCAGTGAAGTCTTCAGATGAGAACCCATCTTTGCCAACACCTTGATTGCAGTCTTGATGAGATACCAGTTAAACCATGCCCTTTCTCCTGACTAACAGAAACCCTGAGATTACACATGTGTGCTGTTTTAAGCTGCTAAATTGGTGGTGATATTGTTACGCAGTGATCAGTAACTAATACACTGACCCTGTCTTGTTCAACTACTACATCCTTGGCATCTAGCACAGAGCATGGCATATAGTAGGTGCTCAAAAATATTTGGCAAGTAAATTAATTAATTTTACTAATCAGAGTAACAACATTAAGTTCTTCAGATCCAATACTTGCCCAACTCAATTTCATTTTTCCACCTAGTGACAAGCTAATAGCTCAAAATTAAATGTCAGCCCATCAAGCAAGGGCAATACTCAAAAACCTTTCACTCATAGGGGGACAGTGGGAAGCATGCACTGTTATTATGATGATAACCGTGATCTAGGCTTAATTAAATCAAATGTATTTAAATAGTTTGCCGAGTGTAAATTGTTATTGTTATTGATAGACCATTTCCTTTACTGGATAAATGCTGTGTGGTCTTCCAGGTGAGGGAGCAATCATGGCTTTATTGATCTGTAATCATTCCAAAGTTGCTGAGGAGAGCGTTGACCACTGTGGTTTGGCCTTTGGATGGCCCTGGCCCTCAGTTACAGCCCCCACCTAGACTCTTCTACACAGACAGTCCTGCTTTTAGGCAGGCTCTGCTCAGTCATTCAAAGCAAACTGCCTTTAGGCAGCTTTCTGTCTGGGCATTTACTATGGCTTCTGTGGCTTGAACAGCAACAGACACATCCAAAATTAGAAAGCAGAGAAAACAGATACTTTTCTGCCTGCTAAGGCTACTGCCAGTCTCAAGCTGCTCTGTCTCAAGGCCAGTCTCTACGGTGCCTTGACTGGACTCTGCAGGGTCAGGAATGGCTCTACGAGGTTACCAGACTCTCCAAGGTCATTGGGAGTCCTGGGTGGAGAGGAAGGCAGGATCATGAGGCAGGACCTCACTGGCCGCTGCTTGATGTCAGGGCAGCTTATCTAAAACAGTGTTGACTGGCATTCCCATAAAATTCAAGTAGACTGAATGGAACAAGATCTTGAGAATAAGCTGAAATACTTCTGGGGCCTCCTGAAAGCGCACTGGAGGCCCCTGGGGCAAGAGTGGAGGGAATATCTTAGAGAACATTTTTCCACTGATGTTGGGGAGACTGTGGTGAGAGGCCCAGGATAGAGAGCCATCTGGGCCTGTTTTCTTACCATCACCCTGATCTTGCTCTCTTCCTGATTCTCAATTTCCTCACCTGCCCCTGATTATGCCTCAGGTCAGTCATTGCTTCAAGCCACCTAAAGCTCCCAACCACCCAAGTGATTTTTGCTCCTTCTGCCAACAGCTGGTCCTCCTAAAGGAGTCCTCCAACGGAGACAGGGCTACCCACAATAATGGCAGCAGTAACAGTAGTTGTCATGTTTGGATGACTTACCATGTGCAGTGTGTGCCAGGCTCCTTGGGTACATGATTTCACTTAATACTGATGACCATCCAGGGAGATAAGCTCATTCCTTTCTTACCAATGAGGAAACCGAGCCTTCAAGAAGTCTAAAAACTTTCTTCATGTCATTCAGAACACAGAGAATGGACACTTACATGTTTCTCACCAGATGACATCTAACTTCAAATGCCCCAATTTTCCCATTTCCTCACCTGTAAAATAAGGATACATCAAAGTATATAAGGATTGATTCATTCACTTGTTGAAGCAGGACATGTTTATTGCAAAATAGCCACTCTTCTAAGTGTGGGAGACACAGATGTGAGAAAAAGACAAGTATCTTTCCTCATGGAGCTTACAATGAAATTATTACACAAAAAAATGTAATATTTATACTGTAAAAAGCACAATGATTATGTATATAGTATGATAGAAGCATATAATAATGGGAATTGACCAAGAAAGGGAGGTCAGGGATGGATTCCCTGAGACATTATGCTTGAGCTGCAGAGTTAACTAAGTGAAGTAGCAAGGAAAGCACTATCTAGGCAAAGGCCCTGTGGTGGGAGAGAAAGGGGAGAGTACAAGGGCTAGAAGACAACTGGTGAGGGCAGGAAGCAGAGAGGGTGAGAAGAACGATGTACGACGGGGCATTGAAGAGACAGTCCTAATCTGTACCTGGTCAGGCTAGGGGCTAGGTTAGCAAAACAAGGTTGCATAGCTTTGTAAGGCTTATAGCTTTGTAGGACAGTAAAGAATCAGACACGTGAATAAATAAGAACATTTCAGATGGCAGAAAAAGCTGTGAAGAAAGATAATGAGGTAATTTGATAGAGTCATTCATGCCAAACTAAAGAATTCATATCAGCCCTTCAGCTGAGAACAATGAAAAAGGCTAGGCGAGGAGGCGGGGCAAGATGGCAGACTGGTGAGCTGTAAGTTTTAGTTACTCCTCCAGGAAAGTAGGTAAAAAGCCAGGAACTGCGTGGACTGGACACCACAGAGCAATCTGTCTTTGGGCATACTTCATACAACACTCATGAAAACGTGGAACTGCTGAGATCAGCGAAATCTGTAAGTTTTTGCGGCCAGGGGACCCGCGCCCCTCCCTGCCAGGCTCAGTCCCGGGGGTGGAGGGGCTGTCAGCTCCGGGAAGGAGAAGGGAGAACTGCAGTGGCTGCTCTTATCGGAAACTCATTCTACTGATTCAAACTCCAACCATAGATAGACTGAGACCAGACACCAGAGACTCTGAGAGCAGCCAGCCCAGCAGAGAGGAGACAGGCATAGAAAAAAAACAACACGAAAAACTCCAAAATAAAAGCAGAGGATTTTTGGAGTTCTGGTGAACACAGAAAGGGGAAGGGCGGAGCTCAGGCCTTGAGGCGCATATGCAAATCCCGAAGCAAAGCTGATCTCTCTGCCCTGTGGACCTTTCCTTAATGGCCCTGGTTGCTTTGTCTATTAGCATTTCAATAACCCATTAGATCTCTGAGGAGGGCCGTTTGTTTTTTTGTTTTTTTTTTTTAAATCCTTTTTTCTTTTTCTAAAACAATTACTCTAAGAAGCCCAATACAGAAAGCTTCAAAGAATTGCAATTTGGGCACGTCAAGTCAAGAGCAGAACTAAGAGAGCTCTGAGACAAAAGGCAATAATCCAGTGGTGGAGAAAATTCACTAAACAACACAACTTCCCAAGAAAAGGGGGGTGTCCGCTCACAGCCACCATCCTAGTAGACAGGAAACACTCCTGCCCATCGCCAGCCCCATAGCCCAGAGCTGCCCCAGACAACCCAGTGTGACGGAAGTGCTTCAAATAACAGGCACACACCACAAAACTGGGCGTGGACATTAGCCTTCCCTGCAACCTCAGCTGAATGTCCCAGAGCTGGGAAGGTGGAGCAGTGTGAATTAACAAAGCCCCATTCAGCCATCATTTGAGCAGACTGGGAGCCTCCCTACACAGCCCAGCAGCCCAGAACTGCCCTGGGGGGACGGCACTCACCTGTGACATAGCACAGTCATCCCTCAACAGAGGACCCGGGGTGCACAGCCTGGAAGAGGGGCCCACTTGCAAGTCTCAGGAGCCATACGCCAATACCAAAGACTTGTGGGTCAGTGGCAGAGACAAACTGTGGCAGGACTGAACTGAAGGATTAGACTATTGCAGCAGCTTTAAAACTCTAGGATCATCAGGGAGATTTGATTGTTAGGGCCACCCCCCTCCCCGACTGCCCAGAAACACGCCCCACATACAGGGCAGGCAACACCAACTACACACGCAAGCTTGGTACACCAATTGGGCCCCACAAGACTCACTCCCCCACTCACCAAAAAGGCTAAGCAGGGGAGAACTGGCTTGTGGAGAACAGGTGGCTCGTGGACGCCACCTGCTGGTTAGTTAGAGAAAGTGTACTCCACGAAGCTGTAGATCTGATAAATTAGAGATAAGGACTTCAATAGGTCTATAAACCCTAAAAGAACCCTATCAAGTTCAGCAAATGCCACGAGGCCAAAAACAATAGAAAATTATAAAGCATATGAAAAAACCAGACGATATGGATAACCCAAGCCCAAGCACCCAAATCAAAAGACAAGAAGAGACACAGCACCTAGAGCAGCTACTCAAAGAACTAAAGATGAACAATGAGACCATAGTACGGGATATGAAGGAAATCAAGAAGACCCTAGAAGAGCATAAAGAAGACATTGCAAGACTAAATTAAAAAATGGATGATCTTATGGAAATTAAAGAAACTGTTGACCAAATTAAAAAGATTCTGGACACTCATAGTACAAGACTAGAGGAAGTTGAACAACGAATCAGTGACCTAGAAGATGACAGAATTGAAAATGAAAGCATAAAAGAAAGAATGGGGAAAAAAATTGAAAAACTCGAAATGGACCTCAGGGATATGATAGATAATATGAAACGTCCGAATATAAGACTCATTGGTGTCCCAGAAGGGGAAGAAAAGGGTAAAGGTCTAGGAAGAGTATTCAAAGAAATTGTTGGGGAAAACTTCCCAAATCTTCTAAACAACATAAATACACAAATCATAAATGCTCAGCGAACTCCAAATAGAATAAATCCAAAAAAACCCACTCCGAGACATATACTGATCACACTGTCAAACATAGAAGAGAAGGAGCAAGTTCTGAAAGCAGCAAGAGAAAAGCAATTCACCACATACAAAAGAAACAGCATAAGACTAAGTAGTGACTACTCAGCAGCCACCATGGAGGCGAGAAGGCAGTGGCACGATATATTTAAAATTCTGAGTGAGAGGAATTTCCAGCCAAGAATACTTTATCCAGCAAAGCTCTCCTTCAAATTTGAGGGAGAGCTTAAATTTTTCACAGACAAAGAAATGCTGAGAGAATTTGCTAACAAGAGACCTGCCCTACTGGAGATACTAAAGGGAGCCCTACAGACAGAGAAACAAAGACAGGACAGAGAGACTTGGAGAAAGGTTCAGTACTAAAGAGATTCGGTATGGGTACAATAAAGGATATTAATAGAGAGAGGGAAAAATATGGCAAACATAAACCAAAGGATAAGATGGCCGATTCAAGAAATGCCTTCATGGTTTTAACGTTGAATGTAAATGGATTAAACTCCCCAATAAAAAGATATAGATTCGCAGAATGGATCAAAAAAAATGAACCATCAATATGTTGCATACAAGAGACTCATCTTAGACACAGGGACACAAAGAAACTGAAAGTGAAAGGATGGAAAAAAATATTTCATGCAAGCTACAGCCAAAAGAAAGCAGGTGTAGCAATATTAATCTCAGATAAAATAGACTTCAAATGCAGGGATGTTTTGAGAGACAAAGAAGGCCACTACATACTAATAAAAGGGGCAAATCAGCAAGAAGAAATAACAATCGTAAATGTCTATGCACCCAATCAAGGTGCCACAAAATACATGAGAGAAACACTGGCAAAACTAAAGGAAGCAATTGATGTTTCCACAATAATTGTGGGAGACTTCAACACATCACTCTCTCCTATAGATAGATCAACCAGACAGAAGACCAATAAGGAAATTGAAAACCTAAACAATCTGATAAATGAATTAGATTTAACAGACATATACAGGACATTACATCCCAAATCACCAGGATACACATACTTTTCTAGTGCTCACAGAACTTTCTCCAGAATAGATCATATGCTGGGACATAAAACAAGCCTCAATAAATTTAAAAAGATTGAAATTATTCAAAGCACATTCTCTGACCACAATGGAATACAATTAGAAGTCAATAACCATCAGAGACTTAGAAAATTCACAAATACCTGGAGGTTAAACAACACACTCCTAAACAATCAGTGGGTTAAAGAAGAAATAGCAAGAGAAATTGCTAAATATATAGAGACGAATGAAAATGAGAACACAACATACCAAAACCTATGGGATGCAGCAAAAGCAGTGCTAAGGGGGAAATTTATAGCACTAAACGCATATATTAAAAAGGAAGAAAGAGCCAAAATCAAAGAACTAATGGATCAACTGAAGAAGCTAGGACATGAACAGCAAACCAATCCTAAACCAAGTAGAAGAAAAGAAATAACAAGGATTAAAGCAGAAATAAATGACATAGAGAACAAAAAAACAATAGAGAGGATAAATATCACCAAAAGTTGGTTCTTTGAGAAGATCAACAAGATTGACAAGCCCCTAGCTAGACTGACAAAATCAAAAAGAGAGAAGACCCATATAAACAAAATAATGAATGAAAAAGGTGACATAACTGCAGATCCTGAAGAAATTAAAAAAATTATAAAAGGATACTATGAACAACTGTATGGCAACAAACTGGATAATGTAGAAGAAATGGACAATTTCCTGGAAACATATGAACAACCTAGACTGACCAGAGAAGAAATAGAAGACCTCAACCAACCCATCACAAGCAAAGAGATCCAATCAGTCATCAAAAATCTTCCCACAAATAAATGCCCAGGGCCAGATGGCTTCACAGGGGAATTCTACCAAACTTTCCAGAAAGAACTGACACCAATCTTACTCAAACTCTTTCAAAACATTGAAAAAAATGGAACACTACCTAACTCATTTTATGAAGCTAACATCAATCTAATACCAAAACCAGGCAAAGATGCTACAAAAAAGGAAAACTACCGGCCAATCTCCCTAATGAATATAGATGCAAAAATCCTCAACAAAATACTTGCAAATCGAATCCAAAGACACATTAAAAAAATCATACACCATGACCAAGTGGGGTTCATTCCAGGCATGCAAGGATGGTTCAACATAAGAAAAACAATCAATGTATTACAACACATTAACAAGTCAAAAGGGAAAAATCAATTGATCATCTCAATAGATGCTGAAAAAGCATTTGACAAAATCCAACATCCCTTTTTGATAAAAACACTTCAAAAGGTAGGAATTGAAGGAAACTTCCTCAACATGATAAAGAGCACATATGAAAAACCCACAGACAGCATAGTACTCAATGGTGAGAGACTGAAAGCCTTCCCTCTAAGATCAGGAACAAGACAAGGATGCCCGCTGTCACCACTGTTATTCAACATTGTGCTGGAAGTGCTAGCCAGGGCAATCCGGCAAGACAAAGAAATAAAAGGCATCCAAATTGGAAAAGAAGAAGTAAAACTGTCATTGTTTGCAGATGATATGATCTTATATCTAGAAAACCCTGAGAAATCAACGATATACCGACTAGAGCTAATAAACAAATTTAGCAAAGTAGCGGGATACAAGATTAATGCACATAAGTCAGTAATGTTTCTATATGCTAGAAATGAACAAACTGAAGAGACACTCAAGAAAAAGATACCATTTTCAATAGCAACTAAAAAAATCAAGTACCTAGGAATAAACTTAACCAAAGATGTAAAAGACCTATACAAAGAAAACTACATAACTCTACTAAAAGAAATAGAAGGGGACCTTAAAAGATGGAAAAAAATTCCATGTTCATGGATAGGAAGGCTAAATGTCATTAAGATGTCAATTCTACCCAAACTCATCTACAGATTCAATGCAATCCCAATCAAAATTCCAGCAACCTACTTTGCAGACTTGGAAAAGCTAGTTATCAAATTTATTTGGAAAGGGAAGATGCCTCGAATTGCTAAAGACACTCTAAAAAAGAAAAACGAAGTGGGAGGACTTACACTCCCTGACTTTGAAGCTTATTATAAAGCCACAGTTGCCAAAACAGCATGGTACTGGCACAAAGATAGACATATAGATCAATGGAATTGAATTGAGAATTCAGAGATAGACCCTCAGATCTATGGCCGACTGATCTTTGATAAGGCCCCCAAAGTCACCGAACTGAGCCATAATTGTCTTTTCAACAAATGGGGCTGGGAGAGTTGGATATCCATATCCAAAAGAATGAAAGAGGACCCCTACCTCACCCCCTACACAAAAATTAACTCAAAATGGACCAAAGATCTCAATATAAAAGAAAGTACCATAAAACTCCTAGAAGATAATGTAGGAAAACATCTTCAAGACCTTGTATTAGGAGGCCACTTCCTAGACTTTACACCCAAAGCACAAGCAACAAAAGAGAAAATAGATAAATGGGAACTCCTCAAGCTTAGAAGTTTCTGCACCTCAAAGGAATTTCTCAAAAAGGTAAAGAGGCAGCCAACTCAACGGGAAAAAATTTTTGGAAACCATGTATCTGACAAAAGACTGATATCTTGCATATACAAAGAAATCCTACAACTCAATGACAATAGTACAGACGGCCCAATTATAAAATGGGCAAAAGATATGAAAAGACAGTTCTCTGAAGAGGAAATACAAATGGCCAAGAAACACATGAAAAAATGTTCAGCTTCACTAGCTATTAGAGAGATGCAAATTAAGACCACAATGAGATACCATCTAACACCAGTTAGAATGGCTGCTATTAAACAAACAGGAAACTACAAATGCTGGAGGGGATGTGGAGAAATTGGAACTCTTTTTCACTGTTGGTGGGACTGTATAATGGTTCAGCCACTCTGGAAGTCAGTCTGGCAGTTCCTTAGAAAACTAGATATAGAGCTACCATTCGATCCAGCGATTGCACTTCTCGGTATATACCCGGAAGATCGGAAAGCAGTGACACGAACAGATATCTGCACGCCAATGTTCATAGCAGCATTATTCACAATTGCCAAGAGATGGAAACAACCCAAATGTCCTTCAACAGATGAGTGGATAAATAAAATGTGGTATATACACACGATGGAATACTACGCGGCAGTAAGAAGGAACGATCTCGTGAAACATATGACAACATGGATGAACCTTGAAGACATAATGCTGAGCGAAATAAGCCAGGCACAAAAAGAGAAATATTATATGCTACCACTAATGTGAACTTTGAAAAATGTAAAACAAATGGTTTATAATGTAGAATGTAGGGGAACTAGCAGTAGAGAGCAATTAAGGAAGGGGGAACAATAATCCAAGAAGAACAGATAAGCTATCTAACGTTCTGGGGATGCCCAGAAATGACTATGGTCTGTTAATTTCTGATGGATGTAGTAGGAACAAGTTCACTGAAATGTTGCTATATTATGTAACTTTCTTGGGGTAAAGTAGGAACATGTTGGAAGTTAAGCAGTTATCTTAGGTTAGTTGTCTTTTTCTTACTCCCTTGTTATGGTCTCTTTGAAATGTTCTTTTATTGTATGTTTGTTTTCTTTTTAACTTTTTTTTTCATACAGTTGATTTAAAAAAGAAGGGAAAGTTAAAAAAAAAAAAAAAAAAGGAAAAAGACAAACAAGGAAAAAAAAAAAAAAAGATGTAGTGCCCCCTTGAGGAGCCTGTGGAGAATGCAGGGGTATTCGCCTACCCCACCTCCATGGTTGCTAACATGACCACAGACATAGGGGACTGGTGGTTTGATGGGTTGAGCCCTCTACCATAAGTTTTACCCTTGGGAAGACGGTTGCTGCAAAGGAGAGGCTAGGCCTCCCTGTATTTGTGCCTAAGATTCTCCTCCTGAATGCCTCTTTGTTGCTCAGATGTGGCCCTCTCTCTCTGGCTAAGCCAACTTGAAAGGTGAAATCACTGCCCTCCCCCCTACGTGGGATCAGACACCCAGGGAAGTGAATCTCCCTGGCAACGTGGAATATGACTCCCGGGGAGGAATGTAGACCCGGCATCGTGGGACGGAGAACATCTTCTTGACCAAAAGGGGGATGTGAAAGGAAATGAAATAAGCTTCAGTGGCAGAGAGATTCCAAAAGGAGCCGAGAGGTCACTCTGGTGGGCACTCTTACGCACACTTTAGACAACCTTTTTTAGGTTCTAAAGAATTGGGGTAGCTGGTGGTGGATACCTGAAACTATTAAACTACAACCCAGAACCCATGAATCTCGAAGACAGTTGTATAAAAATGTAGCTTATGAGGGGTGACAGTGGGATTGGGAATGCCATAAGGACCAAACTCCACTTTGTCTAGTTTATGGATGGATGTGTAGAAAAGTAGGGGAAGGAAACAAACAGACAAAGGTACCCAGTGTTCTTTTTTACTTCAATTGCTCTTTTTCACTCTAATTATTATTCTTGTTATTTTTGTGTGTGTGCTAATGAAGGTGTCAGGGATTGATTTAGGTGATGAATGTACAACTATGTAATGGTACTGTGAACAATCGAAAGTACGATTTGTTTTATATGACTGCGTGGTATGTGAATATATCTCAATAAAATGATGATAAAAAAAAAAAAAGGCTAGGCATACTTTATTAAAAATATGCTTGTGTGCATCAAAGAGCTAGCAAGGTTAGTGAAGGATTACTGGACCAAGATACTGGAGAAGGTGGAAATTCAGGGATGTGAGTTCAGAATTTTGTCCTGGGGTACTTTGCTAATCAAAATGAGAAAGCTGAGAGGCTGAGAAGTCCTCTTTCAACTATCTCTCAGGCCTGGGAGGACAAACACGGGTGTTTAGGCCCATTGTTTCTGGGTGGAAACCCAAAACGGCTGCATTATAGAAGCAGGAGTAAACCAGAAGCAAACCTGCACTTTGTCAAAAGCAGCCCAAATTAGATAGAAAATCTTAAAAGTGGCTAGGGAAAAATGACAATACTTTCAAAGAAGCAAAAATTAGACCAACAGCCCATTTCTCAAAAGAAATAATAGAAGACACAAGACAATGGAATAATGTAAAATGCTGTAAGAAAATATCTGCCAAACTAAAACTCTAAACTGAGCAAAAATATCCTTCAAAAATGAACACAAAATAAAAGCATTTCAGACAAACTAATTTAACCTGAGAGAATTTATCACCAGCTGACTTACACTAAAGGAAATGCTATATAGTGTTTTTCCAAGCAAAAGGAAAATATCCCATATAAATGGAAAAAGAAGGCCCCAGAAGGAATGAAAATGGTAAATGTGCAGCTAAATCTAAATGATTAATTGCTGGAGGCCCAAAACAAAATTGGAAAAGAAGAACAAACTTTGAAGATTCACTTTCCAATTATAAAACTTACTAGAAACTACAGTAATCAAAACAGTGTAGAACTGGTAGAAGGATACATAAAGATCAATGGAATAGTATTGAATGTCCAGAAATAAATTTTCACATCTATGGCCAATTGATTTTTCACAAGGATACTAAGTCCACTCAAAGGGGAAAGAATAGTCTCTTCCACAAATGGTGCTGGGGAAACTGGATATGCACACACAAAAGAATGAAAGTGGACCACTACATTACACCATACTCAAAAATTGACTCAAAGTGGATCTAAGACTTAAATATAAGTCTTAAATATAAGAGCTAAAAGCATAAAACTCTTGGAAGAAAACATAGGGAAATACCTTTAGGTATTTACTTGCAAGAGCAAGTAAAAAAATAGATAAATTGGACTTCATTGAAATAAAAGCCTGTTTGCTTTCTTTGGGGAAGAGTGTATGTGACTTTTAATAAACATCACCAAAATTCCCTTCAAAGAAGCTTTCCCCCTTTTTTTAACTCCATCATTTATGAGAGTGCCAGTTTTTATAGAGCATCACCACCTGGTTGCTATTGGTGATTATAAAGGCTATTGGTTTTCATATTTTAATGTATAGCCTACTAACTCACAGAATTCTTAGCCTTGTTTATTGTGATTTTCCAGATGTACAATAAAATGAACTAAAATAAATTTATATTTTTGTAAAAAAATTAAAAACTTTTGTATATCAAAGGACATTATCAAAAAAGTGAAAAGACAACCTACGGAATGGGAGAAAATATTTGGAAATCATATATCTGATAAAGGTTTAATATCCAGAATATATAAAGGACTCCTACAATTCAACAACAAAAAGACAAACAACCCAATTTAAAAATGGTCAAAGACTTGAATAGACATTTCCTCCAAAGAAGATTAACAAATGGCCAATAAACACACAACAAGATGCTTAACATCATTTGCAAATAGGAAATGCAAATCAAAAAACCATAATGATATACCACCTCATACCCATTAAGATGGTGATTGAAATACAGAAAATAATAAGAGTTAAACAGGATGTGGAAATATTGGAATCCTTGTGCATTGCTGGTGGGAATGTAAAACATTACAGCCATTGAGGAAAACAGTTTGATGGTTCCTCAGAAGTTAAGCATAGAACTACCATGTGATTCAGCAATTCCACACCCAAGAATGTTCACAAAAGAACTGAAAGCAGGGACTCAGATACTCATACACTGATGTTTATGGCAGCATTGTTTCCAATAGCCAAAAGGTGGAAACAACCCAGTGCCCTTCCACAGATGAATGGATAAACAAACTGTGGTATATACATACAATGGAATATTATTCAGCCATAAGAAGGAGTGAAGTTCTGATACATGGATGAACCTTAAAATCATTATGCTAAGTGAAGTAAGCCAGATACAAACAGACAAATATCGTGTGATTCCACTTGTAAGAGATTTCTAGAATAAGCAAATTCATACAAACAGAAAGCAGATTACAGGTTACCTGGGGCTGAGAGGAGGGAGAAGGGAGAGTTATTGTTTAATGGGTACAGAGTTTCTGTTCTGGGTGATGAAAAAGTTTTGTTAAAAGATGATAATGATAAAAGTGAAATATTGTAAACATAATTATTGTCACTCAGTTGTACGCTTAGAAATAGTTAAAATGGCAAATTTTATGTTTTATATATATATAGCCACAATAAAAAAATTTTTAAATGAGGCTGTGCTGGTTTGTATGTATTGTGTCCCCCAAATGCCATTATCTTTGTGGTCTTGTGTGGAGCAGATGCTTGGGTGCTGGTTAGATTTGTTTGGAATGTGCCCCACCCAGCTGTGGGAGATAATTCTAATGAGATGTTCCCATGGAGGCATGGCCCTGCCCATTGGGGGTGGGCCTTGATCGGTGGAGCTATATAAATGAGCTGACTCAGGGGGAGGAAACGGAGTGCAGCTGGGAGTGATGTTTTGAAGAGGAGCAAGCTTGCTAGAGAGGAACGTCCTGGGAGAAAGCCGTTTTGAGGCCGGAGCTTTGGAGCAGACGCCAGCTGCCTTCCCAGCTAACAGAGGTTTTCTGGACACCATTGGCCATCCTCCGGTGAAGGTACCTGATTGCTGAGGTGTTACCTTGGATGCTTTGTGGCCTTAAGACTGTAACTGTGTAGTGAAATAAACCCCCATTTTATAAAAGTCTATCCATCTCTGGTGTTTTGCATTCTGCAGCGTTAGCAAACTAGGACAGATTTTGGTACCAGAGAAGTGGGGTGTTTTTGCTGCTGTGTTTGCAAATACCGAACATGTTGGAACGGCTTTTCAAATGGATAAGGGGAAGATTCTGGAAGAATTGTGAGGAGCTTGATAGAAAAAGCCAAAACTGCTTTAAAGAGACTGTTTATGGAAATATGGAATCTAAAGATACTTCTGATGAGGACTTGAGCAGAAATGATAAATGTGTTGTTGCAAACTGGAAGAAAGGTGATCTTTGGTTTAAAGTGGCACAGAATTTGGCAAAATTGAGTCCTGTTGTCAGATGGAAGGAAGAATTTGAAAATGACAACCTGGAATACTTAGCTGAGGAGATCTCCGGACTACATGTGGAGGATGTAGCCTGGCTTCTTCTTGCAGCTTATAGTAAAATGCGAGCAGAGATAAACTTAGAACTGAACTCTTGGGTTCAAAGAAACCAGAAGCTGATGGCTTGGAAAATTACGAGCTTCCAGGGGGTGGAATCCCAGAAGCTACAGCCCAACATGAGGACGTAACCAAACATGGAACCCAGCTGCCATTTCAGTACAAGCCAAGATTGGAGATGGAATTATCCAGAAAGGATTTGTGGAAAGTCCTATTGTCTGATGGCTTTGACCCCTGCGTGCTTCATGCAAAGCCAACAGAATTTTTGCGAGATCTTTACAGACAGAGCCATTGCCAGTCTGGACTGGAGAAGACAGACAAGGAACAAACTGAAGGAAAAATTTCTTCGAAGGCAGAGCCATGGAGATTGAAGTCTGGAGTCAAGAGGTCTCAGGCTGGGAGAGTGGAGCAGCCCACACACGTGGAAAGGGTGAGTTTGCCCTGGAGGTCAAGGGCGGGCCTTCCACTTCAATGCTCAGGAAATGTCTTGCCACCCCAAGCCCCAAAGAGGGTAGAGCACATTTCCAGGGAATTGGGGAGAGCCTGGCTGCCACCCCACTGTTCTAAAGGGGTTGAGTGTGTGCCCCGGAGATGGAAGGGAATCCGGGAGCTGCCCCGATGTTTGAGGAGGGTGGGGCCGAGAAGTTGGTCTCCCCAATGTGTGGATATGTTGGAGCACTCACCCAAGCATTTGGAGAGAAAAGGGCTGCCACAAAGGCACTTGGGAAGTGTTAGACTCCCACTCTCTCAAGCCCCAAGGATGCAACATTGTTCTGTAAATGACTCTCGGACTTTGAAATCTAATGGAGTTTGTCCTGCGGGTTTTAGGAACTGTTTTGCTCCTGTTAACCCTGTTTTCCTTACTGTTTCTCCTTATGACAATGGAAATGTTTATCCTATGAATGTTCTTCCTTTGTATGTTTGAAGCATATAACTTCTTCTAACTCCACAGATCCAAAGCTAGAGGGGAATTGTGCCTTAGGACTGACCATGCCTAAATTGATTTTGATGGGATTTTGTACTTGACTATTGTTACTGAGATGATGTAAGTTTCTGTGATGTTGTTGTGGGATGGATGTATTTTGTATTTGGAAAGATAATGTCATTTTGGGGTCCAGGGGGTGGAATGTGCTGGTTTGAATGTATTGTGTCCCCCAAATGCCATTATCTTTGTGGTCTTGGTGGGGCAGACACTTGGGTGCTGGTTAGATTTGCTTGGAATATGCCCCACCCAGCTGTGGGAGATAATTCTGATGAGATGTTCCCATGGAGGCATGGCCCTGCCCATTCAGGGTGGGCCTTGATCAGTGGAGCTATATAAATGAGCTGACTCGGGGGGAGGAAACAGAGCGCAGCTGGGAGTGATGTTTTGAAGAGGAGCAAGCTTGCTAGAGAGGAACGTCCTGGGAGGAAGCCGTTTTGAGGCCGGAGCTTTGGAGCAGACGCCAGCTGCCTTCCCAGCTAACAGAGGTTTTCCGGACGCCATTGGCCATCCTCCGGTGAAGGTACCCGATTGCTGAGGTGTTACCTTGGACGCTTTGTGGCCTTAAGACTGTAACTGTGTAGCGAAATAAACCCCCGTTTTATAAAAGCCTATCCATCTCTGGTGTTTTGCATTCTGCAGCATTAGCAAACTAGGACAGAGGCATTCTCATGCTGTTTTAAAAATATACAGAATTAAAATACACAATATCATATAAGTTGTAAAGAAATAAATAGAATTAAAGTGTTTTGAGTTCCTTGCAGTGTCAAGAAAGTGCGTATATTTACCAATTAACAGAAGACTTTGATAACTCAAGGGTATGTGACTTTATCTCTAGTAACCTAAAATAGTACCAAAGAGTAAATAACTTTCAAATTAGCCAAGAAAAGAAAGGACAAATGTAAACCGCATAGTAAGATATGGATTTAAACCTAAACATATAAACATTTCTAAACTTTTTATTGTAGTAACAAATATACAACTCAAAATTCCCCATTTTGACCACATACAAGTGTGCAATTTAGTAGTATTAATTGCATTAGCAATATTCCTCTGTCACCACCAATTAAATTAACACTGACATTAGAAATAAATAGACTACTTCAATTAAAACAAAGATTGTCAGCCTGGATTAAAACAACAACAACAAAGACATGTGGTTTACAACTTAAGAAACAATTAACTGAAATGTAAGAGCATACAAACGTTGAGAGTAGAAGGATAGAAAATAATTATGCCACGCAAACACTAATCAAAAGAAAGCTGGCACAGCTATATTACTAAACTAGGCTTTAAGATAAAACCTGCTATACAGATATAGAAGAGCCTTTTCATAATGATAAAAGGCTCCGTTCACCAGAGTAAAAGGTGATACATTTACATTCATATGTACCCAATTGCATGGCCTTAAAGATACTATATGAAATAGACAAGTCACAATCTAGATGAAGATTTTAACATATCTCTCTCAGTAATTGATATTTTTAAAAAGGAGACAAAAAAAATCAGCATGAATAGAGAAAACCTAAGTAATACAACTAGCAATATGTATTTCATAGGTATAAATAAAACATTGCACTCATCAACTACAGGATAAACATCTTTTCAAGCTCACACAGAAATGTTACAAAAATTGGTTATATATTGGGCCATAAAGCAAGTTTCAATTAATCTCAAAGGTTAGAAATCATAAAAAGTACATTCTCTGACCACAATTGTAATTAAGCAATTAAGCTATAAATCAATAACAAAGACATAACTAAAATTCTCCATATATTTGGAAAATAAGAAACATACTTCTAAATATTCCATAGTTTCAATTGGATTTTGGATTCAATTGAATTCAAAGGAGTTAACCATAATGGCAATTAGAAAATATCTCAAACTAAATGTTAATGAAAATAGGACATATCAGAACATTGGGATACAGTTTAAAATGTGTTTAGAGGGAAATATATAGCCTCAGGTACACATCTTAGAAAAGAAGGCTGAAAATAAGTTCGTTATATATTTCTCTCAAAACAATGAAAAATGTACATGTTAATCTCAAATAAAATTCTCAAATAAGAACAGAAATTAATAAAATAGAAAACAACCATACAATAGACAGGATCAACAATGCCAAAAATTAGTCATTTGAAAGACTGGAAACATTGATAAGTCCCTGGAAAGACTGATCAAAGAAAAAAGAGAGCATGAACAACCAGTCAATGAAAAGGGGAATACCATTATTCTCTAGAATTAAAAATACAATAAAATGAAAATATAAACAATTTTACACCAATAATTTTGAAATAAATAAAATGAACACATTTCCAGCAAAACAGAAGTTAACAAACCAGACCCAAATAGAAATAGAAAATCTGAATAGGGCTATTCATAATTCATAATTAAAACTCTCTCTCAAAGGAAACTCCAGGCCCAAATGGCTACACAGGCAAATTCCAAGTATGTTAAACAAATTCTTCCAGAAAATAGAAAAAAAAGGAAATACTTCTCAACTCATTTTATGAGACCAGTTATAATCATGATACCAAATCCTGACAAGAACAATACAAGGAAAATTACAAAACAATCTTATTCATGAATTTAAGTACAAAATCCTAATCACAATGAATCCAGGAATATCTAATTAGGATATATATCTGTTCCAGTTTGCTAGAGCTGCCATTATGCAAAATACAAGAAATGGATTGGCTTTTAAAGGAGATTTATTAGGTTACAGAATTACAGTTCTAAGGCCATAAAAGTGTCCAAACTAAGGCATTAACAAGAGGAACCTTCACTGAAGAAAGGTCAATGGTGTCCAGAACGCCTCTGTCAGCTGGGAAGGCACATGGCTGGCATCTGCTGGTACTTTGTTCCTGGCTCTGGTTTCAAAATGGTTTACTCTAAAATGTCTCTGGGCCTCTGTCTCTCTTAGCTTCTTCAGCTCCTGTGCATCTAAGCATATGAGGGTCCCCTCTTAGCTTCTCTGGGGCAAAATCTGGGCTTCATCTCTTAGTTTAGCATCTCTAGACGTCCTTCTTTCTGCATGCCCTGGTGTCTCCAAGCATCTGGTTTCAATGGCTGTATCCAAAACATCTCTCTCAGCTTCTCCGAGCCCCTTGTTTCCATGAGCACTCTTAAAGGAGTCCAGTGACCTAATTAAGACCTACCTGGAATGGGCAGGGTCACATCTCCATGGAAATAATCTAATCAAAAGTCTCACCCACAGTTGGGGGAGTCACATCTCCATGGAAACAACCTAATCAAAAGCTTCCACCCTAATCAAAAGACTAATAAGTCTGCCCCCTCAAGATTGCTTTAAAGAACATGGTTTTTGTGGGGGACATAATAGATTCAAACCAGCACAATATCTCAGTGAAATTGGGTTTATTCCTGGGTGCAAGATCAAGATAAGCATAACATTAAAAAATTAGTCAGTGTAATTCACTATATTAACTGAATAAAGGAGAAAAATCAAACATCTAAATAGGAACAAAAAATGCATGTGATAAAATTCAATATCTAGTCATAATATAAAACTCTTAGAAAACCAAGAATAAAGGGAGTATCCTTAATTTGATAAAAGATATCAAGAAAGAATCTTAAAGGAAGCATCCTAGTTAATGGTGGAATGCTAACAGCTTTCCCTTTGAGATATGGAATGTAACAAGGATGCCTCTACTCCCACTTCAGTTCAACATTATACTGAAGATATTGGCCAATGTGGTAAGATAAGAAAAAAAAATTAAAGGTACAATATAAGGACTGAAAATGAGAAATAAAGTGATCATTTGCATTTGATATGATTGTATACATAAAAATTAACAAGAATCCATAGATAAATAGTCCATACATAAATATCAGTATCAGGTGGATTATCGACCTAAATCTGAAAGGCAAAACAATAGAGCTTCAAAAAGATAATACAGAAGATTTTCCTATGAGGGAAAGATATTTTAAACAGAACACAAAAATCACTAATTATAAAGGAAAAAAATCTATAATTTTGAATACATCAAAATTTAGAACTTCTGATCATTGAATGATATTATTAAGAAAGTGAAAAGGCAAGTCACAGAGTAGAAGAAGATGCTTGCAAAAATTATAACTGACTAAGGGATCATATCCTGGATATATAAAGAACTGCCCAAAATCCACAAACAAAAGACAACTCAGGCTCTTTTATTTTCGCAACAGGTTTGCCACCAGAACACAGGTGTCGTGAAAACCATCACTGATTCTTAAGCCAAAATGGGAAAGGAAAAGACTCATATCAACATTGTCGTTACTGGACATGTAGATTCAGGCAAATCCACCACTACTGGCCACCTGACCTACAAATGTGGTGGAATCGACAAAAGAACCATCGAAAAATTTGAGAAGGAGGCTGCTGAGATGGGAAAGGGGTTCTTCAAGTATGCCTGGGTCTTGGATGAACTGAAAGCTAAACACAAGCATGGTATCACCATTGATATCTCCCTGTGGAAATTTGAGACCAGCAAGTACTATGTGACCGTCATTGATGCCCCAGGACACAGAGACTTTATTAAAAACATGATTACAGGCACATCCCAGGCTGACTGTGCTGTCCTGATTGTTGCGGCTGGTGTTGGGGAATTTGAAGCTGGGCAGACCCGTGAGCACGCCCTTCTGGCTTACACACTGGGTGTGAAACAACTAATTGTTGGTGTTAACAAAATGGATTCCACTGAGCCACCCTACAGCCAGGAGAAATAAATTTTTAAGGAAGTCAGCACCTACCTTAAGAAAATTGGCTACAACACTGACACAGTAGCATTTGTGCCAATTTCTGGTTGGAATGGTGACAACATGCTGGAGCCAAGTGCTAACATGCCTTGGTTCAAGGGATGGAAAGTCACCGGTAAGGATGGCAATGCCAGTGGAACCACGCTGCTTGAAGCTCTGGATTGCATCCTGCCACCCACTCGTCCAACTGACAAACCCTTGCATCTGCCTCTTCAGGATGTCTACAAAATTGGTGGTATTGGTACTGTCCCTGTGGGCCACGTGGAGACTGGTGTTCTCAGACCAGGCATGGTAGTCACCTCTGCTCCAGTCACCGTTACAACTGAAGTAAAGTCTGTTGAGATGCACCATGAGATTTGAGTGAAGCTCTTCCTGGAGACAATGTGGGCTTCAATGTCAAGAATGTGTCTATAAAAGATGTTCGTCGTGGCAATGTGGCTGGTGACAGCAAAAATGATCCACCAATGGAAGCAGCTGGCTTCACTGCTTCACTGGTGATTATCCTGAACCATCCAGGCCAAATCAGTGTTGGCTGTGCACCTGTGCTGGATTGTCACACAGCTCACATTGCCTGCAAGTTTGCTGAGCTGAAGGACAAGATTGATCGTCGTTCTGCTAAGAAGCTGGAAGACGGCCCCAAATTTCTGAATCTGGTGATGCTGCCATTATTGATATGGTTCCTGGCAAGCCCAAGTGTGTTGAGAGCTTCTCTGATTATCCTCTGCTGGGTCGTTTTGCTGTTCAGGATATGAGACAGACAGTTGCTGTGGGTGTCATCAAGGCAGTGGACAAGAAGGCTGCTGGAGCTGGCAAGGTCACCAAGTCTGCCCAGAAAACTCAGAAGGCTAAATGACTATACCTATAACACCTGCCACCCCAGTCTTAATCAGTGGTGGAAGAACGTCTCAGAACTGTTTGTCTCAATTGGCCATTTAAGTTTAATAGTAAAAGACTGGTTAATGATAACAATGCATCGTAAAACTTTCAGAAAGAAAGGAATGTTTTGTGGACCGTTTGTTTTTGTGTGGCAGTTTTAAGTTATTAGTTTTTAAAATCAATACTTTTTAAATGGAAACAATGACCAAAAACCTATCACAGAATTTTGAGACTCATTAAAACAAAGTTTAATGAGGAAAAAAAAAGACAACTCAGTAGAAAAGCAGACAAGAGACTTAAAACAGTCACCTCACAAAAGAGAATATCCAAATGATCAATAAGTATAAGAAAGGGTTCTCAACCACATTAGTCATCAGTGAATGCAAATTAAAATCATAATGCAATACCACTATATACTATATATGTGATATCATTGCATACATACCAGAATGGCTAATATTAAAAAGAGTTACTATATGAAGAGTTGGGGGAGAATTTGGAGTAACAGGAGCTCTCATATACTGCTGATGAAAGTATAATTTGGTAACAGCTATTTTGGAAATCTTTTATCTACAAACCTATGACTCAGCAATTCTTTCCTAGTCATATGCCCAATAGAAATTTGTGCCCAGATTCACCAATAAAGATGTGCCAGCATGTTCACCATAGTATTTATTATTTGTGATAGCTTAAAGCTGAAACAACCCAAATGTCTGCCAACAGTAGAATGGATAAATAAAATGTGACCTATTCATACAATGCAATAAAACATAGCAATTGAAATGGATAAATGATAACACATATAACAAACATCATGTTGAAAGAAAGAAGTTGAGCACCAAAGAGTAACACACTGTAAGATTCCATACATACATTGTATGATACACCATTCAGTAGCAGGTGAAACCACATTTTAGTGCTTAGAGATACATCCTTAGCAAGAAAATTGTATCAGCTAGTGTCTGTTCATGAGAAAGGAACCACCACACATTATTTTAACAGAGATAATTTAATATAATGAATCATTAATCAGGTATTGAAGAGCTGAAGAGGCAAAAGGGGTTCACAGAGTTAATAAGCAGAGGTGCCTGGGGGAACAGAGGAAAGAGTTTGGAATTATTCAACCTCGGAATTTGGAGCTGGGGTTAAAACCTCTGAGGAGGGGACGCTGGTCAGCTAGCAGGTGCTGTTGTCTCTGACAGCGCACAACGAGAATGTTCCTGTGAGTGCTGGAAACACTTCTGCTACCGAAACAAACAGCCCTGTGGTGAAGCTGACAGCTACAGAAAGCAAATGGGAAAAAGCATGCAGTTTCTCCTTCCTCCTTTCTCCAAACTTCCAGTCTCCCTCTAGCACTCCCTATTGGCAGAGCTCAATAGGACCTCCCTGATAGAGGGGGAAAGTGGTTTGCAGGGTCCCAGCCTCAGCCTCAAAAAACAGAGATTAGAATGATGAGCTTGAAGCCAAAAAACATAGCTTACTACTCAGCACAGAAGTAATCACTAAAAGGTCAAAATGTCTCTTACCTTCAGGAAGGAGAGAAGGGGTGTGCCTGGAAGGAATAATTTAGGGGTGGTGGAGAGTTTCTTTCTGGGGTGCTAGCATTATTCTATTATTTAGTAGGGATGATGGTTATATGTGTGCTTGGTTTATAATAACCCACTATGCTATACACTATGATCTAAGTACTTTTCTGTACGTGTGTTATTTCTCACAAGTAAAACTATTTAAAAATAAAAATTTTAATGGAATAGCTGGGAGTGGAAAACAATGTTACTATAGGTTAGAAGGTCAAATACCAACTCTCTGAGAAGGTGATATTTGAGCCAGGCCCTGAATAATCAGGAGAGGCCAGCCCTCCCAGAGCTGCGTCTGCAGAGCCTTCCTGGCAGAGGGAGTGAGGGGCATCCCACATCTTAGGGATGCAAGCCTGGTGGCAGCAGACAGGGTGGGCCAAAGAGTGGAGGGACCAGAGGCAGGGAAGCAGCAAGAGGCGCGGCTGTGAAAACTGTGGGAAGCAAGTGGAGGTGGGCCTGACTGCAGGGGTGTCCCAAGTGGTGAGACACAGATGAGGTGAAGGACCCAGACACTGAGCAGCCCCTCACCCATTGGAGCGCCAAGGAAATGCACCTTGCCACTGTGCACACACCCCCCTTCAGTCCCAGACTCCTGACAAGTGTCTCTAAAGACTGAGAGGTGATTCTGGGACAGAGGAGCCAGAAGATGGACTGGCTCCAGAAAGAGTTCCTGAGGTTTCTGAACAAATTCCAGTCTCCGTTCCTGGAGCTGGCAGAGCCTTCTGGAGAGAGCATCAAGGTCTGGCTCATGCTGTCTCATTCCCCTCTTTCCCTCTTTCCTTCCTAACTTCCTTCCTCCAGTCTTTTCTTTCTTACTAATCCTTCCCTCCCTCCCTCCCCCCTTACTCCCTTCCTTCCTTCTTGCTTCCCTCCCTCCTTCCATCCCTCCCCTACATTCACAAACCTACAATCAGATATGACAGCCAAGTTTATACACAACTCAGATATATTCACCATGTACATGCCAAGTTCAGCTTTCAAGTTCATTGCCTCTTTGCAAGTCACAGCAGCCTCATTTTACGGATGAAGAACTTAAGACTCAGAGATGTAGAAGAACTTCGTCAAGGTCACAGAGCTAGGAAATGGCAGAATTGGGTCTAGCACTCTGAGTCTGCTGGGCTCTGACAGTGCTTGAGACATACCTATCCCCAAACGAGCAAACACAGGTACACACGGGTACATAGTGCACACATGCATACATGTGTGGTCACACTCCATGTACACTCTCACATTACATTTCTACCCACATGGGCCGTTACACACCCAAATATGGAAAGGAAGTTCATTCAGTGGCCAGTGGGTCTAAGGAAGGATTTCTCTTTCTGGAAACTTCAGCTTTCTTTGTAAGCAAGGCTTGAAATTATGTCTACTCATTCCTCAGAGACACCTAGAGGACTTGTTCAACAGAATTTGCTCTGACAGGTAGAAGACAAATGATAGAGATGAACATTTGTGTTGTGTTTGATTCTCATATTCCTTTCTATCTTATCTCAGATCAGAATTCATTCTCACAGTAACTGTGTAGGTGATCAGGGAAGAAACTATTATACCCATTTTATAGGTGAAGAAACTGGGCGTCAAGGGTAACCATGATGTCTCCAAACTCCTGGGATCTCATTTTCCTTCAATGCCCGAATAAAAACAATCCAAGCTCCCTTCTACCTCTACTTGAGAAATCCCACTGCAGTCCCCTCAAGTGATGTCATGGGTGCCCAGAAAGAATGCTGAAATGTTCTAGTGGTCCCTCCTGGATGTCCCATGTCACATCCTACCTTACACAGGTTCTTTACTCTGGTGGATCATCTGATTTTCTCATAACACCCGCTGCAGATTTCTGACTCTCTCCTTTCTAAAGCAAAGACACAAGCTCTCCCTTAATTCTCAAAGCATACCCTTCCGGATGCGTTTGGCTTAAACAATATGGAAATTTTATTCCTTCTATATTCAGAAATTCCAAAGTAGGGTAGCTCCAGGGTTGGTTAATTCAGTGGCTCAATTATGTTATTAAGGACCAGTTTCTACTTTTCCTTTCTGCCATCCCCATGCATGTTGGCTTTACTCTAAAGTTAATTCTCCCCCACATGATAAGGTTCACATTAGATATGGCCCTAAAGTTGTCTTGTACCTACCGTAAGTTTTTATTTCAAAAGAGAATCTTGGTTTTGGTAATTCATTTTTTTTAAAAGAGCATTATGTGCAAAACACCAAGTTTTAAAAATAACTCACAGGATGGCCTTAGTTTTCAATGTCCACTGGTATGTTTGTGAGTTGTGTTATCTGTAATATATATCCCAGAATAAAGTGGAATGAATTAGAAAAAATAAATAAATAAATAAAATAAAGTTAATTCTCCTTTCCCCTGGGGCACAAGAGAGCTGACACTCCGCTAGGCATCACTAGTAGAAACAATACCCAGCAAAAGAAGAGGCCTTTTCTTCCTGTGTGTCTCTTTACAAGAACAAAGAAACTTTTACAAGAAACATCCTGGCAGATTTTCCCTCACATGTCATAGGACAGAATTTTATCACATAAGGAAACTTTTGAGTGTGATGGATATGTTCATTATTCTAATTGTAGTGATGGTTTCACAAGTGTATACATGTGTCAAAACTTACCAAATTATACACTTTAAATATGTGCAATTTATTGCTTGCCAATTATATGTCAACAAAGCTGTTTCAAAAAAGTTTACATAAGTAATGAATAAATATGTTCTTCTTGTAAAAAAGTTAAGATCTTTCATTTAAAGCTAAAATATCCTTTTCTATGCTCCTCCAGTTCCTTCCAATTACCAGATAATGTATATTTTCCAAATCTTTTTCTATACATTTATAAAAATAATTGCTCCCATACAATATATGTAGTGTTGGCTGTTTGTTTTGTTTAGTTCACATAAAAATCACAGTGTAGGTATTATGCTGCAACTTGCCTTTGTGAACAAAATATTTCTCAGCGCTGTTCCTAAATCAGTACTTAGATATCCTCCTCATTCTTTTTAACTGAAGAGCATTGCAAGGCATAGGTATATCATAGTTTATTCACACATTATTCTCTCGTGGACATTTATGCTGTTCCCAACTTTTCACTATTTCAAGAAATTTTACAACAAGCATCCTAGGATACATCTCTTTGTGCAAAGCCCCATGACATGGATCCCAGAGCAATTGGGTTTGTATAATTTCAATTGCCCTGCAAAGTGGCCATACCCACCAGCAGTGGAGGGGAGCACTCATTTCCCCATATCCTTCCCAAAATCCATTAAATATTTCTTTGCCATCTGATAGATGATAAAAGGTATGACATTTTTTTTCTTTTCTTTAACTTTTTATTCTGAAATATTTCAAAACTTATGGACAGTTACAAAAATAATAAAAATCTTATACAGAGAAACTTACCCCAGATACCCAGATCCACCTATTTTAATATTTTGCCACATTTGCTGTATCATTCTTTCTATCTATCTATCTATCTATCTATCTATCTATCTATCATCCATTTTCTGAACACTTGAATGTAGGTTGTATACATCATGCCCCTTGAAAACTTGTACATGTCCTGAGGACAAGGATATTCCCTTATGTTACCACCTTAAGTGCAGTTATCAAGTTTCAGAAATTTAGCCTTGATAGAAAACTTAGTCTTTCTTCCAATTTTCTCATTTTCCTGATTTCCTTTAGTTCTTTGTCCATGTTTTCCTCTAGCTTCTCATTAATGATTTCTAATGCTTTAATCTTCCTTCCCTGAGCCATCACTTCCTGTTTCTTTGTATGTTTTATAACCTTTTGTTAAAACCTGGACATTTTGATATTCAATGTGTTACCACTGGAATTTAGACTCTGAAATCTGTTCCTTAAGCTTGTATGCAGCTAGAATTATGACAGAGCTTTTCTGGATTGCCCAGAGCTTTAAAAAAAAAAAAAAAAAAAAAAGGAAGGAAAAAAGAAAACACTTTCCCCAGTCTTCTCAGATTTGACTTGTTCAAGTGCTCTCCTTCTCCTTCAGGGTTTATCCATACAATGAGTTTAGAGAATAGCTCCAGGCCTAAGTATAGGGGCCTCTGATCCTTTTTGCACCTGTGACATGTGAGTGTGGCCCTAAGAACTCCCCTGTTACCACTTAGGTTGCTCCCTCTTCCCTAGGAATCAGTTTCCTCTGGGTCTGGGCACTGTACCCTATTGTCTGACAGCAATTCCCACAGTGTTCTCTAGGAGAGATCTGTGAACTGCTTTCTACACCCAGGGCACATTTTGAGATGGCAAGTCCCTCAGGCCACCACCAGACAGACCATGGTCCCAAGGTGTGCACGAAGGTTCCTCTGTTCCTCCAGAGCCAGAACGAGGGATCGGTGCACTAGGAGCGAGTGGGGTTGGCTCAGCGCGGAGCCTGTGCGGGGTGGGGAAGGGGCCAGCCAGGAGAGCCTACCGCTTTTAAGTAGCCTTTTTCTTGATTTTGCCCTAGTCCTGTTCTTCAGCTGTTTTCTGGATCTTTGAGAAGGATGTTTCTTCCAGTTCTTGCTGGTTGTTCAAAGCTTCTGTGGAGAGCAGAGCCCTGAACATCTCCCTCTGCCATCTTGATTGGGGCAGAGCACCATTATCTTAATTTGCATTTCTTGGGGAGCTTTCCAACAAGAATGAATTCCTGAGGCCCAATCTCAGCCATTCGGATCTGGGGCTCAGGAATCTGTGTGACTCCAGCCTTCCCAGGTGATGCACAGCTAGGTTTGGGAACTAGCATCCTGGCGACTGGTGAGGTCCCTTCTGACCCTGAGACTCTAGGATTCTGAGACCCCTCTTCATTCTCAGCCCAGGGCTTGTTCTAGACCCTTGTTCTTTTTTTTGTTGTTCTTTTTTTTTCTTTTTTTTATAACCTTTTACTAAAGACAGATTAATAATCCAAGGAAACTTTTTTACTTTAAGAGAGAAAACTAAATTTTTTTTTGACTAAGGCTTAAAAAAATTTTAAGAAAGACCTGTCAAATCTTTCCTGGACAAAATTACTATCTTTTTTTCCTTTTAATAAAAACACATTTTTTTTTTATATTTCATGTTAAAAGTTACCAAAATGATTTTGGAAATTTTTTTTCAAGCAAATATTTTACAACATACAATTACTATTAAAATCAAACTTGTCAGAATAATGCTAAATATTTAAAACACTTTCCTCAATTCATTTTTTTAATTCAGTTTTATTGAAATATATTCACATACCATACAATCATCCATGGTGTACAATCAACTGTTCACAGTACTATCATATAGTTATGCCTTCATCACCACAATCTATTTCTGAACATTTTCCTTACATCAGAAAGAATCAGGATAAGAATAAAAAATAAAAGTAAAAAAAGAACACCCAAACCATCCCCCCCATCCCACCCTATTTGTCATTTAGTTTTTGTCCCCATTTTCCTACTCATCCATCCAGACACTGGATAAAGGGAGTGTGATTCACAAGGTTTTCACAATCACACTGTCACCCCTTGTAATCTACATTGTTATAAATCATCTTCAGGAGTCCAGACTGCTGGGTTGGAGTTTGGTAGTTTCAGGTATTTACCTCTAGCTATTCCAATACATTAAAGCCTAAGAGGTGTTATCTATATAGTGCATAAGAATGTCCACCAGAGTGACCTCTCGACTCCATTTGGAATCTCTCAGCCACTGAAACTATTTCGTCTCATTTTGCATCCCCCTTTTGGTCAAGAAGATACTCTCAGTCCCACGATGCCGGGTCCGCATTCATCCCCGGGAGTCATACTCTGCGTTGCCAGGGAGATTTACACCCCTGGGAGTCGATAGACCCTTGTTCTTGACGCCATCTTTGCCACTTCTAATTCTGTTTTCTCCCTAGGGGAAGATTTTCAATACAGACGAAGTCCTGGAGGCTGTGGCCACTCACTAAGTGTGTTCATGGAGACATATTTCCGGGGCCACGCTGAGGAAATCTTACTCCTCAGAAAGAAGGAACTAACACATGCTCAGACCTACTGTGTGCTGGCTCTGTGCCGGGCTTGCTGGGGCATTGAAACCTCACAGCAACTTTGGAAAGTATTATTGTCCCTATTTTACAGGGGAGGGAATAGCTCAGAGAGACTTAATACTTTGCCCAAGCTCACACTTCTACCAGAGGGCCCCTATCCTAGATCTGCCTGTCTTCAAAGCTTGTGCTCTTGTCACTATACCACCTGCCTACAAATTAGGGTTTCTTAGCAGGGAAAGTCCACAATGGCCAGTGCCTCCTACCCACAGATGTGCAGAGGGTTCTGCTCACTTTGGCTCCCAACTGTCACCCCCTGCCTACATGAACTACCCAGATTCCTGACTCCTCAGGGTGGCGGGGGCTCCTCTGGAAAGGCACAAATATTTCATGGAAAGAGTAATAATTTTTCAAACTTAGCATGGGTAGCTTATTTGATTCAACTAAAGGATTTGTTTCTGAAAATATGGACTGAAGGATGGATAGACTGTGGTGATAGAGAGAATGGTTAAGTTCACCCACTGCTGCCTCCGTCTTCTGAGAATCATGTGGGAGAAGAGATTTGTCTCTTCTGAAATATAATCAGTTGCTCAGTTTCTTAATTTTTTTTTAATTCTGAGAAATTTTAAAGCACTGCATATACAAAATATGTATCCACCATCTCAAAACAGCCATTTAAAAAAAACTGTTGAATTTCTGCAATTTTTTAAATAAAATTTATTTTAAATAAAATAAGTAACCCATTGCTCATTTAAAGTTGAAAACCCTTGGTTCCTCATTCCAGGTTTCAATTCCTTCCTCCCCACCTCATCCCCTAGCAATCTCAGTCATAAATTGAGATTGTTCCTATTTAATCCATTTTTACACTTACATCAGTAAGTACCTGTTAAATACATGTATCATGAAGAAAAAAAAATTTTAGTTTGTATAAATGGTATTATACTGTACCTATTATTCTACTGCTTGCTTTTTCCCTTTTTACATGGTGCCACTGAGAGCTCTTTAAAAGTTAAGAATAATGTCTTAATAATGTCTGCATCCCTGGTGGGCTTGTACCATTGTGAATGCTCAATAAATCAGGGAGGAAGTAAGGGAGGGAGGGAGTGAGGGAAGGAAGAAAGAAGGGAGGGAGGGAGGCTGGCCAACAGGATCAGTGGTTTTGAGTCCAAACTTCTTGTGTGACTCCCAATTAGAACGGAGATAATTACAAAGGCATTATAAGTCCTCTATCCCATGATTTCCCTGACTCTGAGAACTGTTCAGGTCCCCCTAGAGCAGTACAAACTCCATTCTGTTATCTGCTCAGAAGCGGTGTTCTCCGGGGAAGTCCCAGGCACGGCTGCGAGCATTCCAGGGCACACAGCCACCTAATGTGTCTAGCTCAACTGTGGCCCAACTCTCGCAGGTCATAAATCAACCAGGCAAGGCTGAGGTCTGCATTACTCTCTATCTCTCAAAACTCCTCAGAGATTTGGGGAATCAGCTGCCAGCTCAAACACTTCTCTTCCCTCCTTTCCTTCTCCCACTCTGCCAACCACGGAGCCCTCTCTGCAGTTGCTCTGTCTCTGCTTCTCTGAGTCTCTCTCTCTCTGTGTCTCTGGCTCAAATATGCGCCTCTGTCTTCTTGCTTCTGCCCCTGCGTCTGCCTTCTCGCCCTTCCCCCTTCCCTCCCCCCGAGTCTCGCTGCAGCACGGGATCCCAGCTGGGCCATACATCTCTCCCTTACTGCTGTTTTCTCCCTCTCTCCTTTCAGAATGCTTTTTATGGTGGCTTCTAGAACAAACAGCTGTTGGAGCTTGTTAGAAAAAACCTCCAGGAGCAGATGCTCTGGCAGCCCTTCAGATTCTTCTTTTCTCTGCAATCTCAGATGGATTGGGGAAGAAAATCATTCATTCATTCACTCACTAAACAAATATTTATTGAGTGTCTCTCTATGGCATGACAGTCACTGAGGTGGGTGCTGGGGATACAACATTGGGTAAAATAGTCCTTATAGAGTTCACAGTCTAGTGGTGGAGGCTGACATAAATCTAATAGCCCCTCAAATATATAATGAATAGTGATAAATACTATGAAAAACAGACTGCAGTGCTCTATATTTATTGAATGCTTTTTACACATCTGGCACTATTCTAAACATTTCACATACATTTATCTTAACAAAAACTTCCATTATCCTTGTTTTATACCTGATGAAACCGAAGAACAGAGTGACTAAGTAACTTGCTAATGGGTGCACAGCCTGTGAGTGGGGGAGCCAAGACTTGAACATTATAGAGGTGGCAAGAGGAGGAAAACTTTCCCTGGGGCTCAGTTTCCTCCTGTGTATTAATAGAATTTTCTCCCCCAAGATCAAAAGGCAGGGGGCAGAAGCAAGACTAGAATCCAGTCACTTGAATCCCAAACTAATTCCAGTTCTAAAGTCAAACAGGCCAGAGTATGAGGGCTGGTTGTGCTACTAAAACTAATAAGCCCCATGGGATGTCCTTGAAAAATAAAGCAGAATCTGGGGTGGGAGCTGGTAGGAACAGAAGCTTCGTGCTAAGAAGGGCATGGGAGGCCTGGGCACTGCACTCTGGTATGTACCTGGGGATGGTAAACCGTTTGAGGGAAGGAACATGTCTGCCGTGTTCTTCTTTGCATCTCTAGTACTTAACACAGTGCATGGTGCTTATTTGTTGAAAAATAAATGAATGCATAAGTTAAATTACATGTAACTGCATTAAGTGAAAAGGCTGGTACAGATGGCAGCTCTGTGTTTCTCCTAGGCTAGGAGTTTACGATTCCAACAAATTCATTTCTTTCTACTCTCACTAACACCAGCAAATAGTGTGGAGATTATCTGCCAGGTTTCTGGGTCAGTTCTCTCCTCTTTCAATTTGCACATCCAACATGTTTCCCTACTTTTTCTCTACTGTTTTTAAATTTTTTTTTCAGTTGTCACTGATTCGATTAAGAGATGATTTTGATCTAGAAATCTTACCTCTTCTTAAGTCCCCTTTGATAAAAACAGTCCCCAGAGTACCCGACTCTTTGAAACCTCTTTATGAGTTTTGGAGCTGAATGAAATGCTGACCACTTTCAGGATAATTACACGGAGGCAGACACATTGTTCCTGGAATCTGTTTCCCAATCTGAATAAACAGAGCATGGTACCTTTTATGTTCTTGTAATATACACAGCCTTCTCCTTCATCTTCCTCTCTATCTCAAGAGCCACCTGTGGGTTATTTCATCTCTGGACCAGGGAAGAGAAAAGTGATCTTTTAGAACATGTTTCACAGGAAATTTGACTATGAGGGGTCTTTTGCTGGGGGCACTCTCTTGGCTGATCTGGCACATTCTATGGCTCTTCCTGCCCCCACGAGGAGGACAGGGAAGCCAAAAACCACTCAGCAACCTCAGAAAAGAGAGAGGAACCAAATCCACCCACCCAACTCCTTTAAGCTGAAACATTCAATTAAAGCAATGCTTGCATCACATCTATTTTGCAAGTGTTTTGAATAAGGACGCTCACCTGGAAATCAAGCCAACTGGGTTCTTATCTCTACTCTGCCACTTAAACTAGCTGTGTGGCCTGGGACATGTGATTTAAGCCTTTTGACATCACTTTTCTCATCTGTGTGACTGAAGTAATAATACTATTTATATCAAATGCTTGTTATGAGAATAAAATGAGATAATACCTTTGGAACAGTGCCTGGCATATAGTAAATACTTGACAAATATTATTGTTATTCTTAATATTATTATTTGTGACATGCAAAGCATTTTCACATCTATACTTACATTTGATCACAGCTTCCTTGCCCTCCTAGTAAGGAACCTGGGTCAGAGCCTAGTCCTTTGGACTATCCCTCTAATACTCTATTCTGGGCCATTCCAAAGGAGTTTGACTTATTTTCTACGACTCCAAGGCCAAGTGGGTGGAAGCTACAGGAAGACAGATTTGAGTTCAAAATAGGGATATTTATTTTTACTGACCAGAGATATTAAAATATGACCTCCTTAAAAAAGGAGTGGGTTTCCTGTCCCTGGGGCGCACACACACACACACATACACATACACACACACACACACACACACACACAGGCTGGCCAGTCACCTGCAGAAGAAGTTGTAAAGGGAATGGAAACGTTAGACTTGGTGGTCTTCCAATCCTGAGATTCTGAGATTCTCTTGTTAGCAGGGAGTGTCTATTTCTGATATCCTCTCCCCCATCCCTCCCCCATACTCCTGTTCATTTTTCCTTACAATCCCATGGGACCATAATTGTTTTAGTAGCAGAGCCAGCCTTGACACTCAACCTATTTGACTTAAGAACCAAATTGGTTTGGGATTTAGGAGGCTGGAACCCAGTCCTACTTCTGCCTCTTATTCTGAAAGTGATCCTGGGAAGGAAACTTCTATAGTTTGTGTCTGCCCAGCATCTCTTGCCCTTCTCTGGTACAGGTCCTCCATTTCCCTTTGGGGACCATGCTCCCCCTACTCTCAGTCCTTGAGGCTCTAGTGAGACTGTCTCATCTCCATGGGTCAGCACACAACCCAAGTCTGACCAATTAGGGTATTCCTGCTTCCTGGCTACAATGATGGTTCAGGAATGGGCATCTGATTCAAGCTGGACCAGTCAGAATCTATCCCAAGACTTTTGCAGGAACCATTGAGAAAGAGAAAGAGATCCTCTTTCCCTAGAGGTTGTTAAGCCAGTAATATGCAAGCCTGGATTTTCTGGGGTTCACCATATGGGCAGAGCCTGCCTGAGAATGAAGAGGAAAGCAAAGCTGAGAGGTGGAGAGAACAATTCCTGATGACATGATTCAAATGCCCAGATCCAGCAGTACCTGAAGTTAGACCTACAACAAGATATTTTTCAGGTATGCTAACCAATAAATTCTGGTGGTATTCAGGTTTTAAATTTTTGGTTATTGCTTTTTTGTTTTGTTTTGTTTCCTCAAGTTCATTTGAGTTAAATTCCTGCCACTGGCAACCAAAAGTCTCAACTAAAACATATTATTTATGCATTGGAATGAAGAAGGAACACTTCCTATAGAAAGTCTTGAGCTGCACTCTTCTTTGTGTCAGAGAATAAAATTGTCTGTGCCACAACTAATAAAACTCTTAGTGAAGACTGTTGTGTCAGTTTGAATGTATTATGTCCCCCCAAATGCCATTATCTTTAATGTAATCTTGTGTGGGCAGACCTGTTGGTGTCAATTAGATTGTAATTCTTTGAGTGTTTCCATGGAGATGTGTCCCACCCAACTGTGGGTGAAGACTCTGATTGGATGATTTCCATGGAGGTGATGGCCCACCCATTCAGGGTGGGTCTGAATTAAATTACTGGAGCACTATATAAGATCAGACAGAAGGAGCAAGCTAGTACAGCCAAGAGGGACACTTTGAAGAAAGCACAGAAGCTGCAGATAAGAGACATTTTGAAGATGGCTGTTGAAAGCAGACTCTTGCTCCGGAGAAGCTAAGAGAGGACAAATATCCCAAGTGCAACTAAGAGTGGCATTTTTGAGGAACTGCAGCCTAGAGAGGAACATCCTGGGAGAAAGCCATTTTGAAACCAGAACTTTGGAGCAGATGCCAGTCACATGCTTTCCCAACTAACAGAAGTTTTCTGGACACCATTGGCCATCCTCCAGTGAAGGTACCTGATTGTTGATGGGTTACCTTGGACTCTTTATGGCCTTAAGACTGTAACTGTGTAACCAAATAAACCCCTTTTATAAAAGCCAATCCATCTCTGGTGTTTTGCATTCTGGCAGCATTAGCAAACTAGAACAACTGTTAATTATTCAATGTGTCGCTCTGTGTAGAGAACCACTGGGGTCTTAGCCGGGACCATCAATCCTTTGAGTAGAGTGAAATCTGGACCACTCAATCACTGTTATAGTAATCTCTTTGACTCCAAATGCCTAGTTCTAGATCATACCACAATGTGCAGGGATTCCTTCCTCCCTTTCTTTTTCTTAGTGAACGAAATCATCATTCATCTACCAAATGTTGACCGCAACTACTATGTAGCAAGTGTTATAAAGGATTATGCTTGGGATAGAAAGATATGTAATATATCAAGAGGCTCACAGGAAAACTGGAAGGCAGCGTTTGCAGTGAACTTTAATAAAACCAACCCAATGTGCCTGGCATTTCACTGATTTCTTTTAAAAAACTCACAATAAACTATCAATTTCTTATCGCTGGTGTAACAAATTACCACACACAGTGGTTTAAAACAACACAAATTTATTAACTAATTGCTATAGATGTCAGAAGACTGAAATGGATTTCACTGGGCTAAAAGTCAAGGAGTTGGCAGAGCTGTGTTCCTTCTGGAAGCTATAGAGGAAAATCTGTTTCCTTGCCTTTGCCAGCTTCTAGGGAATGTCTGCATTCCTTGGCGTATGGTCTCTTCCTCCATCTTCAAAGCTGGCAGCACAGAATCTTGCATCCTCTCTCTCCACCTCTGGTACTCTACTTCCCTCTTTTTAGGACATTTCCAATTATATTGGCCCATCCAGACCATCCAAGATAATCTCCCACCTCAAGTTCTTTAACTTAATCCCATCTGCAAAGTCCCTTTTGCCATGTAAGGCGACATGCTCACAGCTTCCAGGGGTGGGGCGTGGACATGTTTGGGGGACCATCATTCTGCCTACCACAAGTACAAAGAAGTAGATACTGTTATTTTTATTATCCTCACTTTACAGAGAGAAAAACTAAGGCTCAGAGAGGTTAAAAGTAACTCTGCTGGTAACTACTAAGAGGCAGGGCCTGGATTCATACACAGGGAGACTGGCTCCAGGGTCCATATGTTTATTTGCTCTGTTACCCTCCTTGCCAGCGCAAACAATCAGATGTTAAAGTCACACAGACCTATTTTGTGCCTCACTTTTTCATCTGCAAAATGGAGCTAATAATTCCTCCTCTATGTGTTTTTCAACATTTGAGGTTCTGTGTATGACACTCTTAGCACAGCATCTGACACATGGTAGGTGCTCAACGCGTGGCCACCATTGGAAAAATGACTGATACTCAAGGTGGAAAGATGTCGGTGCCCAAAGAGAGACAGATTCACTATCCTTGAATGGTGGTGGGGCAGGGGTTGGTCTAAGGGGGAAATGCTCAGTATTGGCTCAGAGGAGTTGGGTTTCCAAGGACAGTGTGGGGCTCCAAGTGCTATGCTTTCTGCTGGCTTCTGGAACACAGGTGAGAAGACACTGAGCCGGGTTCAGACATCTCGGGTTCCCTAGAACCTGAGAAGGCTGGGATATGGGGCCCTCAAAGTTGATTGGTTGGGAAATGATCAGGTGAAAATGAGCCCCCCATCCCCTTGATTACTTTTTCAGATTCTCAACAACTGGCATGTCAATCCATCTACTCCAACATATCAGTCAGGCCCACTTTGACAGAATGTACTTGGGGTGTAATTGCCCACCCCAGTCCCTCTCTCCTTGTCCCTTGCTAAGCAGGCTTGCTGCAGGAAGCTTCTGACCACAGAAGGATAGCAGGATTTATCACTGTCCCAACTTGTTCATTTGTCTCTGGCCCAGAGGGTCTTGCAAGGGGGAGTTTTCAGGGACTGCTCTGAAGCGTACCCAAGTTCTTGACAGAGACACATGGCAGTGATTACATGCGGCGTTAGGCACAGCTACTGCAAGACGTGGCAGCTCCAAGTCCTCCCCTGAGCACAGTCTCCAACTGGCTCTACAGCTTCCTTTGCTTCCAACTCCTTTTATCGATTAAGTGTGGAGAGTGGGGAGGAGGAAGATTGGGGTGAGCACAGAAAGCTGGAGGCAGGACTCCTCTTCCCCTGCTTGCACAATTGCCCGGAGCAGCCTGAAATGATCCTCTTCATCACCGGCTTCCTGTCCTCGATACAAAAGCATTTGTTCCATTCTCAAAATGAGACTTGAACTGAGGCTCTCCCTTGGAGAGAGATCACCATGACACAAGTAGGAAGGACAGATAGAGCATTTTCTGAGAAAGAAAAGGTAGAGGAAAGACGAGGTGGAATCTCAGAGATTTTCAGGGTCATGAGCTCCAACTCTCAAGCTAAGGTTTGGGTCATGTCCTATAGTACCTCGGTCAGGTGTTTATCTGGCATTTACTTGCATATCTTTGGTGACAAGGGGCTCGCTACTTCTTAGGGAAGTTCTTTCATTCTTGGGCAGCTTTGATATTTAGAATCATTCTTCTTTGGATTGAGTAGGAATCTGCCTCCCAGTACCTGCTCTTGGTCCTGCCTTTGAGTCTTGCTTTCTCAACCAAGGGTTGCCTCTTGTATGAGCATCAGCTGGGAGAGCATTTAAAATGCAGATTCCCAGGCCCAACCTAGACCTATTTTAGAATAAGACTCTCTGCTGCAGGGGTCCAGGAATCTGCATTTAGGAGTCTGATATCTAAGATGGGAGTTCTGGGCCCCTGAAATAAGTTGGAAGGTTGCCCAAGAGCAGACCAGAAATGTCCAAAGCGAAGGCCAAAGACCCAGAGGACATCCTCCTCCAACTTGTCAAACTCTGGTCACGGTCATGGATGAACTAAGCAGGAAATCCCAAATAGCTTCCACTTGTTAATTACCCACCTGTGCAGGCACAAAGACTTCAGCAAAACCCCTCTCTGATCAGGTACTACAATTACCTCCATTGAATGATGAGGAAACTGAGGTTTAGAGAGCTGGTGGACTTACATCTGGCAAGCAGCAATGCCTAGGTTTTTTCCTGATCCCACTCGCATGACCTCTGCCTGACAACCTGGTGGGAACCTCAGATAGAACCTCAGATAGAAACCTCCCTCAGGTCCAGGCCTCTTCTTTATTGGGATGCCTGGGCACAAAGTTGCTACCACGTAACTGTGGAACCAGTATTTTCATCTTGATTTCCCAGGACAGAAATCCCTCCAGGTGCTCCTGAGGGATACAGAGCCGTCCTGGGGTGGCAGGAGTCTGGGGTCCTCCAGGGGAAGACCCTTACCCTGGAAAGCAACACCCAAGCCTCCTCACCTCACCCTGCTTACTCTAGTAGACAGGCCCACCCCAAATATTTCAGCAGTTTGAGCAGGAGTACATGGGCCTACGTACCACATGTCTAAATAGTTAAAGTTAACAATTAAACTAACAAACTGTTAAATAATACATGTCCTATCTTCCTATCCTGGCAAGTAGTCTTTCAACATGGCCTGGAAGGAATTTGAAGGAGCGCCTCACAGGTAATGTGGGGAGAACAGGCCCCCAGTCCTGGCTCCCAGCACAGCCCCCTTTTCTTTCTATCCCTGACTCTGCCCCACACCCTGAAGGCCCCATTCACACGCCTGGGGGGCCTGCAGCCTGCAGATCCCAGCTGTGTTGAAGGCCCTGTAAATACTTCACTTTTGCCACCCATCAAGATGGGCAAGGCAATTTGGGGGAACTCTGTCTTGCCCCACCTGCTCCAGCCATGGCCCCTGCCTGGCCACCTCTGCCCCCGGAATCCAATCAGCACCGCAGCTAATCATGGGGGCTGAGATGGGAGAGGGCTCAGGATTCTGCACACCTCAAGCCACCTGCATTAGTATGCCATGCAGCTGCCTGGGAGCTGGGCACCAGGCCTGCCGAGGTGGCTGGGAGGCGGCCCCTCCCACAGCAAATGAAGCCCAAGATAGGAAATGAGGTCTTGAGCTGTTGATCCAGCCTACAAATGAGGTGGATTGGGGTCCTGGAGAATACCTTAAGCAGGGAAGAAGGTCACCTGGATCATGAGAGCATATCTGCATCCCTATCCCACCTGAAATTCACCTATTGGCATTTACTGTCTTTGGATTTAAAAATCATTATCATGATGATGTGTATCAGTTGGGGATGACATCAGCTGAAAGTCTGTCAGTCAGCGCTTCTCAAAGTATGGTCCCAGACCGGCAGCATCAACATCACCCGGGTACTTGGTAGACATGCAAATTTTCAGGCCCCACCCCAAATTAATCAGAAATTGTGGGAGTGAAGCCAAGCAATCTGTGTTTAACAGGCCCTCCAAGTGAGTCTGATGCACTCTGAAGTCTGAGAACCACTGATGTAGGAAATGCAGTCACTGATTGTTTTTGAACAGATAAGTGGTTCCATGAAAGCCGTGTTCATCAACGTGTATTCTTTAAGAAATAATTATTGAGAGCCAAAAACTGTTAGGCACTGAGGATTCAAGATATAGTCACTGCCCTCAAGTTGCTCACAATCAAACACTGTAGCAGACAAGTAAACAGACCGTTAAATAGGATGTGACAAACGTTTACCTGGGGCAGGTGGAGGGCACTGTAGGTGGAGGAGTATCAGATAAGACTTCCCAGAGGCAACCCTGCGTCCAAGGAAACTCAGAGAAGCAGACACTGCCAGGTGGAGTGGGGAGCACAGTCAAGCGTTCCTGAACAGAAGAGCAGATGGGCAGAACACTCCCCTTTGGGCCCTGGGTATCTCACATGTTGGAAGCAGAGTATGAGCTAGGAGGCTGAGAAGCAACCAGGGGGATGAGCCTGGAGAAGTAAACAGGGGCCTTGTGTGGCTCTCCCGGAAGTGGGGCTTATCCTGAAGGCAGTGAGGCTCTGCAGAAAGTCTTAGCAGTAAAGTGATATGATTAGGCTTTCATTCAAGAAAGATGGCTCTGGCAGGCTGCCACATGGTAAATGAATGGGGACGCCAAGCCTGGAGCCCTGAGAGCCCAGTGAGGCAACTGTGCTGCCCCCAGGGGAGGAGAGGTGGTGGATAGATCCTGGGTAGAACAGGCAGTTAGAGGGAAGAAGACATCTTTGAGATCAATTTAGAAAGTGGGTCTCAACCCTGGCCATGCATCACAATCACCTGAGAAAAGTTTTCTAAAAATTCACTCTCCTGAGTCCTCCTCCTACTGAATCAGAAACTCAAGAATCTGTACATTTTCAGACAGAATTTTGAAATTCGGAGTTTTCAGAATGTGAATCAGCAAGCAGTCTGGACTGGGGAAGTCAAGAATGGACCGCTCCATGCCCTGCTTTTTAGAAGCAAAGGAGATGCTATCTTTTGAGGAGGCCAAACCTTACACAAATGAACTACTTGCTCCTTTAATCAAGACTCCTTTATTCACCCCTTCACTAATTCAAAAATGTTTACTGAGTACCTATTATGTGCTGGGCACTGTGCTCATTGCTGGTAAGCAAAATCAGAGATGGTCCCTGCCCTTACGGGGATTGCAGTTTAGTCAGTGAGGCAGACTTTAAACAAGTAATGATATTAATAAAGTTACAACTGTATTAAGTATAATGAAGGGAAAATACTTCTAGAATATGTAATAGGAAGATGAGACCTAGATTGCAAGGGTCTGGAAGTCTTCCCTGAGGCAGCGTCACCTGACTGGAGGTTCAAAGGATGAGTAAGAATTAATGAGGCTAAAAGGGAGGAGGGTGTTAAAGCAGAAGTACAGCATGGCCAGAGACCCTAGGGCAGGTGGCCATTATCCTAAAATGTTGGGCTTTTCACAGGCATGTGGGCCCAGATTCTCCAGCCCGTGGGAGAAGCCTCTCTAGGAAGCAGCCCCTGACATCCCTTTTGGAAAAGACCCCTTTGGAAATGGGGCCAGCAGATCACCCCAGGTTTCCCACAATGGGGAGATGACAGGAGGCTTGTGTGGAATTCCCTGGTGGCCACCTGGCAAGCAGGAGGGGCAGGCCCAGGTGCGTGAACCCAGACAACCTTGCAAGAGGTGATTCTGCACATCCTCTGTCTCCGCTGTCTCCGCTGTCCCCGCTGGGGGAAGTGCTTCCTGACAGCTGCTCTGAAGCAATTCTCCTTCAATTTCCATTTTATAGCTCCTTGTTCCCTCCTCAGCGGGAGGATGTGTCTGGAAGAAGTCAAGCTGACATTGCAGGCTGCAATCACCATGCCCTTTGTCTGGCTCGGATTCTCTGGTCATCTCCCACCTTTGGTGCTGTTAAGCTTCTCTGCATTTATTCTATCACATGGATATTTATCAAGCACCTGCTGTGTGCCCAGCACAGGGGTCGGCACTACAGTGTATGGGGATGGGTAGCAGGAAATTGGGGGTTGGCCCTTCCACCTCCCAACCAATGCCTTCCGTCAGCTGGGAGATTCATGATCAAAGAGCACTCCTCCAGACACTGTGCTGCACTTGCTTTTATCATGTAAATGATCCTGGAAAGGGCTCCATATAAACACATATAAATTGACGGATTCTTTATTTCCAGCTGCATGGTACTCCATGGTGTAAATGAACTACGGTTAAAACAGTCTCCTATAGCTGGACATTTGGGGTCGTTTTTAGTCTTGGCTATTAAAATAATGCCATAATGAATAACCTTGTGCACATTTCATTCTGTACTGTGGAAGTGAATATTCAAGGGAGATGCCTAGAAATGGGATTTGCTGGATCAAAGGGTAGTTTGAAAGATATTACCAAATTCCTCACCACGGGGATTGGATCATTTTGCACTCCTGAAGTAGGTGAGTGCCCAATTCTTTACAACCTAGGCACACAATATTTTTTAAAGCAGGCCTTTCATACAAAAATCTAGATTTTTAGCTTCTCTTAAAAAAACTGCAACATCTAGCACATTGGTCCTGTTTCCCGCCTGACTGTAACAACCTGGGTATGAGTGGTCATTGGCCCTGTAGTTTTTGTGGGTATTGGGAGTTTCAGCTCCTGATCTGGTCCAGGCCTCTAAGAAGATGAGAAGAGTTCACAAATTCATACAGGAAGCTGTGCGGGGACTGGAACCCAAGCCCCTAACTCCAAGTCTACTGCACCCTGTAGCCTCCAGAGTAAGTACAAGAGGGATGGGTAGCAAGGGAGGCTAAGTGTATAAGAGCACTGACAAGTCCACATTAAAACTGGAATTGTTTTTCAGCATTCACTTAGCTCAGTAAATATATTACACCACACTGTGGTTGATTAAACTGTGACTAATCTGTGTAGAGCAGAGTGACAAATTGGTTTCTATTTCTACTAGGCAACCAGAGAGAAGGCGTCTGTCACAGCAGAAGGATTCAGGCTACGTATTCATTCATTCCCTTACTCATTCCCAGCCCCTGATCTAGGCTCTGGGGACACAAAGACGAACAAGCCACTGAACTAAGTGGTCTTAGCAGACAAGTATGCAAAAACTCGATATGATGGTGTTTTACTGGAACAATGTACAGGCTACCATGAGAGCCCAGAGGAGGGAACTTCTGATTCTGCTGAGGGACACATGGGAGAGATCACAGGGGAGGTGATGTTTGGGTGGATACTGAAGGATGTGTACGAGTTTGTTAGGAAAAAGAAGGAACCTCAGAAAGAATTTCTCAAGGATAAACAATTTACAAGGATAATATTCTTTCAAAGGAAATGACAGAAAACAATACCAAAATATTTAGGCAATACAAAAATAAGTAGAGGGGAAAAAGAATGAAAGAAGTTTACTGCCTTATTTAATTGAAAAGTCCAGGATGGATATGCCTTTAGTCACAGTGAGATCCAGGCATTCAAAGGACGTCATCAGGGCATCCCAACTGCAGTAGGTTCTCACTATCTATAAAATGAATGAATGAATGAATGAATGAGCAACATACATGAAGAATTAAGCACAGTGCCTATACATAGTCAAGTGTTCAATTAAAGTTAGTAGTAGTTTACTTAATGTGAGAATGATGGTGTTAATTACTAGTTGTGTGACTTTAAACCAGTTAATGACACTCCCTGAATCTTGGTTTCCTCATCTGTATTATGTGTGCAATAACATTCACCTTCAGGTGTTGGGAGCATTAATGAGATAATATGTCTTAGTGAAGAACACTGCATAAGGAAGCTCTCTCTTGCACCTTCCTAAGTAGGGTAACATCCATTCTTTAACAAGCACCAGTTGAGCAGATACTATGAGCTGGGCACCATGCCAGCTGCTAAGAGCAGAGGAAAAGAAATGAGCAATTAATGGGCACAAGTTTCTTTCAGGAGTGATGAAAATGTTCTACACTTGACTGTGGTGATAGTTGTACAACTCTGTGAATATACTAAAAACCACTGAATTGTACACTTTACAAGGGTGAATTGTATGGCATTTGAATTATTTCTCAATAAAACAGTTATTAAATAAATGAGCAATGACCTGAGTCTACCACTTTCTAACTGTGTGACTTCGGGCAAGTTACTCCATCTCTCTCTTTCATTTTTCTGGAAAATGAGGAATAATAGAACCTACCTTATAGGTATAATAATAATAATAATAATAATAGGATCTACTTCATAGGTATAATCTTTGGTGACTATTAAAGGAGATGATGTGTGTAACGTGCTAGCTTAGAGTTTAGTACATAGTAAGTTCTCCGTAATTGTTAGCTAACATCATCATCATACTCTTCACTAACATGAAAATAATAAAATACAATTATATACAAGGAGTATGGGAAAAACAGAAAGGGGCTCTTAGCTTATCAGAGTGGAAAGAGGAAGCAGTCAGTGAAGAAGTGAAGGCAGAGGAGACGACACCTGAGCTGAGTTAGAATTCATCCGTGCAGAATGTGCGAAGGGTATTCCTGGAAGGAGGAAGAGCACGAACAGAGGCAAAGAGATGAGAAACAGCATGGTTCAGGTAAAGAAATACTACTAGTTTTGTATAAAACGCAAGCCCAGCAACTTGGACTTTATTGTGAGATCAATGAGGAGACTACCTGCAGGAAACAACATGGCAAGTTTACTTACCAGAAGGGTCACTACAGTTGGGAGGATGAACTCAAGGGATGCAGAACCAAGGTGGTGGGGGAGTTAAGAGACCCGTGCAGCAATTCAAGTGAGAGGTAATAAGAACTTTAACTTGGATTTTGAGATGTGGCTAATCAAGGCCAGGGCTTCTTTGGTTGTAAAGGATGGAGACTCACTCATAACTTCAGGGAGAAGGGATACAGCAAGAAACTTAACAGAAACCCTGGGGCAGGGGCTTCAGTCCAGCCAGGCATCTCAGAATCAGCAGCCAAGGTGGTTATCTTTCAGAGTTCTCTCCCTTGGCATCTCTGCTCTCTGCACTTCTACTCCACTGTCCTGTCTTGACTGATGGACTTCCTCTGTTACTCATGGTTTCCGCTTTCCCATAATTTCTATTTGTGTGTGGCCCAAGAATAATCTTGATCCTGGTACTACATGAACTTCCACCTTCAGGGACCAGCAGCTGCCTTCTTCCCTCTGTGTCACTTGGTTCCAATTCTTGAGAATCTGAGAATTTTAGGTAGCAAGATTCTCAGCAGGGAGTAAAATTAGCATTACTTAGGTAACTGGATGTGGGGTGTGAGTTGGAGCAGAGGCAAGGATAACACCTGGGGTTGGCTGGGGTCGTTGAGTGTTCTCTCACCTCCACTTCCCTCTGTGTGGGCACCCTTCTCAGGCAGCCTCTCCCCTTGCTCAGTCAGGGTCTCCTCAGGAAACAGACGGCACATTCATGCTGGGTAATGTGAGGAGAATTTAACAAGAGGAGAGTAGGGCAGAGTTTAGGGAAACCAACAAGGGCAGTGCAGTACCCTGGGGCTAGAAACAGCCACGTGCTGTCCAACCCTAGGCCTGAAGGGTGATAGCAGTGGCAGCTATGGGAACCCAGATAAGACTTTTCAAGAGGCCTTGCTTGACTGGAGCTGTGGCCTTCAGGGGCTGACACGGCCAGCTTGTGGCAGTGCCCCAGTGAGGAAGCTAGGGAAACAAACACCCTGACCTTGCTCTTCTCTCCGAAATCCTGCCCAGGCTACCCAATGGCTAAACCCAACCAAAACACAGGAAGTAAGGAAGCCCAGAGAGGCAGTCTATATGGTTTAGGCTCCTTAGGCAAGGAGAAGGGCGGAGAGTAGATTTGAAAAAAGCAAAGGTGAGACGTCCAGCACACTCCTCACGGTGGTAAGATGGCAGCTCGGGATTCTAACCAAACATCTCAGCAACCCCAGCTGGGAGAGACCACTGCCTCCTTGACGGCCTCCACATAAAACCACAGAACTGAGCCTCGATTGTTCTGATTTGCCTGGCCTAGGTCATGTATCCGTCCAGGGACCAATCACTAGCTGAAGTGGATAGAGTGCTCTGATTGGCTAATTCAGCAGCTGAGGGTGGAGTCAGCTCTGACCCAACCTTCTGGCTGAGATCCGGTAGGGCAAACTCACAGGAAAGGCAGGGACTGGTTAACTGGCCAGATGAAAAGAACAGATGTCCACTACCACACACAACGGGGCGGTGACTTTCGAAGACTTTTCAGAGGGGCTTGGTGTTCGGGCTGGACCAGAGTAGGGAGAAGACACCAGAGCATGCCAGTGAATGGATGAGCCCAGCTGTTGGGATAGAGCCGCCTCTTCTCCAGAACTGAGTTTCTTAACAGGGGTGAATCTTACCATTCTTACCCTCACCGGCAAGTTATTAACCAAAAAGTTCAGCCTTCTCATCAAGAGTGCAGACTTCTTGCTACTGGTGAAGACCACCAAGGCCTGTTTTCCGAATTCACTCTGCAATTAAACCTAGATTAGACCTTTCTGGACCCACTAAAGTTTGCTGGAAAGCACCACCTAGTGGCACATCAGCTCACTTGCCGCTTAGACAAAAAGAAATTTGAGAGGGATTTTCGAGCCTCAGGAGACACTTAGTGGCTCTCTACTTGGCTGCACAATGGATTCACCTGAGAATGAATTCACCTCCAGAGAGTCTGACTTAATTAGTCCGGGGTGCAGGGTGGGCATCAGAGTTTTTTTTTTTTTTTTTTTTTTTTAGCATGTATTTTTTTTTTTTTAATCATCATTTTATTGAGATATATTCACATACCACGCAGTCATACAAAACAAATTGTACTTTCGATTGTTTACAGTACCATTACATAGTTGTACATTCATCACCTAAATCAATCCCTGACACCTTCATTAGCACACACACAAAAATAACAAGAATAATAATTAGAGTGAAAAAGAGCAATTGAAGTAAAAAAGAACACTAGGTACCTTTGTCTGTTTGTTTGCTTCCCCTACTTTTCTACACATCGATCCATAAACTAGACAAAGTGGAGTTTGGTCCTTATGGCATTCCCAATCCCACTGTCACCCCTCATAAGCTACATTTTTATACAACTGTCTTCGAGATTCATGGGTTCTGGGTTGTAGTTTAATAGTTTCAGGTATCCACCACCAGCTACCCCAATTCTTTAGAACCTAAAAAAGGTTGTCTAAAGTGTGCGTAAGAGTGCCCACCAGAGTGATCTCTCGGCTCGTTTTGGAATCTCTCTGCCACTGAAGCTTATTTCATTTCCTTTCACATCCCCCTTTTGGTCAAGAAGATGTTCTCCATCCCACGGGCATCAGAGTTTTAAAAGGTTCCCATGTGCAGCCAGGGTTGAGACCACTTAGCTATAGGATATCTGCTCCAACCCCCTTGTTATACAGACATTCCCATAGACAGGAGCCACTTTTTCAAGGGTCTCAGACTCCTAGAAAGCCCCTTTTCTATGCCCCCTGCCACCTCTCTATTTGTGTTTTTGCACTTTTTTCCTTTGCGCAAAAATGAAAACTAATTAAACAGGAAGCACTTTCATTTGGAAAGCCATGATATTTATTTTAGTGGCAGTGCCAGGAGAAGAATGGCTCCCTATACACCTGATATTTGCACCTGACCCTTCTGGCTAATGCTCTGTTTGCCATGTTCCCACCCATTGACGTAGTATATTTACTCTTTGTTTGAGATTTGTGGCCTTCTCTGTTTGCTCTTTCAAAGTGTATCCTACTTGAGGCACCTTCCACATCCGCAGTCTTGACTCCCTAGCATTCCTTTACAGTTGGCAGGATTGGTTTAATTAGTGCCTCCTTGTGGAAATGACAAAGTAGGACTGCAAGAGACAGGCAATTCCCCGTCTAGAGAGTGTTTCACTTAAGCATCCTGCAAGCCCTTACTTTTTATTCAAACTAGGAGCTAAAATGCCAGTAGGTGCACATACTGGCTGGAACCACCTGAGTGGGACCCCATGTCTGGCTCCCCTTCCCCCATTCTACTGTGCAAGATTGAGTCCCAGAATTTTAGAATTAAAAAAACTTCAAAGAGCATCTGGCTCAACTACTTTATTTAATACAACCACATTCTTTGTTTATCTTAACATCTTTAATTCTTGCAAGCACAAACACTCAAGGACCCATACATGTAAACCTGAGGTCCAGAGAATTTGAGTTATCTGTCTGATGTCACTCAACATGTTAGGGGTAAAACTTGACTGATCTACACTGACTAGATCCAGGTGGGGAAATTTCAGCTCCAGGATTTTTTTTTTCTTTTCCTCTATCTTAGAAGCTTAAGCTTTGTTAAATGACCAGCCTGGTAGGGATAGCAATTTGGGTCATTGATATCAATGCTAATGAGTTTCCTGAGTTTGGGTTTTAAAGAGGTGGATGTTTTATTGATTAATTGGGTTGACTGACTTAAGACACTCACCCCCCCACCCCCACCCCCACTCCACCCCCTCCCACCCCCCTGCACATTTGGACCAAGCTCTGTCCTAGGTATCTGGAGATACGCTGTGGAGCCACTCAAATATATTCTCTGTCCTTGTGGGGCTTACAGTCCAGTTGGGAAGACAGCTATCAAACTATCACCCAGTAATCATGAACCTCATAAGTGTAAAGGAAAGGAATGTATTGCTAAGAGGTCACTTAACTGGGGAGCTTAGACTGGTCAGGGAGCTCAGGCAGGGCTCTTTGAGGACATGTCAGCTGAGCATAATGACCCCAAAGAGAAGAGGAGCAAACAGCAATAGGCTTAACTCTGCAAATAAACTACTACCTTCTCTGCTACGTGGAACATGACTCCCAGGGGTGTAAGTCTCCCTGGCAAGGAGGGACAGCACTCCCAGGGATGAGTCTGGCCCTGCCATCATGGGATTGAGAGTGACTTCTTGACTGAAAAAGTGAAAAGAAATGTAACAAAATAAAGCTTCGGTGGCTGAGAGATCTCAAATAGAGTTGAGAGGTCAATCTGGAGGTTATTCTTACGTATAATATATATATTTCATTTTAGTTTCTAGTGTATTAGAATAGTTAGAAGGAAATACCTGAATCTGTTGAATGGTAATCCAGAAGACTTGATTCTTGATGATAACTGTATAACTATATAGCTTTTATTGTGGACTGTGTGATAGTGAAAACCTGGTGACTGACACTCCCTTTAACCAGATATGGGCAGATGAGTAATAAAATGACACAAATATATAAATAATAGGGGGGATAAGGGGTGTGGGATGGTTTGGGTGTTCTTTATTTCTTTTTTATTTTTTATATTTTTTTCTTTGTTTTGGAGTAATGGATGTTTGAAAACTGATTGTGGCTATGAATGCACAACTAAATGATGATACTGTGAGCCACTGATTGTGTAGTTTGGATGGATTATATGGTATGTAAGTATATCTCAATAAAATTGCATTAAAAAAAAGGCGATAGGCTTGCAGGAGACACAGAAGTACAATTCTCATAGCATCTCAGATTTTGGTTAGGGTCAAGCTGACCTCTCTCTCACCAACCTGGGAATTATATCATTACAGAGTCACAATTATTCTCATTTGGTAAATGAGGAAATCAGGTCTCAGAGCATCTAAGGGACTTGGCCAAGGTTAACCAGTGTTAGGAGCAGACTGGCATGCAGATCTACACCTCCTGACTTGCTGATCCAGTTTACTTCCACACCACCTCAGGCCAGGGCTTGACCAGACCAGCCTGAGGGTATAGCACTTGACAAATGGCGTCAGCATCAAGGAACACTAAGGAAGCCAAGATGAGGACATCTAGTAGGAAAGGTTTTCATATCCTCATCAGGAAGATTGAAGACCTGTGCATGTCACCTCTCCTCTGGCTGGCCCTTCTTTTTGAAGGATATCCTGGAGGATACTGAAATATCGGTTACTGATGACAAGATGGAAAACTGAAGGAGCATAAGTAAGAGAATGAGTGGCTCATGGGGGGAAAAACACAAAGTAAAGACGGGAAGATGGGGGAAGAGGGGAGACACTCGTCATTCATCAAATATATGTATTAAGCCCTTCCTCTATGCCAGGCATGTATGTTCCAGGATCTGGGGGATACAGCAGAGAATGAGCAGACAAGGTCCCTGCCCCATGGAGCTGATATTCTATTTGGAAAAGCACCACAATAAACAAATAAATAAGGCTCTGCAAAGAGAGAAATGCACCATGGAGAAAACAGGCTGGATGTAAAGTGTGTGCAGGAGAGGGTACTTCTGGTGGGGTGGTTAGGGACGGTCTCTCTGAGGAAATGATGTTCCAGCTGAAACCTGAAGGAGAAGAAGGAGGCAGCAACAGGGGAAGATCTTGGGGAATAGTGTTTCTGGTAGAGGCACTGGCTAATGCAAAGGCCTTGGGGTTGGGATAAGTAAGAATAGCGTATTCAAGGACCGGAAAGAAGGTGAGAGTGGCTGGCTTGGAGGGACCGGGAAAGAGAGTGATTGGAGATGAGATTCAGAGAGGCCGGGGCCAGAGCACAGGGCTTTTACTATGCTGCTAAAATCCTGTTCATCCTTTCTCGGTTTTCCTGTTGGGTTTTTATTTTGCCCATAGTTACTAGCACTTACATTAGACCTGGCTCTGCAGTAAGCCTATTATATGCATTATCTCATTTAATGCCCACAATGGGCCTAGGAGGGCTCAGTCTGAAAAGTAATATTTCTTGTTCAATTTCAGTCGATGACAGGTCAGTTTTCCTAGGAAACCAGCCAGAGCTAATGGGCTGCCTTCATTTCAATTGATATTGTCTTAGTGAGCTGGGATAAAGCCCCAGGAGCCCTCCCTCCATCTGGTGCATCCCACATTGTAGAAAGTGATCAAAGAGTCCTGGGATTAAAGCTGGGTTTGTGGGCTAGAGTCCACTGTGCAGCTTTGATCAACAAGTGACTTGGGTAAAATGGGAGAAAAAGCTCAAATCCAATTTCATGCAGAATCCTCTGGGGAGCCAGAGGGGAGTTAGGGAGGAGAGAGACTGAAGGTTTTTCCTATACGTGGCCTTAGCTGCTATATTTCACTCAACTGGTAATCATTGAGCATCTACTGCATGCAAGGTTGGGAAAGGGTCACAGTTTAGCTTCCTGTAGTTTGGTTGCAGTATGAGCCAATATACATGCGCCGTGGCTGGGCTGCTTTAGCCCAGAGAAAAGGGTGTCTAATCAGTCTGTGCCCCAGACTAATTCCTCTGCCTAGAAGGAGCACTGTTTATCTAATTCCCAAAAAGGTGCAGTACCTACCAAGAGTTGTTCTGGAGAGGGATGATGTAGAGGAACAAAAAAAATGCATAGTTCCTGCTTGCTCGAGCTCACACTCTAGAAGGGAAGACCAAAAATGATATCTGCTTTGAACAAAAATCAGGCAAATGGAGATGATGGGGTGCTATTTCATATTTTAGATCAGCAAGTCAGAGAAGATCCCTCTGAGGCAGTCAGGACATTTGATCAGGCTCCTGAGAGGAGGGAGAGAAGGAGCCACACAAATGTTTAGTGGAAGATAATTCTTGGAAAGGGCACAGCAAATTTGCAAAATCCAGAGGCAGTACCAATTTGGTGTGTTTGAGGAATATGGCAAGGAGACCAGTTTAATTAGGAAGGATGGAGGGAGAGCCAAAGTTAAAATAGTGTCAAATCGAGTAGGGGCTCATGGGCTGGGGTAAGGATTCTCGCAGATTATTTCTATGTGAAGAGAAACCACAGGTAAGTTTCCAGGGGCAAAGTGGGCCGTATCTCTGTAAAAGGATCACTCTAGCTTACTGTGTATCCAGCTTTGAACTAGGAGCTGTGTGAGGCGTGCATAAGAATTTTGCAACAGCGTTTTACTGTCCAGGGACTTCCACTTTTCTCAAGGAGATAGTTTAGAATTTAAGATGCATAAATACTGTGTATCAACAGCATAGGACTAGGATCTAGGGATAGAGACGTGGGCATTAGGTGGAGGCAACAGCAAGTGCAGACTCCCTGAGGCAGGAATGTGCCTGGAGTGTTCTAAGGAATAGCAAGGAGGCCAGTGTGGCTGGAGCACAATGAGTGAGGAGAGAGTAAGGGGTGTGTGTGTGTGGGGGGGGTCATATATGGCCTTGTAAGGCCTTGTAGTCCCTTGTAGGAAGCCAGGCGGATGTGGGAAGCCACTGGAGGGATTTGAGCATAGGGGTGATGCAATCTGACCTTTGTTAAAATAGGATCATTCTGACCGCTCCATTCCCTAAACTGAGTCTCATTTGCAAACAGAGATGAAAGAAACACCCACCTCACAGGGTAACTGAACGTTAAAAGAGATTATGAATGTCAAGGGTGTCTAGCAGAAAGTAAGCATTCAGTACAAGGCAAGTATCATTATGACAGAAATCCAAAGACTACAGCACCCTGAGAAGGAATCCTGGAGGACTTCGTGGAGGAGGTGGCAGTTCAGCTGGACACGGAAGAACGAACAAGATTTACACAAAGATGGGGAAGAGGCGAGGACTTTCTGGGTGGAAAGAACTGCAAGGTCAACAGCTAATGAAGGAAAACACTATGTGAGCAACCCAGCTGGGTGAAGCACAGGGTGTGGGGCAGAGAGGGGGAGAGTTTTGAGCAGTCCTAGTTTAGGTCAGCCCCAGAAGTGTGGACTCGAGAGCCGAGGTGATAGGACCCTTGAAGATTTTGGAGCAGATGTCAAGATCTGTATTTCAGAAAATTGAACCTCTGCCGCTCAAGTGTGGAGCTGGAAGAACCGGGAAGCCGGAGGAGTCAGGATGCCGGTTCAGGGCGCCAGTATTTGTGGCTGGGAGGTAGAAAAAGAGATGGAAAAGGATGCCTGTGGGGGTGACAGAGGAAGGCAGAGACGAGGGCGTCATCCCTCAGCACCAAGGAAGAAACAGTTAAGTGACAAGCATTGAGCGCTCCGAGGAGGAAGAGCAGCCACAGGCGTTACCGTCAGCGTCTCCCTCCGAGGTGCTCCGCAGCGTCTAGGAGGTCCGACTTCTTCAGAGCCCTCGGCACGGCCGCAGACACTTGCCGTCGGCCGGTGGGAATTACGTGCTTAAGGTGACAACGCCTAGACGTCAGGGCTCGTGTCTGTTTTCATTTTATCCTGGTGCCTGGCACAGTGTCTGGCACACAATAGGCGCTCGCTAATGGTCTGCTGAATGACTGAATGGGAGCTAGAAACGGAGTAGAGGATTCGGGACAAGACTCTATTTACCGAGCACCAGAGGCACACGGGGACTAGAGGGCATTCCAGCTCCAAGGGCTTGCATGAGAAAAGGTTCTGCAGAGAGGACCCAGTCACTTCCCCACCGGCTTGCAGGGACATCAGACAAGTGGCGGACGGACACAACACTACAGTTTACAGAGGGCGTTCACATCTAGCGCCAGAGGACTCCCAGGGGGAGAGAAACAGACCTGTTTCCGCATTACAGTGCGCTTGAAGCACAGACGTGGCGCCATTTCACCGCTAGAACACCAAGTCGCAGAGTCAAAGTAGGTCCGCAGGTCCTGGCGGCCGGACCTAGGCAGAGCAGGAAGCGACAACCCGGGGGGGCTTTAGGAGCCAGTGTCCGACGGGGTCCAGCACGGTTTGCATATCCCCGAGGAGCTCACAAACTCTCGGCTGGAACCCGGAGCAGAGGTTGCCAGGTGGGGCGCTGGGGCCCCGGCGCGGTGAGGGTTGGAAGACGCACCCCGCCCGCCGGCTCCCCAGCGGGCAGCAGTTAGCGCCCAACTCGCCAACTCCGGGACTTTCGCAAAGCTCCCGCGGGCGGGGGGGCCGCCCAGGAGCGGGTCACACCATCATGGCCCAAGAGGGGGGACCGGTCCGGTTAGGAACACTCACCGTGCTCAGGCGGAGCGGGACGCGTCCTGAGGAGGCCGAGACCTGCAGCACACAGAAGTTGACGCATGCCCTAGAGGAGGGCGGAGCGGGGCGAGCAGCGCGGTAGGAGCCGGAGGGGGCGGCGGCGTCCATGCCACCCCCCTACAGCGGCTGCACGGTGGCGGCGCCCGGCTCCCGGGCTGGCGAGCGGCGGAAGTGCCGCGGAGTTGGAGCGGGGCCGGCGCCGCGGCCGCTTCTCCTCGCAGGGCTGCTGCCGCCGCCGGGCGGACCGGCGGACGCGCGGAGCTGGGGGCGACGCGCCGGGGCCGGCGGGACGCGGCGGGGCTGAGCGGCCCCGATGAGGCGGAAGGAGAAGAGGCTTCTGCAGGCGGTGGCGCTGGTGCTGGCGGCCCTGGTCCTCCTGCCCCACCTGGGTCTCTGGGCGTTATACCGCGAGCGGCAGCCCGACGGCACCCCGGGAGGATCCCGGGAGGTGGTGGCCCCGGAGGCCCGACAGGTGAGTCTCCCCGTTTCCATGGAAACTCGCGGAGTTGGCTACACCCCTTCCCTGAATTCACTTCTTGCCTGCGGTTTCTACTTCCACCTTCCTCTTGTCTGCCTCCTTGGAGTCAGCGTTCGAGATTCTCCTGCTTTTCCAGGGTCCCACGCCAGTTGGAGACAGCCAGAGCTAGAACCCAGGACTCCTGCAGCCCAGTCCGGAGCTCTATCTGTTACCATAGGTTTTCGTCCTCTCTTCTGTTCCTGTTTGGTATCCTCTCACCTCTTCCAGCATCCCTCTCTTTTGGAAGATGCTATCTGCATCCTTGTATCCCAGTCTGACGCCTTCTGCTAACGGGAGTGGAGATGCCAGTTCTTCTGTTTGGTGTCCAGGTCTTTACTTCCTCCCACCTGCTGATCCAGGTGTTCTCTTTTCTGCTTTCTCACCTGCCCAAGGAGACACCTGGGCGCCCCTCCTCCTCTCCACATTTGCTCACACCCCCTCTCCCCCAGCCTAATTCTTTCCTGACAGTTCCTGAAGGGATGCAAAGATCATGCTCTCCTTGAAGCTTCAGGCTGCTGAGGGAAGGGAAAGGGGTTGAGCTCCTGGTCCTTGATGGGCCTGCTGCTTTTGACCTGGGAGTCCAGAAGGTGGGGGCACCCCCAAATTTTCAGAGGCTGTTGGTGTTCAGTGCCCTGAGGATGAACACCAAATACCTCCCCTGACCCTTCTCAGAGTACCCATGACCCCTTCTGAACTTGTTTAGTCCAATTAGGTGTGGTGTTTCTGGCAGCCAAGACTGGGATCTTAATTGTTTCTGCCTCCTCTGAACTCGCCAATGTATGTTGTTTTGTGTGCATGCATTTAGACCAGCAGCCCCCTGAGAGCAGATGCTGTGTCACATCACTCCCCACCTCCCATCTCCTGGCCCAGTCCTGCCACACAGGAGGTGCCAGTGAGCCTATACATGCTGGAACACACCAAGTTCTCTTATAGGATCTCCCTGGTTCCAGGGGAAGTGGATGGCTTGTGCATTAGGGTTGGACTTGACTGACTGTTGACTGGTCTCCAAGGGAAGAGGCTGACTTTTTGTGGTTGCTAGTTTTCCTTTCCTCGTCCCGATATCAGGCTGCTCTCTGGGCATTCCGGCCTCTGAGCACAGAGGGCTCTTTACGACAGGGCTGACCAGTTTGAGCACAGCCTGTCACTCAGATAATTGTTGCAAATCATCCCAGATGGCCTCATTGCTCATTCTAATAGATCTTACTATTTTAAAACTAAGGACCCCAACTCTTTTCCTAAACTACTGGTTCAAACCCAGCCAACTTAGACTTTTCTTAAATTCTCTATCCATGTCATTGTTTTTCCTTCATGAAATCTTTTTTATCTTTATTCCTCTGTCTCTACCCTGAACCAGCATCAAGATCAGGAGGCCAGAGTTCTAGCCTCACCTCTACTATTAACTTGCTGGTGTCCTTGATCACCTCCCTTCTTCCTCTCTGAGCCTCCCTTTCTCCATGTGTAAATTGTGGTTATTGGTCCAGGCCCAGCATTATGCAATACCATCAGTAAGGAGTAGAATGGCCACTTTTCTTTTCTTTCCTGAAGCAGGAGTCCCTTGTACCATCCATGGTTTTGGGGGTGCCATACTGCATACAGCCCTAAGTCAAGGCTGCCCAAGTGCAAAAAATCCTTTGGAATAGCTCTAGCTAGTTCTAAAATAGCTTCTGACATTCTGCCTCTGCCTGGAGAAAGCCCTCATATTTCATTTGCTGTGAATGCCAAAGACATCCTGATATTCATTTTCTGTAGACCCAGATGTGTAGAGAGAAAGTCAAGGTTAACTGCCAGTTTGGCCTGAGCTTTCAAAGTGAATTACTCACTTGTGCAAGAGGGAATTGATGGAGTAAGGCAGCCTTTTGGGCAGAGAGAGGGGGAAGCAACAGCTGGGCGCTGCTCAGAGCCTCTAACTAAAATGAACAGACAGGCTCACCTGAGAAGCTCTAGTTCCTGTTCATTTTTTTCCCTCTGGACTAGCACGAAGAGGATGAGAAAGTGGTGAAGGGGCATGGAGGTGGTGGTGGGGAGTGCCAACTGATTATCCTTGCTTTAAAGAAAGTCTCTTTGCTTCCTGGGAGCAGCAGAATGGAGCTGTTTCACCAATGATAAGCTCTTCTAGGTGCTACTGGATTCAGCATTCATCTGCTGCCTTTCAGGAACACCCTGCCAAATTTCCACACAGCCCCTTTTTGTTTCACTCTCCTGCAGATGCAGAGCCCTGGGATTGGTCCCCTGTCCCTTGTTCAAATGTCAGCTGGCCTTGAGGGAAGAGGCTGGCTTCTCTGAGCGATGGTGTTCCATCCCTCATCCGAGGTTACTGGAATGTCACATAATACATCAGACTGCTGCTATCTGGGAAATCTGGCATTTTGAACATACAGAGCTTCCTTCGACAGGGCTGACCAGTTCTGAGCTCAGCCTGTCACTCTTCTAATTGTTGAAAATCATCCCAGAGCACCTCGTTGATCTTTCTGGTAGAAATAACTGCAGCAGCTCTGGAGGGAAGTCTGACAGGACTTTATCCAAATGAAAAATGTGTTCCTTTTGGGTTTGAGAGAAGTTTCTTTGAGGATAATGTAGCCACTGTTTGAGCAGTCCTCTAACTCCTTGATTTCTCCACTGGATTGAAGAATAGTTTCATCTGCTAGAACGTTAAGTCTGCCTCTGTCATGCTGGTGCATCCTGGGTGTACCATTGGAGCTGGGGAGGGCAGCTGATTTATAAAGGACACCTAATGCTTGTAGGATTTCAGCAGTCATCTGGCCAGACAGCTGGCTTTTCAGAAAGCTGCAAAGCCAAGCAAGAAAAGCCAGTTTCGAAGAATCTTCATTTTAACGTGGGGGTCCCTCTCACTCCTAGCCCCAATCTGCTTAACATCTTGGTTTAATTTTACAGTCTGTTTCATATTCCAGGTTTGAGAACAGGTTATTAAGAACTAATGTTAGGAAATGTAATGCAGTCCCTCCCCATTTCTGAGCCATAATATCTTGTGAGAAATGACTTCATTGGATAATAGCATCAATGGAATAGAAATTGGTGGGGATAATGGAATACCAACGACTTTAATTTTCAAGGATCAGGAGTTTTCTCATTGTGTCAGAGCTGAACTTTATTCTTAGCACATCTGGAAATCAATACTCCTCCCCCCCCCCTTTTTTTAGTCTTCCTGGTGGCAGAGCCTTGCCCAACAGAGAATTAAGTATCACTGAAATATAGCCTTAGAATGATTTCTTTAATTTTCTGCGGAGGAGCTGGGAACTTAGATTGCTAATCACTTATCTGTCTGCATGCCCAGGTGAAATCTGATGCCGCAGGAGAAGGGTTGTTGATTTGCCCAGCGCTTTGCATTCTTCCTTTCAGGCTGGGCTTGCTGTGTCCCAAGGACCCAGCTGGGAGAGAAGGCCTGGGTTCTCTTCCTCTCTCCTGCCCTAAACTAATTGTATGCCCTCAGGAGAGTGGTTTAACCTGTCTGGGCTTTGGGTTCCTCATCTGTGATTAAAGGGCTTAGATTCAGAAGGGGAAAGGAAAATATGTGTCATAATAATGTTAACCCTCCCATGGCCAGAGCGATCATGCTAATCAATCTCTTTCCAACCAAGCCCAGACTTGACCACAGACCATTTCTCAATACTGCTCTTCAAGTAGAACTGATAATATGTTGAAACTCATTTGTGACTTAGGGAGTAGATACTTTGTTAAGGCTTTTCCAAGTCTAACACAGGGTCCTGGGAGTTTGTTTGAAAGCATGCATTAGAAGGGCCTGGAGAGCAGGAGTATGGTTTAAATAAGCCTCCATATTTAACTTGTGATGAGGCCACAACTTACTTAGGGAAATGTTCATGCTCTAATGCCTTCTCTGAGACTGTGGTCTAAGGATGTTCAGTTCTTAGACTATTGTCTCCAGTGACACGGTAACAGATAATGGAACTAGGAAAGAGAAAGCAAAGGCCATTTAAAAGCTTGCTAATTGTACCATGTCCATAGCCAGCTCTTACCCAGAGATGACATCAGGATCTCATCACTGGATAAAAAGCACCTCAAGGCAAACTTGGCAGCCAGAAACATGACTTGGGGCACTACATGTTTCTGTTGGTGTTTGCAGTGGGTTCTGTATTTTACGCATATCTGTCTTCCCACAACCCAATATATCAGAGCAGGCCAGGGAAGGACTTCAATAAGAATCTTGCTTTTCCAGAGAACCACCATCCTCATGCCCGTGAGAGAAGGGAAAGCCTATACGTGCCTATATGTGTGTTGGTTCCCGTGACCAAGGATTATATCATGCCTCCCCTCTAGCCCCACCCTCTCATTAAGTAGGTAGGGAAACTGAGACCCAGAAGAGGGGAAGTCAGTTAAGTTCTCACGGGGAGGAATATGCACCAGAATCTTGCTCTGTTTTTCCAGTAGCTCATTTCCTCCATCCCCATCCAAACATACCATTATTGCCTGCAGGAACCAAGATTATCACCCCAAGTTTTAGAGGCCAGTACTTAATGAAACCAGTTATCTACTGGAATCTGTTTTTTTTTTTTTTTTTCAGATCCATTTTTGTAAATGTTCTTCTCCAAGTTTTAAAATTTTCAAGCAAATACAATGGAACAGCAAAGGGACCCAGCCGGGAAAAAGGAGCTGTTATAGAGAGATGGTGAATAATGATATGTAGGACATGGCACCATTACTGCTTTCCATGGGAAACACAGCTAATCTGAGCTTAAGGGCCCCCTTAGATTCCTTATCAGTTGCAAATGACAGACTGAATTAAGTTACATAAATGAATAAGGGAATATACTAGCTCATGCAACTGCAATTGGCTTCAGGTATGGTATGATCCAGAGGTTAATGGTGCCGTCAAGCCTCTGGCCCCCATCCTCTGAGTTCTCTCAATCTGACTTTCTTTGGATGTTAGCTTTATTTTAGTCTGAGCCCCCATGGTGGCAAAAATGGTTGCAGCTCTTTCAGGCCTCATGTCTATACCCAGTCTGTCTCTTCTGATAGTTTCCATAGAAGAGAAGGGAAACTTCTTTCCTGTAAGCTCCAGCAGGGTCTCCTTAGGTCTTACTGGCCTGATTTGGATCTTACTTCTCCCTGCGCCATTTACTGCTGCCAGGAGAATGGGCTATGCTCATTGACCTAACCCACCCTGGAGCTTAGGGGTGGGGTTGGGTCCCCCAACTGACAGGAGGAGCAATTCCCCAGAGGGCAATCTGGGTGCTCTTGTGGGGAGGAGGGAAAAAGATCTGGGGATGAAACCAACAAACATCCTTTCCAGAATCCTGCTGACACAGTGTCTCAGGCCGTCCCTCTCTCCAGGGATCACACTTGGTCCTGCAGGTAAAATCTATTTGCCGTCCTGAACTCAGTAGAAAGAGCACTGGACCTGCCACCTGGGGGTCTGTGTTCTCATTGCAGTTCAGCCACCCCTTGGCTGAGATGATTAACTCTGCAGGCCTCCGTTTCCTTCTGGGTAAAGCTTGTGTGCTGAAGTTGGCCAGCATACTGCAGAGGGTGGAGATGAGGAGCAGCTGAAAGCTGCCTTTATTTAATCTTACCCATGAGTTCTGCAGCCGCCTGCCTTTCCCCTCACAGATGTCCCGAGAGCTGCCCCTGCCCCACCTCATTAAAAATCAGCACAATGAAAATTTCCCTTGAGCTGAAAAAGAACTTCTGTCTCTTCAGCTTTGGCTTTTTTTCTGCCTGGCCCTCTTAGCTGGAGGAGGCGAAGTGTTCATACATTTGAAGCTAGAAGAAGCTAAACAATTCCGCTTGCTGTGGTGGGTGGGTGTGTATTTATGAGTGTGTAGTTTTCTCGCCACGAGTCTCTCTCTCTCTTGTCTTTGAATGACTCCTGTTTGCTGCCCTCTACTGAGTGTAGATAGGAGATGGAAGGGGCAAAGGTAGGCCCATTTTTTTCCCTTCCCTCTCGATTTTAAAAAATTCCTGGAGCTTCAAATTCTGATGTTTCTTAGCTTTCTCAGGCAATGAAAGCCACAGCATAAAATGATACTATATGAATGATGATGTGGGTGCAAATAAAGATGGTGATCTGATAATAATAATAGCAACTCAGCCCCTGGCCTGAGCAAAACAGGCCTCCAGAACTTGTGGCACAGCAGTCTGCGTGACCTGGACAGCTAATGTTTAACCTATCATCTCTGTAAGCCAGTAAAGAAAAAATAGTAATTTAACCTTAAAATGTAACTTTAAAACGTGGAAAAGGAAGCAGGAGGTGAGAAACTCTTGGTCTCACAAAAGAGCAAGATGTAAATGTACCCCAGACCCGCCATCAAATGTTAATCCAGTTTACCTGCTTCCTGGCTCCCAAATATTATCACTGTTGTGGTATATTCATCCTGTAATTCTCTTCACCCCCAAGTCATAGGACACTGTTCCTACATCTGTGCTTTCCCACCCTTAGGAATGTCTTTGTCTTAAACCCATATAACCTGCTCATCACTTCTTTAAGCACGAGATCAACTTCCCTGTGAATGCGATGCCCGCCAGGCCAGAGAGAGCCGTCATGATCTCTTCACGACTTCTCACCCTGTAAGCAAACCCTGAACAAAAGTTCATGTATCAGAGGAAAAAAAAAAATAGCATCCACCATTTATTTAGCACTTCTCTGCCTGGTTTTGGACTAATAAGCCCTTTGCATGTACATCTTGTTAAGTACTCACAGTTATGAGCAAGTAGGTCTGAGTGAGTGTACCAAGGCCCACAGAGGTGCAGTACTTACCTGGTGACACAAAGCCTGTAGTGGTAGAGCTGATTTTGGGCCTGCGAGTCTCTGACCCAACACCTGAGCTCTTAACACTATACTTCCTGTGTACCTGACCTATACAAAGGACCTGACTCCCACACCTGCCCATCTGCCCCCTCCTGTGGGGCTGCATTGGGATTCCAGATGTCTGAGCAGAGGGGAGAGACCTTTAAGACATCCCTCATCAGCAGCCAAGGAAGAGCCCGTGAGATCACTTGGTGGTGGTTTGACCTTGGAGAGGACCTTTCTTCCACCCTGTGCCAAGGCCCCATGGGCAAAGCAAGTCCCTATTCTTCCTAGCCTGAGATGTCATGGGGCAGTATGTAGGGCTTTATCTTGGAAACTGATTCTGGATCTGCCTGATTCAGATCTCTAGCCTTGGGCAGGTCACTTGACCTCTAGAATTCTTGGGCTGTAAAATGGGAATAATATTAACTATGTTGGGGGCTTCTTTTTGCAGTTGAATGAGTCCAGGTGGATAAAGCACTGAGCACAGCTCTTGCTTCTAACAAATGCTCAGTAAGCATGGTTATGCTGCTGTTAGTAGGGAGCATCTGACTTATAGTAGGGACTCAATTCTTCTTGTCTTCCCTCTGGCTAAGATAGAGAGGGATACACCTGTGATTCTCATTTGCAAGGGGAGCAGCTCAAGGATAAGTGATTGGCCTAAAGGCACAGGGTTCAGAAGAAGTGGAGATTGAACAAGTGGGCCTGGTCTCTCTGATCTGTGATGGTGGTGGTGAGGTTGTGTATGTAGAGACTGCTCTTTGCATCCCACTCCCAGACTCTTTGAAGCAATTATTGGGGGTACCTTCTTCCAACTGTAGGAGAGAACCCAGAACTGCTGCATCTTTCTAGATTCAGCTCATAGCCTGCCACTTCTGGGGAGCAATCTTTGTTTGCTACAGTTCCCAAGGGTTGCTTGCCAGTCTTAGTCCCACTGAGCCTTGATTTTATCATCTACACACTTAGATCAGAGGTCCTTCCAGAAAGGCATGACCTTGCATTTCTTTCTCCTTCTTCCTTCCCACACCTCTTGATGTGTTCCAGCGTGCCTCTGGGCCTCCACACATACTGTTCCCCTCAACAATCATACTCTTCCTCTTCTGCCATTCCTAAACCTGAATAACCCCTGCTGGTACATTCTGGGTTGTGATCTCTCCTCTGAGGGCCCAGAGCCCTTATATAAAGGCATTATGTGGTATAGTAACTGCTTTTGATCTGTGCAGACTGCCTGCTTCCTGAAGGCAGGAAACAGTGTCTATCTTGGTCATACTTGTTTGCCCAAAATGTTTGCTGAATGACTGAGAAGAGAGTGATTGGAACAGTGTGGTTGGCACTCAGCAACCGCTGGCTGAGTTCAGGGAGGTTAGCGTTGGGGATGGTTCTTGAACTTCAGGGGACTCAGAATCCCTGGGGAGCCAGTTATAGACTCAGGCCCCAGGGTTCCACCCAAGGAGGATGATAGCACAGGACTGGGATGGGCTAAGGAGCTACATCTTTAACAAAACCTGTTGAGATCCCAACGGGTAACTCTTCACTCTTGTCGGCATCACTGGGGGAACTCTTCCTCCCCTGGGGCCCATCTGCTCTTCCCAGAAGTTCTTTGGGACCTGCCTTTGAACTCATTCTACTCCTGGGATTTCCTGAGTTGCCAGTTAGCACTCCCAGGGGAGCTCTGTCGTGCCTCTTAATAGTGACACAGTATCTGATGCAAGCAGATCAGTTTCAGAGTCCAGTATAGGCAATTCACTTTGAAATCCCTCTGCTGTGGGCTGCCAGGACTTGCTGGGACCCCACAGCTTGTTTTCCTTTGATGCCCACGGAGTCTCTGCCCTTCCAAAATGGGCACTCTCCCTTCCTGCTGTGGGGGCAAGGGTGAGGCATCTGTAAGGGGTGGGTGGGGCTGAACTGAAGGCTGCCATGGGAAGGGGCAGCATTATGGAGACCCTGCGAACTTCCCCTTTGAGCTGGAGAAGCAGAGGGGAGAGTGGGCCTGGGAACCAGCCAACCTGCGAACCCGACCTGGAAGACAGCTCTGACCTCTGGGGCTTCTGGCACCTTACCCTAAAATGAGCACAGTGACCACCACTTCATGATGACATGGTGATGATTAAATGGTGTTACAGATGAGAAGATGGAGGTGCGGAGAGCTTCAGTAACACATCAAGGCCATACACCTAGGAGGTGGTGGGAACAGAATTCCAACAGAGGAGTTGAAAACTTGAGTGGAGAGCGGAGCCTTGATGCTTCTTTCTGCTGCCACCTCTACCCACTGGCCATGTGACCTCACCAAGTCCACTCCCTCTCCTCTGTGACCTGAGGAGGTTATGGCTGGCACCCCAATAAACCTGGCTCTTTGGTGTGTTGTTGTCTGTTCTGGAAGGCTCTTCCTTTAGCTGAATGCCCGGCGGCAGTGCCAGTGAAGGCTTAGAGCAGATCTCCTGGTGGTTGGGGAGCCTTGCTTGGCGGCCTCGCCAGAGCCCCACTGGCCAGGGATGGGTGTGTTTGTGTGGTTCTCCACTGTGGGGTACAAATATGAGCCTCTGGCTACTAAGCAGAGGGCTGGTAGGGTCTTCTGATTGAAGGGGGTTTCTTAAAGGGAACAGGTTGCAAACAACTGGCAGGGGTGTGTGTGAGAAAATGACTTCCTGCTGCTAAAGCACATTGTATGTTCTCAACTGAAAACTGTTATTTTTCTGTGTTTCCTCCTGGGTATTGATCAGAGGCAGCTGCTGACAGTTAAATATATATGTGTGTGTGCATCTATTGGTGAAATAACTGGTTTCTAAATTTGGTACCTAATTTTAGCTAAGAGTTGGTGATTTGGTTCTTGGGGCACCAGAATCTATAGTTCAGACTCCTGACTATTTTATTGATAATAAACCTCAGTGGTCATCTCCTTTAGTGGGTTTTTTTGATTAATTTATTTGACCTGTTCACTATTTTTTTTTTTTAATTTTACATGTTTGCTTTGACAGAGGTTGCAAGCTGGTGGCCTGTGGGTTGGATGTAACCCAGAGTTGTGTTTTGGGTGGCTCACCCAGTGCTGGCCCATACACGGTGGGTGCCTTTATTTTTTAATGCTAGTAGGTTGTCAATACTTAAACATTGGAACATTTTACATGAAAAAATTCTTATTTCTGGTTTTTTTGGAAAAAATCAGGTCTGGTAGCTGGGTCCAGGTTTCAATATCCTTAGAAGTGGCTTGATCTGGGTAGCAGCTGCCCCCTCCAGACAGGCCCCAGCTTTCCAGTTGGCCAAGGCTCCCACCACACTTTGTGGATTCAAACCTGCTTCACTCTTGCATGTATCTGGCCTGGCTTCTATAGGCATTTTGAGTTTGAGAGCCCTGCTTTATAATCTACAAGTTTCTGTAGCCTTTACCTAATTTGTTCTTTTATCTCATGGTTGGGGGTGGGGGTTGGAGTAAGTCAGGGCTGATGCTCCCCGCTTCACAGATGAGGAAATTGAGGCTTAGGACATTAGTGACATGACTAGTCATGGACTAAGTTGAGGCCAGTCCTTCTGACTCTAAGCCTAATGCACTTTCCAGAAGAAAAAACAAAAAGGAAATGGTTACTTGGAAATATAAATATATAGGTCTTAGGCTCTCGAACAAAGTCAGGTTTATACCTAGATGATTCCTACTTTATCTTAGATCAAGAAATCATTTACCTTGCTTCTCTTTGTCTCTTGGTATTGAGTTTGAGGTCCACCCTGTCTGTTAAAGTTTGTTCCAGCTGTGCCAGGTGTTGCCATGGGTTTGTTAGTACCTATTTAAGCACAAGATCTGCTTTGTTTTCCGCTTACTGCTGCTTGGCATGCCAGCAAGCCCCAGAATATGTGTTACTGTTATTGGGGAGTGCTAGGAGTCTGTGAAATGAGAGGAATGACAGCTTTTCAGGGAGAAACAACACATGCAGCGTTCCCTCATCCGAGAGGGCCTCAAAGGCATCTGGAGGCATTTCTGGAAAAGAGAGTCTGTGTGAGGGGAGTTCAGGGCCCAGAGCTAACTGGGTGTGATAGTTCAACTGAACACAGCCACCTGTGTCTCAGAGCACAGGGCGCTTTGCCAGGGCAGGGGTGGCTGCAGCTCGCCCCTCCATTTAGGAACCTTCCCTTAGAGGCTCAAGATGAACATGGGGCGTGGCAGTGGGATACAGCTCCATGTGGCTGTCAGTCCTGAGCTGAGAGTTGGCCCTTTCTTTGAGCCCGGTCTCCACAGTAATGACACAGATACTAATTAATTTATTGAGCTCTTACTGTGTGCCATGCACTGTGCCCCATCTTGTTTCATGAACGCATTAATCCCAGGGGGTAAGTGTTCTTACAATCCTCATTTTGCAGATGGGGAAACTGAGGCTCAGGAAATTTAAGTAACTGTCCAGGCCTACACAGGGAACAAGTAATGAGACTCAGTCTCAGAGCTCTGACTCTCAAGCAGGTGCTCTTAGCAGTGATGCTGTACTCACCCCTGTGGGCAAGTCATTTAACCTTCTTGGCCTCCATTTCCTCACCCATAAAGTGGAAATGATACCTTCCTGGGGTGCAGCAGAATACATATAAGATGGATTTGTCAGTTTTCAGACCTTAATGCTTTCTGCTGCTGCTCCCTTTGGGCAGTTGTCAGGCACTTTATCTTCCCGGCTGGAGTGGGGCACCTCCAGTAGGCACCTGGTAGGCAGGGCCTCCCAGCAGTTGGTCAGCTCCCTGTGGCTGGGGAGCACCTACCCCTCCCATGTGGCAACCCCCCACCCCCACCCCACTCCAGCCTGGGATCCCTCTTGCTGCTCTTCACCCTCCTCTGGCAGCCCAGAGACATGAGGGCACTCCATAACCAAAGGTCTGCCAGGAAACAATGGGGCACATTAAGAAGGCTGCCAGGTGCCAAGCCAGAGGTATTAAAGGGATATTTGATTTGTTTTAACCTTAATTGTGAGGCTTTTGCTCTCTCTGTCTCTCTCTCTTTTTTTCCTCTGCAGCAGTGAAGGGGAACAGAAAGCCTGGTGTGGATTTCCTTCCTCTGTGGTTTGAGCTTGCTTTGACTTTGGGTCTGAGTATGCCTCTTTCACCCCTCTCGTATTCTCCACTCTCCCTTCTCTCTCTGTCTGTGTTATGTCTCTCTGCCACTCTTCGCCTGCACCCCAAGTGCTTTCTGAGCAAATATGTTTAGAGATGAAACTGAAGAAGCTGGAGCCTACTGGAATCCACTGTTCCAAGGGACTGTAACTTTCATCTTATCCAATCTGTCTCAATCTCTTGCTTGCCAAATGGTCTGCCGTCTTTGGCCTTAATGTCCCCAGTGAGGAGAACTCCCTTCCTTTAACTCAGTAGAGTCCTAGGAAATATGCAATGTCTTGGGGTGAATTTCTTGAGTCTCCTCTATCCAACTTTTCAGGCTCCTCTCAAATGTTTCCTTTCTCAGGAAGTTTTCCTTGATCTTTCCAGTTAGAATTAGTCTCTGTATCTTGTAAATGTTGATAGAATTTAATTTGTACAGCTTTTGTGGCATGAATGCTTTAGTGCTGTGTTTTGCCATTTCCCTAGGCAGAGGGAAGTAATGTTGAAGGAGCCTTTCCAGCGGGACAGCCTGTTGGGTGGGGATCCAGCAGGAGAGAAGGGATCCCAGAGAGCCGCCATATGAGCCCAGACTTCCTCCTGTCTCTAGAAGTTCCGTTACCAAACTTGGCCAGTGTGTTTAATACGTTCTTTTAGTCCAGAGAATATTTTAGGCTTTGTGGCCATATGGTCGGTCTCTAGCAACTACTGAACTCAGCAGTTGTCATGCAAAAGCAGCCATAGACAATACGTAAATGAATGAGCATGCTGTGTTCCAGTAAAACTTTATTTGCAAAAACAGGCAGCAGGCTGTATCTGGCAGGCCATGGGTTATCAATCCTTGTTCCACAACTCTTCCTGGTGAAGGAACACCAGGCTGTGAGGCCAGAGCCTGAGCTCTCAGGAGGAAGTTACCCTGTATTGCTGCGTGCGGGACCTTGGGCAAGTCCCTGTCACGGCAGTGCCTCGGTTTCCTCATGTGGGAGTTGTCTTAATTGGGGATATCAGCTCTAAGGGTACTTCCAGTTCTCCACCCTTGGCCAAGCCCTAAGTTCTCTACTAGGTCTGATACACTATTGAACCCACCTCTGAAACAGATTCCAAATCCACCCATTCCAAATCCTCCACCTTTTCTTTTAACCCATCATGCCTCAGGTGAGACGCCTCATGGCTGTTCTCACCTCTACCCTGAAATCACAGTCCATTCCCCACACAGAGCACATGTTTACAAGTGTAGCTTAGATATTTCTGTCTCTTCCCTAAAATTCTTCAGTGGCTTTCTACTGCTGTTCTTAAAATACAGTGCACACTCCTGCCTTGTCTGGCTCCTGCTTACGTTTCCAAACGCATTCCCCTTTCCCCTCACTCATCACAGACTAGCCACTTTGGCCTTATACTTCAAGCATGTTCCTACCTCAGGACCTTTGCACATACTCTTTCCTCTGCATGGTGTACTCTTCTCACAGATTGTTGCACAGATGGCTTCTCCTCATCCTTTAGGTCCTGGCTCCAATGTCACCTCCTCAGAGGTGACATCTCCTCTTTCTCTGAAACTGCCATATGAAATACCTCTCCCCTAGTCATTCTGTCACATGTCTGTTGACTTATATTCAGAGCACTTAGCACTGTCTGGAATTATCGCACTTATTTATTTACTTGTTTATTTCCCTGCCCCACTAGATAGTAAAAACCAGGAGGGCAGGAACCTTGTCTGCTGGTTTACCACTGTATTCACAGTCTGGCACATAGTGCTTGATCAGTAAGTGTTTGTTGAATGAATACAGGTCCCCTGCCAGGTGGGACTCTGTCTGATCTAGACTACTTCTTGCCATTCACTGTGTTTCATTTGAACACTGTACTGTTCTTGATATTGGGAGAAATTGTATGTTTCACCCTAAGGGGGCTACATTCTAATCGTGTGGAAGGTGAGATCAGAAAACCTTCAAGTATTAGCTCAGGAACTGTTGGCTGGAGCTTTGAGAAGGAACTTTCACCCTGCTACTCTCAGAACCAGGTTCGGCATGCGCAACAGGGTGATTTCAGGAGTACCAGGAAAAATTTCACGACCATTCTAACTTCCACCTACCCCTCCTCCCTTCCACTCAGATTGGAATGTGTGTGTATGTATTTACACACACACACAAATACATACATATATTCAGATATACACACATGCCCTTTAAGCATAGAACAGGATGATTTTTTAATCTTTTTCCTTAAATCAAAAAACATGGACAAATAGTACTACTAAGGCTTATAAAAAAAAAATAACAGCTCCATGTCAAGTGCCTCTCTCCAGAGATAACCACTTTCATACTTTTAGCTATTACTAATAATATGTTTATCCTATTCTTTCTTGATAGATCAGCAAAAGACATTATCTCATGACTTACTACTAAGGAAGATGAGGCTCTAACTCTCTTATACTCCTGCACTGCTTTTTCCTGCCTACCCTGCCTCATATACACACCTTTCTTCATCCTGTATCTTTCCAGGATAGTTTTATTACAGTTTTGGCTTAACTCAGTATTCAGTGTCTTTATTATTCTTGTCATTTAAATGTTGTTCATAGCTATATAGTGATTAAATTTACTTTCTTATGCAACTTTTAGTTTTTCCTGTGTTAGTAATTGCCTCAACTTTTCATTTTCTTGGTTTCTATTTTCCACACTAATGCTTTCCCCAAACTCACCAGCAGAACTCAAACTCTTCTTAATACAAACATTGTGTAATTATTAATTCCTATTCTTTTTCCTGCCGGAAGACACCACCTGGAACTTTGGGCCTCCTTCTCTGATTTGAGGCTGGCTGATCCGCAGGCCCTCTGCACAGCTGTGGTTCCTTCACTGTCATCCTGGGACTTCCCATCTCTCTTGTGTTACCTTGCCTGTTTCTTTCATCCTATGTTGTGCTCCTTTTTGCTCTTCTCCCTCCTTTTGGGGGAGCACATCCTCCAGGAGCTTTCTGAGAAAGGGTTCATTGGGTGTAAATTTTTCCAGATTGTGCTTTTCTGAAAGTGTTTTCATGCCACCCTGACGTTTGATTGAGTTTAGCTGCATGTAGAATTCTGAGTTGGATATGTTTTTCCCTTAGATTTCAAGGGCAATCATTCTGTTGTCTTCTACCTCTGGAGAAAACTTTGGAGGAAGTTAATGCCATTTTGATTTCCATACCTTTGTATGTGATTCTTTTGAGTTTGTTTGCTTTTTACCCTCTGGATATTTCTCGGATTTTTTTCTTTACCTTTGGTATTCTGAAATTTCATGAAAAATGGACTTGGTGTATGTGTTTTTAAATTCATTGTGCTGAGTACTTTGTGGGTCTTTTCAAACAAGAAATTCATGCTCTTGGGGTCTTGAAAATTTCTTTCTTTCTTTCTTTCTTTCTTTCTTTCTCTCTTTCTATTTCGTTTTCCATTCTCTCTCGCACGCACGCTTTCTTGCTCTCTCACTCTCTTTTTCTCTCTCCCTTCTTGTTTTCAATTTTCTCTTTTTTTCTTTCTGGAATTCGTATTAATCAAGTAGTGGCTCTCCTTGACTAATCATCTAGTTTTCTTAATTTAAAATTTTCTACCCCTGATTTATTTTTCTTCCTGGAAGAATGTCTCAACTGTTTGTCTCCTAACCTTCTGTTTAGATTTCTAAGTAGCTATTCTAGTTTTTATTTCCAAGCTTGTTCTCAGACTTGATTTTTAAAAGTATGTTCTTGTTTAATGGATAAAACATTGTCTCATGTTTCTCCGAGGATATGAATACCTATTTAAGCTTTCATCTTTCCCTTTGTTGTCTCTGTTTTTCGCTGATTCATTGAACCACTGCCTTCCACATTGGAAGCTTTGCTCAGACATCTGGTGATCCTGGTTACCGGTTGTCTCTGAGACAGAGGCCTGGCCTGCCCTGCCCTGCCAGGCTTCTCCATTTCCCCTGCAGCACTGGTATGCCCTACACTGCAGAGAGAAGCTCCTTGCACTGAAAGCCTTGTCTAGAGGTTTGCTTCTGGAATCAAAACCAAGAGAAGTCTCCATAGACTCAACCTCCCATATCTTGCCAGGATCAGTGAGGGTTAATAAAGATCTCTTTCATAGGGTTCTTTTGAAGATTAAATAGCTTAATATACATATAGCACTTAGAACAGTGCCCAGTATACAGTGAGCATTCACAAAATGTAAAGTATTATTATTTATAGAATGGGGATAATGACAGTACCTCCCTCCTAGGGTTACCACCAGGATTAAGTGGGTTAATACATGTGAACAGTGGCTTGCGCATAGTAAGAGCTCATTAAATATTGTTGGCTTTCCTTCTCCTCCTCCTCCTCCTCCTCCTCATCAGTGTCTCACAGTTCATCAAAAACACTCCTCACATTATTCAGTCTTTCAACAAGTGTTTATTGGTGCCTACTCCTCACTGTCCTGAGTGCCAGAGGTACGGTGGTAAGCAAAGCAGGCATGGTCCTTTCCTTCATTGTGCTTATAGTCTCTGAGGGAAAGCAAAGGACAGAATTAAACAAATAACGAATTACCGTTGGGGTAAGTGCCACCGAGAACAGGATCTGATGAGTGTCTAAGAGTGGGGGTCAGGTTGGAATCTTTACATGAGAAGCAGTCCCTGCCCTCAGTCCACCTGATTTAGTTGGCAGTGTGTCAGTATGAGGATTCATTTAGTTCTGACCCTCCAGAAAATCTTTAGAGCATGCCTTAAGTGGTATTTTAGTTTCCTTTTCCTAAAGCAAATATCATACACATTGGCTTAAAGAACAGGAATTTATTGGCTCATGGTTTTGAGGCTAGGAGAAGTCCAAAATCAAGGTGTCATCAAGGAGATGCTTTCTCTGGAAGACTGTGCTGTTCTGAGGCTGGTTTCTGGTGATCCTTGGTTCTTGGCTTTCCTGTCACATGGCAGTGCACAAGGAGCCTCTCCTGGCTTCTCTGGGTTCCTTTGACATTCGGCTTCTGGCTGCTCCCTTTGGCTTTCTCTCTCTTTGTGGCCTTCTCTATAAGGCCTTCAGTAATAGGATTGAGACTCATCCTGATTCATCTGGGCCACTCCTTAGCTGAAATAACCTCTCCAAAAGGTCCTGTTTATAAGAGTTCACACCCACAGGGATGGATTCAGTCTAAGAACATGTTTTTCTGGGATACATAACTCCAAACCACCACAGGTGGCTTCTCTGGGATTATATTTTTCCCTGGGGTCTTAGTGTGGACCCCTGATTCCTCTTTTATGGGGGCCAGGTGTTTGCTGGAGGCGGGGGTTAGTGTCCCTCTAGTCCAGGGGGGTCTCTTAAGGAGAAGGGATGTTTGCTAATGCCTCCAGTTTCTCCCCAGGACCAAGTCTCCCACTAAATGGATAAATGGAACTTTTCCCATTTTCCCATCAGATTGCTTTATGTGTGTGCATGAGTATATTTGTGTATGGATTGCGGGAAGGTGGATAAAACACTCTTTACAAAGGCAGCAATAATTATCTTAACCTCTCCCAGCCACTTCTACTCCTTTTTAGTTCATGGAAAAATCTTCTCTTCCTTGGACGATTCACATCTTACGCTGCACATATGTGTTCTTTAACTAAAGCCACTCTCTTTATTAAGAGATCAGCATTTTCTTTTTTTGTTTTGTTTTTTAACTCAGCCATTAGCCTTGAATATCAATGAGTAAACATGCGGCACACATTGCCTTTTACTTAACTGTCTTGTCTCTTTTTGTTCTGGGTTCCAACTACATTGATTTCAACCATTGATTTTTATTCTGGGTCCTAACTAAATTGATTTTGATTACTTTGTGATAGGCACAAAAAACAGCCCCTGCCTCCAGAGAGCTCCTGGTCTAAAAGATGGATAGAGAAAAGATTGCAGTGAGAAAAGATCACACAAGGCAGAATGTAATTAGTACTGCAGGAGGGGATCAGTCAAGTGCTGTGGGAAGCCAAGAGGAGACAATTACGCTGAGTGAGGTCAGGGAGGACTTCTGAAAGGCTGTGACTTTTAGGTGGCCCTGCGGAAGGTTAGGAATTCAGCATGTGTCATACTGGGATGGGGGCCTCTCAGATGGCAATAAGGAAGGCACCTGTTCCAGGAACAGCGAGTAAGCCAGGGTCACTGTAACTTCAGATGTCTTTTAGAGAGTTCCTGGGGGGTAGATGAGGGCTGCTTCACAGGGGCTCTGACTCCTAGGCTGGGGAGGCTGGGCTTCAGGAGGCAGGGGGAGCCATGGATAGTTGTTGAGCCAAGGATGACCTGATAAAAGGTATGCTTCAGAAAGGTACACATGGCAGTGCAGGGGGCACTGGAGGCAGGGGATTACTTTGAAGGCTCTTGCAGGTTAGGGAGAATAAATCATTTGTTCGTTGTCTGTGCACTGCTACGGTCCGAACACCATGCAAAGTGGTGAGGCCACCCAGGAGCATGAGGCGCAGCTTCTGAGCATAAGCCTACTGTTGCAGGCTGTATTTCCAGGTATGGTGTTTGGCACTTTATATACATATTATTCTTAATCCTCACCCAACTCAATGCCATGTGCACTATAATTCTCCCCATTTTATAGAGTGGGGCACTGAGCAGCCGGGAGATGAAGCATTTCACCCCAGATCACACAGCTGGTCACTGCTGGAGCTGTGATTGGCCTACAGGGCCCTGAGCCTTAACCAGTGCCCTTGGTTCCACACAGTGAACAGGGCAATCAGTACACTCGGTCTCTCTGGTGTCTGTAGGTGCCAGTTCACCCAGAGGCAGGGGGTGTCGGTAAGCATGGGATAGGGTGGGGCAGAGCAGCAAAGGCTTCCTAAGGGAGGGAACCCTGGCCTAAGTCTTTCAAAGTGCATGAGATGGTTGAACCAGGCAGGGAAGGAGGAGGGAAGCAAAGGGATTCCAGGCAGAGGGCACAGCATGGTTAACAGTCCGCAGTGGGGAAGACAGCATGGGATGTGAAGGTTCTTACCGTATTCAGTATTGCTGGTCCCTAAAGAGCAAAGCCAAAAGTGGGGAAGGGTGAGTCTGGAATGCAAGTGGGGCTGTAGCCATGAGCCGGACTCTGTCTTGTGGTTCCCAGAGAGCACCAAAGGTGTCAAGGAGAAAAGGCATGTGCATAGATTTGCTTTCTATGTGGGTCCTGGAGTTCAAGAGTTGAAAGAGAGATCCGCTGACAACCACTGTGAGGTGTTTGTCCCTGAGGTCAGGTATGGCAGAGGATTGTGTCAGAGTGTTATGAGGCCACGGTGCTTTCCACAGTAGGGGCCCTGAGCCAGAAGCCAGAAGGGCTCGGCCTGCTGTTTAGCTAGGGCTTGGGTCTATAGTTCTACTTCATTCGACACGTCATTTATGCAGCAGACTTTGACTGGATGCTGAATGTGCCCCACGCCGGCCCTCCTGCCGGGCCTCACCAGCACCTTCTACTGACTGCTCTTAACATCATGTTAGCTGGCAAGAAAAAATTGTACAAAGGGCCCAGACACATTTTTTTCTGAGAAGACAATGAGGGTGAATTTGGAGCTAAAAGGCAATAAATTGATAACTGGCACAAGAATCTTTCTGATTTAGGAATGGTGATACAGTGCATATATGGTATCAGGTATCAGCCCCAGTGGGTCTGCAGTAGCACCCCATGATCAAACACATACATTCTCCTATGACAAAAATCTAAGAAGATTCACACTGAGAGGATAAAGACTATAAATAGCCTCAAGTCCACTCAGATCAGGTTTCGTTACCAAATGAGTTCTGAAAAAACTTTACATTTTTTAGAACTTTTTGGACTTTGGAATTTTGGATAAGGGATTGTTGCCCTGTATTATCATCATTATCCTTCTCCACACAGCAGTCAGAGTAATCATTAAGAAATGTAAATTATGTCACCTGCTGTCTTTGGAACCCATCAGTGCTTCTCATTGTTCTAGGTTAAAGACTAAATTCCACCCAAGGCCCCTTACCTCCCTGCAGCCGCCCATCCTCACCTCTCCCATCCAGCCACACTGACCTTGAAGAAGCCATCCATCCTTCTGTAACAGAGCCTTTGCACACGCCATTCTCACTGTGCGCAGTCCTCTTCTAATACTGGTTTCCCCAAGCACACGTGTGTGCATGCACACATGTACGCGCATGCACACACACAGTTTACTTGGCTAACACTGCCTTGTCTTACCCTTCAGATCTCAGCACAGGTGTCCCCACCTTAGGGAAACTTTTTCTGACCCATCCCCATTCCCACTCCTCACCCCCAGTCGAACTCAGGGTATTTCCCTTTAAAACAAATCTCTTCTTAGTTTGTGATTTTTATGCTCACAATTAGTGTGATTATTTGATTAGGATGTCTCCCTACTAAACTATAAATGCCACAAGGACAGTGGCCATGGCTGATCTTCTCCCTCCACTATTTTATCCCCAGTGCTTTTCACAGTGCCTTGTTTGTAACATATTTGATGAATAAAAAAATGAATGAACAATCTTGGATTAGATCCTGAACTAAAAAAATTAGCTATAAAGAAGATTATTGGAACCATTGGCAAAATGTGGATATGGACTATAGGTTAGATAATAGTATTATGTCAGTGTTAAATTTCCTGATTTTGATGAGCTTATTCTTAGGAAATATACACTAAAGGGCCATCCTGTCTGCAGTTTTCACTCAGATGGTTCAGAAAAAAAAATTATTCATAGATGTAGATATAGATAGGTGGGGGAGAGGAAAAAGTGACAAAATAAATATGGAAAATTGTAACAATCAGTGAATGTGGATAAAGCCTATATGGGAGATCTTTGTACTATTCTTGCATCTTATCTATAAGTTTGAGATTATTTCACAATAAAAAGTTTTAACAATTCAGTGAATAGAAATGCACAAGCAAAAGAGGAAAGGAACATAGTGATTGAATGGTGGCCCCAAAAAGATATGGTCAAGTCCTAACCCCCTGGTACCTGTGACTGTGACCTTATTTGGAAATAGGGTCTTTGCAGATGTAACCAAGTTAAGATGAGATTATATTGAATTAGAGTTGAACCTACATCCAATGACTAGTGTCTTTTAAGAGAAATGAGAGGGAGACTTGGACACATTATCCCCACTTTACAGTTTAGGCTTAGGAAATTTAGTAATTTAGATAAGTTGAGTAACCCAGTAAGATCACTGGCTAGTATGTGGCATGGTGGTTAAGATCACATGTCCCAGAATCAGACCTTCAGCTTCAAATTCCGGCTCCTCTACTTAATAGCTTTAGAGTCTTGAGCAAGTGACTTTGCTCTGCCTCAGTTTTCTCATCTGCAAATGCATATAAAATTGTTTAATGTTTTCAGCACAGTGAATAGCATATGGTATACATTATCAGCACACAATTATGCTCTCTGTAAGTTCTTTGTATCAGTTTATTATAAAGGGTTGAGATGAAAGAAGCAAGCAGTAACTATAGCCACCCCCTCTTCATGTGAAGGGATTAAGAATTTGAAAGGCAACACAATTTGTCCAGGCCAAAATGCCAGCAAGTCTTAAATGTCTGATTCTGCCATATCCAGTTTTTCTCTGTTTTCGTTCCAAGAGGATGTGAATGCTTCGAGGGAATGCCCAGTCCGTCCTCTGTGAAGGTCCAGATGGTGGTATAGCTGGGTTTTAGGAAGCTGAATTCAAGTTCACAATTTTTTTGCAAGTACTTCCTCTGTTGAGGAGCAAGGAGCACCAGACTGGATATCAGTCAGGGTGCAAGTCTAAGCTCTGTGTCCTCGAGCCAGTTACTAAACCTTGCTGGCCTCCAGGGTCCTCTTTGCAAGAAGGCCCAGTAACCCCTCCTCTCCAGGGTTTACGGGAGTATACCGAGGATACAGAAAGAGGATGCAGAGGGTATGTTTTGAGAAGCATGGAACTCTAGTGCAAGGCATCAGTACGCTTCATTCCCTTCCAGCCATTTGGGAAATTGGGGCTTCGAGCAACTGGAATACAGGAAGGCTTTTTAATGGGAATCACTCCTCCCTACCCACTGCCACCCACATCCTCTTTTCTAAAACGTTTTTGAGAAAAATCAGTTTCAATCTGAATTCTGAGTATTGAAACAGCCTCAAAGGAAAAAAAAATTAAGACTCCAGTGGTTCTCCTTTTAAAAATTCAAACTCGATAACCAACCTGGGAGCCTTATCTTTTAGAATTAATCTTTTTTTTTTCCTTAATGAATTGGCATTTGTCTATGCCAGTTCATTATAGAATTCATCTGAAGGTTTCATTCGCTGTGATCTCAGAAGCAATATATACTCACCCCCCAGTGGTGGGAATGACACAACCTACTTTAAAAAAAAAAAAATCTGGATCCTACTTTGGGAAAAAAAAAATCCTCTTCCTTTCATTTTCTCACTTTAGACTAAAATGCTTCCTTTTTTAAACTCAAAAAAGGGACTAAATTTTTTCTTTTTTTCAGGTATGTTTTGGAACTAAAAATTTTTTTAATTGCTCATCTCAGTCTATTCATTACATTCTGGGGCTGTGAGTAAATCTGCCCTGAATCATCTTGTGGCACAAAGTGACAAGAGGGGATTCAGTCAGCTGCCTGTGCAGGAGGCTGGTTCTCAGTTCCTCTCCTCCATTTTCTCATTGTTAAACTGTACTCTCCAGAAGACAAAGAGGAGAGAGGATGAGGAAGAAGAGGAGGAGGGGAAACGTCAGAGAGAAGCCCAGAGCTGTCAGCAATTTCTACTTTCCAGCTTAAACTCAGAGCCCTCGTCTCACCTCTGGAATGAGGATAATGATAGTAATAGCTGTATTGCGGGGCTGTGGTGATGATTATCTGAGAAAATATTTGTAGCAAAGATGCTTTGTAAATGTCATTATGCCATTGTTGGTACTGAGCTATTATTGCATATATATATATATATATAGTCTGTATGATTTTTTTAAAATTAATTTTTAAAAGATTGGGGTTTTTTTTGTTTGTTTTTTTCAAATTTTTAGAAACAATTTGAGTCAGAAGGTATCTTAGAAATCATTCAAGATCCTGTCTCACCCGGAGGAAGAGTCCTGTCTGCAGTGGCCTTCAGAGGTTGTCCTCTAGGCTCCACTTGAATAGCTCCAGGGACACAGAGGTCATCACCTTCACCTCTCTCCTTTTTCCTAATCATTCCAGCCTTTAGTTCTTCTAGATACAGGACATACCAGTGATTTCTTTTTCTTCCTAAGGTAGACAGCAAAAGAATAACATCATGGGTAAAAAAGAACAGTTGTACCACAGCATGTATGTGCTGATCTGCCATCCGTATACTCTGCCACTGGAGGGATGTTAGTGGGTCTCCAAATATCTGAATTCCTTGTTTTGGGGAACCCGGCATTCTCTGTACCAGAAGCTACTGAATTGTTGGGGCTAAGGCTTCAGGCTTGGAGCAGGACCAGGGCCAGGCGGGGCATCTTAGTTCTGTGCATCTGGAATGCCTTTCTCTTTTTCAGCTGGTGGCTTGTCTTACTCTATGGATTTGTCTGAGGAAGTTCTGTCTGTGGCAGTAATTGATATTTTCTCTCCTTCCCTCCTCCCTTTCTCCTCTGAAATGGAGAAAGAAAAGCACTTAGGTGGAAATCCTGTTTGCTGCAGGCCTGCGTCTGCCACTGGGGCTTTCATTCTTTTCTGTTCAAGATGTATGTAATGTGAGAGAGCAGCAGGACCAGGAGCTGAGAGGACCTCAGAACTCCTCCAGGAGCCCAAGGGGGTGCTGCAGGGATTCAGGAGAAACTGATTCAAATTTTGTTAACTTTTTAAAGCTATAATGATGATAATGATAAGCACTTATGTGCCATACACCACATTTTTGTATGCCAGAGGTCACCAGCATGTTCTTCCAGTATTGGTGTCTATATAAGTGAAGAGAATCTTGAGACTGTAGAGCAGGCTGTGTTTTTGTTTTGTTTTGTTTTTAAGCATCTTCTTATCCACTAAGTCAGAAAGATTTTCTCAATATTGGGCAACTAAAGTAATAGATAAACTGCTTTGAGGCAGATGTAAGCTGCAAGCAGTTGTCTTCAATTCCAAGTTCAAATTATTTATGTTAATCAGAACAACCTCATTGTCCTCATTGGTTAACTTTATCATAAAGAAATGTTATCAATTTGAAAATTTAAAGTCTATAATAATAAAATACAACTACCTGGTCTTACCAGGTGTTTCAGTTTGCTAAAGCTGCTGAAATGCAATATATCAGAAATGGGTTGGCTTTTATAAAGGAGGTTTATTAGCTTACAGTTTTACAGCTCCAAGGCCATGAAAATGTACAAATTAAGACATCGACAGGACGATACCTTCTCTGAACAAAGGCTGCTGGCATCTGGGGTTCCTCTGTCATGTGGGAAAGCATATGTCTGGTGTCTGCTGGTCCTTCATTCCCAGTTTCTGTTGCTTTCAGCTTCTGACTCCAGTGGCCTCTTCTCTGAGCATCTGTGGATTCTCTCTTAGCATCTCCAGGGCATTTCTCTCTCTCTGCTCTCCCCAAATGTGTCTGCCTTTTATTCTCTTATAAAGACTCCAGTAAAGGATTAAGACCCACCTTGAATGGGCTGGGTCACATCTCAATTGAAACTACCTAATCAAAAGGTCCCACCCATAATAGGTCTGCACCCACAAGAACGGATTAAAAGAACAAGACTTTTTTGAGGCACATAACAGCTTCAAACCAGCACACCAGGTAAAGACTCTCCTTCTGAAAACCTACCAGCCTTTTAGAGAATATAGAACTGGAGTCCCTCAGGATGGTTTGGGAGACATTCTTCTAGGCCATCATTGTTTACGTATTAAATTCTCTCTCAGGTAGTCTATCTAATAATATATTTGCCCAAGAAGTTCTACTGGCAACCACATTTATATTTTCATACTCACATCCTAGCAATTGCTTTTTAAAAGTGGACCCTAGAGGCGGGGCAAGATGGCAGACTGGTGAGCTGTATGTTTTAGTTACTCCTCCAGGAAAGTAGGTAAAAAGCCAGGAACTGCGTGGACTGGACACCACAGAGCAATCTGTCTTTGGGCATACTTCATACAACACTCATGAAAACGTGGAACTGCTGAGATCAGCGAAATCTGTAAGTTTTTGCGGCCAGGGGACCCGCGCCCCTCCCTGCCAGGCTCAGTCCCGGGGGAGGAGGGGCTGTCAGCTCCAGGAAGGAGAAGGGAGAATTGCAGTGGCTGCTCTTATCGGAAACTCATTCTACTGATTCAAACTCCAACCATAGATAGACTGAGACCAGACACCAGAGACTCTGAGAGCAGCCAGCCCAGCAGAGAGGAGACAGGCATAGAAAAAAAACAACACGAAAAACTCCAAAATAAAAGCAGAGGATTTTTGGAGTTCTGGTGAACACAGAAAGGGGAAGGGTGGAGATCAGGCCTTGAGGCGCATATGCAAATCCCGAAGCAAGGCTGATCTCTCTGCCCTGTGCACCTTTCCTTAATGGCCCTGGTTGCTTTGTCTATTAGCATTTCAATAACCCATTAGATCTCTGAGGAGGGCCGTTTTTTTTTTTTTTTTTTTTTTTTTAAATCCTTTTTGCTTTTTCTAAAACAATTACTCTAAGAAGCTCAATACAGAAAGCTTCAAAGAATTGAAATTTGGGCACGTCAAGTCAAGAGCAGAACTAAGAGAGCTCTGAGACAAAAGGCAATAATCCAGTGGCTGAGAAAATTCACTAAACAACACAACTTCCCAAGAAAAGGGGGGTGTCCGCTCACAGCCACCATCCTGGTGGACAGGAAACACTCCTGCCCATCGCCAGCCCCATAGCCCAGAGCTGCCCCAGACAACCCAGTGTGACGGAAGTGCTTCAAATAACAGGCACACACCACAAAACTGGGCGTGGACATTAGCCTTCCCTGCAACCTCAGCTGAATGTCCCAGAGCTGGGAAGGGGGAGCAGTGTGAATTAACAGAGCCCCATTCAGCCATCATTTGAGCAGACTGGGAGCCTCCCAACACAGCCCAGCAGCCCAGAACTGCCCTGGGGGGACGGCACTCACCTGTGACATAGCACAGTCATCCCTCAACAGAGGACCCGGGGTGCACAGCCTGGAAGAGGGGCCCACTTGCAAGTCTCAGGAGCCATACGCCAATACCAAAGACTTGTGGGTCAGTGGCAGAGACAAACTGTGGCAGGACTGAACTGAAGGATTAGACTATTGCAGTAGCTTTAAAACTCTAGGATCATCAGGGAGATTTGACTGTTAGGGCCACCCCCCCCTCCCCGACTGCCCAGAAACACGCCCCACATACAGGGCAGGCAACACCAACTACACACGCAAGCTTGGTACACCAATTGGGCCCCACAAGACTCACTCCCCCACTCACCAAAAAGGCTAAGCAGGGGAGATCTGGCTTGTGGAGAACAGGTGGCTCGTGGACGCCACCTGCTGGTTAGTTAGAGAAAGTGTACTCCACGAAGCTGTAGATCTGATAAATTAGAGATAAGGACTTCAACTGGTCTACAAACCCTAAAAGAACCCTATCAAGTTCAGCAAATGCCACGAGGCCAAAAACAACAGAAAATTATAAAGCATATGAAAAAACCAGACAATATGGATAACCCAAGCCCAAGCACCCAAATCAAAAGACCAGAAGAGACACACCTAGAGCAGCTACTCAAAGAACTAAAGATGAACAATGAGACCATAGTACGGGATATGAAGGAAATCAAGAAGACCCTAGAAGAGCATAAAGAAGACATTGCAAGACTAAATAAAAAAATGGATGATCTTATGGAAATTAAAGAAACTGTTGACCAAATTAAAAAGATTCTGGACACTCATAGTACAAGACTAGAGGAAGTTGAACAACGAATCAGTGACCTGGAAGATGACAGAATGGAAAATGAAAGCCTAAAAGAAAGAATGGGGAAAAAAAATTGAAAAACTCGAAATGGACCTCAGGGATATGATAGATAATATGAAACGTCCGAATATAAGACTCATTGGTGTCCCAGAAGGGGAAGAAAAGGGTAAAGGTCTAGGAAGAGTATTCAAAGAAATTGTTGGGGAAAACTTCCCAAATCTTCTAAACAACATAAATACACAAATCATAAATGCTCAGCGAACTCCAAATAGAATAAATCCAAAAAAACCCACTCCGAGACATATACTGATCACACTGTCAAACATAGAAGAGAAGGAGCAAGTTCTGAAAGCAGCAAGAGAAAAGCAATTCACCACATACAAAGGAAACAGCATAAGACTAAGTAGTGACTACTCAGCAGCCACCATGGAGGCGAGAAGGCAGTGGCACGATATATTTAAAATTCTGAGTGAGAGGAATTTCCAGCCAAGAATACTTTATCCAGCAAAGCTCTCCTTCAAATTTGAGGGAGAGCTTAAATTTTTCACAGACAAAGAAATGCTGAGAGAATTTGCTAACAAGAGACCTGCCCTACTGGAGATACTAAAGGGAGCCCTACAGACAGAGAAACAAAGACAGGACAGAGAGACTTGGAGAAAGGTTCAGTACTAAAGAGATTCGGTATGGGTACAATAAAGGATATTAATAGAGAGAGGGAAAAATATAGCAAACATAATCCAAAGGATAAGATGGCCGATTCAAGAAATGCCTTCACGGTTTTAACGTTGAATGTAAATGGATTAAACTCCCCAATTAAAAGATATAGATTCGCAGAATGGATCAAAAAAAATGAACCATCAATATGTTGCATACAAGAGACTCATCTTAGACACAGGGACACAAAGAAACTGAAAGTGAAAGGATGGAAAAAAATATTTCATGCAAGCTACAGCCAAAAGAAAGCAGGTGTTGCAATATTAATCTCAGATAAAATAGACTTCAAATGCAGGGATGTTTTGAGAGACAAAGAAGGCCACTACATACTAATAAAAGGGGCAATTCAGCAAGAAGAAATAACAATCGTAAATGTCTATGCACCCAATCAAGGTGCCACAAAATACATGAGAGAAACATTGGCAAAACTAAAGGAAGCAATTGATGTTTCCACAATAATTGTGGGAGACTTCAACACATCACTCTCTCCTATAGATAGATCAACCAGACAGAAGACCAATAAGGAAATTGAAAACCTAAACAATCTGATAAATGAATTAGATTTAACAGACATCTACAGGACATTACATCCCAAATCACCAGGATACACATACTTTTCTAGTGCTCACGGAACTTTCTCCAGAATAGATCATATGCTGGGACATAAAACAAGCCTCAATACATTTAAAAAGATTGAAATTATTCAAAGCACATTCTCTGACCACAATGGAATACAATTAGAAGTCAATAACCATCAGAGACTTAGAAAATTCACAAATACCTGGAGGTTAAACAACACACTCCTAAACAATCAGTGGGTTAAAGAAGAAATAGCAAGAGAAATTGCTAAATATATAGAGACGAATGAAAATGAGAACACAACATACCAAAACCTATGGGATGCAGCAAAAGCAGTGCTAAGGGGGAAATTTATAGCACTAAACGCATATATTAAAAAGGAAGAAAGAGCCAAAATCAAAGAACTAATGGATCAACTGAAGAAGCTAGAAAATGAACAGCAAACCAATCCTAAACCAAGTAGAAGAAAAGAAATAACAAGGATTAAAGCAGAAATAAATGACATAGAGAACAAAAAACAATAGAGAGGATAAATATCACCAAAAGTTGGTTCTTTGAGAAGATCAACAAGATTGACAAGCCCCTAGCTAGACTGACAAAATCAAAAAGAGAGAAGACCCATATAAACAAAATAATGAATGAAAAAGGTGACATAACTGCAGATCCTGAAGAAATTAAAAAAATTATAAGAGGATATTATGAACAACTGTATGGCAACAAACTGGATAATGTAGAAGAAATGGACAATTTCCTGGAAACATATGAACAACCTAGACTGACCAGAGAAGAAATAGAAGACCTCAACCAACCCATCACAAGCAAAGAGATCCAATCAGTCATCAAAAATCTTCCCACAAATAAATGCCCAGGGCCAGATGGCTTCACAGGGGAATTCTACCAAACTTTCCAGAAAGAACTGACACCAATCTTACTCAAACTCTTTCAAACATTGAAAAAAATGGAACACTACCTAACTCATTTTATGAAGCTAACATCAATCTAATACCAAAACCAGGCAAAGATGCTACAAAAAAGGAAAACTACCGGCCAATCTCCCTAATGAATATAGATGCAAAAATCCTCAACAAAATACTTGCAAATCGAATCCAAAGACACATTAAAAAAATCATACACCATGACCAAGTGGGGTTCATTCCAGGCATGCAAGGATGGTTCAACATAAGAAAAACAATCAATGTATTACAACACATTAAAAACTCGAAAGGGAAAAATCAATTGATCATCTCAATAGATGCTGAAAAAGCATTTGACAAAATCCAACATCCCTTTTTGATAAAAACACTTCAAAAGGTAGGAATTGAAGGAAACTTCCTCAACATGATAAAGAGTATATATGAAAAACCCACAGCCAGCATAGTACTCAATGGTGAGAGACTGAAAGCCTTCCCTCTAAGATCAGGAACAAGACAAGGATGCCCGCTGTCACCACTGTTATTCAACATTGTGCTGGAAGTGCTAGCCAGGGCAATCCGGCAAGACAAAGAAATAAAAGGCATCCAAATTGGAAAAGAAGAAGTAAAACTGTCATTGTTTGCAGATGATATGATCTTATATCTAGAAAACCCTGAGAAATCAACGATACACCTACTAGAGCTAATAAACAAATTTAGCAAAGTAGCGGGATACAAGATTAATGCACATAAGTCAGTAATGTTTCTATATGCTAGAAATGAACAAACTGAAGAGACACTCAAGAAAAAGATACCATTTTCAATAGCAACTAAAAAAATCAAGTACCTAGGAATAAACTTAACCAAAGATGTAAAAGACCTATACAAAGAAAACTACATAACTCTACTAAAAGAAATAAAAGGGGACCTTAAAAGATGGAAAAATATTCCATGTTCATGGATAGGAAGGCTAAATGTCATTAAGATGTCAATTCTACCCAAACTCATCTACAGATTCAATGCAATCCCAATCAAAATTCCAACAACCTACTTTGCAGACTTGGAAAAGCTAGTTATCAAATTTATTTGGAAAGGGAAGATGCCTTGAATTGCTAAAGACACTCTAAAAAAGAAAAACGAAGTGGGAGGACTTACACTCCCTGACTTTGAAGCTTATTATAAAGCCACAGTTGCCAAAACAGCATGGTAGTGGCACAAAGATAGACATATAGATCAATGGAATTGAATTGAGAATTCAGAGATAGACCCTCAGATCTATGGCCGACTGATCTTTGATAAGGCCCCTAAAGTCACCGAACTGAGCCATAATGGTCTTTTCAACAAATGGGGCTGGGAGAGTTGGATATCCATATCCAAAAGAATGAAAGAGGACCCCTACCTCACCCCCTACACAAAAATTAACTCAAAATGGACCAAAGATCTCAATATAAAAGAAAGTACCATAAAACTCCTAGAAGATAATGTAGGAAAACATCTTCAAGACCTTGTATTAGGCGGCCACTTCCTAGACTTTACACCCAAAGCACAAGCAACAAAAGAGAAAATAGATAAATGGGAACTCCTCAAGCTTAGAAGTTTCTGCACCTCAAAGGAATTTCTCAAAAAGGTAAAGAGGCAGCCAACTCAATGGGAAAAAATTTTTGGAAACCATGTATCTGACAAAAGACTGATATCTTGCATATACAAAGAAATCCTACAACTCAATGACAATAGTACAGACAGCCCAATTATAAAATGGGCAAAAGATATGAAAAGACAGTTCTCTGAAGAGGAAATACAAATGGCCAAGAAACACATGAAAAAATGTTCAGCTTCACTAGCTATTAGAGAGATGCAAATTAAGACCACAATGAGATACCATCTAACACCGGTTAGAATGGCTGCCATTAAACAAACAGGAAACTACAAATGCTGGAGGGGATGTGGAGAAATTGGAACTCTTATTCATTGTTGGTGGGACTGTATAATGGTTCAGCCACTCTGGAAGTCAGTCTGGCAGTTCCTTAGAAAACTAGATATAGAGCTACCATTCGATCCAGCGATTGCACTTCTCGGTATATACCCGGAAGATCGGAAAGCAGTGACACGAACAGATATCTGCACGCCAATGTTCATAGCAGCATTATTCACAATTGCCAAGAGATGGAAACAACCCAAATGTCCTTCAACAGATGAGTGGATAAATAAAATGTGGTATATACACACGATGGAATACTACGCGGCAGTAAGAAGGAACGATCTGGTGAAACATATGACAACATGGATGAACCTTGAAGACATAATGCTGAGCGAAATAAGCCAGGCACAAAAAGAGAAATATTATATGCTACCACTAATGTGAACTTTGAAAAATGTAAAACAAATGGTTTATAATGTAGAATGTAGGGGAACTAGCAGTAGAGAGCAATTAAGGAAGGGGGAACAATAATCCAAGAAGAACAGATAAGCTATTTAACGTTCTGGGGATGCCCAGAAATGACTATGGTCTGTTAATTTCTGATGGATGTAGTAGGAACAAGTTCACTGAAATGTTGCTATATTATGTAACTTTCTTGGGGTAAAGTAGGAACATGTTGGAAGTTAAGCAGTTATCTTAGGTTAGTTGTCTTTTTCTTACTCCCTTGCTATGGTCTCTTTGAAATGTTTTTTTATTGTATGTTTGTTTTCTTTTTAACTTTTTTTTTCATACAGTTGATTTGAAAAAAGAAGGGAAAGTTAAAAAAAAAAAAAAGAAAAGAAAAAAGACAAACAAGGAAAAAAAAAAAAAAAAAAGATGTAGTGCCCCCTTGAGGAGCCTGTGGAGAATGCAGGGGTATTCGCCTACCCCACCTCCATGGTTGCTAACATGACCACAGACATAGGGGACTGGTGGTTTGATGGGTTGAGCCCTCTACCATAAGTTTTACCCTTGGGAAGACGGCTGCTGCAAAGGAGAGGCTAGGCCTCCCTGTATTTGTGCCTAAGAGTCTCCTCCTGAATGCCTCTTTGTTGCTCAGATGTGGCCCTCTCTCTCTGGCTAAGCCAACTTGAAAGGTGAAATCACTGCCCTCCCCCCTATGTGGGATCAGACACCCAGGGAAGTGAATCTCCCTGGCAACGTGGAATATGACTCCCGGGGAGGAATGTAGACCCGGCATCGTGGGATGGAGAACATCTTCTTGACCAAAAGGGGGATGTGAAAGGAAATGAAATAAGCTTCAGTGGCAGAGAGATTCCAAAACGAGCCGAGAGATCACTCTGGTGGGCACTCTTACGCACACTTTAGACAACCTTTTTTAGGTTCTAAAGAATTGGGGTAGCTGGTGGTGGATACCTGAAACTATTAAACTACAACCCAGAACCCATGAATCTCGAAGACAGTTGTATAAAAATGTAGCTTATGAGGGGTGACAGTGGGATTGGGAATGCCATAAGGACCAAACTCCACTTTGTCTAGTTTATGGATGGATGTGTAGAAAAGTAGGGGAAGCAAACAAACAGACAAAGGTACCCAGTGTTCTTTTTTACTTCAATTGCTCTTTTTCACTCTAATTATTATTCTTGTTATTTTTGTGTGTGTGCTAATGAAGGTGTCAGGGATTGATTTAGGTGATGAATGTACAACTATGTAATGGTACTGTAAACAATCGATAGTACAATTTGTTTTGTATGACTGCGTGGTATGTGAATATATCTCAATAAAATGATGATTAAAAAAAAAAAAAAAGTGGACCCTGGCAGATTTTTCCCTTCTAGATTTTATTGGTCTGTGGAAGAAAAAAATTCTCCTCTCCTATGCTCAGGGGTGAGAAACTCTTCCCTTTGCCCAACTGCAATTGATCATGATTAATTTAAGAAACCATTACCTTTTCCCTCCTATTCAGTTTGTTTCTCATGTGCTCAGAGGCTTGTCCAGCAACTTCCCCATAAAATTTGCTCCAGCAGCTATCAAGTTATCAAGAATGATAATTAGATTACCCTTTGGCCTCCTCCAGGCTGGGCAACCCCACTTCCTTCCTCCTCCTCTTATTATCTCCCTTTCTACCCTCTCTGGCTGTCTGGCTAGACCTCTCTGATCCCACTCCCATCCTTCCCAACCTTTGTAAATTGCAGTGGCTTCTGCCTAAAGCTCTGTTCTCCATCTAAGTGATGCTGAATGGAACCCCGAGGTTTGCATGTCCTGTGACCCCTGTGGAAAACCCAGTAGGATTGTGAGGGACGAGGGAGACTGTGTGTGTGTCAGGGAAGGGCACTTGAGCACTACGGGAATGAATGGTAGGTTCTGCTGCCTCTTCCCTGTCGTTACCTTTAACCTTTTAGTTTCCCAGCCGTATCTGCTGGTATATCCTGGGCACAGATGAATTTGTTCCTTCCTTTCTCATCCCAGGGTGGCAAATAGTAAAGGAGATAGGGAGAACTCCAGCTTGCCTTCCAAAAAAATAAAATCAATAAAAGTTCCCATGGACACAGAATCAGCTCCATCCCTCCTTTCCCGTCATAGAACACCCTCCTTGGGAGAATAGCACAGAAGCTCAGCAGTCAGAAAGGCCTGCATTTGAATCTTGGCTCTATCATTTGTAATAGCTGTGTGGACCTTAGGGAAGATGCTTAACCTTTTGTAAGCCTCAGTCTTTCCACCTGTAAAATGGAGATGATAGTTACCAACTTTGCAGGCTTAAGCTAAGGATTGTGACACTGCCTAGACAGGGCTTGTGCCTGGAACATCTTAAGGGCTCAAAAACAGCAGTTAGGTTTTTGGTGATAGTGGTGTTTGGAGACTGTTTTCCTATCTACAGATAAACTGTACAGTTTAACTTGACCTGATTTGACCTGGATAAAAGTGTTGGGAGTGGGAGTAGAAGAAAGGAAAGCCTCCCATGTGATTTGTCTCTTCTATTCCTCTTGCCAACCCTTCCTATCCCACCCCCAGTCTTGACACTCCTCTTTGGGAACAGGATTATTCTCACCTCCCAAGAGCATGAAAGGGCCGCAGATGCATAGCCCGAGCCTTCTTGGAGTGGACATTTTCAGCCCGGGATGACATTTCTTAACAGGCCTCTGGCACCTCCTCCCTCCCCACCTCAGAGGTTCCTCTCTCATTTCAGAAGCCCTCCCAGGACTTCAAGATGAAACACGTGCATGCTGGGCAGATCGTTTCCATTGAGTTCTCCAGTGCTGTCTCTAGTGCTGAAGAGAGATATTTAAATTAATTACAGCCCCTGTGGGCCCAGGGATCAATAGCAGGAAAGAGCTGTGAAATGAATTCCTACCCTCAGCTCCATCTCCAGCTCGCTGTGCAACCTTGCACAAGTCGCTCGTGCCCTCTGAGCCTCAGTTTCCTCCTCTTTCAAATGGGAGTGTCTATTTCACAGGAGTATTGGGAGCTCTCAAAAAGGTACAGTGACCAAAAGTGCTTGTAAACTGCGGAGTGCTGGCCATGTGTAAATTATTATTAATACTGTATTTATATTCCCCAAGAGTAAACATCCAGGGAGTTTTGTCTTCTGAGTCATTTCTGGAACCGTCTTGCTTTCTTGCTTTTGCTACTTAATACCTTAAGACCAACTGGCAGGTTGCCCCTCCCTTTCTGAGCCTAAGAGAAACAAGCAGCCCAGACAGAATTAGGGGGTGAGTGGGTGTCTAGATGGGGGGAGATTCCTGCTCTCTCAGCCCCAAGTTTCTCCAAGGTAAAAGTAATCATACCCAGGGGACCTGGGATAAGAAGCCTAAAGCCTGGGATTTTCCCCGAGAGTCAGGGCCCCCACCATTCTGACGTTCACTACTCTGGCCACCTCTAGCACTGAGCTTTTGCAGCCAAGAACGGGCATCTTGTTTATTCCAGCCTCTTCAGAATATCTCTCCCTGCTTCATTCTCCCCCCCTGCAATGCATTCTGCACACAGCAGCCAGGCTGATCTTCTAAAACACAAGTCTGATCATGTCCCTACCCTACTCGGAGCCCTTTCCTGGCTCCCCATTGCCTTTAGGATAAAATCCAGAGTTCTTCATGTGGCTGTTCAGGGCCTGCATGATCTGGCCCCTGCTGGCTTCTCCAGCCACTGTCTCCTGCTCTCTCTCCAACTCACTCAGCTCCAGCAATAGTGCACCCAGTTCCAAGCCACAAGCTCTGCCTGGACCCCAGGCCTTTGACATGCTGTTCTACCTGTTTGGGCTTCCCCTGACCAGGTCCTCCTCATACTTCAGGTAACTGCTGAGACCTCATTTCCCTCAGCAACCTTCCCTGACACCCTGTCTCCCTCAGTCTGTTTGGGTTCCAGTGGCGCCCTGTGCCTATCGGTGTCACAGCCCAATCGCATCCCAGGACAGTTGTCTGTTTCCTTGGCATCTCTCCCTTGCCTGCCCCACTGATCCGTGAACTCCTTGAGGGCTGTGCCTGTGTGACTTGTTCACTGTTAGCATCCACACCCTGTAACTTATCTCCTACCACAGTGCATGCCAAATAATGGCATGGAGGAATGGACATAAAATGTTAGCACTAGGCTGAGAACCTAGTGGGTTCAGAGGGCATCAGAATCACCTGGGCATGTGCTAAGCAACACCTTCTCCCCCCATCCCAGGCCTCCGGATTCAGACTTTCTGTGGCAGGGGACCTGGGGATCTGCATGTTTAACAAAGTACACACCTGGGCGATTCTAATACAAAATTGGGGCCCTCTCAGTGACCTGGTCTAAGCCAAGCATTTCACAAAACTGGAAGCTGAGCTCCAGAGAGACTGTGACTTCTGCAAGATGTTGCACATGCTCTCTCACACGTGCACACTTCTGTGAGATGAATTGAAGGCCCAATGCTTTTTCCTCTCTGAGACATAGATCTTCAAGGAAGCCACAGGAAGCACAGGGGAGAGAATTTTTGCCCTTGTTCTCACCTTAGTTCCAGACTAGGGAATCTTGGCATATTGTTTATTTCCTTTCCATAAAAAAATACTTCACCTCAGGCTATGGTCTACTTATTTTACAAATTCTAAACAATTACTTTCACTCCAAGACTTACGTAATTTTTTAAAACACGGGAAATCCCTGATGTCTCATTTTTCTGTTTTGGAAACAATTTGTAGAGAGTATGAATTATCCTGCCTGATGCCATGAGGTCTATTTTTATCGTTTGGGATGTTGAGACTAAAACTGACAGAACGTATTTACTGTTGCTTATACTACTCAGTGACACTGCTTCTCTTTAAAACCCGCCAGAGGAGAGAAGCCATGCAGGAACAAGTGTTTCTAATTAATTTGACCTGTTCATTAGGACAAAATGGAGGAAAGCACCCACCAGCTCCGCATTTGACAGAGACAAAGTGGAGTGTGTTCAGAGGAACGCTCTGAGGATGCCAAAGGATCAGGAAATTGTATCTAAAGGACAGGACTAAGTCAAGAAATGGGGTATTTAGGTTTCTGTAGAGAGAACTCAGTGCTTGACATTCTGAAATGGGGGAGGGAAAGGCTTTAAAGGAAAGCAGAATCTGGACCTGAGGTGGAAGTTGATAGGAAAGATCTTTCATTTGAATATAAGGAAAAACTCTCGAGCAAAGAGAATCCTGCCAATGAGCGTCTTCAAAAGGTAGTGAATTCCCACATCAAGAGAAATGTTCAAGGCTGGGACCATTTTATGGTCTTGGGTGAGGGGCACTCTAGACTGGATGAAGTCCAAGTTCCTTTTGACAGACTCTGGGACAACCCAGATGTCCACAGGGCCAAGCCAATGGCTTAAGTAAATGGCAGGTTTTCTGGTGGGAGCTGAGGGGAAGTGAGAAGGGGCCCATTATTCAGCTCCAGCTAATTAGGGGGCTGGGGAGGGGAAGTGGGAGATATGGACCCAGTGTGGCCAGATCTTTGAGGTTTTCAAGAAAAGCCAGACTTCTGGACTTTTTGTGTGAACTTGCCAATTTTTAAATTTCGTGCAGGCCAAAGAATGCCATCTGTGCCGGCTGGATCTTAGCCATGCCTGCCAGTTTGACCCCTGTGTTCCAGGATTCTTAGAATTGTGTGTGCTTCAGTCCTTCAGGTGGTGAAATAAGTGTAGTGGGTAGTGCAGGGATTATCTCCTCACCCCACAGGGAAACCAGGACACCTGGAGGTTAAGGGGCTTCCACTGAGAACCACAGCAAGATGATAATAGAGGAGGGCTAGAATCAAGGTAAGCAGGATGAATGGGCAAAAGAAAAAATAAAGAATGCAGTTACCTGCCTTGCCTGTTCCATTGACATTTCATTTTGAACTCTTCTCTTAAAATAGCATTTGAGGGTAGAGAAGGGTAGGGTTGGAGCAGGGAATTCTGCCTCCCAGGGGGCACTGGGGTGAGGAGTGCTTTCCTTTCTCCTCCTTGAGCAGCTCCAGGGGCACCCCGTGCTTTCTGGTGACTATGAATGGTGCCCTGGGGTTGTGGGGTGCTCAGTCTGCACATCCCTGCACAGAGCTCCTGCCTGGACCACTCCAAAGCTCTTGCCTCTCCTTTCCCCAAAGAATCTGTGTCTTTTTGCCTTCAGCCCTGCCTGAAACCTTACCATTATAACCCTGCTTTTGGGTGAAGGCTTCACAAACACCCAGGCATCTTTCGAAATGCACGCAGGAAAAGAAAACGAGGCCTCAGGAATGCTGTCTGACATCTGTCTCAGGGTCCAGTATTGGGCTGCAGTAACTTGGGCACTGTATAAACTAGATTTGCTATGAAGGCAACCTCAAAAAGCCAATCATATCCAAACCACATTGACGTCACTCCCAGCTGCAATTTGAGGCCTGTCTGCCTAGCTTCCTGCTTCTTGGCTGAAAACGTGTTTCCAAGAGCAGCTTGCAGCTTTCACACTAACTTTAGGTTTGCCTCTTTTGCCAGTGAACTGCCTGCTTGTTGATTTTGTGTGTGTGTGGTTTTTTTTTTTTAAGTAAAGATTTTTTTTTTAGTATTACTTTTTTCCATATGACTTTGTTGAGGTATAATTGAAGTACAATAAACTGCATATGTTGAAAGAGTGTATCTTGATCAGTTTTAACATATGTATATAACCCATGAAGCAATCACGATAACGAATGTTTCCATCACCCTCAAAAGGTTCCTTGTGCCCCTTTGCAATTCATCCCTCCCTCTGTCCTCAGGCAACCTACTTCTGACCTGCTTTCTGTACCTATAGGTGAGTTTGCATTTTCTAGAATTTATAAAAAAGAAATCATGTAATATGTGTCCTTTCTTTGCTTGGCTTTTTTCACTCAGCATGATGGTTTTGAGGTTCATCTATGTTCTTGTGTATATCAATAGTTTGTTCTTTTTTTATTTTATTTTATTTTGAAATAAATTCAAAGTTATAGGAACAGTTGCAAAAACAATACAAACCCCATACACAGAACTCCAGCATACCCTGACCCCCTTTTCCTGATACCCCACTCCGCCAACTTTAACATGCTGTCACACTGCTATTTCTTTCCCTCCCTCTGTCCCTCCTTCCCTATCTATCATCCATCATCTGTTGCTCTGTCTTCTGAACATATGAGAGCTAACTGCACACATCCTTGAACAAACAATGTAGTTCATTCTTTTTTATTTGCTAAGGATTCCATTCCAGGGATATACTATAATTTTCTTACCCATTCATTTGTTGATGGATATTTGGGTTGTTTCTAGTTTTAGGCTGTTGTGAAAAAGCTGCTATGAACGTTTGGATACGAGTCTTTGCATGGATGTGTGTTTTTGTTTTACCTAGGGGTGGAATGACTGGGTCATATGGTCAGTATACGTTGAACTTCTCAAAAAACAACCGAGCTGTTTTACAAAGTAGTTGTATAACTTTGCATTCCCACCATCAGTGGATGAGAGTTCCAGTTGCTCCACATCCTTGACAATACTTGGGACGGTCAGTCTGTAGTTTTAGCCATTATTGTGGGTATGAATAAATAAAATTTTCATTTTCCTGATGACTGATTATGATGGCCATTTTTATATCTTTTGTGAGGTGTCCGTTCAAGTATTTGGCCATGTTTTAAATTGGGTGTTTGTCTTATTAATGAGTTTTAAAGAGTCCTTATATATTCAAGATACAAGTCTTTTGTCCGGTATATGGTTTGCAAATATATTTCCCAGTCTATGACTTGTCTTTTTGTTTTTCTAATAAGATGTGAGTATCATCTTTTAGAGCACATGGGGTTTCCAGGAATAAGAAAGGACTCTGATTCTTTAATAAATAGAATCAACCTGTAAAAATCCTATAAAACCTAAAATGAATGAGAGCATATTTAATATCACATTGATTCTTGATTTGGAAAATTATCTTGCAGAAGATTTAGAAAACACTGTGTGGGGCACCATACTAGGTACTAGAGGGAATGGAAGGAAAGGTACGAACTTAACCACACATGGACTCTGTTCTCAGGAGGCTCGCATTCTGTGGGGAAGGGGCATACGGCATGCATTCCAATGTTAAATAACCTCCCCAGTGCACACACCTAGGACATGGGAGATCTGGATTCAACCCCATGTCTATCTGACTCCAAAGTCCGTGTTCTTAATCTTTGACCTAAATCGCCTCCCAGATAGGGTACAGGCTAGGATATGTTGAGGGCCGTGAGAGAGTTACAGAGTGTTATGGGACAAAAGGACCTGAAAATTTGCTTTGGGTTCTGTGCCAGGAAGCACTGAGGTGGAAGTAACATTGGAGCAGGCCTTGAAGTGTGTACACAGCCTCAGTAACAAAGACTGGTGAAGGGGAATGACAGTTGAAGGGAGCAGCATACACAAGGATGCAGAGATGGGGACAGTCATGGGATCTATTCTCATATTCTTCACGGGGAATGTTGAGAGGAAAGGTTAAAATCAACTCCCAAAAGGCCTGGAATATCAGGCTAGGAAGACTGAGTTTGATTCAGAAGGCACTGGCGATCCACTGAGGCGTTTGAGCAGGAGGGTGGGGGCAGTGAGGTCGCGATGGCTGCGTGTCTGGGACTTCAGCATGTTAACTTGGAGGAGATGGAGAAGGGCAGAGAGCAGTTGGGGATGTTGTGGCCCCTGTGGTGGGTATTAAGGATCCCAACTAAGGATTAGCCATGGAAATTGACAGGAAGGGATGAAAACTTAATTTAAAAGTAGAAACTGCCTCCCATGCATCCTTTCTATTCTATCAACTGTTCTATAATGTGGGACTAATTTGACCCTGTCCCTCGGTGCCTCCTGCTTCCTTGTCCATCTGTGTTTTGCATACTTCATTGCTCCCAGACAGTGGTCAGGGAGAAGAGAGAAATTCAATTTGTCTAGCCTGTAATTTGTCGGCTAATTCTGATAAATGAGGTGGTGCCTGGGGAAGGCTGAAACTTTGGGCCACAGTCAAGTTTTATGTTACTCATACATTCATTTATTCATTCAGCTAACACAATCCATTCATTTACTATCCATTCATACAGGCATTTATTTTCCATTCAATAAACACTCCATCATTTCATGTTTATCAAGTATCTGATATGTGCCAGACATTACGGTAGGCACTGAAGATACCTGGGGGCCACAGAACATAGTTCTCTGTCCTCAAAAAGGTCACATTTAGTGGAAGGTTATTTCTGCCATCTTTTGGGCTTTTGTTTTGTCTCGCCTTTTCTGAGTTTCTTTTCTTCTCCTGTTTTGGACTTCTTTCTCATTTTACTTTTCTCTCTTCTACTAAGAAAATTCAATACTCTACACTTTGAGTAGTTAACCAAGAAATTTTAATAATGCGTTTTTGAGTCTAAAGTTATTCAATAGTTTGATACTACTTCCAGATGGTACAAGAAATTTAATGACCACCTCAACTTTGGTCATTTTTCCTGGCCTGACTTATATGCTATTGTCATGCATTTTAGTTATTTATTTTTTATTCTATGAGGCTTTACTGTTATTGTTTTATACAGGCCTTCCAAGTGGAATCACTTTCCTTTTGCCTGAAGCATGTCTTTTTAAATTGCTTTTAGTGTGAGTCCCTAGATAGCAAACTCTGTTTTTGCTTGACAATATCTTGATTTCACTCCTTTTCTTCCTGGTTTATATATTACGTTGACAGTTGTTTACCCTCAGTACATTCAGTATATTATTCTTCTCCCTTCTGGATTCTATTATAACTGTTGAGAAGTCAGGGGTCATATAATTATTGTTTCTTTAAATTAAATCTGTCTTTTCTCTGGCTGCTTTTAAGATATTCTGTTTTTGGTGTTTTGCAGTTTCACTATGATGTGGACTTTTAAAAATAGCTTCATTGCAGTGTAATTGAAATACAGTAAACTGCACATATTTAAAGTATACAATTTGGTAAGTTTTAACATACGTATACACCAATGAAACCATTACTACATCAAGATAATGAACACTTCCATCACCCCTCAAAGTTTCCTTGTGTCCATTTGTAACTTCCCCTCCTGAACTCTCTCCGTCTCCCCTCCACTCCCCCACCCCAGTCCTACCCCCAATCTCCAGGCAACTACTGATCTGCTTTCTATCCCTATAAATTAGTTTGTAATTTCTAGAATTCTGTACAAATGTGATCATACAGTATGCACTCTTTTACGTGACTTTTTCCATTTGGCATAATTATTTTGAGATTCATCCGTGTTGTAGCATCTTCTTTCTTTTTTCTTTTTTGGAGAAGTTCTGGGTTTACAGAACAATCATGCATAAAATACAGGATTCCCATACACCACCCTATTGTTAACACCCATTGCATGAGTATAGAACATTTGTTAACAATTTGTAATAGCACATTTTTATAGTTCATGGTTTAAATTAGGGCTCACTGTTGGTGTAGTGTAGTTCCATGGATTTTTAAAAAATTTTTATTCTGTTACCATATATACAATCTTAACATTTCCCCTTTTAATCACCTTCAGATATATATTTCAGTGCTGTTAATTACGTTCATGATGTTATGCTACCATCACCACCATCCATTACCAAAACATTTCCGTCATTCCAAATAGGAACCTTGTATATTTTAAGCCTTAAATTCCCATTCCCTATCCCCATCCCATCCCCTGGTAACTTGTATTCTAGATTCTAACTCCATGAGTTTGCTTATTCTATTCGTTTCAAATCAGTGAGAACATACAATACTTGTCGTTTTGGGTCTGCTTTACTTCATTCGACATGATGTCTTCAAGGTTCATCCATGTTGTTGCATGTCAGGACTTTGTTCTTTCTTATGGCTAAATAATATTTCATTGTATGTATATACCACATTTTATCTATTCATTGGTTGATGGACACTTGGGTTGCTTCCATCTTTTGGCAGTTGTGAATAATGCCGCTATGAACATCAGTGTGCACATACCTGTTCAAGTCCCTGCTTTCAATTCTTTAGGGTATATACCAAGTAGTGGGATTGCTGCGTCATGTGGTGGTTCTATCCTTAGCTTTCTGAGGAACTGCCAAAATGTCTTCCACAGAGGCTGCACCATTTTACATTGCCACCAGCAATGAACGAGTGTTCCTATTTGTCCTCATCCTCTCCAACACTTGTTACTTTCTGTTTTTTTAATACCAGGCATTCTAATGGGTATGAAATGGTGTTTCACTGTGGTTTTGATTTGCATTTCCCTGATAGATAATGATGTTGAGCATCTTTTCATGTGCTTTCTGGCCATTTATCTTCTTTGGAGAGATGTCTATTCAAGTTTTTTGCCCATTTAAAAATTATGGTTTGTCTTTTTGTTGTTGAATTGAAGAATTTCTTTTTATATTCTGTATATTAAACCTTTATCAGATATATGGTTTCCAAATATTTTCTCTCATTGTGTAGGTTGTCATTTTAGTTTCATGATAAAAGTTTTTGCTTTTGATGAGGTCCCATTTATCTGTTTTTTCTTTTGTTACTTGAGCTTTGGGTGTAAAGTCTTAGAAACCGTTGTGTAACACAAGGTCCTGAAGATGCTCCCCTATGTTTTCTCCTAGAAGTTTGATAGTTCTGGCTTTTATATTTAGGTGTCCATTTTGAGTTGATTTTTGTATATGGTGTGAGGTAAGGGTCCTCCTTTTTTTTTTTTTTTTTTTTTTTTGCTACTGGAGATCCAGTTTTCCCAGCACAATTTGTTGAAAAGACTGTTCTTTCCTAACTGAGTGGTCTTTGCCCCCTTGTCAAAAATCAGCTGGTCATAAATGTGAAGGTTGGTTTGTGAAGTCTCAAATCAATTCCATTGTTCTATATATCTGTCCTTGTGCCAGTACCATGCTGTTTTGATTACTGTAACTTTGTATTAAGTTTTAAGACCAGGAAGTATGAGTCCTCCAAGTTCATTCTTCCTTTTCAAGATGGCTTTTTTTAATTCAGTACCGCTTACCCTTCCATATAATTTTTAATGCAATTTTATTGAGGTCTATTCACATACCATACCGTCATCCAAAGTATACAATCAGTTGTTCACAGTGTCATCATATAATTGTGCATTCATCACCATGATCAATTTCTTTGAACATTTTCATTCCTCCAAAAAATAAAACTAAAAATAAGAATAAAAATAAAAATAAAAGTAAAAAAAAATACCCAAAAAATCTCATACTCCCCCCCCCCAATTATTCATTTACTTTTTGTCCTCCTTTTTTCTACTCATCTGTCCATACCCTGGATAAAGAGAGTGTGAGCCACAAGGTTTTCACAGTCACACAGTCACACCATATAAGCTTTATAGTTACACGATCATCTTCAAGAATCAAGAATACTGGGTTGCAGTTCAACAGTTTCAGGTATTTCCTTCTAGCTATTCTAATACATTAAAAATTAAAAAGGGATATCTATATAATGCATAAGAATAACCTCCAGAATGACCTCTTGACTCCATTTGAGATCTCTTGGCCACTGAAATTTTATTTTGTTTAATTTCTCTTCCCCCTTTTGGTCAGGAAAGCTTTCTCAATTCAGTGATGCTGGGTCCAGATTCATCCCTAGGAGTCATGTCCCACCTTGCCAGGGAGATTTACACCCTTGGGAGTCATATTCCATGTAGAGAGGAAGGCAGTGAGTTTACCTGTCGAGTTGGCTTAGCTAGAGAGAGAGGCCACATCTGAGCAATGACACAGGTTCTCTGGGGGTGACTCTTAGGCACCATTATAAGTAGGCTTAACCTCTTCTTTGCAGTAACAAGCTTCATAAGGGCAAGCCCCAAGATCGAGGACTTGGCCTACTACAGTGGTAGTCCTCCATCTTAACATGTTCATTCCTTTTTTATTGGTGAGTAGTATTCCTTTGTATGGGTAGACCACAGTTTATTTATCCATTTGCTGTTGATGGACGTTTGAATTGTTTCCAGTTTAGGGCTCTTACAAACAAAGCTGCTGTGAACATTTATGAATAAGTCTTTGTATGAACATATGCTTTTATTTCTCTTTGGTAAATATCTAGGAGTGGAATTAATAGATTACATGGTAGGTATATGTTTAACTTTTAAAAAATTTCCCAACTGTTTTCCAAAGTGGCAGAACCATTCTACATTTCTATTCACAGTGTATGGGAATTTCAGTTCCTCCACATCCTTGATAACACTTAGTATGGTCAGTTTTTTTAATTTTAACCATTCTTAGTATCTCGTTGTGATTTTAATTTGCATTTCTCTAATGACTAATCATGTTGAACATCTTTTCATGTGCTTACTTGCCTTCAGTATATCCTCTTAGGTGAAGTATCTCTTTAAATCTTTTGCCCATTTATTTTAAAATTGGATTGTTTGACTTCTCATTATTGAGTTTTGAGAGTTCTTTATATTGTGGATACAAGTCTTTTATTAGATATATGCTTTACAGTATTTTTTCCCAGTCTAAGGGTTGCCTTTTTATTCTCTTCACAGTGTCCTTTGAAGAACAGAAGTTTTAAATTTTGATACAATTCAGTTTATCAATTTATTATTTTATGGATTGGTTTCTGGTGTCATATTTTTAAAAAATCTTTGCCTAACCCAAAGTTGAAAAATTCAGGGATCCATCAAGTTAGATGACTTCAGAATTTGACATTTTCAAATTCTCTGGTGTGTGGTTATGGGGATTGGGAGCAACAGTGTTCCCTTTCTCCTTATTAGCTGCAAAGTTTTTGATTAATTTAATTTTTCCTTTATTTTTTACCATGGGCATATTAAAATGAGAGTGAGCCCCACTCTTTTGTGGGGATAGAGTCAGTTGTGGGCAGCATCTTGTTTAATTGTCTGAAGGTCATGAACATGTTTTCTAGGTTTGGCAGGAGCCTTATTGCTAGCAAATCTCTGCCTTTATACACTTTTCTAGCTCTCTGGAGGACAAATACATCCTTTGCCACTTGCATACTAGCCTTTGAGCTTTTCTATACTGGATTTGGGGTACATTATGGCTGGATTAGCTTCCCCCAGAGAGCCTGTTAATTCACATTCTCTTGCAGGGTGGTAGCCCAAAGAAATGCTGCAGGCATGGGCAGCTCCCTGCCCTCCAGGAAGGGAGAGCCAGAGGGCTCAACAAACAACAGAGTGTCCTGTGAAAATCAAAAAGGGAGAGGGAAGAAATGAAGGGAAGGAGATTTTAAGCAGAATTTTATAAAACTTGACGGTATTAGAAAGCCAAGTCTTGGATGGTGTGCTAGTTTGGATGTATTATGTCCCCCAAAATGCCATGTTTTTTTGATGCGATCTTGTGGGAGCGGATGTATTAGTGTTGATTAGGTTGGAATCCTTTGATTGAGTGTTTCCATGGAAATGTGACTCAATCAACTGTGGGCAAGACCTTTGATTGGATAATTTCCGTGGGGGTGTTACCCCACCCATTCAAGGTGGGTCTTAGTTGAATCCCTGGAGTCCTATAAAAGTGTTCACAGACAGAAGGAGGTAGTGTAGCCGAGAGAGAAACACTTTGAAGAATGCTGAGAGTGGAGCTAGAACACAACCTGGGATCAGCAGATGCCAGCCATGTGCCTTCCCAACTAACAGAGGTTTTCCAGATGCCATTGGCCTTCCTTCAGTGAAGTTATACTTGTGTTGATGCCTTCATTTGGATATTTTCATGGCCTTAAGACTGTAAATTTGCAACCAAATAAACCCCCTTTATAAAAGCCAATCCATTTCTGGTGTTTTGCAAAACAGCAGCATTAGCAAACCAGAACAGATGGGTTCAAGGTCTAGCCCCATCTCTCAGAGCTGTGTGGCTTCTAGAAAGCCACTTAACCTCTCTGGGCCTCTTACATTCATCCTGCTGCCATCTGTCCTTCTGCCTTTATGTGGTTATTGTAAGGTTATTTGGCTATTGTATATGTAATCTGGTTATTGTAAATGACAAGTGAGATATTTTGAAGTCTTCCTTTCCTGCTTTTCTTCCCATTTTTGAAGCTCATTTGTCTTGGGAAACAGAAATTACCTGACAGGTATGTTCTGGATATTAACATTATTCTTTAAAATATCGTTACATTGTAGAAGGGATAATACTGTGGAGTGTTACAAACTTTGAGCTGTGGGGTCATTTGCCTCTGGGTTCACATCAGCTCTGTTCCCTGACCCTGGATAAGTTTCTCAGCCTTTCTGAATCTCAGTTTTCTCATCTGTAAAATGTGGATAATAATCCTTCAGCTCCATCCCTCAGAGGATTACTATGAAAATACACATTTTTAAGGGAAGTGATAAATATAAAAACACTTTGAGTGTTTAAATGGAACAACTATGGGAAAGAGAATGTTTGACTTGAGTTTGGCTCACGGGGTCCTGGGCTTGTTTGGCTGTCAACAATTGGATACTCTCAGACAAGATTTTCCATAGTTGGGTTGAATCTGTGTTAGCTTGCAGTTGGAAATCCTGTTCCAGGGCCGTGTCCTTCGAGTGCAGTAGAAGATATTACAAGGAAATAAATGAATAATAAATGAAGCCAGACTGCTCCTGCAAGGTTTCTTTCTGTGCATAGGAAACTCAGCAGAAAGGAGGTGGTCTCACTGAGCTGTCTCTGCAAGGAGAAATGGGTTTCTCTGTGGGCAGTGCTGTGTTTTGAAGGAAGGCTCTGTTCTCTGAAAACTGCATGGCACCAGCAGGTGGAGGGCTTGTCTGAGTGGTTCAGTGGTTAGTGGCAGAGCCGGGATGTGATTGTGGCTCATCACAGTGCTGCCCCTGTGCTCTTTGAACCCCAGCCCTCTACCCTTTGGCATCCTGAAGCCTTTAGCCCTTCAGTACTTGGTGTTTGAGCACCCACCATGTTTCTGATACTGTGCTGGGCCCTGGGAGACAAGGCCCTCCCTCATGGCACTTAAAGTTTGGCTGAAAGAGAGACTATTATATTAGCAAGTACTGCAATGACAAGAAGGTGCCAGAAGTGCTCTGTGGGGCATGTAGAGGATGCAGTGGGAAGGACACAGCAGATATCAAACCTGGTGTTTTGTTTTTTTTTCAGTTTTCTTTTTTTTGGGGGGGGGGGTGGGGCGTGGTGGTTCAGAGAAGTGTTCCTGGAAGAACTTCTATTTCAGCGAATAATTGCAAGATGAACTAGGTTTGAGTGTGGGATGAGGAGGTAGGGTGAGGAGAGGGTACCAGGCAAAGCATCTAGTAGAGCTACAACTTGTCTGACACAAGCCTCGAAGGGCCAAGAGAGGGTGGCGGGTCTTGGAAGGAAGTCAGGGTCCATGGTAAGGAGTTTGGATTTCATCTCAATAGCAGTGGGAAGCTGTTGGGTTTTAAGCAGGGCGGTATATAGTCAGGCTTGTGTTCTGCAAGGATCGCTGTAGCTGCTCTGTGAGCACTGGACTGGAGGGGGTGGGAGGACAAGGCAGCCATCTGGGAGGCCATGAAGCCCAGGCCGGGGACAATGGAGAGACGTAGACACACTCAGGAGACACTGGAGGGCTAGAATCACCAGGACCTGGTGGTTGTGACAGGCTTCTCAGGCAGTTAACTTTTCTCCTCATTTTATTTATTCAGTCATCAGACATGGGCAGTGGTGGAGGCCAGGGGCAGATTTACTGCCTAGGAGGGCCCTAATAGTATGTTCCCATGGTCACATGTTCTCTTAAAATTTGCAAAAATGGGAAAATGTAATCACTGTCCGTTAAGGATGCTGTCTTTTTCTACTCTGACTTCCCCTTTTATCAGGTAGTTTTGAAGGGGCCACCAGGCATTTTTAGGATCCTGCAGTGGGAAAATTGAGGTGGGGCTCATCTAGCCTCACAAAACCCAGTCTGCCCATGGTGGTAGCTGTGGTTTTTCCTACTTGTGGCTGTTGTAGCCGCAGTGGTGGCAGGAGCCAGCAACTTTGCTCCAGGTGAAAAGGAGGCTGTAAGAGCTGCCTGCAGATATCAGAAAAGCTGTCACGGAGATTGCTAAGTGTACTTCTTTTCTCCATCCCTAGTGTGCAACTCGGGCACAAAAATGATAGTGCTTACCCTGTGCCAGGCCCTGTTCTAAATACTCTATATTGTAACTCATTTAGCACTCAGAAGCAAATTTATGAAATAGATATTGTGGCCTTTATTTTAAACACGAGGAAAGTAAGCTACGATGAGGCCAAGTAACTCACTTGTACGAGTAGTAGGTGGGATTCAAACCCATGGAGTTTGGCCTCAGAATCAGACTTCATGGGTATACAACCAGTGCACTCACTGAGGGCCCCCAGCTTAGAAGGACTCCACAGTGGTTTAATGCTCTGCTGCTGCTGTCTTGAAATTGTTAATACTTTTTGAACAAGGGGCCCATGTTTTCATTTTGTACTGGGTCCCACAAATGTGCAGTCAGTCCTGATCAGAGTCTTAACCACCCACTACATTAAAATGACAATAGGCAGGATAAGGGACAAGCTGCCTTAGGAGGTAGTGACTTCCCTGTCCTTGGAGGTGTTTAAGTAGAGGCTGGCAGCCCCTTGGCAGGAATACTTTAGAAGGGACCTAAGCCAAATAGGAGGGAGTGTTGGGGTAGGGGGTTAAGTTAGAGACCCTTTAGCTTCTGAGATCCTCTGAGAATCTCTATGATTCTGTAACTTTCCCATCCACAGTTTACTAAAAGTCAGAAAATAGAGGAACAGGGCCTGAGGGAAATGGTCTGATACATAGAGTTTTGTGAGAAAGTGGGGCAGTTCCCAAAGGGAAGAAACCCGTGAAAGGACACAGAACCAGGAGACATTTCTTTAGACAGCTGGCAATGGCACCAGGCTGTGGTCCCTTCAAAGCCCAGCACGGACCTGCTTCTTTCCCCTCTGTCATCAGAATGTCCCCAACCAATTGCAGATCAATTAAAGGAGAATTAAATGTGGGGTTGGAGGGCACCCTCTTGGTCTGATTAGTGAGTCTGCAAGTCCCACCCACAGGTCACTGACCAGGGTGGTGGCTCTAAATACTGCTTAATTAGGGCATTGCAGATGCAGCTCATTCCGAGAACACAAGGTCACTTGTTCTCTAAGACCTTCCTACCACCCAGAGTGCAGACTCGGAGCTTCCATGTAGGAAGGGACCTTAGGGGGTAATTACCCTAGGATTTCTCAAACTGTGCTCCCTAGAGCCTCGGGTCTCATCTGGATTCCTTAAGGGCTGTGAGGGGGCAGGGCGTGGGGTCCAAGGTTTGAGGAGAGGAAAGGAGGAACACTGCATACCCTCTGCTGTGGCTGTGCCATCACCTCTCAGTTTTGCAACCCTGAGCAGGTTATTAATCTTCTGCACTTCAGTTTCTGCCTCTGTAGAGGGGACATAAAGTGGTCCTATCTTAAGGTTGAGAGTATGAATATTAGCACTTGACTTGATAAACTTTATCTAGGTGTTTTCATTATTCGCAATTTGCACAGCGCTTTGGGCTTTTCAAAGAGCTTTTCACATACACGATCTGGCCAAATTGTTTTAGCAGCCAGAAGGTGTTATCACCCTCTTTTTATAGATAAGGAAACCGAGGCTAAAAAGATTTAGGAGGTAGCAGAGCCAGGCCAGGAAGTTCATAATTTCATAACAATAGGGATCCTTTGTATTTTCTAAAAATTTGACCTTTGCTCCTTGTGCTGATGACAGGTTCCCACAATTTGACATTTGCATAGTTCACAGACTTCTCTGAGTGTACAATGACTATGGTTCGGAGAGCTCTCAATATGCTCCATCTTGGGTGTGCTTTGACTGGGAGGGAGACTAGTCAAGGGGGAAGGGAGATTCAGAGCCTGGGCTCTGAAGTGAGACCCCCTTGTGCTCACAGCTCCACTCCGTCACTCACAAGCTGGGGCAAACGACTGAGCTCCTCGGAACCTGAATTTCCTCATCTGTCAATAAGGACAATCATAGCACTACCATGTGGAACCATTGTAAGCCTTCGATGAGAGAATCCGTGTAAGATGCTTAGCCCAGTGCCTGCTCCAGTACATCTTAGCTGTCATTGTTATTGCTAATATAACTATTAGCACTTTCACACTAAATGTATCCATCTTCAAATGGGCCACTATCCACATTTTGGCCATTACACATTAAACGCATTTTTAATAAACTTCTTTTAGGCTTGAAATTTTAGGCTCCTCTGCTTTTCTTTTAGCGTCTGTTAGGAGTGTTTCTAAAAGCTCTGCCTGAATTCACAGGAGCCCCTGTAAATCCACTTGAAAGCAGATCTCATCACTAAAAACCCACGAAACACCTCAGTGAGAATGAAGGAGTCAGGCTGTAATTTACGGCGTCCACTCCTCGCTGCCATTTGGCATTTTGCAAACCGCCACTGCCATTAGCCATCACTTTTGAGTATTTATGATCTTGCGGTTGGAGCACTTTGATTCTCATAACAGAAACAGGGGCACATTTAGAAAATGTACCCTACTCCGAGCTGGAAAATTAGACCCTCTGGGGTGGCTGATGGACAGGGCCTCACAGGGAAGCGTGGTCTGCCCGCCCGGCTGAGGTGTGCCCTTTCCACACACCCCAACTGGACACTGCTGGCCTTCACCTGTCCAGTCTGGGCTTTTTGCTTGGCAGTGGCTGGGGGGCTGGAGTGCTGGGGCAAAAAGATACCAAACCATTTTCCACCTGGATGCCCTTTACAGCCATGAGGTTGGCAAAGATAGAGCTAGGATTTGGCAGGATTCCTCCACGGTCCTAAACCGGGTCTCTGTGTCCCAGGTAGCAGAGAGAGTTTGGACCTGATGAGTCGAGAGATCTAAGTTAAATGTGCCGTCAACACGTTAACCGGACTACCTGCATGACACTCTTGGGACTCAGTTTTTCCTCTGCCAAATTGGAGGGTTTGGTGTTGGTCAGCTCTGAAGACCATTCTTTCAGTCCATTGTATTTCCACAAGGTGCTCAGCTGCCAAACTATACAGGAGTTTTGGTCAAGAATAGTTGGGGGTTTTCAGAGGAGGGAAGAAATTGTGCTTAAATTGCAAATTTTTTTAAAGCAGGTTATTCATTGTGTGTGAAAAGGAATACCGTCTTTGCCATTGGGTAATTCATCACCATGCTTGGCTTAAACTACCTACTGGGAAAATCAGGAGTGAAGATTATAGTTCTGGCTCTGCTGTCACTGTGAGAACTTGGACAGGTCTCTTCCCTGCTTAAGCCTGTTTCTCCCTCTGCAAAATCCCTCCAGCATGTCTCCTTTGGCTCTTCATGGCTGTAAGAGCTTCTTGACTGTCTTGAGGAGCACTGGTCAGGTGTTTTGTAGAATGTCCTGCAATTGGGATCTGTCTGATATTTTTCTCATGCTTAGACAGGGCTTATGGGTTTGGGAGAGGAAGATCACAGAGGTAGATTGCATTTCCATCACATCATAAAAAGGGTGCATGCTATCCACATGACTTATCACTACTGATGTTGACCTTGATCACCTGCCTGAGTTTCAGATTTCTCCACTGTGAAGTTACTCTATTTTCCCTCCCTTTCATACTATACTCTATGGAAGGATGTCACTCTCCACAGCCCTCATGCTTCTCTTTTGACAAAGGCTTCTGGGGTCATTCATTTGTTTCATTGCACGTTATTATTTACTCCCTGTATGCAGATGCAGTGTTGGGTGCTAGGGATCTGGAGACAGGGAGGACCTGGCCTCTGCCTTCTTGGAACTCAGGGTCTAGAAAGGAGCACAGACAAGTGTCCCGGCAGTCCCAGCACCATGTGGTAATGCAGGGAGTGGGGTTCACAGGCACCGAGGAAGTCACCTCCCACCAGGCCTGTGCATTTTATGTTTTTGTGCTTTAAGCGAATGTTCCTAATGTCCTCCATTTCCTTCAACCATAAAATTTTAAATGTTAAAAAAAAAAGCAAGCTTATTTCCTTTCCTTACTTACCATTTTGTTATTTTTTAAGAATTTGCCATAGCACTTTCCTTGTTGAAAGCATTTTTAGTCATTAATTAGCCAATCCACATTAATATGCAGATTGAATTAATCTATTTCAGGCAGAAGTTTGTTTTGAAGAAACAAAATAGCTTAAGTGTTATTCCTCCCCACCTGCGTCTTCTCTTTCTCCCTCTGCGCTTTACCCCGATCGTTATTGGGATTATTGCTATGATTATTAAACGCTGATTGAGCACTTCAAGTGTCTTCATTGCTTCGAGGAGCTCGGGGGAAGGCGAGTCCCTGCTCTCTGGACTCCGAGCTGCACAGAGGCTGCCATGGGGGATTCATTAGCACTCAGAAACCGAAATTGGCCTCATAAATAGTCATCCTCAGGAAACAGTTTCTGCACTCCTATTTTTATTTTAGTTGCACTAAAGTGATTCCTCCTTGGCTCTATTATTGTTTGAGGGGGTTGGCTTTTGCCTTCAGAAAAAAAATGTATCCCCCGTAACTTAACTACCATTTGTTAATCTCTTGCTGTGTACCAGGTGCTCTACAGACCTTATATTTGATTCACAACAACCCCATGGATAGCATCCATGATTTCCCTCACTGTAGACATGAGGAAGCAGAGGCTCAATGAGGTGAAGCTGCAAGGCTGGTAAATGCCAGAATTGGGATTTGAACCTTTAATTATATGGCTCTAAAACCCTCCCTTTTAATGCCTCTCTTTGGTCTACCCCTTCCCAGCCTCACTGCCCACTTTTTCCCTGTATCATCATGTTTTCCCTCCTCTTCACTGGTCTCAGGTGGGTGGAAGGCTTTTCAAGGATATTTCGTTTCTCCCTCATTACAACTCTGCAGGGTAGATACTGTCTTTATCTCCATTTTGTAGGTGAGAGCACCAGCTTGGGAGCGCTCTGCTGCAGCTGTAGGAGGGTCACTTCCTCCCCACCTCCTGTTCTTCTGCAAATGGCTCAGAGCCCCTAAGCAGGGGAGGCTGCTTAAGGTCTCCTTCATCATCAGCCATTTACTGAACACTGTTGATTGGCTAGTTCTGGCATTACAGATGTAAGCGACCCATCTCTGCCCTCAACAAGCTCACAGTCTGCTGGGGAAGAGAAGCCCCTGAGTTCCAAGTGGCAACCTCATACCCTGGGTTGGATCCCCCTCTGCCACTTCCTGACTGCAAGATGTGGGCAAGATATGGCAGAGCCTCAAGTGTCGTTGTCCCTTAAGTTGGGGAGTGGGGGGTGGTAAATTACCTGCTTTGTAAGGTTATGGAGGTAAGGTAAGGCATGGGATGCATTTAGGAAAGCTCCCCAGTGCTGCGTAAAGCTTACATGCTCAGTGAGTGGCTGGAGGTCTTGCTTTGAGGGAACTTGTTGCCAAGATTCTGAGCTCCACAGACTTCTGTCTGGTGGTCTGTTTCAGGCTCCTGTCACTCTCACTTTCGACTGCCGTTCTTCCTGGAAATGCCCATGGAAAGAATGCATTCTTGCCAGTTAGATGAGGGCCCTCTGGACGGATCCTACCCCAGCCCATTTTTGAGAAGTGTGGGTTCCTTGCAATACTGGGTGCTAGCTGGGGAGTAGAGCTGCAGGATTAGCCAGCCCAGATACTGGAATGTGGAGAGAAACTTGGGGGGTAGATATTGGAGGCAGAGGATGAGAGTACCTCTCCTTTTTTCCCCAACAGCAATATAATATTATAGAAAGTTTAGAAAATACAGATATGCCCAAACACAATAAGAAAATTCCCAGTGATTATGACCATCCAGAGATAATCACAGTTACTTTTTTTTTTTTTTTTGGAAGCTATTTATCAATTCATTTTTATTTCCATTTTAATAACCAGCTATTCTCCTCGGCCTTAGGAAAAGGCTCCACTAATTCTGTCTTCCCAAAATAGAACAATGAATCACAGTTACATTTTTATATCTATCCATTCACCTGTTTGTTGTATATATTTTTAATGAGATTATAGGTTATAGATTTGTGCCAGGCTTTTCACTTAATGCATTGTGGATGGGAGTTAGTTTATGTTAATAAGTAGAGGTGTGCATCATCATTTTAAAATAGTGGATAACTTTCTCATTTTGGAGATGAACCCTAGTTCCTTTAACCACTCCTGTGTTATTAGACATTTAGATTATTTACAGTTTTTCCTTATTATAAACAACCTACGATGAGCAGCCTCCTCCACCCAGCTTAGCTTGTTTGCCCACCATTCCTTCAGCATACACCCTTAGGATTGGGGCTGGCATAAGATGTTGAATCAATTTAGCAACTTCAGGTTTTGGAAGTGGTCTTGAAAAAAGGATGCTGGAGCACAGGAACCCTTCTTTTTCCTCACCATCGTCCTTACCGCAGTACCTCACAATGTGCTGCCCTTCAGAGCCACAAAGTATTTTCACAGCCATTCTCATTTGACCAGCTCTGTGAGATTGCAGGTTACAAAATTGAGTCTCAGGGAAGTTAAGTGACTTGCTCTAAGTCAAACGGTTAAAAAATAATAAATGCTGGAGTCTTGACTCTACTCCACACAAACAATCCAATTCAATAAGTTTTTTTGTTGTTGTTGTTGGAGTGTTGACCTGCTGAACCTGCGCTTCTCTAGGGTTGCCCAGAAAGCTGCATTCTGACAAGCTCCTAGAGTGATTCTTTAGCCCACTGAGGCTGAGAATCACTGGTCTGCACCCAGGCACTTTCTAGTGCTAGCAAGTGTTTCTGTTGGATCCTCTGGGCACTTTTTCTTCTTCTTGCTTCTCCTGTGTTACTTGATAAGAATGTTCTTTGGTGTGTCTGTCCAGGTGGCTTTTCCAGGGTTATTAGTAATCCTGATACCATGGAGTGTAAATCCTCCCTGGAGCATCCCAGTAGCCAGGTTAAAGCTCCTCAATCCCTGCTCTGTTCCTGCCCCTCTCCTGAAAGCTCAGTGGCTCCCGTCACTTGTGGGATTATGCCCAAGCACTCAGAAACCCTCCCTCTGTGACAATATGGTCCTGGTTCAACCTTCCCAACCTTGTCTGGCTGGAATGTCTGAGATTGTTCTGGCTCCTTCCTGGCCCCACCTGGGCCTCCCAAATACAACCCATGCTCCAAGCCTCAGCCAAAGGCCCCATCCTCTGTATCAGCCTCCCAGGGCAGAGTAACCGCCACCCCCTGAAAGTGCTTATTAGCACGGGTCTGTCTGTCCCATTGTTATGGCTCAGGGTCTTTTACAGTCTTGCGATGTTTCCTATCTAATCTTGTTTTTTTTTAAATTCTTAAAAGCTTGAATTGTTTTCCTAAACGTTTAATAAGTCAACTCTGTTAAGAGCACCGACCCTGGAACACGGGAAGGCATCACCTTGGACTGTTTGCTTCACCTTATAGTGCCTCACCTGCAAAACGGGGTAATATCAGCACCCACCTAATAGTGAGCAATTGAGATGATGAATGGAAGCACCTCACAGAGTGCCGGGTGCCTTGCAAGTACTCGAAAAGAGTAGCTGTTGCTGCCATTCACCATACTACTGGCTGCCCCTTTGAAAGCAAGGGCTTCTTTTTTGCTTCCTATCCCTCTCCCTTTGCAGTTCATATAGTAGCATTTGAGAAATAATAATATTCATTGAACAAATGATGACTTTTCCTGTTTGCATCCAGGTACTCCTTAACTTCATTCTACTTGCCAGGCATACCTGAGTGCCCCTGGAATCTTCAGCACCTTCCCACGTAACAGCCTGCTTTCCCTCTGGGATTTCACCAAAGGGGGCAATATTGCTTAGTGGTTAACAATGCATAATCCAGAACTAGATTACCTGGCTTCAAATCTGGCTCTGTCATATAATAATGATGTGACCTTGAGCAAGTCATTTTAATTCCTTAAACAGTGCCTGTCACTCAGTAAGCACTCAATAGTATTATTAAAGTTATTCAATTACTGCGTGTTCTCAAAGATCCTTTGGGAAAAGAATATTGCTTTCTAAAGGCAATTCAAGAAGTTGCTGGAGGGAGCTGGACTTAAAAGTCAGAATTCTTCCTTTCAACCATTGTTTGTCATGTATCATTGATTGGTTCCCATCTCTTCAGCAAATAGTGCCCTAAAAAAGCATTTAAATTCCTGTAATTTATAGATGTAAAGGGAGCCTAGAGAGCTTCTAGTCCATAGAGGTCCAAGAAGGACAGGGGTCTGCCCAGGCCACACAGAGAGGCCAAGTCTCCCAGCCCAGTGCGCAGACCATGTTTTCATTGCCTGACTCTATAATTGGCAGAGGATGAGAACACTCATTTTTCCTAAATGGGGGTTTTTTAGATACTGGAAACTGAATGATCACCTGGTTATAGATAGATTACTGTAGTTAGATATCGTTCATATATTCTGCTCTACTCATTGCATGATCACAGCCACGTTTGTACTGAGACTCATTTCACCCTGCTTTGAAATGAGATTGGATTCCAACATCTGAAAGGCTTTCCAGGGGATCACAGGAGCAGGTTGTCCCCTGAGCTGAGAGGACAGAGCTGGGACTGGTGGAATTAGGGGGGTTTAAAGGTTAGCACATTATGACTCAGTCCTTATCCATTCCATAAATAATTTCCAAGTGCCTTCTCTGTGCCAGGGAGAGCCCTCAGGATAGACTGATAATCCAGCAGACAGCAAGGGCGGCAGATGTGAAAACATGTAAGCCCAGTAAAGTGGAACAGCTTCTGTGGGAGAAGCAGGTGCAGCAGCCAGACAGCCCAAAGCAGGGGGCAGTCAGTTCTACCTGAGCACACGACTTCAAGAAGGTGCCAATGCTGGGCTACGTCTGGAAAGATGAGTATGGATTTGCCAGGCAGATGGGGGTTGGGGGGCAGCCCTGGCAGAGGGAACGGGGGAGCAAGAGTACAGAGGTGGGAGAAAGGCCACAGTTTTTGTGGTCTCAGAAATAATTCAGCATAGAGCATGGGGTCAAGCGGGGGAACCAAGATGTTAGGTAACGATGGGAAAGGCATGGGTCAGCAGGGGCCTTGTGGGTTCTGCTCAGGAGCCAGAACTCAACCTTGGGGAGCCACTGCAGGGTTTCAGGAAGGGAAACAAGCACTCTACGTTGCAATCTAGAAAGCTAACTGGGCTGTTAACCTGGAGAGCGGACTGGAAGGGAAACTGTAGGCCTGGAGACCTATTGGGAGACTTTGGGTGGTGGTCCCAGGGGACAAGATGAGGCGCAGAACCACGACAGTGGGAAAGACACGTGAAGACAAAGATGTGGAGACATTCGGCATTCAAAGAGGTGGAGTCAGCATGACTTGGTCACCAGCTGGGCATGGGGCATTGAGGGGCAAGGTGATGTTGGGGAGGCAATGACAATTGACGTGGATTGAGAACTTAGCCATGTGCTAAAGACCCACCATGGATTCTCTCGGTTCATCCTCACCTACAGGTCCCCAAGTCACAGCTGAGGAAACCAACCCAGAAAGATTAAGACTTGTCCATAGTGACACAACAAACAGGTCATATAGCTGAGATCTGAATGCAGAAAGTCTGTTTCCTGAGCTCCTGCTTTTAACTCCTCTGTCATCTCTTGGGTTTCTGGTTCCAGGTCATTCACTGGGGGAACGTGAGAACTTTAATGCTGGCTGTATTGGAGAGCCAGAGGGGAGAGTCCCTTGGTCTTATCACACATTAGGAAGGAAAGTGTTTTGTACTCAAAGCTTTAGATAAATTACTGGGATATAGGCAAAAATACTCAAAATGGTTAAGAACGGGTTTGAAATAGCTTTTCAGTTTTGCTTCCTTTTCTGATGCAATGGAAAAGGCCCTAGATGGGGAGTCAGAACCAAGTTCTAGCCTAGCCTCTGCCACTTTCTATCTGTGTGATCTTAGGTAAGTGATTTTAAGTCCCTGCACCTCCCTTTTTTCTTCTACATAATGGATAGTCTTTCTCTGTGTGAAAACCACTAGAAGGGCTTGTTCACAGATTTCTGCGCCCATCATCGGAGTTGAGATTAAGTAGGCCTGGGGGGAGGGATTGGGGATTTGCATTTCCAACAAGTTTGTAGGAAGCACTGGTGCTGCTGGACTGGGGACCACAGTTAGAGAACCACTGCCCGAGGTGCTCTCTCTGTTCCTTTTGAGCTTGAGAGCTCTATTCCATGGGCAGAGACACACCACACAAACATACACACCACACAAACGTACACACCAATATTAATATCAGAGAACGTTTAATTTAAGGCAAAGAGCATTAAACAAGTGAAAGGGGTAGCACTTTGAAATGATAACAGGCTACAGCCCACCCCATATTTCCATTATCTTCTACTCTTTTTTTATCCTGTCCCTGCCACCAGTGATCCCAAGGTCCCTCTGATAACTTGTTTCCCTGTGTGATTGTCAGGATGGATGGGTCAATGGAGAGGCCTTACATGCCACCTATTGTCAGGGCCAGAACACCTGCCCTGAGCAGTTCATAGATTGAGGGTGCCCAAAATGGGCCCCAAGCTCCCCAGCTTGAGAGATGAAACTCCTAATAGAGCAGCCGATAGGGCTAACCTTCCACCTTGGTTGCAGTGACTTATAACCCACTTATCATCTTTGGGCTAGGAGAGGAAAAGTTTCCCTCTCCTGCTCTCCCACAGGTCACCCATCCTGGCCTCCTTGGCCTTCAGGGGCATATAAAGGAATATTTTTTCCTGACCACACTCCAGGCGTGAGCAGCATCATGCTTCCCTGCGACCTAGTGGCAGAGATCTGATGAAGAAATTCCGGGGAGACAAACGGAGATTACGTGGAAATCAATCATGTGCAGCTGGCGTTCTCTGCAGGCAACTGCTTCATTTTATTTCCTTTTCATTTTTTTCCCCTGTTCTCTGGGATCAACTCTTTTAACTGCTTGACATCAGCTAGGCTTGTGTGATTAAGTGATAAACTTAAGTTGGCTGCTGGAACCCTCTGTGTGTTTCTTTGGAACTGGAAGATTGTTTAGGGTATCCGATGGGGATGTGAGTCCTCTGGACTGCTGAGGGCAGGCGGACTGCTTAGAAGCATTTTGTCTTTATCTTTTGGAACCTTAAAGTTCTTAGGTGAGCTTTTTAAATTATTTCTCCTTGAAACCTATTTATAATTTTGGCTTCTTTCAGCTGCAAGTAATGGAAAACCCAATCCATTTAAATGATGTAGAGATTTATCATCTCACATAACAAAAGTCTGACAGAAGGGTGTCTGTGGGATTAACTAATTCAGTGGCTCAGTAGCATCATCTGAGATCCATATTTCTGCTATCTTTCTGCTCTGCCGTACTCGGCATATTCTCCAAGGGTTAAAGTCCTGCATTATCCCAAGACTGGTGGCTGCAGCTCCAGACGTCACAGGTAGACACGGAAACCATCCAGGATGGATAACTGGACAAAATCAGAGATCTGTTAGGAAGGAGGAAGGAGTTGGAATGAGACATGACTACTGGAGTAGCTCAATCCAGGTGTGAATCCTTGTTCAGAAACATTTGCTCTCTTCTGCCTAAGACATTAAATATAAACATCTTTTCCTGCCATACTGGGACTTCCACAGTATGCCTTCTACTTACATTTTCTAGTTCTGTTTTCTACTGTTCTCTGCATGTAGCCATTGGGCAGCCAAACAGGACCACTTGCTAATGCTAGAACTTGCCATACATCTCATTTCTACCTCCTTGCCCCTTTGCTTAGGCTGTGCCCTGTGTCTGGAATACACCTTGCCCATGACCCCTATCTCTCAATACAAAACATGTCAGAGACAGGGATGGAAACAGAGCCTTCCTCTTTTCTCTCCCACCCCTGTCATTTTAAAACAATCTTTTTATTGCTAAATAAGATACAATGTACTTAAGTTAAAAGGGGGGGATTTATTGGTTTACGTAACTGAAAGGACCTGGGATTTACTGCACTCAGGCATGGCGGGATCCAGGGACTTAGATGTCTTCAGTAACCCCTGCTTGGTTCTGTTTGCTTGCCCTCGGACAGGCTCTCCCCCCATGTTGGCAAGAGGCCTCCAGGCTTCCCCTTCCAACTTGGCAGCCCCAGCAGAAAGAAGGAGGCTCTTTCCTGATACTTGCAGTCAAAGTCAGTCACTGGGCCAACCTTCTGTGCCCACTTTGAGTCATGCAGCTTTCTCTAAACCTTTCATCATGGTCAGGAGGATAACATACTCATTGGCTGCCCATGGATCAAGTCTCCATTCATGGAACTAAGGGAGATGCCAACCCCCCAGATTTCATGGACTGACACTGGGAGAAGGCTTGTTCCCCAAGATAAGATGTGGGTTCCAAAAAGAGGGGGGAGTGAGGGTTGGTCAGGCAATTGCCTGCTTTTATATTTAATATAACATTTTAATGTTCATTAAGTGTCCTGAAGACCAAAAACACCCTTAACAAGGATCTTAGCTTTCAAAGAAAAGTGAAAGGGGCCAGGTACAGAATTTTAATACAACTTCAAAAGCAGGTAATCTGTTACCAACAGGCAGATATTCTCTTTAAAAAAGAAAAGGACCATTGGGACATTTGCCAAACCCATACTTTTCATAATAGAAATAAAAAAAGAAAGCATTCTTTTCCATGCACAACTAATATATATACAATATGGGTTTCCTAGAGTCTTAACACAACTTCCTGGCACAATAATGCTTCATTTATCTGACATCATTAGGGAACACGGTTTTCTGGATGACTGGATTTTGTAGGTATGTTTGTGCTTTTAAGACTTAAATCTCGGGGGGAGGGTGGGAATTTGCTTTTAAAACACTTCTTTGCACTAATAGAATAGGTTGACACAATGAACATAGATTAATGTTTTCTAAACCATTTTGCATCATGCTTCCAGAAGTTAGGGTACATGCCAGCACGAGTGAAGAACATGGAATAAACAGGACCCTTATTTTCAGGATCTGAGTGGGAGCAGAGAACCATAATTTTCATATGAAAATAAACATGAGTACATTATGGAATAGAATGCAAAATTCTTAGGAATATTTTAGATGAAACCTGAGCTGATTCAGGCTACTCTCCAGATTCCACCTTTTCCTCCTCTCCTGTCCCTTTCTCACATATCCATATGCCTTCAGGGAAAAGTAGACCTCTCAGGCACTCTCAGGCTACTGAGGCTATTTACCTCTTCACCAAATGTCTCCAAAGCTCCAGTACTGTTTTTCCTTCATCAGTGTATATTGTTTTAAGCAGTTTTGAGCCACCTCTTGGTTTTTAAGCTAGAGAATAATTGAGCATTTCCAAGGGAACCAGATAGTCAAGCTTTTTAAGTGAATAACATTAAAATTTGCACAATCAGCTAAATCAGTAGACTTGGCAGGACAATGGGTCTATTCTTTTTCTATAAAATAAGTTTGAAGGCTATGTGGCTCATCCAGTGTGGTCTCACGCTGAGAAGAGATTGGTGAAGTCTTTGGGACATCCACCAGCCTGATCACTGATTCCAGCCCATGACCCTGTCACTTATAAGAATGTGGATTTTTCTGTACTTCCTTGACACTCGTGCAGAATGGTCAGTCTGCTTCTCCCTATGCGTGATTCTTTATTTCCTGCTCTTTGGACTTTTCCTCCAGGCATGCATAGGGCACTCTGACCTGGCCATTCAGGATGCCCTTACTCCATGGCTTAGAACAGAAGGTTGATTACCAGTGAGGTCTGCTTCTGTCATCTTTGAAGAGCATTTAAGCAAAAGTCCAATTGTATTTTTTTTCTTGAACAGTGATTTTCAAACTTTATTTAGTTGTAGAAACTTTTTTGAAAATTTCTTCAGAAATAATTTTAGATTTATAAAAAAGTTACAAAGTTAATTTTTTTTACTTCCCTAATGTTAGTAACTTACATAACCATAGTACAATTTTCTAGACCACAAAATTAGCATCAATACAATATTATTAACAGATCGACAGGCCTTAAATGAAAATTGCCAATTTTCCCCACCAGCGTCATTTTTTTCTGCACCAGGATCCAATCCAGGATCCCACATCATACTTAGTTGTCATGTCTCCTTAGTCTCATCTTCCTATATGTGACATTTCGTCTGTTTTTCTTTGTCTTTCATGACCTTGACACTTTTGAAAAGAGTAGCCAGTCATTTTGTAGAATGTCCCTCAGTTTTTTATGTTTTCTTACGGTTAATTTGAGGTTGTACGTTTGGACGTGAACACCACAAAAGTGATGCTGAGACCTTCTCAGCACATCGTTTCAGGGGGATGTGAGATCTTATTGCCAGTCAGGTTAACTGATCATCTGGTTAAGGTGATGTCATGTTTCTCCAATGTAAAATTACTATTTTTCCCTTTGTCATTAAGTATTTTATTGGGAGATCTTTGAGATGATGTGAATAGCCAGTTGCAGGAAATTTTCTTCAAAGGATGCTTTCTGTGAAGGTCTGGCCTGAAGAACAGGTAGAAATGCGTTGTTTTTATTGACGTGGGCATGGGGTGGGGCAGCGGCCCCGCCTCGTCCTGCCTCTCTCCCTTGAACAGCCGCCTGGAGTCACGTCTGTGGAAGCCCAAAGCCTTCTTGGAATGTTGTGAGAAAAGCACAGCTGAAAGCTTTGCTTTTTATCATACTTACATACACGCTGAAACCTGTGCTCAGAACATTCTGAAGGATGGTTTTCTTCTTTGGATTTAGAAATCAGCAAAGTTAGATTTAAGCAGAACAATACAAAGAACCAAAGCATAACTGACACCAGTTAGCCAACATTTATTGAGCACCTTCAGTGTACCAGTCCCTGTGCTAAGTCTAGAGAAAATAAGATTCGTAAAATCACAATCCCTGCCTGTTAATCTTGCATCTTTTCTTTCAAAACAGAGAGGACTTTACAATCTAGACCCAAGGAAGACACATAATGGGGGGAAACACACAAAATTGGCTTTTGTTTGGAAAGATATTTGAAGGTCTTTTGTTTGATTTTTGGGTGAGCGCTGGGGCCACTTTGGCCTAACTGGCCCACACATCCTTTTCGAAAGCAGTTACCTCCCCTCCGAGAAGCGTATGTGCTTTAGGCAAAAAAGAGAGAGTTCAAACATTCTTCCCTCTCCCCAAAAAAGACCTACCCCCTGGTGCCTTTGATTCTGCTTCCCATATTTGAAAGAATCCAAATCCTCGCCCTTCATGGATGAGATGTTTTAGCGGCCCATAATTACATTATTATTCCCGACACTTTCTGAGCGACTCTAGCCGAGGAGGGAGGATTAGGCCACCGAGGCTGGAGCACGCGGGCAGCCCGTCATCTGCCCCGCGCCTGGCAAAGGAGATTATGCTTCTGGAACCGAGGACGCTGGCTGAGCCTTTGTTACTTAATTAGGCTCCTGTCTCTTTTCCCTTTATGACAGTGGCAGAATCCAAGACATACCCCCTTTTAAATTAATGCAAATGCCTCTTAACAAAGTTTTATAATCGTTCGTTTTAAACAAATCAGAAAATTGTCAAAACCACTCCAGTCACAGGGAATCCAAGGGTAGGAAATAACTTTTAAAAGCATATGTTTCTCAAGGGAGTAAAGCAGCAAATACCATGTCTTTAAATTCTGTTTAACATGGAACCTTTATTGACTGCTCATGATGGTTCTGCACAATTTAATGCTCTTTTAAGTGAATATTATTTAGCTTTTTCATGCGAGTCAGTGCAGCCTCATGGATCTGTAAATTGAGATGCTGATCACAACCAGAAGTCAATGTATAAAGCGGTTACAATTTAATTAACTGGTAATAAAACTTAGGCAGTGTCAGGTTAAAGGGAATGTATAAATACTGCTTTATGAACCAGCCTCTGCAAGAAAGTGTAGACACTGACCATTCTCTCCCTTCCCTCTCATGGAATGAGTTATGGGAGATGGCCCTCTTAACTGCAAAGGAGTATGAGCTTGGGTGGATGGGAAACCCATTATTAAGCAGCTGTGTTCCGCCAATCAGCCTTGAAGAATTTGACTTCGGAGGTCAATAAAAATTTCTGGACACTGTTTAATTCATTTCATGAGCCATTCTTGAGACTCACCAGCTCATGCATTGTCTTTGGCTTTTGATGGAGAAAGGAAGAAAGTTTTGAAGGTTCATAGATGGGTTAAAGCTAAAAAGCAAGCATTAGTTCAGCCTCTTCATTGTACAAGTGGGGAAACGGAGGCTCACGGGGTGGGGAACCTGATGTCCCACCATGGGCCTCTTGGTACTGTCCGGCAGAATCCACCACTGGTGAGGTCAAGGACCTCAGGGAGGTTGCTCAAAGCCTGAAGTCCCTTGGGAGTCTTGCCACACCTCTCATCTCGTTAGGAGATTAGACCTGCAGGCCCTAGAATTCATTCATTCAGTGCCAACAGAGGGAAAAACTGTTCCCTTGCCCTTCTTCACTAGCCAAGTGGCCCTGGCAAGTTTTATTCCTACTACCTGAGACATATATTTGCTACCACCTTGGTAGAATGGGACAAGCCCTGAACCAGGAGTCAGCGTTCTCAGCCCTGCTATGCACTCTGTGAATGACAACTGTGACAAATTACCAGCCAAGGTGATACGCCCCCACATGCACTCTCTGTGGTTCCCTTAGTACTCACATTCCACTGTTGTTCCTTATTTAATTATTTGTCTTTCCTGCCCAATTGAAAACTCAGGAGGGGAAACACATACTTGCCTTGCTTACTGTTGTGTTCCCAGGACCTAACACAGTGCTTGGTATGTAGTGGGTGTTTCATGATTACAGTGAATAAATGAATGTCTGAATGAATGAACAAATGAGCAAATGAACAAACCTCAGATTTGCAAACCTTTAGCTAAATGTGGATGATAACTCAACTCCTAGCTACCTCACATGGGACAAGTGAGATAATACATGCAGAAGAGCCATATGGTGCTGCATAAATGTGAAGATATAGTTCATGTGAATTACTAGTAGTAGTGTTACCTTGTAGGCTTTAGCTGAATTACAGTTACTTTCTCTTGCATAATTTTCCTTTGAAAAAGAGTACGTCTAAGTTATTTTCAGTAGCATTAACTGACAGTATTCTACCTAGGATTAGAGACCCCTAGAGTTTAAAAAACCTCACGTGTTCCTCTCCCCGCAACATTATAGATGAGGGAGGGGCCCAGAGAGTTGATTCACTTGCTGAGCATCACACGGAATCAGTGGCTAAGTCAGGACCAGGTACCGGGTTCCCTGATTGTATCCCCCTCAGCTCAGTGCTTCAAGCCTTCATCTCAGTTGGAGAAACTGTGATGTATTTAATTAGCTACAGTCTGAAACGTGATGGAGTCAGAGCCTATTAACGTGTTGGGGGTATTATTTTCCCGTGCTATATTTTGCTGTAGTTCAGCAACCTCAATTAACTCCAACACTCAAGACAGGCCAGCTGAGTATGTGTTACCACGGGTCACTTTGAGCCAGGTGCCCTGGATTCCCCAGTGCCCCTCAGACACACTCTCCTCCACCTCAGCCTGACCTGCTGCCCGTGCATTGAGATCCCTTTTGAGACTGAACAGAAGCCTTAAATGTTGAGAAACATTTCCCAATTAAGAGCCATGAGATCATTTTGCTCAGCACCAAGCTGAGCTCCAACCAGAACTTTTAACAAGGCTAGCACAGTTATCTCTCTGGAGGCTGCATCCCCAGTGCCTCCAAGTTGTTGATGCAATGAGTAAGAGAAAGGTGCTTTGGGATCCCACTAGAATCAAGGATGAGTCCTTTCTCTGGACTAGGCCCCATTTTTATTCTTTTAATGTCAATGTCAGGAAAGGCAAAAGAAGGCTGGAGAACTGATCCAGAGTAAAAAAATGAAAGAAACATGACAACCACATACAATGCAAAATCCCTGATTGGATCATGGTTTGAGGGAAAAATAGGCATTAAAGTAATTTGGAGACAGACAATAACAAGTGTTGACAAGGATGTGGAGAAATTGGAGTCCTATGCGTAACTAGTGGGAGTATGAAATGGTACAGCCGCTTTGGAAAATAGTGTAGCAGTTCCTCAAAAGTTCCTGAACATAGAGTTACCACATGATGCAACAATTCCACTCCTATGTATATATTCAAGAGAGATGAAAACGTATGTCTACTCAGAAACTTGTTCATAAATGTTCAGAGCAGCATTATTCGTAGTAGCAAAAAGGTGGAAACAACCTAAATGGCCATCAACATAAGAATGTTAACAAAATACAATGGAATATTATTCAGCCATTAGGAGGACTGAAGTTTTGATTCATGCTACAACATGGATGAACTTTGGAAACATGCTAAATGAAAGAAACCAGACACCCACAGCTATATATTGTATGATTCCATTTACATAAAAATGTCCAGGTTAGGCAAATCCATTGAAACAGAAAGTAGGTCAGTGGTTTCCAGGGAGGGAGAAATGGGATTGACTGCTAATGGGTACAGTTTCTTTTTGGGGTGATGAAAATCATCTGGAAATAGCTAGTGGTGGTGATTACACAATTTTGTGAATATACAAAAAATTGTATATTTTAGCAGGGTGAATTTTATGTGAATGATATCTCAATTTGTAAAAAAGTAATTTGGGAGACAATGGAGGAATTTGAATAGGGACTGTATATTAGATTATACTTTATATCAATGTGAAATTTCTTAGGTGCGATAATGGAATTGTGGTTATGTAGAAAAATGTTCCTTGCTTGAGAGATGCAGGCTGAAGTACTTTAGTGGCCAAGCATCATGAGGTCTTCAATTTATACTCTCAAATGATTCAGCAAAAAATGTGTAGAAGGGTAGAGAGTAAATGTGATAAAATATTAAAAACTAGTAAATATAGTTGAAGAGTAAACTGGTGTTCTTTTTACTGTTTTTACAACTTTTCTGTTGAAATTTTCAAAATATAGGTTGGACAAGTAGATAAACTATTTTTCAAAGGCAATGAGGTGGAAATAAGTCAAGGCATTTGGCTGTCCCCTTGTCCCTTTAGTCTCTGTCCAAGACAAGGCTAAACAAACACTTATTTGAGCCTACCTCAGGTGAGGTTAATTCCATTTGTTTTTATAATGTCCGAGCAGTGCAGACCCCCAACTTAACTGTTCTTAGGGGCAGGTACTGAGAAGTGTACCTGAAACCCACAGCCAAACCCTGTGGGTCCCACACGTCAACTGTCACAATGGAGGAGGCTTTCTTACAACCTCCGTGGTCCAGAAATGACAGCCCAGCGGGCTGCCACCATGGCTCCTTTTCTGACGTCATTCCATGCTCTGGCAGGGAGGGTGGTGGGGCCAACTCTTCCCTCTATTCTCTAAGGGAAACACTTAGAGAATAACCAGCAAGTATAATTTCTTGGCAGGAAGAATTCTCAATGAGTTTTCTAAACAATAGGTGGTGTTCTCTTGTTGCAATATTTCTATTTTGGGAAGGTATTATGGAGCCCTTTGGCAACTTAAGTCCCTTGTTTCCTGCCCCCTCTGCCAAATAAGAGAATTTCAGCAATCATGATGAGGCAGTAGGCAGTCTTTAGACTCATTGAGAAGAATTTGACGAAATCCCTTCCAGAAAAAATGGTAAAACCAATAATCAAGAACTTCAGACTTGGAAAGGAACTTGGAGCATGTTCATTTGCCCAGTCTTGATGAGGCCTTCCAGAAGAAAAACCTACTGGCTTCTCATCTCTCATGTTCACCAGGAAATATAGGCAGGAGCATCTGCAAAACCTTGTAAACCAACAACTGTTTTTATAGTGTGCAGGCTGATTTTTCAATGTGCAGATTTGCTATGAATTTATAGAGTGTTTTGATTCTAAATTCACAATGTGCATCTTTAATGGCTCCAAGTTTGGATAATTTCATGCTGTTTATATTTTTGCAGCAATAGTTTATGTATATGTCTCAAGTTATTACACTCCTAGGAGAAGAATGAACAACCTCCTTTTACAAAAGACAGTCCCATATGTCCTGGCTTAGTGCATCTTTCTTCGAAGATTATTTTCCATTGAGTTATCAGGAAAGCATGACAGCTGCATGAAGCACCAAGCCCAGTTTGCAGGCAGGTGGGTTTTCTGGTTTTCTAGACCTTCTTACTGGGCTCCCAGATGGCCTCACATTTAAAAACCACCAATTAGGCACTTTGCAGTCTCCTGGAGCTTTTCTGTTGAGATATTTTTTCAATCTCATTTAAAAAAAAAAAAAAGTTGCCTACCTCCCTCTACTCCCATCAGGAATGAAATGTGTTAACGTGATGAGAGACTTAAAAGGTGATTCAGGAATTCTCTTTCTGGGGTGCCAGTCTGAGAAAGTAACTAGAAATGTAGGATGTACAGAATATTTATTGAAAAAAGATTTTAATAGTAGGAAATTGGAAGCAATTAAAGACTCAGGGGATATGATATATCCATGTATGAATATAATGCACCCTTTGAAAACTCTTTCAAAGAACTTTTAATAACAGGAAAATTCTCCTGATACAATGATAAGTAAAGAAAGTAGGTTCCAGATCTCCAGTTAGGTCTTCAGATTTCAAACACATGCATTGAAACTAGATTCAAAAGCATAACCATGAAATTATTAACAGTGGTTAGTATTAGGTAGTGGGGTTGTGGGGGGTTTTTTAAATTAAATATTTTATTTTGAGATAATTGTAGTTTTGATATGAAGTTGGAAAGGAAAATACTAGAGATCTCTTATTCCCTTTACCCAGCTTCCTATAGGGATTTTAATTTTTTTCTTCTTTCTTTTTTCTTTTCTATCTTTTCCTAATAATCTACAGTTGGGGGAGGGGGCAGAAAAGACTATCATTTTTTGAAAAAAAAATCAATTTATTCATCCTTCTGGATAACCTCACTCCCAGTTGTGATTGATCCCACCCACCCTACCCCCTTTTGCTGTATACCCACAGCCCATTGCCTAGCCTTTTGGTCCGTAATTGATCTTACCACCTTCTGCTAAAATGGTAGTTAATTGAATCCTTGCCTATGTATGGGCTTTTATACAGTGAGTTCATGTTGGATAAACAGGGCATGTCTCCTAAAAGCTTCAGGTTTACTCAAACCATGTAGAAAAGAGAGGAAAGAAACACATTGTTTTTATATAAAACAAAACATCCATATTGTAGCATGGAAAGTAAGATTAGCATCAATTAAGATAAAGCTGTAGTCTCCAGAGGGATGTCTCCCCTGGCCACTCCCAGATGCTCCTGTGTGTGAGCGTGTCTCCGCGGCCTGTGCGGGGAGTGCAGGGTGGAGGGCTGCTTTGGCAGAAAAGTTTGAGACACACTGCGAGTATACATCCAGGAAATGCATCTTGACTGAATGATGCAGTCTGCTTCTTCAGCTGGCTTCTTGTCCCTGTCCAGCAGGGTGGATGTCAGGGAACACACAGCACTGTAGGAAATCACTGGCAAAGAGAACGACTGGAGTCTTGCTCTTCTTAGCTTTTTTTTTTTTTTTTTTAAGAAGAAAAGTTTAGCTGCTTTCTCACTGCCCTAGGGCCCACATCTTGCTGGAAAGCACACAACCCCCTCACTAGGGGCCCTGGATTCAATTCTTGGCTCTGGCTTAACCTTTCATGAGTCTGGCATGATGTCTGCTCTCCAGGCCTCCTTTTCCTCACCAGCAGAACAAGATGTTCAGATTAGATCATTGCTAAAGGCTTTTAGATCTAAATGCTGTGGTTCTCAAGGCATGTGATTTTCCCAGGTTCCCAAACTCCTTTTACATAGTTGAAAGTACACGTACTACTTGCAAGAGTTTTAGCTTCCTTAAAAATCAGTTTTCACTGACTTGAGTTTTTGTCTCTTTCTTTTTCTGCCTTCTTGTGAGCCTTGTCATCAGCACCTGTCTTTCATCATTTAAAAAAATAAATGGTTCAAGAGGAGGAAGATTGTAGAATCTGATTAGTAGGATACCCCCCTTCTTTTTTTTACCCCCTCCCCTGAAAATTATCTTGGGGATGTCAAAAGCAATTTTCATAGACAGGTTGGTCATTTACAAGAGATGTGTTTACAAAGCATGAAATTAACATTTTTGCACAGAGCTAAATAATTGCTTATAACATGGTAACTTTAGTAGTGAGTTTGCAGCTTGAGCAGTAGTTAGCAAGGTCAGATGGTACGTGCAATAATGCCATTAGCAAACTCCATCACCAAAGCAAAGTCAGCCAAGCACCTCATGTGGGAGCAGGTTCCTCTCCCTGAGAAGTTCACCCATGAGGCCATTCCAGATGTTGGGAGCACCACAGTCCATTGACTTTGCAGTCCATCATACACCAGTGTTGTAGCATCACCCACCTGCTGGAGCTTCAGATTCTTACAAGCCAACCACACAAGGTCACCCACCCACAAGTGGTTGAAAACCATCTTTTACCCCCTTATGAGAGGGGTGGCTACACCCTCAGGTCCTCACCCAGACAGTTATGCACCAAACTAAACCTCACATTAGAATTAGGGAATACCAAATGACAGCTTCCAAAGGGAAGAGACAATAGAGCAGACAAGTTTGGGCAGACAGCTTGCACATTTCAGTAGCATTTTAGGACGTTCTTAATTTCATAAATGTAGCAAGAAAATACTAAATTCCATTCAGTAAATTCTATTTAAAGAAGCAGGGTGGTGTATAATTTTGGACTTGCATTGTTATTGGCAAAGATAGCGGGTCTAACAGGTCAACCCTGAAATGTCAGTGGCACAATATCACTGAGATTTCTTTGTCACTCATATGAAGTCCAAATGGTTACATGACAACATAGGTCTCAAGAGTACTAAAGAAGGGAGAGGGAAATCTGGGAGGAGATGCAATTATCGAGAGGCTCCAAGGAAACTTAGTAAAATTCATTTGGGAAAACTTAAAGAATCTGAGATACCCTCCTCTCCAGGTATGTGGAATGAAAAAGAAAACTCTCCCTTTCTCTATGCTCACTCCACTGAGAGAATTTGAATTCTAAATAGAAGTAACAAATAAATGTTAGAGAGGTCTTCTACGGCTTAGCTGGGGATCAAATTTTGCAGAGTAAAGAGTAGAAGCATTAGAGTCCGACAGACCTGGGCTCGGATCCTGGCTTTACCACCTGCTAAGTCTGTGGTCTTGGGCAAATTATGGTCGGTAACTTGGAAGTAATAATTGTACCCACCTCATAGAGTTATTTATAGGATAAAATGAGGTAATGCATCGAGAAGAAATTATGGGGACCTGCCTATAGTCTGTACCTGATCATCCACTCACTCAGTTCATTCAGCTAACATCTATTGTGTCTGGTGCTGTGCTAGGTGTTGGCGAGCCAGTTGTTATTGTGAGCCAAACCAGATGCTGCCCCTGCCCTCCTGCAGCTCATCGTCCAGGCATGGATATGCATTAATGAAATAATCACTCTAAACAAAGGTCTCCTTACTAATTTAGTGCTCTGATGGATAGGACCATACTGTTTTCCAGAAGCCTAGACTGAGAAGAGGTCAGGGAAGGTGTGCCAGTTTGAGCATATTATGTTCCCCAAAACGCCATTATCTTTGATATAATCTTGTGTGGGCAGATGTATCAGTGTTGATTAGATTATAATTCTTTGAGTGTTTCTCTGGAGATGCACCCCACCCAACTGTGGGTGATGACTCTGATTGGATAATTTCCGTGGAGGTGTTACCCACCCATTCAGGGTGGGTCTAAATTAAATCACTGGGGCCATGTAAATGAGCTGACAAACAGAAGGAACTCAGTGCAGCTGAGAGTGACATTTTGAAGAGGAGCTACAGCCAAGAGGGACACTTGGAAGAATGCACAGAAGCTGAGAGAGTAGTGGCAGATGAGAGACAGTTTGAAGACGGCCATTGAAAGTAGACTCTTGCTCCAGAGAAGCTAAGAGAGGACAAACACCCCAAGAGCAACTAAGAGTGATGTTTGTGAGGAATTGCATGCTAGAGAGGAACATCCTGGGAGAAAGCCATTTTGAACCCAGAACTTTGGAGCAGACACCAGCCACGTGCCTTCCCAGCTAACAGAGGTTTTCCAGACACCATTGGCCATCCTCGAGTGAAGGTACCCGATTGTTGATGCATTACCTTGGACACTTTATGGCCTTAAGACTGTAATTTTGTAACCAAATAAACCCCCTTTATAAAAGCCAATCCATTTCTAGTGTTTTGCATTCCGGCAGTATTAGCAAACTGAACAGAAGGCTTCCCAGAGGAAACAGCATGTCCTCTGAGCTAAAATGTCAAGTTAACTTGGTGGAGTTGGGAACAAGATGTGACAAGTGTTGTAGGTAGAGGATGTGCAAAGGCCCCATAGTAGGCAAGCATTTGAGGAAATGGCTGGAGCTCTGAGAGCAAGGCGGGGCATGGTATAGGTTGGGCTGGAGAAGGAGGCAGAGACCTGGTCATCTGGAACCTTAAAAGCCTGTTGAAGGACTTGATTCCATCTTAAAAGCAGTGGGAAGCCACCGAAGGTTTTAAACAGGGGCTTAAAATTATTAAGCTCAATAAATGTTAGTTATTATTCATTTCTGGGAACTTTTATACCACATCCTAACATTATGGCTCTCTTCCTGGATTCTCTGAATACATAATTTTAAACACACATACACACACACACACACACATGCACAACCCTATTGATCCACTTGGTGCCCTGAAAGTAGGAACTGTAATATGCCAGAGCCAACTAGTCTTTTATGATGTGCTTCCTCCTCCCTGTGGTATTGGGAAAACACTAAAAGCAACCTAGACCCAGGACAGAAAGGTGAGACGATCAGAACTGGGGCCTGGTCTTTCTCCTGCCAAAGGCCAGACTTACCCCAAAGCTAGGTGGCTTGGCTGAGGATCCTGGTTGGAATCAAGTTGTCCCAATTTTCAGGACATGTTTGACTCACCCATGTCTAACTGCACTTGATAAATCCCTGTCAGTTATCGGAGTCAACACTGCAGCCCCTAGAAATTCTATTGCCTAACAAGCCTATATTTCACTTCTTTCGGCTTTGCTCTATTTCCCCTGATGAATCATGTAGTTTGAACAGTATGGCATGTACTTCTCAGACCAGACTTTTATCTAGCTCCAGGCTAGCTGTGTGCCTGGAAGATCAGTTATAGAGTTAACCAAACTTGCTGTCATTCTGCTGGAGGTGACCTGGGCCATAGTGGGTGTTTGACAGAATAAGAAGTGTTGGGCAGAGTGACTTTCCAGCTCCCCCTGTGAACAATCACTGTCTTCATGGGTGACCAAGTTCAGAAGATGGTGACGACTGCTTCGATGGCCCTTCAGAATCACTAAATGCTTTCATGTACATGTTCTCCTTGAGGGAGTAGCCTTGGCAGCGATTGTCCTCCCTTTTCTTCAGATGAAGAAACTGGGGTCTGATCATTAAGTGCCATGCCCAGGGTCACATGTGAGATCACTGCTCCTGGGACACCAAATGGCCAGTCAGGACAAGCCTGCTTGAAGCAGCTTTTCTTGCTCCCTCTTTGTGCCAAAAAAAAAAAAGGATGTGGACTAGGGACGTGATTGAAGTAACATTAGTAGCCTGGAAAAATATTTAAATCCTGTAAAGGGGAGTAGACTGTGCTTAGTGTAGGGTTTAACGATAGAGTCATGGCCTTCTTCATATTATTTCACTGCAGTCACACTTTCCAAGTTCAAGGGGCACTTTGTGTGTGTGTCTGTCTGTCTGTCTGTCTTATGTACATTGCCATCTGGTGAGGAAGCTGAAGTTCACGTGTCTATAAATTTTGTGTCCTTTGAGCCCTTATATATTCAGACAATGAACCAATAAGTGCCACATGGCTAGTCATCTGTGACCCCTTTAGGAAACTGAAACACTCACTGAAGGAGGAAAGAGGGAAAGCCAGAAGTGCGGGTGCCCAGGTCAGCTCACAGAGCATATTTCTTAGAAAATAAGCCCTTCACAGTACAAAGACTAGGAGGCTCCCCCCACCCCTGCCTCCTTCCTGTGTGATTTTTAAAAGCACCAAAAATGAAACGGGGCCCTTCACGTCTGAGACAGCTATTTTCTCGGTCTTACGCCTTCCCTTTTGAATAACCCGAATAATACAACTTATAATTATGCCTTGCCTGGCAGGGTATTCTTGCCTTCTGAGCAGTAGTTGAAATTTCTTGGCAAGTGAACGCCATTTACAAGCCTCTTTCCACCCCAGTTCCAGGTGGTCCCTCTTTGGCGGCCTTCCCTTACCCACACGGGCTTCCAAGGCTGCCCCCACTGCTTATTTACGTCATCTCACCAAGAAGTGCTCCTCGGCTTTCATGCTTCTCCTGTGGGGTGTGGGCGGGGCTGAGCACCCCTCCAGAGGGAGCCTCACCAATCTGATTAATTAAAGCAAAAAGGGGACTGAGCGATCGGCAGTGGCTTAAGCTCCCAACTCAGGTAACCGAGGCAACAGCAGGGAGTCTGTGCCACTGCTGACAAGTCATGGGATTAATTTCTTCACAGATCTATGCCCTTCTCTTATGCTCTGGGTCCACTTCAAGAGCCTTGAGAAGGAGCTGGGCCGTTGAGTAATAGGGGGAAGGAAATTGGTAAGCGTCTGCTGGGGTTACCGTGGGTGTTTTGTCCCCTTCAGGAACACGATGTGGGCAGGGTAATATGTACACATTGATGCCAAAGGCCTTGAAGTCAAGGGCACTCACCAGTTTTAGGAACTTAAGCAAGTCCCTCCCGAGCAGAGTGGTCAGATCAGCTGGTCCTACATTCCTGTCCCAGCCACCACTTTCCTAGTCAGTCTCCTCACTTGTAAAATATGGATGACAACAACAGAGCTGTCTTATAGGATTGGGAGGCTAATGCCAGCAAATTGTGTAGCACAGAGCCCAGCATGTAGGAAGCCCAATAGATGTTAGCCCTTCCACCTAGAGATAGATCTGGAGTGGAAGCCAGATTGGGAACGGTGCTGCAGATGAGGAATGCCAGGAGAACGACCATGGCCCAGGAGGCAGGCAGGCATGTTGGGGATTGGGATTAGGAGCCTGAGGGCTGGGAAAGAAGTGAGGAGGCTGGCACTGCACGCAGAGAGGAACCAAAGTGGAGAGGAGGATCCGCCATGGCTGAGGAATTGGACATGTTTGCCCCCTCTGGGATTGTGGTTCAAGCCTGACTTCCCGAGCATGCAGTTTTGCAGCTGCTCCTCCTGGCTTAAACACTGACCAGTTGAGAACATGATTCTGGTTGTTTCTCCACTACGTGAAACAAAGACCATTGGGAAGTAGGATCACATGAACAAAATGTGAAATCTTTCTGTTCAGTGAGCAAGGCCAGCAGATGCCCAGAAGTATAGTTTCTGAAGCTGTAAATAGATTTGGGGAGAAAATTCACAGTATGTGGCAACATTTGTCACTCCTGCAAGTTATAAAGGGAGAGAGAAATGCCAGGAGCCTAATGTCCAGTCAAGAGCCCTGGACCTGGCTGCATAATCTCAGACACTGAGGCTCAGTTTTAGCAGTAATAGTCCTCCCCTCTCCGCCACCCCCCACATAGAGCACATGACATTCTACATGATTTCATTTAATCCAACAGCCTGATGAGATGGGTAGGAAAAAGAAAGGATTGTTAGGCCCATTTGCAGAGGAGGAAGTGGAAGCCCAGGTTATAGAGTTAGTTAGTGACAGCAGCAGGCCTCCTGCCTCATTCCACTGTACATGCTGTCTGACCAGCCAAGAGGGGTGCCCTGTGGAGAGCACAGAGGGAGAGGAAGTGGGAAGGGGAAAAGACCCTGCATGGGTGATCCACTTCTCCAACTCTCCTTTGGCCCACCTGAGACAGAGAAAGAACCGGAGGCCCCAGGCAATAGGCATTATGCTTAGCCTTCTTAGAGACATTGTTGATTATCGGTTACCTAAATGCTAGGACTCAGCATAGAGAATTTCTGGGCAGAGCATCTTGGCTGGTATGGTGGACAGAATGATGGCCCCTCAAAGATGCCCATGTCCTAAGCCCTAGAACCTGTGAATATGTTGCCTTACATGGCAAAAGGGACTTTTCAGATGTTATTAAAGACCTTGAGTTGGGGAGATTATTCTGGACTATCCAGGTGGCTCAGTATAATCACAAGGGTCCTTATAAGAGGGAGGCAGGAACATCACAGAGAAGGAAAGTTGATGATGGAACTGGGATAGATGTAGCCAGAGAGAGATCTGAAGATGGAGGAAGGGACCATAAGCCAAAGAATGCAGGCAGCCTCTAGAAACGGGACAAGGCAAGGAAACGGATTCTCTCCTCAAGCCTCCAGAAGGACTGCACCCCTGCTCGCACTTGGATTTTAGCCTAATGAAACTGATCTTGGACTTCTGACCTCCAGAACTATAACTTGTGTTACTTGATGCCACTGTGCTCCATCAGCAAGAGGAAACTGATACAGCTAGTATTGCGTAGAAGTAGTTAGTAATCAGAGCCACTGCTGGAGGTGAGAGGGAGGGAGGGGAAGGATGAGAACCAATTGGTTTAATGAAGGCCCAGGATGTCAGAGAAGAACTCTGCCGATTTGTACTGTGACCCTGGGCAAGTCACTTCCCTTCTCTGTGTCCTGGTTTCTAACTTATCTGGAAATTTAAGGGGTTGAACATGAGTAGTTAGGGAGTGGCAAGGAAGGAAAAAAAGAAAAATTCTAGAAGGAATACTCAAGAAACTGTTAAATAATGGTTCTCTCAAAGGAGTGGGACTAGGGATTGGGAGATTTTTATTTTTCATTGTATACCCTTTGACTGAATCACCATGCACTTTTATTATTTTTGTAATTACAAATCAAATTATAGGTTTGTCTTTTTAAAAATGGAATGAAGCGGGTGGATCAGTGGTTTTCAGACTTTTTTTAGAAGAGTGGAACACTTTACACACATAATCTTACTTGAAAGGCTAATTAATGTATGGCAAAGAAGAATTTGGAGTCCCTCTTGCTGGGACTCCCCCCTCCCCAACTCCCAATTTCAGCATTGTCAAGGGATCCATTGAACATAGCTGGAAAATAACACATGTAAATGATTTCTCTCAGGCCCTTCCACCTCTCCAATTCTGTGCTTCCTCTCCATTTAGCACAGGAAGTTGGGGTGTCCTAGCCCTGTATTACAAGTGGACAAGTGTCTGTTTGCATTGTCGTAGTTGCAGATTCCTCCTGGCCCTTTGGGGAGTCAGCAGTTGGGAAGGACAATGTGAGCTGTGCATAGGGTGAGTGTCACTCAGATACTGGGGAACAGGAAACAGGTCACCCCTGGATTGCTTTTCCTGGTCACAATGGTAGTGAAGTGTTCAAAGGTGGATTTTACAACCATTTTAGGTGAAACTGAACCCGGGGCTTTGATAGGCAGGAAGCTAAAGGGACAGTGAGAGGGTATAAAGTGGTAGGAGACTATTCACCTTCGGCAAATGTGGTTATGAACGCAGACCCGCTGCTTAATAACACTATGACCTTGGCAGATTACTTAGCTACTCTGAGTCTCTTTTTTGAATTTGCAAAAAGGGGAAATACTAGTGTCTACTACCTAAGACTATAGGTTAAATGAGATTGTAGGTCTAAATACTTGGCATGGGACCTTGTATGTAGGTGCTCAATGAACGTTGCTCGTACTGATTATCATCATTTTTACCAGATTCCTAGACTCCTGGACAAGTCAGAAAATGGCCTTGCTCCCTCTTCTAGTGTATTCTTGGTTAAATTTGTTCCTCTAGCTCAGGAATTGCAAATTGGTGGCCTGCTAGGCAAAAATCTACCCTGTAAATATGTTTGTTTATCCTGTGTATTATTTTAAAAATCAAGAAATAGTTCCTAGAAATCTGAATTTTCCAGCTTCTCTCTAAAAACTGAACATCTGGCTATACTGACCATCACGTGGCAACAGCCAGCTGGAGTTGGGGTAGCAACAGCCCACCCCCCACCTACAATGAGGCAGGCAAACACTTTCCTTTTCACCAGTCTTATGTCCTTCATATTGTCTTAAACTTGTCCAACCCCATTCAAACAGAGTTTGCGAATCCTGGATGAGAAGATTTCAGGAATTATGTACCCTTATCATGGCTCTGACATCAGCCCATTCCATGACAGTGAACGTATCTTTTTTCTCTGCCTTTTCACATTGCCAACTATAATATGAGTGAGTTGAGTTTCCAGTCTTGGCTTTCTTTGGGTCGTCTTCTCATTCCGTAAACATTTACTTTATCCCTCCTATTTCCAGGAATTCTAACAAGTATTTGGGAGTGTGGAGAGATGAATAAGAATGGGCCTGACCCAGAAATGCTTTTCAGCAGTGCGGCTCAAAGTATGGTCTGAAGCCTGGCTCCCGTTCCTGATGAGATAAATACAAACTGAGAATAAACATTTAGAAACTCTTTTGCAATTTGACATTGCCATGACAGTCAAGTGCATGCTTGATGGACTCATCTTGTTGAATAGATATAGATCAGTTCACATGTTGTCAATCTCATGTGGTGAATTGTGTGTGGCACTAGCTGCATACTCTTCCCAGTTACTAATGCTGCCTAAGAAACTGTCCCGAAGTTTAGTGGCTTAAAACAACAACTGTCATTTATTTGCTCTCAGATCTCCAGCTTCAGCAGGGTTGGACAGAACGGTTCCTCTATCCTCCACAAAGTGTCTGCTGGGTGGCTCAGCTGTGGCCAGAGGATCCAGATCCAAGATGATTCATTCATGTGGCTGACAAGTGGATGCTGGATGCTGGTTCCTTTCCATGTCAGTCTCTCCACGGGCAGCTTCCTCCTGGCCTGGTGGCTGGATCCAAGAGCGAGTGTCCCAAGAGAGCAAGACAGAAGTGCATGGCATTTTTATGATCAAAAGTCACTTTGCGACCAGGGCAAGCCAGGCTAAAGGATAAAGGTTGAAACTGATTGTGTTTTAAAACTTCAACTTTCATATGAGACCAAGGGAATAGATATCTATTTGGTACAGGATCTAAATTTTCTAAACGGTACAACTCTACAGTCGATTTGTTCAGACACCACAATTGCATGGAACTTTGAATAGAAAGTGAGATACTGTAGGTTAGTATAGGCTGGAGTGAAATAGTGACACATCCTAGAGTAATTTGGGCAGACAATAAAAAATATATTTACAGCCTCCCCCTCCCCAGCCCCGAGGATCTGGGGGAAGGTGCAGATGTGTTGGACATCCTCACCTGGACGGGAGTTGATGTTGTCACAAACATTGGGACTGGCGGTTTGATGTGCTGGGCCCTCGAGCATGGGACTTGCCCTTATGAAGCTCATTACCACAAAGGAGAGTCTAAACTTGTATGTAATGGTGCCTAAGAGTCTCCCCCTGAGTACCTCTTTGTTGCTCAGATGTGGCCCCCTCTCTCTCTAACTGAGCCATCTCAACAGGTGAACTCGCTGCCCTCCCCCCTACGTGGGACCCGACTCCCAGGGTCGTAAATCTCCCTGGCAATGCAGAATATGACTTCCGGGGATGAATGTGGACCCAGCATCGTGGGACTGAGAGTATCTTCTTGACCAAAAGGGGGATGCAAAATGAGACAAAATAGTTTCAGTGGCTGAGAGATTCCAAATGGAGTCGAGAGGTCACCCTGGTGGACATTCTTATGTACTATATAGATAACACCTCTTAGGCTTTAATGTATTGGAGTAGCTAGAAGTAAATACCTGAAACTACCAAACTCCAACCCAGCAGTCTGGACTCCTGAAGACAATTATATAATAATGTAGATCACAAGGGGTGACAGTGTGATTGTGAAGACCTTGTGGATCACACCCCCTTTATCTAGTGTATGGATGAGTGGAGGAATGGGGATAAAAACTAAAGGACAAATGGGGTGGGATGGGGGGATGATTTGGGTGTTCTTTTTTCACTTTTATTTTTTATTCTTGTTCTGATTCTTTCTGATGTAAGGAAAATGTTCAGAGATAGATTGTGGTGATGAACGCATAACTATGTTATCATACTGTGGACAGTGGATTGTATACCATGGATGATTGTACGGTGTGTGAATGTATTTCAATAAAACTGAATTTATAAAAAAAAAAAAAAAAAAAAAGTCACTTTGCGTCTCTTATGCCAAACTCTTGGTTGAGGCAGTCACAAAGGTCTGCCCAAGTTCAAAGGGAAAGGATGTACATTCTAATTCTTGATGATGTTGTGGAAAGGTTCTAGAGGAACGTGTGGGGCAGAAGATTTTGTTGCAGCGAGCTTTGGAAAATATTATCTGTCATACCGTTCAGGTGGTCTATTCATTTTCAATTGCCACGTAACAAATTACCACAAACTTAGTGGCTTGCAACAACACACTTTTATTACCTAAGAACTCTATAGTTCTTAGGTCATAAAATCCAAGCTGACTTGACCAGATTCTCTGCTTATGCTTCTTATGTTTTAATTTCTCTTGGGTAAATACCTAGGAGTAGAAATGGTAGATCATATGGTGAGTGTATGTTTAACTTTTTAGGAAATTACCAAACTGTTTTCTAAAATGGCTGTACTGTTTTGCATTTCCACCTGCAATGTGTGAAAGTACTGTTTGTTCCACATGGTCGCCAGCACTTGGAATTGTAGTTGTGTGTGTGTGTGTGTGTGTGTGTGTGTGTGTGAGAGAGAGAGAGAGAGAGAGAGAGAGAGAGAGAGAGAGAGAGAGAGAGAGAGAGTGTGTTTATTATAGCCATGCTGACCAGTGTATAGTGGTGTCTCACTATAGTTTTAATTTCCATTCCCTATTGACTAATGATGTTGAATATCTTTTTGGGTGTTCATATGCCATGTGTATATATTTTCTTTGGTGAAATGTCTGTTCATATATGTTGCTCACTTTTTTATGGAGGTGTTCACCTTCTTTAAGTTGTAAGAGCTCTTTATGAATTCTGAATATAAATCCTTAATCTGACACATATTTTGCAAATATATTCTCCCAGCACAAGACTTGCCCTTTGAAGACAAAAGCCTTTTGTTGTCCTGAATTCCAATTTATCAATTTTCAAAGTTGTTTGTGTCCTATTTAAAAAACCTTTCCCTAGACCAGGGTCACTAAGATTTTCTCACATATTTCCTTCTACAAATTTTATAGTTTTAGCTCTTACATTTAGGTCTGTGATCCATTTCAAGTTCATTTTTTTGTGTGAGGTAATGGCTCTTGGGGTGGGGGAGGGGATGTGGATATCTAATTATTCCAGCACCATTTTTTGAAAAGGTTATCCTTTCCTTGTTGAATTTTGAATGGCTTTAGCACCTTTGTCAAAAATCAGCTGAATATATATAGAGAGAGAAACTCTCCACCCCGTTCCCATCAATCACATGTATAGCCTTACTCAACTACCATACTCTCTTGGTCACCATAGCCCTAGAGCAAACCTTGAAATTAGCATGTGTAAATCCTCTAACTTTGTTCCTCTTTTTCTATATTGTTTTGCTGTTTTCTGTGTCCCTTGCATGTACATTTCTACAAAGAGTACATTGAGTCTATAGATTAATTTTGGGGAGGATCAACACCATAACAATATTGACTCTTGTGAATCCATAGACATGATGTATTTATCTCTATTTATTTAGTTCTTTGATTTCTCTCAGGAGTATTTTGTAGTTTTCAGTGTATAGGTCTTATGCATTTTTGTTAAATTTGTCCCTTAAATGTTTATTATTTTTGATGTCACCATAAATGATACTTTTTATTTCAATTTCCAACGTTCCATTACTATTATTTAGAAATACAATTGATTTTGGGATGTTGACCTTTTATCCTGTGACACTGCTAAACTCACTCAATATAGACTTACTAGTTCTGGTAGCTTCTTTGTAGATTCCTTATGATTTTCTATATAGATAATCAGGTCATGGACAGATATTACTTTGATCTCCATTTTATAGTCAAAGAAATGGAGACCTTAAAAGACAAGAGGACACCACTTCCAGTAAATGCAGAGCCAGGGGTCTGAAACCCAGGTCTTCTGGGTCCAACTTTAAAGTCTTCTCCATCATACCAAGATGCTTCTCAGTTTTTCAAACCCTAAGAGAAGAATCTTATATCATTTAAATTAGGTGGTTGTGGCTTATACAGATACAAGCTTATATTTTTCTCACTTAAAAGTCTGGAGTTTTATGGTCCAGAGCTGGTATGGCAGTTCTCTTCCATAAAGTCCTCAGGAACCTCGGCCTCTTCCCACTAATGGTTCACCATCCCTAGGGTGTGGACCTCCACATCATGGCCCAATATGGTGGTGTTTTCCTTCCAGGCAGTAAGATAGAGGAAGGGATGAAGAGGAGAGGCAAATGTGTGCACCAGTAGCTTCTTCAGGTTGGTTCCACGAGGCCACCACACCACACCTCCACTCACATCTCATCAGACGGAACCTAGTTATACGGCCATATCTAGCTGCAAGAATATCTGGGAAATATCATCTTTATTCTGGGCAGTCATAGTCCCAGCTATACTTTCTATTACTGTGGAATAATGGGAGAACAGCTACTGGGGGACATATAGCAATTTCTGCTACAAACCCTAAGGTTAGGAATCCAGAAAGGAAGCAGTTTAAAAATGAAAGAAGGAAGAAAGTAGAAGAGTTCAAAGTCTGTTGCATCTTTTAGAGATCATTTTAGGATCAGATGATCCAGCTCTGTTGACAGTTTATATAGCCTATCTAGTTGACCTGAAGCCATTTAGTCACAGGATAAAGCTAATCCTCAGAACCCCTTTTTGGTATTAAATATTTGCGACTATATTAAACACATCTAATCCTTCAGTGACCTTTCCTTCAATCAAGAAAAGATAAAACAAAATATATCTTTGCTCATTCATTCATACAATAAAAATTGATGTCTACTACCCTCTTAGAGCTCACAATCTGGGAAGAGAGAGACAATAACCAAATAATCACTCAAAGGAATGTAAAATCACAAAGGAGCAATAAGGAGGATATAAGGGCACACATCAGGGCCTGTGAGCTCAGGGCAGACTTCCCTAAAGGTTTGGATCCATTCCTGCAGGTCTACGTGCATAGCAGAGGTGTGTGCCCTGGGAAGAGTAGCCCATGTGCCAGGCTGTGGTTATACCTCATCCATCCTGCCTAGGCTCCCTGTGTCTCAAAGATCATTATATAAAAACAAGAATACCAGAGTGGAGTAAGGAGGGAGGGTAATCAGGAGGTTCAAAGCCCTTTGTGGCCTCCACCCCAAGAGAAACTGAGAAGAGGAGAAGAGTTCAGAAGTTCCAAGATGGCAGACCCATAGCCCAGTCACAGACCTTCCTTGAGGACCATGAAGGAATCCAAGGTGCTCAGTACAAGAAAGAATTTTCTAATATTTATGGCCATCTATGTGGAGGTGGGGAGCTTCCTATCCCTTAAAAGCTCAAGCTGAGTCTCAGTGACCGTCCATGTGTTGTACTAAAGAAAAGGTTATTGGATTCAGTGGACTATCCAAGGAGACAGCACCTCAGCACCCACTAGCAACTAGATTCCTCGAGGCATGGCACAAGGAAAGCCCCAGCAGCAATGGGTGAGGGGAGGGCGGCACCAGAAGGAGGGGGCCACCATCAGTCACATTCTGTCTCAACACCCTGCCCCACCTTGGGGGACCTGTGCAAGCAGTGAGCGGCCATATAGCGTGAAGATTTAAGAGTGAGGAAATCAACCTTTGGATAGTGGTCTACAAGATGTACTTGGGAATCCACCCTTCCAGGTTAAGGCATGTCCTAATCCCCGGCCAGCTGTGACTGGCTGTAAAGGATGCTTGGAACATTGAGAAGGATGCTACATCTGGCTACTCAAGGAATTATATTCTGATAATGTGGAAGTGTCTGTCTTCATCCTAGTTTGTGATGACAAAATGGGATAATATATGCAGAAATGCTTTGTAAATTGTGAAGTGCTACCCAATAGTAACTAATAATGAGGGCTCCCAATTCTAGTGCTTCCTAAATACCAAACATTGCAAAGAGCTTGACTTGCTGTATCTCATTTAATCCTTACAATAACCTTTACAATAGATACTATTAGTATCCCCCATTTTATAGTTGGGGAACCAAGGCTTGGAAAAATTGTAACTTTCCTAAGGTGCTCTCACAGTTCATAACTTAGACACAGTAGAACTGTGACTAAAGCCCAGGTCTTTTTGACTTTAAAGCAAGTGCTCTTATACACTTTGCTTTGCCATCTTCAGAATGTAGGATATTGTAACTATAATTATCAGTATTAGTAGAGCAACTACTATAATACTTGGTGGCTCAACCCTGACTCCCCATCTAGGGGATTAGTAGGTTGTGCTTTGCAATCATCTTTAGGTCCCAGAAAGGCTTGAACTTGCCTTCAGCTTGCCAGCTGTTTCTGCATTTCTCCTTACCCACCCACTGCTGGTGTATAGAGCAATCTAAGGACCCTCTGTGAAGTTCAACTGGACAAGCCTCTGAGAATAACACTTTAGAAGTTTTCCTGTGATTGATCACACATCAGCTGAACTGAGGTTCTCAATTGCGATTCACTCCATCCAGTTTCCTTTCATTCAGACTACATTCCTAGTGTGATTCAAGATCCTGAGAGGTGGGGAGGAGTGGGTGGATGTGGGGGGGGTGGGGCACTGGTAGCTGCAGTAGGTGCACTTATGCTATGCTTGGCAGTCTGCAAGTGTTTTCCTATTGATTTTTTCTCCAGGCCTCAGTCTTGTTATCTACAAAAATGGACATAAGGACAATAATAATGAAGTCTTATCTAATGAAAGGGATAGTTTAAAACTCACTGCTTAAAGTGAAAATAACATCAAATCAGAATCTGCATTTGCCCATGGAATGTAAAGACAAACCACTTCTCATGAGTCCAGTTTAGCCAATCCCCACCACCACCACCACCACCACCAAGCATTATTGTAATATGATTACTATTTCTTTGGTTGAAGTAATCACATGCAGTGCCTTCTGAAGTAACAGAAATACTTATCTTCAAAGAGAAGGTTCCCTCAGCACCAAAGTGCACATGCCGCCAGAGGCTGGAGAGAACCAGGGCCAGTGGGGGCAACATCCAGGGCATGACTCATGGAGCCTCCCCATTACCATTTCTTGTTGACCATGTGTCTTTGACTTTCTGGAGGTTAAATATACTTATGATACAAATCCATTGGGTATGGTTTCCTTAAATAGAGAACATCTCTTACTTTCTATGGACAGTATTACAACTTGAAAGTTGCATGTGATGAAACATGCCAGACTGGGTGAGGGGAGATGGGGCTCATTCCCCCAGTCTGTACCACCTAACATCCATGGCCCCATAGGGTAAGGACCTTAAAGATGAACCTCTCACCCAAGAGGCCAATTTCTCAGGCTGCATTTCTACACACCAGACCCACAGGGTCTTGTGACCCTATTAAAAAAACAAAGCAACACGTCTGAATCTGCCCATCCCCACTTCTGCCCTGCTGGCCCAAGCCAGCATCGTTTCTGCCTACACCAGTGTGATAAATCTCCTCCCTGGGCTCCACACTTGGCTTCCTAATCCTTTCTCCTCCTTGCTGCAAGAGAGCTTTCCAAATGCAACCTGATTTTCTCGCCACCTCCTTACATGAAATACTTGGATTTCCAAGTACTCTTGGGAGAAAAGCAAAATCCTTATCCTTGCACACCTCTCATACACCCCCCACCAGTCCCGTGCACCACACTCACTGCTCTTGTTTCAGTCCTCCTGTTTCATGCTTGCCCAGCCATGGGCCTTCACGTGCCCTTGCTTTTACTTCTATCTGGAATTCTCTGTCCTCCTCTCTCTGCTGGGTTAACTCCTAATCATGCCCCATCCATTTCCTCAGAAAAGCCTTTCCTAACCTGGCTGACTAGATGAGATCCCCTGGAGGGATTCTCTTTGCACCATGTACCTCTCTTTTATACACATGCCACTTCACTTTTTTAATTAATTATGGTTCTGGATTAAGATCTATATTCCCACCCACCACACACACTACTATAAGTTCTATGAGAGTAGCATCCTAGCCTGTCTTGCTCACCTGTGTATCCTTAGCACCCAGCACAGAGCCTGGCATGTACTCATTAAATATTTAAATGGATGGATGGATGATGGATGGAAGGGTGGATGGACGGATGGACAGATGGACGGATGGACAGATGGGGGACACCCATATGAATATTATCAATTGGGTTTTTTTGTTTGTTTTGCTTTGTTTTCCAGTGTTAAAACATTTGGGAACTTCCTCTGAAGAAAATGGTATAAGTTGCAATTGTTCTTTTAGAATGGAAGGGAAAAGTTACCACAGCCTCCATTTGCCCTTTAGATGACAGACATTCCCGAAATTCTTGGGTTTTTTTCTCCCTGCTGCATTTTTGTGGGATTTTACACTCTTAGTAGCAAATAGCCTTTTCTAGAGCCCTCTATAGAAAACCAAGGGTGAATTGGATGGGTTGTATGGTTCTTCTCTTGGAAGTTCATGATCAGCCGTTTTAAACAATGGCCCCTCTCTGGACTGTCCTTGGCCTCTTGTGGAATGGGGGTCTGTCCAGATTCCAGATTCCAATATCCTGATGCTGAATTTCTAGAGTGGGGAAAATTTCGTGGCCTGATTGCTTGATGGAACAGCAGGACAGAGCTGATGTGGACCCAATAGACTTAGTGAGTCTCATGGTTGCTGGGTTATAGTATCTCCTTCCTTTCCTAAATGGTGCCTCTTAGGTTTGATTGTTTTTCTCATACAGCTTGGTACTGGTTGTAGTGAAAGGTAGGTTTTCTCAAAATAACAACCTACTGAATAGAGGCAGGGCCTAGATCAGTCTCATTTAAGTCTGACTTGTGGGCTGGCCAATGACATTCTCAGTTGTGCTACAGCAAGTGTGGGCCTCAGCCTACAAGAGGGGATATTTCCTCCGAATGAGAACCAAATTGCCTTTCTCCCTGCATCTCTCACAGGAAGAAGATTCTGATATGAATTGAAAGTGGTTAGGCAGTAATATATTTTATTCCTGGAGCTCTGCCCCAATCTGTTCCTAGCTTAAAGACCTGTGGCTCGTAACTGCCAAAGAGCTCAGAAACTAGGCCCTCCGCTTCTTGTCATTACTCCCTTCCTGTCTCATTGCTCATAACTCTCTTTTGCACCCCAGTCATTCCAGCCAAATCAGGCTCCTTTCCATTTAGTAATATGTCCCCCACTTTCTAGTCTCCATTTCTTTGCCCATCCTTCCCTATGCCTTGATCCTTTCCTCCCCAGTGCTATTAGTCAAAATCCTACCCATCCTTTCAGGCCTCTCTGTTTCTAAGGAAGTCTTCTCTGATCATTAGAATTTAATTTTTGGCCCCTATAAACACCTATTTATTTGTAGAACTTTCATGGCACTTATGTACAGTGTTGTGTGTTTTCTGATTTTTTATATACTCATCTCATATCCATGCTATTTGTTGAGGCCAGGAATTGTCTTATTTATCTTTGTGTCCTCCACAGTTCTTTGGACATAATAGGCCCTCAATAATCACTTATTGGACGAATGAATAAATAAACAGAAACAACCCAGCTGATGTCCTCAAAACTCATGTATTCAGAGTACATTCATTCAATTTTCCAAACTCCTTTGCTTAAAGTAACTTTATGCTTTTGGCTAAATTAAACCCTACCTGATTGTCTTTGAAATATAACCTTGAGAGTAACCTTGAAGAGAATGCTTTGCTCTGTCTCTCTCTCTCTTTCTGTGTTGTGTGTGTGTGTGTCTGTGTGTTTGAAGCTTATTAGAATAATCTACTTAACAGATAAAGAAATATTTGGCATTACATAGAGCTGTTTAAACCTCAAAGTAAAATCATTCCAGTACCTTTCTAAGGTTAGTTGAGGGGAAGGTGGATGAAGCCTCCTAAAATTTGCAGCAGGATCTGGCCTGCAGTACATCCTCAGACCCTGGATGAAGCAGATAACCTGCTCAGTTTTAATTCCAGCACTGCCGTTTTAGAGCACACAGCTCTTCTTCCATTGTTTTGAAAACACTAGTCAGTTCAGCCAGAGACGCAAGTGTCCTCTTTGAGCTTGCTTTGCAGAGTCTGCAGTCTTCGGATTAGAGGGTGCACTTTAACAAATCTTTCTTCTTGGACAGAATGCAATTGGCTTGCCTCACCACCATGTCCTCCTCCTTCCAACTGGTGCCAGGCACGCTTAAATAGTGATTAAACAAAAGGTCACAATTCCATTTGTGTGTGTGAGTGTGTGGCTGTTTGAACACTAATCGATTGTTTTAGTGGAATGTTAAGTAAAAGCATGCAGATACTAGAAGCAGTTATTTAGAGCAGCCAGTCAAAATCTATTTCCAATTTATTGTTTAATATGATTTCCACACTAATTCCGCCAGCCTCCTCCACAAACTCTTCCTTGCTTCTGTTGCTATCCTCCTTCTCAACCCCTTTGCTTGCTGTAGCTAAAGGACCTCTGGAAACCAAGGGGAAGAAAAGTAGCAAAAGATGGATGCTAAAGGAATATAATCACAACATTTATAGACAAATCTTTGAGTCTATAGAATTAAGGAAACTTCAAGTTACTCTGGATTGAAAACCTGGACACTCTTTTTTACATATCAAGTGACTGCTATTGCATTGAAATCACTGTCTTTTGAAAAGCGTTGTTCATGCCTTTCTTGTTGTTAAAGGTCTTGTGACATTTGTTTTTGTGTAGAATGCCACTATTAAGAACTTTTTCTCTTTTCTGAAGAACACTGAATTTCCACATGGGCATGTGACCTCCTGTTAATTGGGAAACTCTCTAAATCCTGTTATCAGCAAAAGCCAGTTGAATTGGATCAGGTGTTAAATAGGTTGCCTCAGTTTTTATTATTAGATTCCCATTCCCTCCCCTTTTCCCCCAAACAGGGCTGCCACAAATACTGGAATGCCTGAAAGTACCTATCTTTGTGCCAAGTACTGACTAAGCACTTTGTATGGATTAGCTTGTTTTATCCTCCCAACAACCCCCATGGGTAGGTACTGTTATTCTGTTGGTTTCCCGATTTATTAGTCAGAATCTGGGATGTACCGCCTAATAAATGGAACTAGGTTTGTCCAACTCTTTAACCAGAATGCTCTTAGACTACTTACCCCATTGATGAGCAATCATTCATTCATTCACCTGATATTCATTGAGGGCCTGAGATGAGCCATGTATTGGCCTAGGAATACACAGTGATGAGCCAAAACAGACATGTCCCCACCTTCAAGAAGCTCACAGTCTCTACCAGGGAGAGAGCAGTCAGTTCTGCTTTGGTCTTTGGGGCTGACAAGTTACGGGATTTTGGACAAGTCCTATCTATCCCTTTAGCCTTAGATTCTGTATCTGTAAAATGAGGCAGCTAGATTTAGACAATTGGTTTTCCAATTTTATTAGGAATCAGAGTCACATTAAGAATTTGTTTAAAAGCACAACTTCCTGGGCTTTTGTCTCCAGATGCTTGGATTTAGTAGGTGTGGTGTGGGGCCCAGCAATTGGATTCCCTATGAGGGCCCAGGTCCCCAGGAACCACCCTGTAAGAGAGACTGATCTGGCTGCAGATGCCATGAGCACCTACACGGGGTCTGTCTTGTTGTGCCTGTATCCCCAGCCCCTGGCCTTTTTCCTGACACAGAGTAGGTGTCAGTAAACACCTGTTGATCGTTTGAATCATCTGGAATTTCTTAATCTACACTGTCTCTAGGGATTCAGTGGATGGGACCTCAGAGACTCCTGAACCACCAGAAATTGACCCCAATTTTTGGTTAGGTTTCTGGGTAGGATTCTAAGGGCCCTTTGGGCTCTGAATGCTCTATGATTTTATGATTGAAACCAGCAGTTTTTCCTCTCATCAAAAGCACAGACCTAGTATTGGATACCTTTTTAATCTATATAGTAAAATTTGAGTCCTGTATCAAGGTGCTTTGGTAAGAAGATGCCAATTTACAGTATATTCTTAAACTCCTAAAGGAGTTGATACCCACAGTCTGTGTGTAAATTCTGAGAGTGCTCAGGATATACTGTTCATGATTTTCTCGATTCATCTGAAAGCACCTTTTGGCCAGGTAGTACCATTTCCATTTTACAGGTGGGAAAGTTGAGGTGTCTGTGATTCCTGTGGCTTGTTCAAGGTCGTAATACAAGGGCTATTTCAACTAAAAACTAGCCTGGGGGTCAAAAGTCCTGGCTCTCATCCTTTTGCTTGCTTATGTGGGCTTGTTGGGTAGCTTGGCCTTTTGGGGCCTAAGTTTCCCCATCTGCAAGATGGGAAGGTAGACTCATTGTCTCTCAGCAGTTGTTAGACCACAGATCCCTGGGCCCCCCTCACAGAGTTTCTGTTTCAGGAGGTCTGGGATGGGGCTCAAGAATTTGCATTTCTAACAAGTTCTCAAGAAATGCTGAAGCTACTGGCTCAGAGACTAGACTTTGAGAACTAAGGCTTTAGATTGGACGCTTCCATTAAGGCAGCCTCAATTTGCAGAGCCCCTTTAATCCCACCCATGGTCTACAGTAATCAACTGAAGTTCCCAATCTTTAGGTAGGGGAAGAGGGAAAGGAATTGGAAGGTAGGTCTGGAGACAGGAAAGCTAAGCAGACCTTGAATGATCAAGACTGACATCGTATTGTAGACGCAGAATATTACCAAAATTACCTTGGGCAGGTCCCTGACACTCCCCACCCCCACCCTAGCCAAGGTTCGGCTTCCTTGGCTGTGAAATAGGGGAAATGGGGCAGGCTAGATCAGTTTCCAAGCATATTTGTTTGTTTGGGAGTTTTGATTATTTATTTGTTTGTTTGTTTTTTTAACAGAGGAACTTTTTTCAAGTGAAATCCCACATGGAACCCTGGTATAAAACAGAGCCATGCATTGCTGCTCTGATTGGGGCAGGGAGGGTGGAGCCCCTGCTCTCAGTGCCTGAGGCATCCCCTGTAGAACTACAGACGGTCCCTTAAGGACCTTCCAGCTTAGCTTCTGTGAATCAGGTTCTAAGAGCCCAGAGAACTGTTTACAAGCACATGACCCTTGTTTGTGCAGTTTTCTTTACCTCTCTGACCAAGACAACCAGCACACTGACCTTCAGGATTTTCTTCTTGCAAGTCAGAGAGGTCTGTAGGAGAGAGAATGCAAAAGCTTGTTTTTATCATTAGAACTGTTGCAGAGATACTGAACCACTGTGGAAAATCTGCTCACACAAGGATCAGCCAGAAACTTAATAAACAGGCGCAGAGATGATTTTATTCAGGTGGCGTCTTGTTAGCACTAATGCTCCAGCACATCACGGATTCAGGGCCTTTGTATTTAATTACAGAGGAAATAGGACTATTGGATTCTGCAGGCCATGAGGCAAGGGCAGGTCTGTGGGATTTTTAATAGGTGAGGTGATTCAAGAAGCCATTCTCTTTTATGTGAGCACAGAAGATATTTAAACAGCCGGGCAATATAGTATTACCTTGGGAAGACTCTAACTGAGCCCAGGGACCAGGTCTTTAGACTTGACTGTTGTCCTGGAAATGCATCAGGGGCCTTCTGCTGACCCCCAGCCTTGGGATGCAGCTTCCTAATGGGCCCCCAGGATGGGCTCTCCTCCCCAGACACATAATAAATACCCTCCACCCTCCGAGCCTAGCCCCTGCATGCTGCGTCCCTTGTGGCCACAGTCTTCCTCCTTTTTTCTGGCAGTCATTCAATCTCTTGTTCACACATTCAAGGCACATTTGCCAAACGTTCACCCCGTCCAGGCCTGGGCCCTAGCGGCTGCAGCGCTAACCTCCTTGACTTCCTGCCTTGCACTAGGTGCTCCTCTGCCTCTGCCTTCTCCACCCCCAGCCCTCTGCCTCTCATTTTGGCTGTCCCAGGCCCAGCCCATATGCCCTTGTCTCCATGAAACTCACTCCCAGATGGAAGGGACTTTCTCTGGGCCTCTCATCTTAGGGCCACTTACCCTGCTCTGTCCAATTCATAGCCTCCAGCCACATGTGGCTATTGAGCACGTGAAAAGGGGGCTAGTCCAAACAGAGGTGTGATGTAAGTGTAAAACACACACTGGATCTTGTAGACTTAATGAAAAAAAAAAAGGAATGTAAATAAACTCAATAATTTTTGTATTGATTATAAGTTGAAAAAATAATATTTTAGATACAGTATCTTGGATTGAACAAAGTATATTATTAAACTAATTTCACCTTGTTTTAAAAATGTGGCTACTAAAAGTTTTAAAGTTACATATGTGACGTGCACTTGTGACTCGTATTATATTTCTGTTGACAGCGCTACACTTACCACTTTCTACCTCAGGTGAAAGGAATCTTTATCCATCTTCTTTCTCTCCTGCTGGTTGTGAGTTCCAAGCGGGTGGGTTCTGTGTCCCCTCGTCTTGCTGACCTTTGCTGTACCTAGCTGGTGCCTGGTAGCACTAACAAAGGCATACTGGAGGACTTAATAAAAGAACAAATAAAAATGACGATAGGCATTCGGTTAAGAGGCTCCCTCAGGCCGTGTAATTTCTAAGTCTGTGTTATTAAGATTTATTTCCCTTTTCCATTTTCACACGTTTTGTTTTTTGTTTTTTGTTTTTTTTTAAGGGCTCACCCAGTCATCGAAAGAAGACAGTTTCCTTGGGAGATGGGCAGAAGCTGAAGGACTGGCACGACAAGGAGGCCATCAGGAGGGACGCTCAGCGTGTAGGTACGGAGAGCAGAATTTTCCATGGGGGGTTCCCACAGAGTGTGTGCATGTGCATGGTTTGTGTTTGTGTTCAGCAGAGGTGTCTGGACCTCCCAGTGACTCCCTCTCCATCTGCCACCATCCTTCCCTAAGTTCCCCTCTGCCTGCTTGCTGACCCGTCTCCACTCACATCACCAGACCCACTACCTATAGAATTTGCCCTGCTCCTTTTAGTGAGTGATAGAAAATGTCTCCTCCTTAGAAGATATTTTACCATTAAAATGAGAAGCAATAATAATAAGCACCAACATTTACTGAACCCCTGCTGTGAGCAAGGTCCAAGTTCTACACTTTGTGCATTTTCTTGTTGAAACCCTGCATCAACCACTGTGGCCCATTTGACAGAGAAGGGACCAGTAGTAGCTCAGAGAGGGGGATTAATCAGCCCACAGTCCCTCAGTGAGAAAGAGGCAGACTTGGGGATTTGAACCTAGGCCAGGAGGGCAGAACTGATCCCAAATGACCCAGCACTGCAGCACGAGATTGCATTCATTTAGTTGGCTTCAACTAAAGTTTTCTTCAACTAATTAGTCTTTGGAGCAGTTCCTGTTACATTGGGGAGTTGGAAAGGGTTGAGGTGGGGGTGGTACAGAAATTAAGTGGAGAATCATTTCTAGAGAGCCCAGACCAGGATTCAGGAGAGCAGCTCTGAGCCACTTACCAGCCACGTGACCATCAGATACATTCCAGCCTCAGTTTCTCTGTCTGTCAGTGAGGCTCACACTTCCTGCTTGGCAACCAGGGTGTTGTTATGAAGGTGACCAAGTAAAGTGACGGTACTAAGTAGTTTGCCATACTGGAAAGCAGTGTAGAAATGGAAGGGATTAGATTTTATTCCTTTTTATCTCAGTTAAAGGGACCTATCACTATTGATTTTCTTTTAAAATTACATTATGACAAAAGCAGATTACAAATCTCTAGATAGAGCCACTATAATAACTTAACTGATGGTCTAAAGACATGACATGTATTTTGTCTGTATGCTAGTGATTTAAAATGAAGGTGGGGTCTGCTTAAATTAAGAAAGGAAATATTTGAAAAGAGCTGGTTTGCCAGACAGTAGGTTAAGCCACAATTGTTACAACATTGGGCAAGAAAAGAGTGAGCAGCGGAAACGTTATTAAGAATCATAATAACCCATATTTGTTGAGTGCTCACTATGTGTCAGGCATCTTGCCTCGCGTTACCTCCTCAGTCATCACCTTGAACTTCTTATCCCAATTAATACAAGGGACAAAAGTCGAGTGTTAGAAAAGGCTAAAAGGCTTGCCCAAGATGGCAGAGCTGGGGAGTAGCAGGGCTGGGTTTCGAGCTCTGCTCACCTGCCTCCAGGCCTGAACACCAAGTCGCCCCCCTGTTCTACCTCCCTGAACCTTCCCTCCCCAGGCAGATGCTTCTGCTCTTGTTTTACTGCCTGCTGCATTTGTGACTCTCATGGAATCTGTCCTGGGCACTGGGCAGCAATGTCTGGTCATGGAATGTTACAAGTTGCAAGCAGTAGATTCCTCTCCTTTATCTCACTGAACTGGGGAAGGCACAGCCCTGGGGTCCACCTCTCGGCCTGCACCTTCATGCCAAGCTGATGTTGTCAGCATTTACTTTGCAAAGCAAACAGAGTGTTGCTCAGACCTCAAGCTCTGGGAAATGAGGCAATTTTTAATCAGCTGATTTAATTGCCATTTCTTCAAGATCCTAGGTAATAGAAGATTGTCAGATTGTTAGTGTGGACATTCCCACCAACCGTGCACACTCTGAGAACCCAGAGAATAATTTCCTGGAGTCTCAGGGCCTCTTTCCCCACATGAACTGTGCAGAGAGTGGAAAGCTAGCACATTGTCCACCCAAATCTGATCCAGATCAACACTTTCAAGCAATCCCGGCCTAGGCAAGGCAGATCCTAATTTATTTGCTGGCTTAAAAAAAAATTAAAAAATCTTTTATCATTTGTGGCAATTTTGCTTAACTGGAAATTTGGCCTCACTTGGAGAGTAATCTTAACATTTCCTTACATTTGTATAGTGTTTTATAGCTTACAGAAACTTTTACATACAGCCTCTCAATTGACTCTCCAAACACTCTGTGGGTACCACAGGGAAGTACCAGTGAGGGTACCAGAGCTCAGAGAGGGGTGTGACTTTCCCAAGGTTGACAAGCTCATATGTGGCAGACCAGGCCTCCCATCAGTGCTCAGGGCTGTCTCGGGCTCCTGTTGAAGGGAAGGGAGCACAGGCTTTGGAACCCACAGATCTGGTTTAATAATCATTCTGAGTCTTAGTTTATCCACTCATAGAAAGGGAGTTCTGATGTCCTCCATACTGGGTTGCTTTGGAGATTACGTGAGAACAGGGTCTGTAGATTGCTTGACACGACAGCAGCTACATAAATAAATGCTTGTCCCCTCCCCCTCTTTGCACTTCTCCCTGCATAATCTGGAGGAATATTATATCCAAGGATAAAGTGTTGACTTTGTGGTTTAATCACATTTTTTTCCATCTTCCTCCACCCCATACACAGTACTCCCATATATGATAGGTAATTAGCAACACTGAATTTATTATTTGCCTCTAGGAAATGGAGAACAAGGGAGACCTTACCCCCTGACCGATGCTGAGAGAGTGGATCAGGCATACCGAGAAAATGGATTTAACATCTACGTCAGCGATAAAATCGCCCTGAATCGCTCTCTCCCTGATATCCGGCACCCAAAGTGAGTTTAACATCTCTCATCTCCTGGGATCTAAGGATTTTGCCCCTGGCTCTTATGAATTAATTAAAGACACAGGCACACGAAGCACTGCTGGAGAAGAGAGCATCCCTCCTATTTCACAGGGACATTATGCCAACGTCCATGTGATCAGGTTCTGATTTAGAGCTGATGTAGGGTGTTGGGGCATGGGAGGATAACACGGTCTCCCCAGAGGTGCCAGTCTCCTTCCTCTTTTCAGGCTGTGGGAACATATAACCTCTGCATTTCCCTTTTGCTCTGGCCCACAAAGAACTTCAGAGCTAAGTTTAGAGGACAATTGCAGTGGCAATATGTGGCATTTTAATTTCTTTTTTAAAATTTTTATCATAGCTATCCTGTGTATTTATGCCTTTGTTATCAGCTGTCTCAAATCATTTTGAGGGAAGACATAGAATGATTATAAAGATTATAAAGATGACAACCATGGCTGACATTCTTTGAACATGTGGTATGTGTTTGTATGCATCATCTCAGTTAATTCTCTCAAGGTTCCTATGGGGTAAGTCCTGTACTGATGCCCACTTTACAGATGAGGTAACTGAGGCTTAATGGAGTTTTGCAACTTGCCTAAGGTCATGCAGTGAATAAAAAAGTGGAGCCGGGCCATAGTCACCTGTTCTACTAAAAACCACATTCTAGACCTTAAGCTATCTTGCCTTCCTGTACATTTTAAATAAGTGTTGTGATGGTGGTGATGGTGGTTTTCTCATAGAGCAGTAGTTCTCAAACTTGACATGCATTAAAATCACTCAGAGAGCTATTAAAACACAGGGTATTCACCCTCCAGATCATTGGATCTGGAGTGGGGCCTGAGAACTTGCATTTTGAACAAGCTCCCAGGTTATGCTGGTGCTGCCGATCATGAGACTATGCTTTGAGAGCCACTGCAATGGAAGATTTCAAAATCTACACCACAGCAGTACTGAGTAGCACTGGAGTGTAAAGTATTTTGCTCAGCAACTAAAAAGGTGGAGCCCAGGAGAGGATAGTAGGAGCTAATGCTTACTAGGACTGGGGGCGTGGGGGGGGGGGTGCTGTCGGGCCCACTGTTCTAGGCACTTTAAATGCATGAGCTCAGCCAAATCTCCCCAGAACACTGTGAGGGGAGGTACCATTTCTATCACCATTTCACAGATGAGAAATTGCAGCACAGAAGAAGTTAAATAATTTGTGTAAGCCAGCACAGATGGTAAGAATTGGAGCCAGAATTTGAATCCAGAGAGCCTGGCTCTAGAGTCTGTGTTCTTAATCACTGAGCCAGAAGGATCTTTCCTCTTATAAGAACTCAGTCAGTAGAATGCACTGATAAAGAATCAATCTTGCAAGCATGTTTGGCTACTTACAGGATGTTCTGTTACCTCCTGCAGTTCCCTGAGGCTGGCATTAAAGATGAGGAAACCAAGACCCACAGAGCTTGGGGAAGACTTGCCTTGAGTCACACAGCTGGGGTTTCCCACCTAAAAGGTGTGCTGCTCCCCCAGGGGAGCCTCATTTGCAAGGATTTCCTGCAGTGATGAGGGAGCAGGGGCCCTTGGTTTGCTCACTCTGAGGTTTGCAATTTGTTTCTCGGGCTCCACTGCCAAATCCCAGATTTTCCCATCTAAGTCCAAGAGCGTAGTTCAGCTATTACTAATGTTGCTGGATTCAGAACTGTGACTTGACTAGAAGGCTCAAAACTCAATTTATGTGTTTAGCCCCTTGCAGAGTTCAGAATTGTGTGCTAATTTCATCTTTCTGGGTCCAGGAAAGAAGTTCATTTGTGAGCATTACACTCAATCTCAGCTTTTGTCCTTCTGGTACTGTGAGTTCTCAACCCTGGCTGCACCTGGGGAGGTTTTAAAAAAATACAAAGGCCCAGCCCTACCCCTAGACCACTGGAATCTGAATCTCTGGGGTGGGTTTTGGGTCTCAGTATTTATTTAAAGCCTCCAAAAGCGATTCTCACATTTAACCAGGGTTGAGAACCATTGATATGAAATAAGGAACATTTTTACAATGAGAGAGAGAGGCTGGGTGTGGTCACAGCTTTCATCCATCTGTTCATTTATTCACTTGGCAAATATATATTGATGGTCTTCTATGTACCAAGCCTGTGCTTGACACCAGGAACACGGTGATACATGAGACATTGTTGCTTCAGAGGAACTCACAATCTTGTGCAAATTGGTGGAGGCACAGTAAACAAGCTGTTCCAGTGCAGTTGAAGCTCAGTAATAGGGGTGGGCGCAGGGTCCTTTGAGACCACAGAGGACACCCCTACCCCGCACCAGCCTTTGGGGAGCCAAGAAGGCCTTCCCATGGAGGTGGCTGTATACTGTGTCCTATAGGACCAAGGGGGACTAGTGGGGTGATGGAAAACAGGAAGAGCATTCCAGCCAAGAGAACTGCCTCCAGGCAAGGTCCTCTAGGCAAGACAGGGCACTCGTTGGCTTAGGACCTAAAAAGGAGAATCTCCTAGCTGGCTAGTGATGGAGCCAGGATGGGGGCCCAGCCCCTTTGTCTCCCATGCAGTGCTTTTTCCCAACAGCCCTGAAAAAGAAAAGCATTTTTAATCCAGGGTCCATCCTAGAGTCCACAGACAGGTCTAAGGATGAAATTCAGGGGGGTCTATAACCGTGGATGGGGAAAACAATGCATTTTAATTTTCTTAGCTTCCTAGGGCTGTTGTAACAAAGTACCACAAACTAGGTGTCTTAAAACAACAGATTTATTGTTTCTCAGCTCTGGGGGCCAGAAGTCCAAAATCAAGGTGTTTGGCAGGGCTGTGCTCCTTCTGAACCCTGTAGGAGAGAATCCTTCCTTGTCTCTTCCAGCTTCTGATGTTGGCTGGCCATCCTTGGCACTCCTTGGCTTGTAGATGCATCCCTCCATTCTCTGCCCCATCTTCACGTGGCGTCCTCCCCTCCTGGGTCTCCTCTCCCCTTCCTGTGAGGACACCAGTCATATTGGGTTACGGGCCCACCCTACTCCAGGATGACCTCATCTTAACTAACTCCGTCTGCAATGATCCTCTTTCCAAATAAGGCCCCATTCTGAAGGACTGGGGTTAGGACTTCGGCATATCTTTTGAGGGGACATAATTCAACCCAGAACAACTTCTAACTGAAATTTAGTGTTCCCTTCAGCTATGGTTGTAGGCAACAAACCACCTTTCACATTGTCATCAAAAGGAATCATTTACTTTCACGTCACTTAACAGATACTTTGAAATGTCGTGTACACTCATCACTGCTTCTGAAATTAAGGTAGTTTTTAGAACCATCACTCGACCTTGTCGTTTATTGTGTTAATAAGGAAGCATATTCATTACTATATTTCAGATTTTTTTATTATTTTGATAGTTATATTTCAGGATAATTGGTTTCCTTTACAAACTTGTCTATATTTGTTTTATTCATTATAAGCATTGCTCTGAGAACGTGTCCACAGACTTCACCAGCCTGGTGGAGGGGTCTGTGGCATCAGTAAGGTGAAGAACCTCTGTTTCAGCTGGATGTGAATTGAGCTTAAGGATGCACAGGCACCTCTATCACCACCTACCCAGCTAGCATCCAAGTTACAGCAAAAGATGTTGCCAAATCCAGTGCTCCTGTCACTCCTCTTTTTCAGAATCCCCAATTGTGGAAGCTGACTTTTCAGAAATGAGTTGACAGATGTCTTAAAGAGATTTTTTTCTTTTTCTTTGTCTTTTTTTCCCAAGAAGGAATCTTTCCTGCATTTTGACAGCAGAAATGTGTGAGTAAATTGGAACAGTTGAGCCACTTACTCCCTTCGGTTTCTTTTATCTTAAACAACTTCTCCAGCCGGATCTCAGGTTTATGTGTTGCCTTTTATTCCTTCAAACTGGATTTTGGCAAAAGTATGTCAAGAACAGGATTGAGAGGCTGTTTGTTTGTGCCAGCTGCCTCTCCTTCCACCAGAAGCTTCGCCGGGGAGCACGCAGCTTTGGAGAATGGAAACTGGGCAGCTTGGCCCTGACTTGTGGGGCTTGCATGTGGGAGGCAGCCAGCTGGCTCTGAGCAGGCCTGCCCTCTGCACCTCCCACCAAGCAGCAGTGAAGAGAGGCTGGCTGGTGGGCTGGCCCGCTTTCCCTGCCCCTTCTCCCCCACTGGGAGCCCTGCTGGGTTTTTGGCAATCACTCACAGAAGCACCTCCCAGGGAACAGGAGTGATGGCACAGTGGAGCCAGAACTGCTGAAGCAGCCAGGGTCTGCAGGTTTCTGTGGAAACCTCTCGTTGGGTGGTCAGTTTCTCCCATGCAAACATTATCCATAGCATGAATGAAAGTAGTCTACAATCATGACCTGCTTTCTCCATTCCATGGCTTTATCTTCCAATAATGAATGAATCTGAATAGAGTCCTTGTTGCAGTAAAAAGCCCAAATCTACCAGACTCCTGGTTCCATGATCCTTTTTTACTTTTCCCTTTTTTGTTACATTAACATGGTTAATTTATGGCATGTGCTGAATTTCCTGAAAAGAACTTTTATAAGCTAATATTAGTAAAATAGGCCAGTGTTTTGTTTGGCACCTTTACATCCTCAATAGGTTACAAAGTAAAAGCAATAAAGGAAGGAGTTATAGCCTCTTACATTTGTCAGACATTTATTAAATATGTACTCTGAAAAAATGTCAACTTACAAGCACAGGAAGTTTAATTCCACCCATATTTGTTGTACAAATAATAATAACAATAATTGTACACATAGACATAAAAATGTTATTTGGGGACCAAGGTGGAGTAATAGAGACCAGATTTACTCTCTTACCTGAAATAACCCTCTTAAAACCACACAAATTATATGACGCAATGGTTTTCAAGACCCTAGACATCAGGCGATAAAGGACAGGAAACAAATGAGGTGAACCCCACAATTGCCTCAGCATCTTGCACTGAGAGAGTTTCCAGCCCAAGGTGCTGGGACTGGGAGCTCAGGTGGAGTCGAGAGGATTCCCTGAGTTGAGGAGGTGGAGCTGAGAATCCAGGGAAACCAAGGTGGCTAGAGTGCACAGGACAGAGTACTGGAGAGAAGAGAGCTGCACTGAGAGAGAACTCTGGAGATTTGCAGAGGGTCCCTTCAAATAGTCAGCAGTGTACTGACCAGTGCATGCCTGTGAGGAAACTACCCAAGGCTGGGAACAGAATCACTCTAATGGAGAAGAGGAAACAGTGTTTGGCACTCAACATGGGCCAAGAGTTGTACCTCTTCCCACCAGTCTAGAAAACTTAATTTATCATTTATGGGGAATTGGGTAGAGTACTCAACAAAAGTCTTGCCACAGTAGGGGCTAATTAGCCCTAGACTAGGCAGTGCTCTGGACCTGCCAAAAAATCATAAATTAAGTCCCCAAAGGATCAGAGTGTTTCCAAATAACTTAACTGCATCTCAGAATGAAGCCAGAGAATATTTGCAGGAATATAAAAATATTCAGGATCCAGCAAGGTAAAATCCAATCAAAGAAGCTGAAGTGGATATAGTAGTAGCAGTCAAAATAGATTTAGGAGCAAAAAAATATTATTAATAAAGAAGGTGAGTTCTTAATGATAAAAGGAGTCAATTGATCTGAAGGACATAGCAGTCACAAATGTTTATGCACCTAATAACAGAGTTCAAAATATATGAAGCAAAAACTGATAGAACTGCAAGGAGAAATAGACATAGCCACAATTATAATATGAGATTCCAACACCCATCTTTCAATAATCGATAGAACAAGTAGACAGAAAATGAGCAAGATTATAATAGATTTGAACATACTCTCAACCAACATGACCTAATTGACATTTATAGAAGACTCTACTTAGTAACAGCAGAATATAAATTCTTTTAAGTACATACAGAATATTTACCAAAATAGACCAAATTCTGGGCCAGAAAACAAAGTCTCCGTAAATATTTCAGTATTCAAGTGATACAATATTCTCTGAACTCAATGGAATTAAATTAGAAATCAATAACAGAAAGATCTCTTAGAAATCCTCCATATATTTGGAAACTGTGTAACACACTTCTGAAGAAGTGTCAAAGAAGTCAAAGAATTCAAAAGGGAAATTAGAAACTATTTTGAACTGAGTGGTAATGAAAACACAACATATCAGAATTTGCAGGATGCCACTAAAACAGTACTTAGGGGAAAAATTATAGCATTAAATACCTATATTAGAAAAGAAAAATTAGTCTCAAATTGACAATGTCAGCTTCTACCATAAGAAACTAGAAAAAAAAGAGCCAATGAATCCAAAGTAAGCAGAAGAAAGGAAAGATAAAGATCAATGCAGAAATCAATGAAATAGAAAAACAATAGAGAAAATCAAATGGAACCAAAACCTGGTTCTTTGAGATGGTCAATTAAATTGATTAGCCTCTTGTCAGTCTGATAAGGAGAAAAAGAGAGAAGAAGCAATTCTATAGACAAATCTTTCTAAGAGAATAATCAGGGAATATTTTGAACAATTTTGCCTATAAATTCAACAACCTAAAAGAAATGACAAATTCCTTGAACAAAATTTACCCACGTTTGTTCAAGGAGAAATAGATACCCTAAATAGCCTTATGTATGGTAAAGAAATTGGAGTTGTAGTTAAGGTCCTTCCCACAAAAGAAAACTCCAGGCCAGATGAGCCCACTGGTGAATTCTACCAAACATTTAAGATATATCAGTTCTACACAGAGTCTTCGAAAAATTGAAAAGTATGGAGTATTTCCCAAATCATTCTGTGAAGCCAGCATTACCCTGATACCAAAATCATTCGAAGACATTACAAAGAAAGGATTATTAAAGACACTATCTTTGATGAACAGATTAGGCAAGTGCTATTATTATCTTCATCATTATGATTCACTTTTTTGAAAAAAAATATTCATTTTTAAAATTAGTAAATAAAAGAATCAAAGGAGTAAAGAGGTGTGCCAAAGTCACAACAGGTGTGCCCAAGCGGAGTCGCTGGAAATGGATTTGCTATGGTTTGCCAGCCATTGCAGTATCCGATACACCAGAGAAGAGTATGGAATCAGGAAGGTGTGAACTGGGGGAGATGGCTCCCTGGGGCCCAGTAGAGCTGGTAGCTGTGGTCTTGTTCAGGACACCCCCTTCCTCAATGACAATGTGGCCTTGGCAATGCTGACTTTGGCTTGAAAACCAGGAAAGCCCAGCATTTCTAAATATTCCCTTAAACAGAAGGGGAGTTCTTCTCAGATGGTGATGTAAGCTTGAGTGCGAAAGGGAACGAATGTAAAAAGAATTGAGCTTTGGTGACCCAGAAGGCATTGCCAGCTGTGCGTCCTTGTTCAGGACTCAGTGCCAAGGGAAGCTGTGGGGAGAGCTGCACTCTGTGCTCTTGTGCACCTGCCTTTCATGGCCACCTCACTGCTGTATCCTAAACTAATTAAGTCAAAAACTCAATCCAGGTTAACTGTGTGGTGGAGGCTCCTCTCCCTCCCTCTCTCCCCAGTCTTCAGCCCACTTGAAGTGCAGCTACCCCCTACTGTGGCTTATTATAAAAAAATGATCAACAGACAGTCCTTGCCTTGAAGAGATTTCAAGCCTACTAATCACCTATTTGAACCTGTCTCTGCAAGTCATTCATTCAGTCATTCATTCATTCAGCAAGTATTTATTGAGCATCTTCTATGTGTGCTTACTGTGTGGTCTAGTCCCTGGGGAAACAACAATAAGATTCCCTTCCCTCCTGAAGGAGGGGGGTGCAGGACATAATATTAAGAAGTAAATATATTAATTTTTCAGATGGCATTAAGCAATGCAGAGTCAAAAAGGAATCAGGGTAAAGGTAGAAAAAGTGATGGGAATGGAAGCTATTTTATTTCCATGGTCAGGGAAGACCTCTCTGATAAGCTGACATGAACAGAGATAGGAAGAAGTGAGGGGCTGAGCAGGGTACTTAACTGGGGATGAACCCTACAGACGAGGAAACAGCAAATGCAAAGGCCCTGAGGCCATTGTGCTTGGCCTAGGGAGGCCAGTGTGGCTAAAGCCCAGTGAGCCCGAAGGAGAGTCATTAGAAGCAAGGCTGGCGGGTGTGGGAGGGCTGGTCACGGGTCACAGAGGGACTTTGGCCTTTACTCCAAGATGGAAAGCCACTGGAGGGTTTTGAGTAGAGAATGACATGATCTGATTTTCATCTTAAAGTGATCATATTTGGAAGATGGCGGCTAGGAGAGACAAGGCAAAAAGACACCTCCATGAAAAATACTAGATAAAAGCCAGAAAGTGACCCAGAACACCAGTTCCAGCGATGCACCAGCTGGACAAGGTCTGCTAAATTCACAGGGACCGTGCACTTGGTGAAACCAGGCGCCTGCGTTCTGAAACGAGTGAGTGAGCCTGCTGAATGTCCGGCAGCCACACTGTGGTATGGGGAAACCATGGGTTGGCTTTTGGAGGCGGACTTCTTTTTTAAAAAAACCCAAAAGTGGCTGCAGATACGGCAGTGAGAACCACACAGTGAAGCGCAGCAGCAAAGGGCTGGGCAAACACCTCAGTATCTGACATGGAAGATAGCCTTTCACGCACCCACTGCCAGTTGTCTCAGAGCAAGGAGGGCAGAGGTGAGTCAAAAGGGGAAAAAAAACCATGACCCTTGCAGCCATCTTCCCGGCAGGCTGGGAACGCTCCTGCCCGGGTGCCGGAGCCACAGCCCAGAGCTGCGCCAAGGGACCCAGTGTGACAGGAAGTGTTTCCAGCAACACTGTGCACACACCACAATATCAGGTGTGGACAATACCTTTCGCGCACCCACAGCTAATTGTCCCAGAGCTGGGAAGGCGGTGCTGTGCGAAAAGGGGGAAATTAACATGCCTCATTCAGCCATCTTTACAGCAGACTGGTAACACCCCTACACAGCCCAGCGGCCCAGGGCTTCCCTTGAGGGATGGTGCCTACTTGTGACATAGCACAGCTTTCCCTCAGCAGAGGACCTAGAAGGACACAGCTGGGAAGAGGAACCCACCCGGAAATCTCAGGGAGCCTACGCCAATACCAAGCACTTGTGGGTCAGCAGCAGAGACAATCTGTGGCGAGACTGAACTGAAGGTTTAGATCCTTGCAACAGCCTTAAATCTCCAGGAACACCTGGGAAGTTTGATTATTAAAGCTGCCCTGCCTCCCTAACCGCTCAGACACGTGCCCCACATTCAGGGTGGACAACACCAACAACACACCCAAACTTGTTGCACCAATTGGACCCCACAAGAACCAGACCCCCACACACCATAAAGACAAAGTTGGGGAGAACTGACTTGAGGAGAATAGGTGACTTACAGACTCCATCTGCTGGTTAGTTAGAGAAAGTGTATGCCATCAAGCTGTAGATCTGACAAATTAGAGATTGGTGTCTGAATAATCCTTCATATCCTAAAAGAACCCTATCAAGTAAAGCAAATGCCAAGAGGCCAAACACAACAGAAAATTTTAAAGCATATGAGAAAACAGGCGATATGGATAACCTAAATCCAGACACCCAAATCAAAAGATCAAAGGAGACACAGTACTTGGAGCAATTAATCAAAGAACTAAAGACAAACAATGAGAGTGTGGCACAGGATATAAAGGACATGAAGAAGAGCATGGCACAGAATATAAAGGACATGAAGAAGACCCTAGAAGAGCATAAAGAAGAAATTGCAAGAGTAAATTAAAAAAAATAGATGATCTTATGGAAATAAAAGAAACTGTTGACCAAATTAAAAAGATTCTGGATACTCATAGTACAAGACTAGAGGAAGCTGAACAACAACTCAGTGACCTCGAGAACCACAGAACGGAAAATGAAAGAACAAAAAAAAAAGAATGGGGAAAAAAAATCAAAAAAATCAAAATCGACCTCAGGGATATGATAGATAAAATAAAACGTCGAAATATAAGACTCATTCGTGTCCCAGAAGGGGAAGAGAAGGGTAAAGGTCTAGAAAGAGTATTCAAAGAAATTGTTGGAGAAAACTTCCCAAACCTACACCATATAAATACACAAAGCATAAATGCCCAGCAAACTCCAAATAGAATAAATCCAAATAAACCCACTCCAAGACATATTCTGATCAGACTGTCAAATACTGAAGAGAAGGAGCAAGTTCTGAAAGCAGCAAGAAAAAAGCAATTCACCACATACAAAGGAAACAACATAAGATTAAGTTGTTACTACTCAGTGGCCACCATGGAGGCAAGAAGGCAGTGGCATGACATATTTAAAATTGTGAGTGAGAAAAATTTCCAACCAAGAATGCTTTATCCAGCAAAACTCTCCTCCAATTTTGAGGGAGAGCTTACATTTTTCACAGACAACAAATGCTGAGAGATTTTGCTAATAAAAGACCTGCCCTACTTCAGATACTAAAGGAAGCCCTACCGACAGAGAAACAAAGAAAGGAGAGAGAGATGGAGAGAAATTTAACAAACATATGTAGAACATTATGTCTCAAATCACTAGGGTACACATTCCTCTCTAGTGGTCACGGAACTTTCTCCAGAATAGACCATAGGCTGGAACATAAAACATGTCTCAATAAATTTTAAAAAATTAAAATTATTCAAAGCACATTCTCTGACCACAGTGGAATACAAATAGAAGTCAATAACCATCAGAGACTTAGAAAATTCACAAACACCTGGAGGGTAGAAATGAGGGGGAGATGAAAACATTCCCAGATAATCAAAACCTGAGGGACTTCATCACCAGTAGATCAGTCCTGTAAGGAATGCTAAAGGGAATTGAGCAGGCTGAAAGGAAGGGACACTAAACAATTGACTGAAACCACATAAAGAAATAAAGATTTCCAGTAAAGATCACATGGTAAACATAAATACCAATACTACTGTATTTTTGATTTGTAACTCCACTATTTACTTCCTACAGGATCTAAAATACATAAAGTGTAAAGATAAATCAGTGGTTTTGGACTCAATGTAAAATATGTAATTTTTGACAAGAACTACAGAAAGGTGGGGGAATGGAGGAGTATAGGAACATAGTTTGTGTCCTATTGAAGTTAAGTTAAGTTGGAATCAAAGAAAACAAGATTGTTATAGACTTAAGATGTTAAATTTAAGCCCCACGGTGAACACATAGAAAGTATCAGAGAATATGATCATACAGATGAAAAGTAGAGTATCGGTCAGGAGAAGTGGGGAAAGGGGCAATGGGGAGTTAATAAGAAATGAGTGTAGGGGTGAAGGGAAATTTCTGTTTGGGGTGAAGGGAAATTTCTAGTAATGGGTGGTGGGAAGGTGATGGCATTGCAACATGGTGAATGTGATTAATCCCTCTAAATGGAATGCTTGGGAGGGGTTGGAATGGGAAGATTTATGCTATATGTATGTTTCCACAATTGAAAAAAAAGACAGTATAAATAGATAATGACAATTAAATGCCATAGATGATCCTGGATGAGAACTAAGAACAGAGGAGAAAAGGCTCAAAAGGACACAATTGGGATATAAGAAAAAAAAGAAATATAGAATGTAAGCTTTATATCAATGTTAAATTTCTTGAACTTCTTAACTACACCTAATGTGATTACATAAATGAATATTCTTGTTCATAGGAAATGTATATGTGAATTATATTATTTGTTCAAGGATGTGTGCAACTTGCTCTCATATGTTCAGAAGACAGAGCAATAGATGATGGATGATAGGGAGAGAGGGAGGGAGGGAAAGAAAGAAATGGTCAAGTGACAAAATATTAAAGTTGGTAGATCAGGGTATCAGTGGAGGGGGGTTTGGGTATGCTGGAGTTCTCTGTATGGGGTTTGTATTATTTTTGCAACTGTTACTGTAAGTTTGAATTTATTTCAAAATAAAAATTAAAAAAAAAGGAAAAAAAATGATCATGTTCGCTGCTGTGTCAAGAATAGACAATAGGTGGCCAACGGTAGAAGTAGGTGCACTTGTTAGATTATATTTCAGTGACACAGAGGAGAGTGATTACTCAGACCATGGTGGGAGTGGCAGAGGGAGTGGGCAGTGGCTGTATTCTAGATGTACTTTGAAGGTTGAGATGACAGGATTTGCTTGCAGGTGATGTGGATATGAGTGAAAGATAGGAGACAAGGATAATGCTAAGGTTTTTGGCTGGAGCAACTAGGGAGATGGAGAAGATTTTAGGAAGAATAAGTTTGGAGGGGATTCTAGATTTTGATTTTGGACATATTTGAGGCGCTACTAAACATCGAAATGTCAATGTCAGGTAGACAGTTGGATAAGTGATGCTGTTTATGTTGCAAAAAAAATGGAAATGGACAGCATTCTCTTTTGAATTGCTGTTGTTTTACTGATGTTTTAATTAGCTCACTTTCCTCAAATATCAAGAAGTTCCTGAGGTATAACAGGTCTGTGGTGTACACAGATGACGGAGTTTATCTTCTGTGTTCAGGTCACGCAAGGGTGGTCATACCTCCCCATCCCCCACCCCTGCAAGGGGAGTGGGTGGCTGGGGTCTGCACTGCCCCTGTGGTGCAGAACAGTTTGTCAGAACTTCTGAAGAATAGTGACAGGCTTGGAAGACATATTTCATGGTTTTTAGCAGTTTTTACCCTTTTTTTTTTTTAAATCATGATTCATGTGGCAGAGTAAGCTTGCTCAACACTTTTATATTGGAGTACTTCATCGTAACGTTACCATCCCAGAGATAACTGAGGATATGAGAGTTATGCAGGCTCCCCTGTTTGGCAGGTTGTTGAAGGGACAGTTGAGGGACGGTTATAGGCTGGATGATTCATGAACTGGGAAAGGAAAAAACCCAGGTTTCTTGGGAGCATCACTGATTTTTCAGGAGACTTAAATCAGCTCTCCTCCTCTGAAATTAAATGGCTCCTTTCTGAATAATGATGCTTCTTTCAAGATAATGGTTATTGATCCATCAGACCTAATATTGGGATTCAAAGGTGCTCATAAGCCTTAAAATGACATGGCAGCCAATAAAATTTCTAAACTGACTTATTTTGTGTAATTTTTAAAAACAGATTTCAGTGAATTCAGCCCTTGGGTTGAAATTGCAGAGATAAATAGTCTACAAGCAAAAATGGCTGTAAACTTAAAATCAAATGGGCATAAAGTCCCTACAACTTGTGCTAGATAAAAATCACCCAGCATTCACCTGAGCTGATGTTTTTATTCTTTTATCATTCTTGCAAACAGGTGCATTTTCTCAATATTGCAGGAATGGATGCTTTGTTCACCATTAACAGGAACATCAGTTCCCATTTATCAAGTGCTTCCTCTTCTCTGTGCGCCAGGCACTGTGTTAAGCACTTTACCAGCCTTGTCTTACTTGTTCCCACTTTCAGCTTTTGTGTGATGAAAATTTTATTTCCTTTACATTTGAACACTGTCTTCTGATTTACAAAAGCACTATCACTGGTTTTTTATTCCAACCTCTCCAAATTGTTTGTCTCAAACGAGGATGACTAGCTCCATTTTATGGCTGCGCAAACTAAACCTCAAGAGAAGCTTGGCCTCTGCTCCAGTTCGCACAACCAGTAGAAGGCAAAGCAAGACTCAAACCTAGATCCATGTATGTTTTTTCTGCTCCATCAGGTGCAAACTGAGATGCATTTCTCACAGAGCAGGAAGGAGATGTTTTTTTAAATTATAATCCTCTCTGCGAGAAGATTCTTGGACCACACATTGCGAGCAGGATTTGCTAAGATAAATGGACCCAACCAGCAGATTACTCGGGTTGCCTTTCGCTCACGATGCTGAATGTAATATATGCTTTTCCAGCAGCAGATAAATAGCATCCAAGGAAATTGGTTACAGAGATGAGTTTGCTTTCTAAGTGGTATTGGCCTTGAAAGGGTTTAAGGAAAAAGAAAATAATGCTTAGAAGATAAAGATGATTATCAATTCTCTCCCTTCGTTAAGATGGCATCAAGGACAGTGTGATGGTAGGACAAGCAGAGGAGCTTAGTTCAGGAGCACTTTTATGGCCAGGAGAGAACGTGCTTCCTTCCTGATAGCAGGCCTCCTCCACACTCTTTTTTAGGGAAGAATTCGGTCCCCTCCAGCCCCCCACCCACCTCCCCCCATATCCATGTACTTCAATCCTAAATCTGCTGAGATAGTGCATAATAACAGTGTATATATTTCTGTAATTTTTTTCTTTCTTATGCCAACCTTATACACATATGAAGGGGTTTAGGGTTCTGTTTTGTTTTACAAAAATGTGGTTACATGATATATATTTTATTCACTTAATATATTATAGTCACATTTCTAAGACATACATATAGATCGACTCCTTTTTTTTTTTAATATCATAATCCTTTCAACCATTCCTCTGTTGACAGGCATACAGTTGTATCCAGTTCTTTACTTTTGGAAACACTGTGGCAAATACATCCTTAAACATGTATCTTTACATCTTAATTTTTTTCTTTTTCCTCCTCTTTCATGAGTCATCAAGAAGATGGATATTAAAGTCCATTTCCTCCTAACTCCTGTTTGCCTGGCAGCTGGGCTCTAACTGGGATTTGAAGTGTGGTCCTTATGATTGTTATTTCATGCTGAAACACAGGTCACCTTGACCTCACTGTCAGCTTTCACTTAACGTGTGGGTGCGTGAAACACGTTGCATGTAATATCTGTAGAAGAGCCAAATATACAAGAGTGGTGTGAGGAAACTATTTGATTTTGTTGCTTTTATAACTCTGTTTTAAAGCTGGATGTGATCTGAACAAATAGGTTTTTAAAATGTAAGTTCAGAAGGAGATTAAAAAAAAAAAAAAGGCAGCCTAAACCAAGATCCTTAAATACTGATTGTATGTGAATTCTTCCATGCAAGTCCAGTTGCAAAACTGGTGATGGACTGATGGTGAAGAGGTTCATAATTAATAATAATAATAAACCTTTGTGTTCATCTTAGCTCTCTATTGAGAAGAGGGAGTAGCAGGTGGGGTGCTCAGCAAACCTCCCTGAATGGAAAAGGACCTTAGTGACATTGTCAGCTTGGCCTGTATTGCCACACTAGTCTCCCGGCTCCTCTGGTTCTGGTCTAGTCAGCCTGTGTTAAAGAGCCAGTGCCTGTTTCTTTCCCAGAGACAAGTAGAGAAGGGCTGGAGGGCTGATGCCAGCTGAGGAAGGAAGGCTTTTTCTTCCCATCAAACAGGAGAAAGTGTCAGGAGAAGGCCCTAAGTCTGAGTCCCAAAGGGATTTGGGGGTGCTGGGGTGACGGGAGCAGGGACTACCCCACTCTACCCACTAAGCCTCATTGCCTCCCTATAGTTGCAGAGCCTGGAGTTATTTATAACTTCTACTTAGCTTCTTGTGGCTCCAGAGCACATTGGGCCTAGTCTTTCTGAGATTGTTATATTATAAGGACTGTCCTTCATGCAGAGCAGAGAGGGGAGGATCCCAGGATTTTGAACTTAACCGTTTGCCAGGAGATGACCTACTGTGGTCTGTGTGAAGTAGAAACTTAAATTTCTGTGCCAAATGCTATACCAGATGCTTTCACGTTTGGCATCTCTTTGATTCATGTGACAGCCTTAATAGAAGGGAATTATATCCCCTGTTTCTACACAAGTGGAAACTGAGATTCAAGGAGGTTGCAATTTTGCCAAGGTGATCTAGCTGCCAAGTGACAGAGGGTGGGATGAACCCAGATCTGAGTGTCCCTTCGGCTCATGCTCCATCCCTCACCTCATCTGCAGTTGCATCCTTTGAAAATACCCTTCCTGGAATTTTCTTACTTACCGTTGGAACCCAGGGCCAGTACTTGACATGTGAACATGCTATCTCACTGTGTGACACCAGGAAGATCCCTCCCCATTCTGGGCCTCAGTTTTCTCATTTAATTAACAAAAAGTGTAGACAAAATGAACTTTGCTTCCAGCCTTGATATTCATGGTTCTCCTTGGCTTCTCAGGTTGAAGCTGTGTACACGGCATGGGAAGGGTGGTTAACTTACTACCTTGTTCTTTAATCCAAAGAGGTCCTGGCTTCTTCCATCCCCAAAACACACAAACCAGCTCCCAACAGACCTCATCTGGACAATGAAAAAATCCACAGTTGTCATCTGTTGGAGGAGGGTAATGTAGAATTTGGTTCCCATGAGAATTTCCAGAAGATTGTTTATGTGGGAGTCCAAACAGTGGGAGCTTCTAAACAGTCACTTCACAATGATTTTTAGAATAATCATTGCCTTAAAAAAAATTTACCCTTCTAATCACTGGAAAACAATTTGCTACAGTGTGCAGAGCTTTGGACTGCAAGTAACTGCACTGATGTCATGGTGGCCCAGTTAGCACAGTATCGAGAGGGCTTTGCTCATTGTCTGGAACAGTAACATCCTCTCCCAGCAGTCTCAGTGTCTGTGTCTTGGGAGCCCAGATTTCCATATTAGTTATATTTCTGAAGTTTAGAAATTCTACTTACTAAAGTACCTAATAATTTTCCAAATAATTTATAAAAAAATACTTGTTCCAGCTCCACTACAACCTTTGGATGCCTGTTTTTTTGTTTTTCTTTCCAGGGAATGGATTTACTAACAGGGTGCCCTTCCTTGGCTGTGATGTTACCTTAAATAATGAAGAGTCCCCTAAAGGAGGCGGGGCAATAAAAGGAACAGAATGTTGGCTAGGTGGCCATGTCCCATGGGGATGTGAGAAAAGCCTTCCCAGGAGGAGGAGCTGTGTCACAGCCAGGTGTCTCAGTGTCTGAAATAGGAGGCTCCTCCCAGGTCTGGCCTCCAGGTTCTGTTATGACTCCCTCAACAACAAGAATTCTTGTATCCCTTGAAACCTGTGTATGATTTAGATGTGTGTTTATAGCCACAGTTTCCAAAGGATCCTGTCTTTGTGTTGTGACTAAACTTAGGAACCAGTTCCTACTCCCAGCCTGACACTAGCTGGCCATGTGACAGGGAGACCTTAGCTCCTCCCTGTGTACCTCTGTGTCTATTCCCCTCATTAACTTTTTGACCCCCTTTCCATACATCAAGGTCAAGTCTCCAAGAAAGAGAATTACATTGGCCTGGTGAACCCCATTTGGGCACAGATTTCTTGCTAGACCATTGGCCACTGGCGAGTCAAAGGCTTTGCTGCCCTTGAATCAGGGCTCTGCTCCTTCCCCAAGCAGCCATGGCCAGTGAAGGGGCAGTCCTAGGCCCACCCAGGCCTCCTTCCTTGGTCAGGTCTATGGGCATGGCTGTTTGTATAAGAAGCAAAGCAGGGGCCTGGCAGGTACTGTGATTGGCCTGACCGGCATAGACTTTCCTTTTGGATCGAGATGGTACCTGATACTTCCTCATGTTTACAGAGTTGGTCCTTTTCTTAGTCACGTGTCAGCTCAAACCTGCAAGACAGACATTCCCATTTTACAAAGGAGGAAGCTGAACCTTGCGGAGGTTTGGTAACTTGCCCAAGACTCTTCAGCCAATAAGTGGTCTTTTGGGCTCCACCCCATAACAAACTACTTCTGAGAACTGAGGACAAACATTGAGTGGACATAAGCTGGCATATTTAAAGCATCTACATTTTTACTAGTATATTCTTTTAGTTGTTGAAGTTCATCTGAAGATACCCAAATATCCTACTTCTCTAGGCTTATGATCCATCCACCCATGAATCCGCCAAGCTTATAGTGGCACTTGGAACATGATGCAGACCTTGGCTCCTTGAAACCTGTGTATGATTTAGTGTGTGTTTGTAGCCACAGTTTCCAAAGGATCCTTTGTGTTGTGACTAAACTTAGGAACCAGTTTCTACTCCCAGTCTGTCACTAGCTGGCCATGTGACACGGGATCACCACTTAACCTCTCGAAGTGTCAGCTCCTCACTTGTAAAACAAGAGGAATTACACCATGCTCCTCCCAACTACAGTTCAGCCCAGTAGCCATTCATCTTCTGCTTGCTGTAGGCAACGCGCAGGGCTGGGCGAGAAGATGTTCCATTCATAATACTTCCACCCTTTTTCTTTCTAGGTGGTTTTCATTCTGTCGTCACCTCACAGCCATAGGCAAGGAGACAGGGGAAAAAATTGTACTTTATTACTGCTTATATTATTCGTCTTCCCCCATTAGAATCTCTGTCCCAGGGGACAGAGACAATGACTTGTCCCTCACCATTGTAATCCCAGGGCTTTAGCATAGTGTCTGCCATGTAGTAAGTGCTTGACAAACATTTCTTGAATACATGAATGAATGTGGAGGTGAGCAAATGAGAATGGTTTGAGACATGAGCTGGATGGGTGGGATTCATAGCCACAAGAGCAGAATTTGCGATGGTTTAACACTTTATGTGCCCCAGGAAAGATCATGTTCTTAAAGCTAATCCATTCCTGTGAGTATAAACCTATTGTGGACAGGACCTTTTTATCAGGTTATTTCAGTGGAGGCATGCCCCAGGTGGGTCTTAATCCTCTTACTGGAGTTCTTTATAAGAGGATGAAATTTGGAGAAAGAAACAGAGAAAAACACACAGAAGCTCAGAGAGAAAGACACAGAGAACAGAGAGAAAGAAGTAGAAGCTAAGAAAGAGAGCCACAGATGGAGCAGCCAGAAACTGAAAGCAAAGAAACCCGGGAGAGAGGTGAGAGACCAGCAGATGTGCTATGTGTCTTGCCATGTGACAGAGGAGTCCCAGATTGCCAGTAGCCGGTCTTTCAGGGAGAAAGCGTCATCTTGATTATGCCTTGATTTGGACATTTTCATGGCCTCAGAACTGTAAGCTTGTAAACTAAGACATCCCCGTTGTAAAAGCCAGCCCATTTTAGGGCATCTGCATTTTAGCAGCATTAGTGAACTAAAACACTTACTTAAACCTTACTGAAGCCCTGGGCCTTTTCGTGGGATGGTCATCCATGACTCCCAAGAGAATTGCAAACAGGAGCGTTCTCTGATGAGTTGATCTCCACATTACATATCTCCAAGGACAGAGTTAGCTACTCCTCCCTGTATTTATGTATATTGACTATTTTACATTCACCATCTCACCTAATTCTCAGTGTCACCAGCTATATTTTATGGATGAGGAAATCAAGGCTCAGAGAGGCGTAGAAATGAGTCCAAGGACTCACAGCTGCAGAGTTGCAGAGTCGGGATTGGAACCCAGGTCTGGAGCCCTCATGCTCCTGCAGGCATGTATGATAAAGGATTTGTTTATTTGAGCTGCATTCCAATTTGGTCTGCGGATGGTGTCCCATGCTAGGGAATTAAATGTTCTTTATGGCTCCTTTTTAAAAGATCAGATTATTCTATTTTAAAGTTGTCTCAGAGAGGTTTTTGAAATGCTTCCTTCTTATTTTGATTTCATTTATATTCTGCTCCAGTATTAAGCCCAAGGGTGCATCTTAAGGGCCAGTATATTAGATTCATCTTTGCGCCCCAGGAACTCAGAATCCTTTAGGGAGTATTAAATGTGGGGCAGCTCAGTCACAAATGAGCCAAGTTGTCTCTCATTCTTCCCACTGCCTCCCACCCTCACCAAACCCTCGTGCTCATGCCACTTTCTCCCAGTCAGTGCATGAGCAAAGTTATCTTGCAGTGGGAAGAAAGAAGCCATCCCTTTCAGACCAGAGGTAATTCCTGGAGAATTGCTTGCCTTGTTGTCCTTCAAAAGTCATGATTGTGTCCAAAACAGATTCATTCCACTGAAAGTGCTTATGGATTATGCACTAATAGTAGCAAAGTGACAGAAACTTAACTCAAACTGACTTAAGAAAAAAAAATGTTTTGGCTCCTGTGACTGAAGTAGACTTTGACTTCAGGCATAGCTGGATCCAGGTCCCCAAATGACACCAGCAGAAACTCTGTCCTCCCTTGGCTCTACTTTCTGTTGTGTTAACTTTATTATAAGACTGGATCTGTCCACATGGCAGTCCCAAACAGGATTAGGCTTCCATCTTCCCAAGATCAATTTCTCCAGAAAAGAGGTTACATATCTTCCAATTGTCTCAGCAAAGATTTACTCTTACTTATACATGCCCATCCCTGAAACAGTTATTGTGACTGGGAAGATGTGATGCTCTGGTTGACTAGGCTAGGGTCCCTTGCCCATCAGGAAGACAGTGGAGGAGTCAGCTCCACCCGGACGCTCTGGGACTTAGGAGCAGGTGGAATGAAGTGGTGAGAGATTTCCCAAGGAAAATCAGGATACTGTTACCAATAGAATGAGAAGGAAGGCGGAGCAGGTACATAAGACTTGCCCATTGCATAAGTCTGGTTCTGTCATTGACAGAAAAGGAAACTGAGGCCCAGAGACAAGGGACTTGGATGCTGCATAGCAGAGCAAAAAGTAGAAACCAGGAATTCAAACTCCTATTTAGTTCCCTTGTTTTGATTTTGTTATTGTTGTTTTGTTTGTTTTTAGAAGACTAGACTTATAGAAAAATCATGTAGAAAATATGGTGTTCCCCTATACCCCCTTCACACATGCAGTTTTCCTTATTATTAACACTTTGCATTAGTCTGGTACCTTGTTTGCAATTGATGAAACAATGGTATTATAATTATACTATTAACTATGGTCCATAGTTTACATCAGGATTCACTGTTTGGTGTATAATGCTTCAGTTTTCTTTAAATATTCTTCTGTAACATATATACAACCTAAAATTTCCCTTTTTAACTACATTCAAATATATAATTCAGTGATGTTAGTTACATTCACAATGTTGTGCTACCATCACCACCATCCATTAACAAAACTTTTCTGTCACCCCAAACAGAAACTCGCTACCAATTAAACATTAACTCCTGTCTTAATTTCCTCATTGCTAAAGCAAATACCATGTAATGGGTTGGCTTAAACAATGGGAATTTTTTGGCTCATGGTTTTAAGGCTAAGAAAAGTCCATATCAAGGTGTCATCAAGGCAAAACTTTCTTCCCAAAGACTGCTGTGCTGGGGATGGCTGCCAGTGGTCCTTGATCCTGGGCGCCTCTGTCATATGGCAGTGCACGTGTGGCCTCTCCTGGCTTCTCCTCTTCCCAGTTCCGTTGACTTTCAACTTCTGGCTGCTCCTTTGGCTTTTTCTCTCTCTCAGGCCTTCCATAAAAGACCTTCAGTAATAGGATTAAGACCCATCCTGAGTCAGTTGGGCCATACCCTAACTGAAGTAATCGCATCAAAAGTTTCCATTTATAAGAGTTCACACCCACAGAAATGTGTTAAGTTTAAGAACATGTTTTTGTGGCATACATAGCTCCAAGCCACCACAACTCCACATTTCGTACTCCCACCCTGGTCCCTGGTAACCTGTATTCTGGTTTCTGACTCTATGAATTTACTTATTTTAATTATTTCATATCAGTGGAATCATACAAATATTTGTTGTTTTGTGTCCAGCTTACTTCACTGAACAGGATGTCTTCAGGGTTCATCCATGTTGTCACATGTATCAGAACTTCATTCCTTTTTACAGCTGAATATTCCATTGTGTATATATACCACATTTTGTTTGTCCATCATCGATTGATGGACTCTTGGGTTGCTTCCATATTTTGGCAATTGTGAGTAATGCCACAATGGACATTGGTATGGAAATATTTGTTCAAGTCCCTGCTTTCAGTTCTTTGGGATATATACCTAGAAGTGGGGTTGCTGGGTCATATGGTAATTCTATAACTTTCTGAGGAACTGCCAAACTATCTTCCATAGTGGCTGCACCATTTTACATTCCCATCAGCAACACACAGATGTTCCTATTTCTCCATATCCTCTTGAACACTTATTATTTTCTCCTTTTTGAAGAGTAGCAATTCTAGTGGATGGGAAATGATATCTCGTTGTTTTGATTTGCATTTTCCTAATGGCTGCTTACATTGAACATCTTTTCATGTGCTTATTGGTTATTTGTCTTATCTTCTTTGGAGAAATATTCAAGTCATTTGATCATTTTCTAATTGGGTTGTTTGTCTTTTAGTTGTTGAGTTGTGGGATTTCTTTATATATGCTGGATATTAAGCCTTTATCAGATATGTGGTGTATTAGTTAGGGTTCTCTAGGGAAACAGAATCAATGAGAGGTGTCTCTGATTATCAAATTGTAAAAGTGACTCATGCAACTGGGTATGCACGAGTCCAGATTCTGTGGAGCCGTCAACGAACTGTCAACTCCTAGGAAGATGTCCGATGAACTCCTCAGGAAATGAACCGGCAACTTCGATGAACTCCTCAGGAAATGCTTCACTGGGCAGCCGAAGAAGTGAAGGTCTTCTATCTTTCTTGCTTATAAGTCTTCAACTGATTAATTGGATCAAATCCAGCCAATTGCATTCTCTCATTGTGGAAGACATGCCCTTTGATGAGTCATCAGTCACAGCTGCAGTCAACTGACTGATGATTTAATAAACCAGCCTGTTGGTTTATCAACCAGCCTCAAACATCCTCACAGCAATTGTTAGGCCAGTGTTTGCTTGACCAGACAGCTCGGTCACCTGGCCAAGTTGACACATGAACCTAACCATCACATGTGGTTTCAAGATATCGTCTCTATTATGTAGGTCGTCTTTTTACTTTCTTGATGAAGCCCTGTGATGTACAGAAGTTTTTAATTTTGTCAAAGTCCTATTTATCTATTTTTTATATTGTTGCTTGTGCTTTTGGTGTAAAGTCTAAGAAACTATCATTGGGTAATACAAGATCCTAAAGATGCTTCTCTACATTTTTTGTAGGAGTTTTATAGTTTTGGTTCTTATATTTAGGTCTTTGAAGCATTTTGAGTTAATTTTTGTATCGGGTATGAGGTAAGTGTCCTCCTCCTTTCTTTTGGATGTGGGCATCCAGTTTTCCCAGCACCATTTATTGAAATGACTTTTCTTTCCCCATTGCGTGTACTTGGCACCCTTATCAAAAATCAGTTGGCCACAGATTTCTTTCTGAACTCTCAATTCTGTTCCATTGGTATATATATATGTCTATCCTTGTGCCAGTACCACGTTGTTTTGATTACTGTACCTTTGTAATAAGCTTTGAAATCAGGAAGTATGAGTCCTCCAAACTTTGCTCTTCTTTTTCAAAATGGTTTTGGCTATTCAGAGCCCTTTCCATATAAATTTGATGATTGGTTTTTCATTTCTTCCAATTGGGCTATTGGAGTTTTGATTGAGATTGCATTGATCTGTACATCGTTTTAGGTAGAATTGACACCTTAAAAATATTTAGTCTTCTAAGCCATGAATATGGAACGTCCTTCCATTTATTTAGGTCTTCTTTGATTTCTTTTAGCACTGTTTTGTCATCTTCTGTGTACAAGTCCTTTACATCCTTGATTAAATTTATTCCCAGATATTTATTAGTTGCTGTTGTACGTGGAATTTTTTTCCTGATTTCCTCTTCAAATTGTTTATTTCTAGTGTATAGATATACCACTGATTTTTCCACGTTGATCTTATACCCTACCACTTCGCTGAATTTGTTTATTAGCTCTAGTAACATTGTTGTGGATTTTTCAAGATTCTCTACATTTAAGATCATGTCTTCGGCAAATAGGGAGAGGTTTACTTCTTCTTTTCCATTTGGATGTCCTTTACTTCTTTTTCTTGCCTAATTGCTCTGGCTAGAACATACAGTACAATATTGAATAACGGTGTTGACAGTGGGCATCCTTGTCTTTGACTTGTTTCTTACCCTGCTCTAGCTCTCTCTGCCAGCTCTTTCTGCCCATAGGGCAAGTTCTGAGAGGATGAGCCAGAGATGAATTTCCTGGTTCAGTCTTTCATGTTGCCTCCTTTAGATTATCACCCATACATCAGCACCCACATACATGCACCACAGAATGCTCATTGGGGTTACTCTGCTCCCTCCAAAACAGGGCCAAGGACTCAACAGTGGGAGCACAGGCTGGCTCCACCCTGCTCCAGTTGGGATGGAAGAAGGATCTGCAAGGATGCCAAGAGCTTCTCCTACCTTTTTAAAGCTCTGTTTTCTAGATTTGGCACTCACCCAGTTACTGCAACCTTTTAACTATTTTCCAGAGTTTTGAGGAAGATGGCTGTGCCAAGTTTTTCTAGTTGTTCACATTTCAGCATCTCATGCCACCATATTCGTCAACCAGATAACTCACTCCCTCAGTTTTTACTTTGTTATCCATTATTTCTTCTTTTTGCTTATTCAATTAATAGCATTTATACATTATCCCTATAAAAATATCAATATGTTTGAAAGGGCATGATGGGATTAAATCTGGGCTCCATCCTTTACCAGTTATTTGACCTTAGGCAAGTTGCTTAACTTCTCTGTGCCGGTTTCTTCCTCTTTGTGTAAGGGGAATAATAATAGTCCCTACCTTGTAAGATTGTTGTGATAATTAAATGGCTTAATGCATCCTAAGTGCTTAGAACATTGGCTGGCATATTGAAAGTCCTTAATGAATGTTTTTTATTATTGTCATCATCATTGTTGCCTTATTTTTTTAATTTAAGCTGTGTCACATCCCACTATTCAGTGATGAAGATGTTTTATTGTGAGAGTTCTGTTTTCCACCTGAAGATGATAAAGCTTTCAGTGTGATGCACTTTGTGGGGAAAACAGAGCTGATGGCTTGAGTAACAGCCTTCAGTCAGGGCAATGGCGATTTAAGCCCAAAGTCCCGGCCATTCAGCTTTAGTGTGACCAATTCTCCAGGCCAACAATACTCCTTGTTCTTCCTAACCTCCACTTAGAGGGAACATTTCAAATCCTAGTGGGACTTATGCTGTGTGCTAGCCTGCTGCCTCGTCAATAAATAATTCCATTATGCACAAAAGGTATTTAGTAAACTGAAGTAATGAGAGAATCATCCATGGGAATACATGTGTTCCAAGGGCTCCCTGTGCATTAGTGCCCACTTTCCTCCTGCCCCAGCATGGAATGCAGCGAGTATGAGTTGACATGCAGACACATGGGGGTGCTCATCTTGTTTCCACTCTATACTGGTTGTGTGGCCTCAGGGGTGAAACTTAATGTCTCTCAGCCTCAATTTCCCAGTTATTTACATGGTGGCTTCACTCCCTTGGGTTCCACTTTTTCAACCCAGTATCAGGCATTATTGTCTCCAAATAAAGCAATGATATTTCTTCTGCAGCCACCCTCTTCTATTGTCTCCACCCAGCTTTGCCGTGAAGGCCTGTCTGTAATCAGAAACTCCAATTTTTGAGGTCTTGGTCCAGGGCACTCGACACCCCACTCCATGCGTTGACATTCAGGTGGGGAGCAAGGCAAGCCTGAAGGCTGGGAGGTCTAGCCCACGTGCCTGGAAGGAGGGACGCCCCATTAGCCCCCAACAAAGTGCTCCAAGCCGTGACACCCAGAGTGCACTATTCTTACCTTATTTTATGACTGCTTATCAGTATTCCCTAGTTTCAATTTTTCATCATTTATTTCATCTTCCCTCTTGATGGACTTTCACTTTATTTCCACTCTTCAATATTTCTAACTGTGCGTCAACAAATATCCCTGACCATACCACTGAGTCCTGAGTCCTTGGGCTGTATGTTTTTAACTAAACTTTGCCCAGTCAGGGTTGGAAACTCATCAGACTGTGAACCAAGTGTTCTAGTTTGCTAATGCTGCTGGAATGCAAAACACCAGAGATGGATTGGCTTTTATAAGGGGTTTATTTGGTTACACAGTTACAGTCTTAAGGCCATAAAGTGTCCAAGGTAACACATCAACAATCGGGTACCTTCACTGGAGGATGGCCAATGGTGTCCAGAAAACCTCTGTTAGCTGGGAAGGCATGTGGCTGGCATCTGCTCCAAAGTTCTGGTTTCAAAATGGCTTTCTCCCAGAACGTTCCCCTCCAGGCTGCAGTTCCTCAAAAATGTCACTCTTAGTTGCACTTAGGGTATTTGTCCTCTCTCAGCTTCTCCAGAGCAACAGCCGTCTTCAAAATGTCTCTGTAAGCTGAAGCTCCTCTCTCAGTTCCAGTGCCTTCTTCTAAGTGTCCCTCTTGGCTGTAACGCCTCTTCAAAATGTCACTCACAGCTGCACTGAGTTCCTTCTGTTTGTCAGCTTGTTAATATGGCTCTACTGATCAAGGCCCACCCTGAATGGATGAGGCCATGCCTCCCTGGAAACATCTCATCAGTGTTACCACCTACAATTGGGTGGAGCGCATTTCCATGCAAACAACCAAATCCAAAGGTTCCAACTTAATCCTCACTAATATGTCTGCCCCACAAGATTGCATCAAAGAATATGGCTTTTTCTGGGGGACGTAATACATTCAAACTAGCACACCAATTGACAATGGAAGTGCTTGTGCAGGGAATAAAAGGATTTCCACTCAGATCCTAGTTGTAAGATTCTAAACTCCACAGCTGCCTCTTCTTTGACAGGGCCAGAAATATTGAGCCAAAAGGGCATCAAGATTGCTGCATTGCTGGAAGCCTCACAGTATCACTGCTTTGATCCTCTCTGGAGATACCACTCTGTCTGATCCTGCCCCACAGGGGCTTTTCCAGGCATCTTGGGGGGGCAGTGCTGTGTCTAGAAACCCATGCAGACTCAGACGCCATCTGGGAGGTGGGGGGCATGAAAGAGTCTGTGAAAAGAGTCTCTGAACTGGAGGCTGTGTTGCAGAAGCAGGTCCATGTGCAGAGGAGAACCCAGAGGAAAGTCTGCCTGGAATGTCAGCCAAGGTGTCCCCAGGGGTGGGCATCAGGCAGAATGTTGGCTGTGGTTGTCATCTCCCTTTGAGCCTTTCTGTGTTTCCCACACTGTGCACATTGAGCAATTATTACTCTTGTCATCAAGAAAAGCCCTAGAAGTGTTATTTTAAATAAGTAATATTTGCATTTGAGTCCTGGCTCCAAGTTACTCACCCCTTTGGGCTCCATTCTCCTTACCTGGAAAATGGGTTTAGCACTCCCTGGTTCACCTGCCTCCGAGAGGTGTATTCCAATTAGAGGAGAGAGAAGGAAAAGTGCTCTGTAAACTGTCAGGCGTAATGAACCACAAGCAGGCAGGGTTATTATGTCTTGGTTCACTGTGGTAGCTAAGCCCATCCTCTTTGCATTAGAAGCAGTGGTGCCCGTCTCACTTTCCTGGAGACCAGAGTCTCTGAGCTGTTGTCTGAAGGTATCCCAGCAAACGGATGGGCTTCTTGTTTATCATACACAAAAGAATGGGCAAACTCCACTGTCCAGTGTTGAGATTTGAAGACACAACATGCAGACAAGTCTGAAAAGGGACTCCTGAGCTAGGAGTGCCATCCTCAGTCCTCCTCCCTAACCCTCCCACTCACTGGGATCTGAGGCCCAATAAAGAGAGTGGAGCTTTTCATAGGCTGCCAACATGAAGGTGACCTGTGGACAGGTTTGTGGCACAGTTTTCTTCCTGGGTTCCCTGCTGATACTGGAGAGATTAATTTGAGTATGTCATACAATTCTTTATTTAAACAAATAGCCTCTACTAAGCTGGGACAAAACTAATGACTAGTACTCATGCCAAAAGTGAAAGTGTCGTTTGTGTTTATTTAATAAATGAATGAATGGAGGGAGAAGGAGGGATGAAGGGAAAGAGAGTAGACCAAATATAAAAATGGCACAAGTTCAGGGCTGTGATCCAAGCTGAGCCTTTTATTTGAGTTCTGAATAATCTTTAATTCCACAATGGAATTAAATTAGAAGTGAATTTAGTCTATCGTGGCATTGTCTATTTCCCTTAATACATGATTATGTTTGTGTATCTGCTGGCAGGCTGTGGCGCCCAGCTTCTGGGGTATGAGACAGCCACAGTAATAGCTATCTTGTATTTCACCACTTGGACTCCAGGCAATTTATTACAGCCAAACTCCCTCCCCTCCTCTAACCCTGCTTCAATCGAGCAAGCCTCCTGTGAAATTGTATGGAAGGCAGGAACTTATGTAGAAAACTATAGATATCACCTGTTTTCCTGGCCACAAAGAAGTCAGCTGAGTTAAGGAAAAGGGATTTTCAAGAGGAGGCGCTTTCATTTTATTTGTGAAGGTCAACATAATGAAGTAGGAGGAGGTTGCCAGAAAAGGCTGGCTGAAATGATCAAATGGTGGGAGACGTGGTGGGTGGGGGCAGAGGAGGGCTGCATGGGGACTGGATTAAAACAGTCCAGCAAGATGGAAGAAAGAGCAAGAGGGGACATGAAAGCAGCCTGTAAGGTCCCAACGGGAAAGAGAGAGACTTATGTGACCATCAAAACTGGTCTGCTGGAATTAGGGGGAGTCCTGTTCACATAGCTGGAAATGAGCTTACCGCCAGAACCCCAAGGGTTCATGCCTGCCTCCCGCACCTTCCCTTGCTGCCTTGAGACTAAGGAAACCATGGACCCGACCAAAGTTTCATTCTGAAAATTCTCAGACCTACAGAAAAGTTGAGAGAATTATACAGTGAACACTCATGTTCGTGCTATCTAGATTTTACAATTAACATTCTTCTATTTACTTTATCACGAATCTACCCATCCTCTTTCCATCCATCAAGGATGCATTTCAAAGTAAGTTGCAGGGAGATCCTGACCCCGTTTTACCATGGAACAGTGGCTTGCAACGGCATGTGAAGGATGGATTTTGTTACCTGCATTACCCCAGACTTAGAGCCCCCCACCCCCAAACTTCTCACTGGTCTTTTGGACAGCCCCCTCATCCCTGTACACAATGCCTTTTACTTCTGGGCTCCCAAATCCAATCCTCTCTAGGGGCCTGGGAGGTAATGTAAGGGAGTGAAGCAGGCCTGGTGTAGGACAGCAGGGAATGGGGCGAGCACCTGCCCGCAGAGAGGGGCAGCCACTGTCAGCTTCCAGCCTATTGCTGCCCCGTAAAACTTGGTCCAGTGTCACCAGGTCTTCCCAATGTTTTAAGGAAAGCAGAAATAAGGATTTTTATGTGAAATCTATTTTTTTAAAATGTTTGCAAATAATTAATGTTTAGATATTGGGAAAAATGTTATTAAGGGTGATTCCCAGTGTATTAGCTGCCATGACGAATTACTACAAATTTAGCATCTTAAACAACCCAAATTTGTTATCTTACATTTCCCTAGGTCAGAAGTCCAACATGGGTCTCAGGCTAAAATCAAAGTGTTGGTAGGGATGTGTTCCTTTCTGGGAGCTCTAGAGAAGGATCCATTTCCTTGGTTGTTCAGGTTGTTGGCAGAATTCAGTTCCTTGTGGTTATAGGACTACGATCCCCTTTCCCTGCTGGCTGTAAATGAGGGCCGTCTCCAGCTTCCAGAGGCAACCCACGTTCCTTGACTCTTGGCCCCTGTTCTCCATCTTCAAAGCCAGCAGTGCTTTGAATCTCTCTTCCTTCTCTCCCTCATCTCTCTGACCCAGGCAGGAAAGGTTCTGGGCTTGTAAGGACTCAGGTGGTTAGATTTGGCCCACTTGGGTAATCCAGGACAGTCTCCCTACCTCACGGTCCTTAATCTTAATCACGTCTGCAAAATCCCTTTTGCCAGGTAAGGAACATGTTCACAGGTTCCAGGATCCAGGGTTGAAAATCTTTCAGGAGCCATTACTCTGCCTACCACACCTGGTTTCCAGCTGGAGACACAGATGGACAGCTTCCTTGTTGCCTCGGAGCCTGCCTATCCTCAGGCCCCCTCTCCTGGGCCCTGGGAAGATTCCCACTCTCCTCCCAGCGGAGCAGCTGTGAGGTGCCCTCAGCCCGAGCTCACTGGGTTGTGCTGTGCGTGAGATGCCCCCACCTCCGCAGACTCCCACTTCTCCCCAGGCAGGGACTAGAGTGTTTCTCACAAGAATCGCCACCCAGTCGTTACAGAGCCCCTACATCTGCAAAGCCAGAGAGACATATAGAGAAAAAAACATGGAAAGTGGTGAAGAAGACTGGGCGAACTCTGGGATCGTTCATTCACTCACTCAATTCATATTCATTGATCACACAGTATTTTCCTGGCACGGTGCTAGGCTATACATAAAAATCACCCTCAGCATGGAACTTACATGCTAGCAGAGAGAGATACAGGTCAACACCCAAGTAAAATATATATAACTGTTGAGTATATTAAGGGCAAGGAAGACTAAAATAGGGTGTTATGAGATAGAATAGGGGTTAGCAGACTTTTTCTGTAAAGGGCCAGTCGGTGAATATTTCAGGCTTTGCAGCTTGCAGAGGGTCTCTGTGGCATAGGCTTTGTTTTCTCTTCTGTTTAGTTTGAATTGGTTTGGTTTTACAGCTCTTTGGAAATGTAAAAGCCGTTTTACCTGCAGATCACAAAAAAGAGCAAGCCACCAAATTTGGCTGTAGTTTTGGCCAGCCTCTGAGATATGTTATCAGGAGGGACCTGCTTTAGAATGGGTAGGGCTTCAGGGAAGACTGCCCCGAGGAGCCACGTCTAAGCTGGGATGTGGAAGTGTGAGGAGAAGCTAGCCAGGCAGTCAGGTAAAGTATGGTGGGGAGGGCATCCTAGGTAAAGGCCTGAGATGGGAAGGACCCTGACTTATAAGCAAACAGAGGGGATGCCCCATTGTTTAGAGCCCCCATGTTCCTAGGCATATTCCTTTGCCTCTCTGAGCTTCCTTCCCTTGGTTTCCCCTCTTCCTCACCAGATTGTCTTGAGCATTACTTTACACACTGTCCACACTTGTCTCCAACCAGAAGGCAGAATGATGCTGCTGCCCTGAAAGATGTCCAAGCCCTAATCCCTAGAACCTGTCCCCATTACCAGATGCAGGTCTATGTCCCTCTATCAAGTGCTGTTCCAGCAGGAGTTACACTGTCACCTGGATAGGCTACCTCCCCTGCCTTGAGCCTCAGTGACTTCTATAAAACAGGGCTGGTGAGCCCTGCCTTGCCTGCCTGCCTCTTGGGGATCTTGTGAGATTGTGGATTCTGAAACAATTCCTAGGTGTCACTATAATGCTAGAACATGCAGGCTGGGGGCCAGACTACCCTGGCTCAAATCCTGGCCCTGTCTGTTTCTAGTTGTGTGACTTTGGGCAAGTTTCTTCAACCCCTCTGTGCCTCAGGTCCCTGGTGTAAAATGGGGAGAGTAAAGACGCCTTCCATGTAGGGTTGTTGTGCACATTATTGTGAACAAGGTAGTGGCTGCCCAGATTCCCTCTGTAGCGATGCACCCATCCCCCACTGTTGGGACTACGGGCCATGAGCAGCCTATAGCTGTGCTCATGGGGAATTGAGTAGCAGGAGACTGACAGCAGGAGACTGCCTTGCTCAAGGCAATGCCCTCTGCCAGTGGCTGGTAGACCTCTTATGGATAGACCTCCAGATTATAATGTTAAGGGGGAAAAGCAAGGTAAAAAAAAATGTATATAGCATGATACCATTTATTCAAAAAAAAGTGAGGGGTTAGGAGTTTACATACATAGTTGCTCATACTAAAAAAAGAAAGAAAAGAAAAAATAGAAGGATAAGCCACAAAATAAAATCATTCCTAGAGGGAGAAAAGGAACAGTAAGGAGGCAACAGAGATAAAGCCAGAATTCTCTAAGTTATCTTGTTTATCTTATTTTGCAGATTTGTCTTTGGCACCAAGTAAATACATAATTATAAAACAACATTAAATCAAAATCAAAACATAAAATGCAATTCCTAAAAATCAAATGCTAAATGAAATAAATGAACCCAACTGTGTATTGAGTTGGTGACATAACCATACAAAGAGGAATTTTTTCAAGTGGTTTCAAAACATAAAAATTTTGCTGTACATCCCCAATGAAATATATACCCTGTAGACAAAAAGAAATGAAGGACAAAAAGAAAATCTTAAACTGTTTTCTGTAATCATATTGTTGGTAATAATATTAGTATTGTTTTTATGAAACTATTATATATTGTATGATAAAGCAATTAAATAATTATGTTAATATTAACCTAGGGTTTTAGCAAAAGAGATCCAATATATAAAATCAGACACCTCACAAGAAAAGAAAACTTCAGACAAATGTTCCTTATCAGTATACACTCAAAATCCCTCTACAAAATGCTAGCAACCCAAATCCATCAACATACAAAAAAGATTATGCCCCATGACTAAGTGGGATTTATCCCAGGAATAGAAAGTTGGTTCCAAATATGAGAAATAATCAATATAATCTATCTTATTAATAGAAAATTAATAGAATATACAAGATAAACAGAGTAAAAACCCACACAGCCCTCTCAGTAGACACAGAGAAAGCATTTGAAAAAATCTAATACCCTTTCACAATAAAAACACTCAACAAACTAAAAATAGAAGGGAACTTCCTCAATCTGATAAAGATCATCTATGAAAAGCCCACAGCTAACATCATACTTAACAGTAAAAAGACTGAAAGCTTTCCTTCTCAGATTAGGAACAAGACAAGGATGTCCACTCTCACCACTTCTATTCAACGTTGTACTGAGAGGTCTGGCCAGGGCGCACTTAGGCAAGAAAGAGAGATAAAAGGCATCCCGACTGTAAAGGAAGTAGTAAAACTATCTCTATTTGCAGATGACATGATTTGTATATAAAAAATCCTTGAAGAATCCACAAAAATTCTATTAGAATGAATGACTAGTTCAGCAAGGTTGCAAGATACAAGATCAATATATAAAAGTCAATTATATTTCTATATGCTAGCAATGAACAATTCAAAATGAAATAGACAATTAGTAGACATTTCTCTAAAGAAGATATGCAAATGGCCAGTAAGCACATGGAAAGATGTTCAACGTCATTAGTCACTAGGAAAATGAAAATCAAACCATAATGAAATACCACTTCACACCCACTAGGATGGTTGTGATTAAAGAGAGAGATAATAACAAATGTTGATGAGGATGCAGAGAAATTAGAACCTTTATATGCTGCCAGTGGGAATGTAAAATGGTGCAGGCACTTTGGAAAGCAGTTTGGCAGTTCTTCAGAAAGTTAAATATAGAGTTACCATATAACCCAGTAATTCCACTCATAGGTGTTATTGAAAGCATGTCCACACAAACACTTGTACACAGATATTCATAGCAGCATTATTCATAATAACCAAAAAAATAAAAAACAACCTGTATTAATTTCCTGGCTGCTAAAACAAATACCATTCAATGGATTGACTTAACAACAGGAATTTTATTGGCTTATGGGTTCAGAAGTGAGAAGACTTGCTTTCTTCTGGGGTTTGTATCTTCTGGCTGGCTGGCAATCTTTGGAGTTTCTTGGCTTTTCCGTCACATGGCAACACACATGGCAGTATCTTCTTTCTCTTCTAGGTTGCACTGACTTTCAGCTTCTGGCTGCTGCCCATGGCTTCACTTTCCTTTCCTTATGAGGACCTCAGCCCTATTGGATCAAGGCCCACCTCACTCACTTTGGGCGCAGCTTAACTAATAACATCTTCAAGGGTCCTCTTTACACCCACAGGACCAGAGGTTGGGACCTATACATGCCTTTTGAGGGGGACATGATTCAATCCCCAATACAACCCAAATATCTATCAATGATGAATTGATAAACAAAATGTGGTATATTCGTAAAATGGATTTTTATTCAACCATGAAAAGGAAGGAAGCACTGATGCCTGCTACAACATGGATGAACCTTGGAAACATCAAGCTAAGTAAAAGAAACCACACAGAAAAGGCCACTTATTATTTGATTCCATTTATGTAAAATATCCAGAATAGGTAAATCTGCAGGGATAGAATAACGAACAGATTGTTGGTTGCCAGGGACTGGAGGGAAGGAGAATGGAGAGAAAGTGGGATTTGTAGTTATCCGAACCATGTGCCTGTGTTCTCGTGGCAAGGTGAGAGCTGAATCCATTCACTCCCTCTCCCATCTCTTCCTCTAGCTGCAACCACAAAACCTACCTGGAGACACTCCCCAACACAAGCATCATCATCCCCTTCCACAACGAGGGCTGGTCCTCCCTCCTCCGCACTGTCCACAGCGTGCTGAACCGCTCGCCCCCGGAACTCATTGCCGAGATTGTGCTGGTCGATGACTTCAGTGACCGAGGTAGGACCTGTCCCCCCAGCTTCCTGCCCTCCCGCCGCCCCGCACCATGCATGACTCACCGCCGGTGGCAGATTTTCCCTCCTCCTCCTTCCTCAGCTTCAGCACCTGCACCACCATGGACTGAATGCTTGTTGGGTGCCAGGCCAGGGGCCTTGTGCTATACACACATCACCCCATTTAATCCACAACAGTCTATGAAGTAGGTTCTATTTTCATCCCATTTGTATTCATTTGGAAATGCAGTTAATTGCAAATACCAGGAATCTTGATTAACAGCACCACAAACAAGTTAAGGGTTTTATTCAATTTTTTTTCATAGCAAGAGAACTGCAGGACTGATACAGCTGCTCAAGGCCATCATCAAATAACCAGCCTTCTTATTTCTTCCTCTGTCCTAACCCTAATGGTCACCAAATGCCTCTGGAAAGTCTGCCTTTCAGGCAGGAGGAAGGCACAGAGGCAAAGGGCACAAAGCTTCCTTTTGTCAAGGTTTTGCCTTCTTATCAGCAGCATCTCCCCAGAGACTTTTGGCCAGGGCTCTGACATCTGGGCACCCTGCAAGGAAGGCCAGAAATATGAGTGTTTCATTTTTTGGCTTGTTTAGCAGAGGTAAGAAAGGGAGAAGTGGATTAAGTGAGCCCACCTACAGTACCTGCCATGCCATTTTATGACGAGAAACCCAAGACTCAGAGAAGCTAAACTTACCCTCGGTCCCATCTCTCTCACATGGCAGTGCAGTGACCAAACAGTGTCTGTCTAGCCCCGAGCATGTGATCTTGACCACAGCCCACACTGCAGAGCCTCTTAGCTGTACTTTTCATCCCGTGGAATAATTCTCAGTCTTGGGTTTAAAAGACACTGAGGTGGGGCCAAAAATGAAATGCAAAACTAAATTGCCCTCCAGCCAGTGATCTCATATTCTTTGCATCAAAGCTTTTACCAGTCAAAGTAAAATCAAGAGAAGCCCTTTCTGCTGCTTGCATTCTTTCAGAGGCACTAATAAGCAGTGAAGAGAGGGAGTCCAAATGCACTCTAAAATAATTAAAGGTGACCATTTCAGGAGCAACTCATCTACCAGTCAGCCGGTTTTAATACCACGCTCTTAATTACATGCCTTTAGCACAGAGGCCACAGTGTGTGTGCACACACGCACACCCATATACACACACATACATATGTAACTCGGTTCTTATCACCACTATAAAGTCCTCTCTAACCCTTGGAATACATGCATTCTAATGACACCCTTTACTTTTCCTTCCTAGCACTTAACATAGGTGAAATTAAAATATTTATTTGTGTAAACATTGGTTCGTTGTGTGCCTCCCCTACTATATACTGTGGTCCCGAGAGCAGGGACCACCACATCCATCTCCTTCACCATTGATCTCGTTTCCTCTATTCCCTTAGCCCTTCGGCCGTGGTTGCTGTGTTATCCAGGGTTCTCCAGGGAAATATTATGTAAATATTATGAGCTTTATTGTAGGAATTGGCTCACGTGACAGTGGGGATGGGCAAGTCCAGATTCTGTATGGGAGGCCACAAGCTGGGAACTCCAGTGGAGGTTTCAATGAATTTCCTAGGAGAAGCTGACTGGCTGAAGTAGATAGAACTTCTTTCTGGTTGCTGAAATCCTCAGTTCACCCTTTAAGGCCTTCAAATGGTTGGATGAGGCTTCTCTAATTGCTAAAGGCAGTCTCCTTTGTTGATTGTAGATGTAATCAGCCATAGATACAGTCAACTGACTAATAATTTAACTCCCCGAAATCCCTTCACAGTAACAATCAGGCCAGTGCTTGCTTAACCAAACAACTGGACGCCATGGCCTGGCCAAGGTGACCCATGAGCTTAACCATCACAGTTACAGTAGCATTTAGCACATTGTCTTCGATTCACTTGTGCCCATGAAGCAAGTTCTCTGAGCCCACTGACAGCAGGGGCTGGGTCTTTCTTGTCTATGTAGCCTGCTCTTTGGCAGAGACCCTGGCAATAGTTACATATTTGATCCTGGCCCTGTCTTACTAACTCTGTGGCCTTGACCCAGTCACTTAACCTTTCTGGCTTCAGTTTCTTCATCTGTGAATTGGGATTATGATAGTCTCCCTCTTATGTGGCTGTGACTCTTAAATGAGTTAATACATGTAAAGTGCTTAGGACATTGCCTGGCACATAGCTAACATTATAAACATTTAAGCTATGGCATTATTATTACTATTGACAAATGTTTGTTTATGGCTAATTTGCAGGGCTGATGGGGAAACAGGTATAGGCTCCCCCTTTATGTGGTTGAAAGGGCTTTGCAAATTGTAAAGCATGAAACAAATGCACCACTGTTTTTCCCTCCTAAATTGCCTCCCTACCCCTTCACCTTTCTCTTTTAATAATAGCAGTCACCATTGAGGGGATAATTTCTATGTGCCAGGCCTTACGTTCTCTCATTAATTCTTGACAATAATCTCCAAGGGAAGCCTTGGCATCCCTGGATCTCAGATGAGAAGCCTGGGGATAATGTGATTTGCCCAGAATCACACAGCCACAAGGTGGCACATCAGACTCCACCACTGCCTTTTTCTCCCTTTCTCCTGCTTTCCTTTTTCCAATCTCCTCTCCCAACTTCAGCCTTCTCAGCTGGGGCCTGCCACCCACAGGGCAAGGGCTCACAGCCGACCAGTGGAAAGGAGAAAATATGAGCAGATTGCCCAAGTGATTAAAAGATTTCTATATACTGTGCTGCAGCATAAACAGCCTCTGCTCCTTGGGAGCAAATGCCCCCACCTCCCCACAGGTGTTGGCTACCTGCTCCGGGCAGGCGCACTGCTGTGCTCTTTCTCAGGCCGTGTCAGTGAAAAGTGTGCTCACTCACTCTCTGGCTTGCCCTTCTCCAGGCAGAGCAAGGTCCTTTCTGTCCTATTGTTATTGGCAAATGTTTGTTTATGGCTGATTTGCAGAATATGGGGGGGTAGGGCTGATGGGGAAGCACCAAGCTCCCTTCTGCCTTGGTGTAGTTCGTGTGCTGATCCCTCGGCCTGGGCATCCTCTTCCCAGCTCTTCACCTGGCTGACTCCTCGTACACCATCTCCAGCTAGGTCCCCCATACTACCATTATTCACTATTCTCAATGTCTGATTACATCACTATTAATCATTGTCACTACTATTCATTGTCAGTCTCCCACTATACTATCTCTGGTCTAGAAGTCGGTGGCTAATAAATGTTTTCAGAATTAGTGAATGATTGAATAAATGAACGAATGGCAAAGGGAGGGAGAAAAGGAGGGGAGGAAAGATATGACAGCTACATGACACACAGGGAAAACCTTCTAGTTTGCTAATGCTTCCAGAATGCAAAACACCAGAAATGGATTGGCTTTTATAAAACGGGGTTTATTTGGTTACACAGTTACAGTCTAAAGGCCATAAAGTGTCCAGGGTAACACATCAGCAATCGGGTACCTTCACTGGAGGATGCCCAGTGGTGTCCGGAAAATCTTTGTTAGCTGCAAAGGCACGTGGCTGGTGTCTGCTCCAAAGTGCTGGTTTCAAAATGACTTTCTCCTAGGACGTTCCTTGCTAGGCTGCAGTTCCTCAAAAATGTCACTCTTAGTTGCACTTGGGGTATTTGTCCTCTCTTAGCTTCTCCAGAGCAAGAGTCTGCTTTCAACAGCCGTCTTCAAAATGTCTCTCATCTGCAGCTCCTGTGCTTTCTTCAAAGTGTCCCTCTTGGCTGTAGCTCCTCTTCAAAATGTCACTCTCAGCTGCACTGAGTTCCTTCTGTTTGCCAGCTCATTTATATGGCTCCACTGATCAAGGCTCACCCTGAATGGGTGGGTCCATGCCTCCATGGAAATTATCTCATCAGAGTTATCACCTCCAGTTGGGTGGGGCGCATTTCCATGCAAACAACCTAATCCAAACATTCCAACTTAATCCCCACTAATATGTCTGCCTCACAAGATTGCATCAAAGAATATGGCTTTTTCTGGGGGACATAATACATTCAAACTGGCACAGTCACCTTTAGCCTGTGAGACAGATGTGGCTCTGGAAGATACAGTCATGCCTACAGTGACTGGCGCTGGCTCACGTCTTTGTGTTTCAGGTCCAGGTCCCCTGTACCCTGTTCTTCGAAAGCATCAGCTGCCTGGGGTGGGAATGGGGGGACCTGCAACCCTTTGTGGGATCTCTCTCTGAGCATCACAGGGCATTAGGCCTTCAGAGCCAAAACAAACCAAGCATCATCCAGATCAGAAACTTGGCTACAAAGGAATGTCAAGACCCTCTAGTTCCATGGTTTTCCCCTTGCACCTCCGAGCAGCAGGGACCCCGGGGAGTCTCGGGAGCACTGTTAGGGAGTATGGAATACCCCCCTGTGGGCTCTAGGTGCCTCTCCTGCCATGGGCTATATTTGATGTCTGAAAAATTGTTCACTAAGAGGAGCACCACTGCTTAAAAATGCATGAAAACCACAAGTGTAATTCAACCTGCTTTTATAAATGGGAAACCCGACGCCCAGACACACTGCTAGTTGGGTGCAGAGCAGGTTCAGGAACCCCGTCCCTGTGCTCTCACTGCAGGTTTTGTCCCTCCCCATCTCAGGTGGCCAAGTAAAACATCTGTAGAAGTGAGCTACTCCTTTCTGTTCCCACAGGCCCTTCTTGATAAATTACTTCTCATTGCACTGAAGGACAAACTTCTCGCTAAACAGAGACTATCAAACACAGCCAGTTCTGGACTGCAGTGGTTTGCACCTCTAGTATCCCAATTTCCTCAATGTTGTATTCAGCAATAAGATAACAACAGCAAAAATAGTATGACAATCTTTACAAAGAAAAAGTAAATTTTACAAGAATGGCATTCTCCAAGCGCCTCCATTTCTCCAGAAAGCAAAAGTATTAGCCCAAACCCTAATAAGATAAAGAAGAGAACAAATTCTGTCCTGTTTCACAGCTGAGAATGAGAACTAAGGCCCCAGTGATTGCTGCCCCCAGTTTTCTTAGCGGATCAGGCCCGGGGCCCTGAGGAGAGCACTCCCCCCACACCTCTCAGTCTCTCACATTAGCTGTTACATTTTGCAGCCTGCCTTTTTCAGAAAAGCAATCATTATTTTTGTTTCAAGAAGAAATTCTCAAGGCAGCTGTGGAAAAAACTTAGCAGTGATTGTTTTAAAAATGAGATTTGGGAGAAACAATTTCAAAATTATGGAGAGGCCTTTCTAAAGTGCAGCAAATATGGGCCATCGTAAAAGACAGATTTCTCTGGGTCACATTAGCAGACGCAGTTTTCAGTGTTGAAATTCATAGATGCTAACTACAGGATGGATTGGCACTGCCTAGCAGAAGGCATTTTCCTCTGAAATGAGTCTCCTCCAGGATCCTCAGGGCAACTAATTGTAATTCAGCTAAGGGTCGAGACCTGGGGTAGGAGATAAAATTGGCACTGATGAATTCTTGAAATAAGATCCAGATCTTTGTGTAGGCAGCACCAGGGACTAGAGTGGAGGCAGACGCTGACACCAGAATAATCCTGGTCCTGCTGACAAATAGAACACGGCAGAGTTTTCTAGGGGTCTCGAAAAGCTCTTCAAATGTGTGAGCTTTGCTTGAGGATTAGGAGGAGGTGGAGATGTTTTCACGCTCGTGGGAGAGAGAGGGTGAGGTAGAGGCCAGCAGACCGGCCTAGATGAGACTTTTTTTAATAGGAAAAACAGGAGAGTTGCTTGATCAGTTCTTCCCGTCCTTCTTCTGTTTCCTCACCTCATGACAAATGGTGTTTGGTTCCCCAGAAAAACGGGATATGTAGTGATAAAAAGGATTATTGTCTTTGGATGACCCATGGGCTGCCTGGAATGATGAGGAGCAGAACTGAATGGCGTGATTTCATCAATAGCATAATACCCCACAAACAAACAAAAACGTCCACAGGGAATTGCTCCCAATGGGAAGTTCTTAGCAAGTGTTTGCAGAGCTATTTATAGGTTGTGAAGAGCGTGGACACTGCTGGGCCCGTTAGCTCATGTGGGACAGACCTTTGCCATGAGGCCAGGGTGAGAGGTTCTCTTTCCGATCTGGGCGCATCACCTCTGACCTGAACCCTCACACCATGCCAATCCTGGGAACACGGAGGAAATTCATTTTGTCCTGTCCCATTTGCATTTCAGCATCCCGCACTTGACACTGCCCAGTGAGCACCTGGTCCTAGTTTCTTGTCACATCTTCCCCAGCATTGGTTTGTTTCCAACACGCCACAACTGTTGGTGGGGCCACTCCCCACATTCATTTCACCTTTTTTAACTTCATGCTGCTTGTTTTTTTCTTTTTTCCTCTCTCTCTACATTTGCCCTGACTTATCAAAGTAATTCGTATTCATTTATTCAACCATACCCATGAAATGACTGTGGGCTGGATACTGGGCCAAGTGCTGTGGAAACAATGGGAATAAAATAGATTCTAGCAGAAGGCATCAGAGGCTCGTGTCCGGTGAGGGAGACGGACGGGGTGGGGGCAATCACGGGACCATGCAATGCATGCTTCCTGGTGCAGGTGCAGGCGGGGGGGCGGGGGCAGCAGACAGCATGAGCACAAGCTGTGAGTCAGGAGAAACTGTGGAAAGTGCAGAAGGAGCCACCCATAATCTCCTCACCTCAAGGCAACATTTTGGCACCACCACCACCACCCCAGTGTTTTTCATCGCCTCTTTGTTTTTTATACCCTCCCAACCCCTCCAGTTCCATCCCCACTGAGGTAACTTATGAAAATAGTCAATGTGTATCATTCCAGACATTCCAAATAATCATACAAACACATAACAACAAGAGCTAGTATTTATTGAGCAGTTACTATGTGCTAAGTATATTCACCTCTTCTTTATCACAACACTGTCATGAGTTCCTGCACAGTGTGAAAACCACTGTACTCAATAATCTCAAAGCTCTTTTTTCTACTTAGAAGAGGTAATATTTTTACCCCCACTTTATAGATCAGAAAACTAAAACACAGAACATTTAAGTAAGTTGCCCAGGTATGCTCAGCTCAAAGAGGCAGAGCTTTGATTTAAACCATACCGTCTCATTCCAGAACTTTTACTCCTAATCTTTTAATCCCTTTTAATGGGATCATGCTGTATACATACTGTATACATGTATCAAAGACATCCCTCAGGTCAATGGATATCGAACTAACTCATTTGTTTTTTAATACCTAGATAATATTCCATAACGTGAATCTACATTCATTCCCTTTTCATTGTATTTTATCCTTTCTGGAATGGATGTTGAATAATATATAACCTTGTTCCTGTTTTGTTGTTGTTGCTGTTGTTTGTTTTCCGCTAAACTTCCTACACTCATTTCCTCTTATCAGTATGAAATGACTATCACATTTCTCCTCCTCTGAGTCAATTGTGAAATAGAGACAGGAGTCAAAAGAGACCAGAATATCAGCTGTATTGTTAGAGAGGCTGATCCAGAGAATGCAGCTTGGCTCTCTTTGTACCTCTTTCCTCCTAAACTGACTGACCAGGAACAGGCTTGGCGGCTGAGGAGGTGTGGCCTCCCCAGGCAGGGCAGAGCCTGTGCCAGAGAGCAGCTCCCGGGGAGGAGAGGAGAAAGCCAGGCACATGGGCAGAGTGGCTGCCCTTAGCTCAGGCTGCCAAGCATCACCTCCCAGACACCCCAGAAGTGACATAGTGTGAGGGCAGGGAAAGCAGTTCCATCTTATAGATGACAAAACTGAGGCCCAGAGAGATTGGTGGTAGGTGGCCTAAACTGCTTACCTGCCCTTAGAATAGCTTCCTCCTGGTAGATAATCACGTTTGGCAGGAGGAATTGATCGTCCCCACAATGGGTTCTATAATCTTAAGAATCCCAGATCTTTAGTGTCAGTCTCTAGGGTGTCTTACCACTAAGAAAATCCACAGGCTTTCTTGATTCCCTTCTCCTTTAATATCTTTGACATCCTAAGCACTTCTCCCTCAGACTCCAAAGGAGAAAACCGCTAAGAAGATTAAAGCTGTTACAGAATATCAATTAGTTTATAATGAGGGAAATCTATAAACCTTTTGGTGGATATCTGGCAGGAACACAGGATGAAGAATTAATATATTTATGGGTTATTTTGTGCATTTTCAAAAAAACACAAGATTTTGTGAATCAAGCACTCTATAAATGATTTACTGGGATAGCAAAAAAATACATCAAATCACTCAGATTGCATCTGAAGTATCAAAAGCTCCGATGTTTAGGAAAGAATCGTTTCTGTAGTGGAAAATGGCTGCATTGTATTTTCAGAAAGGTGATGCTTCTGTTGAGGTGGGTGAGCCTTCTACATTTTAAAAACTTGGTGCAGCGAGACTATAAATTGCTGGTATTCTCCTGATTTTCTCGAGAGGGTTAAAGTCTAACCTTGTCCACTGTTTTAGTGCTTCCTTAAAAACATAATGAGGGGAAGCAGAACCAAATGGAGCATGTCATTGGAGGTCCTTGGAATAACGTCCCCGAGGAGAGGGCCACGGGCTGCCCCTGCTGTCATAGCCTGCCTTTAGAAAGCTCCTGGGCTTTTCTGCTGGCTTAGGTCTGACATGAATTGTTATTTACTCAGAGTCTAGAAGCAGATGAGATTTAAAGCTGAAATGAAAGTAAGAGGTTCCTTAGGTACCTAACCTGGTATAGCACAAAACCAGCCAAGTCCTACTCACCTCATTCACATTTAGCTCGGTAAGTGGGAGACTGAAAGGGCTGATTTTGTCTGTATTACAGCGGGGAATTGGCAATGATAGCAATAATAATAATGCTCGGTAGCATCTGTGTAGCACTTACCATGTGCCAGACATTGCTGTGATTTAAACATACGTCTAATTTTATAGGGAGCCTCTTAATTGCCACCATTTACCTAAAGGGGAAATTCACATCTATTAAAGTTCAAACCATAGTACAAGAAATGCACATTCCCTCTACACCCCACCTCCTACATTTAAAATACAATTAAGTTAAATTCAAACTTTTGAGAAAAGACATGAAATGCTCAGTCATGACATTTAATACACATCCATAAGTCTAATGGGTGTCTTCTGCTGTTTTCATTTACAATAAACATTAGCCAAACCCTCCAAACAGTGTTAGTTATAGCAGGTTTATGAAGCACATTGGCTAAAAAGTGGATGTATGAGTCAGGGTTCTCCAGAAAAACAACCAAAAGGAGGTGTGTGTGTGTAAATATTAAGGTATTTATTGTAGGAATTAGCTCAGGTGACTGCTGGTTTTGACAAGTCCAAAATCCACTGGACAGGTTGCAAGGACAGGAAACTCGATGAAGGCAAAGTTGAATTCCCCGGGCTGCAGTAGAGATAGAAATTCTTCTTTCTGACTTCTGAAGTCCTCAGTTCTCACGTTAAGGCCTCAACTGATTGGATGAGGAGACTCCTTTCATTGCTGAAGGCAATCTCCTTTGTTGGCTGTAGATGTAATCTGCCAGAGATGAAATCAACTGACTAATGGTTTAGATCCATCTATGAAACACCCTCACATTCCCAGTCAGGCCAGAGCTTGACCCATGGGGATCCTCAAAATGAATCCATCACATCACAGAGATATTTCTAATGTTCTTCCCAATTTTATTGCAGACCTCTAGCCCCTGAAAGGTTGAAGCCTGTCTCTAACAAGCTACAACTCCTGGGCGAATTTTGACTTGATTTGAATCCAGAGGCATCTTCAGAACTGTTCATATCAGAGGCTTAAAATGTTACCAGTTTTCATAGCCAAAAATAGGCGATGGCTCTGATACTCAAGAAGGCCAAATCCACAAATTTTCAAGTGATTTACTTATTTAAAAAAAAGTAACAAAAAAACGAGAAAATCATAGCACTCTGAATCAATATGGTTCACGGGCATTGAAAGGTTAATTTCTCTTTTCTCTCTCTTTTCTCTTGCTTTATTATCTCAAATAGAGAAATCTCATGAAAATGTCATTTTTGTATCACTAGATAGAACAAAGAAATAGATACATGTCAAGGACAATGTAACATCCTTTCCTCACATGTGATTTAGTAGCATGGGCTCCTGTCAAGTGTTAACAGAGGCTGGCTGCCTTTCAATCTTTGGGGATCCTCATGTACATTCATTTCCTTCTCCTGAATGATCAAGATGTTTATTCCTCCTAGAATGAATAAAAAAAAATCAGTTTTATCTATTTGCTTCATAAATATAGTCCTCTTCAGAGATTCACAAATTATTTATGAGCCACCAGGAACCTCAAAATAACCAATAACTTCCCACTGTCTAATGCTTGTCCCCCTTCCTATACCTGTTAATGAATGGATTTATTGTGCATTGCCAATAATCTGCAGTGAGGGTGAAAACAGGTGGAATTACAAGGCTGAAAAGCTATGCTTTCTGCCCAGTCTTTTCAGAAACTGTTAAGTTTTTTCATATATGCTGTCAGAATATATGGTCCAGAATGTCCTAAATAATAACTGCATTCTAGTCTCTGTTAATGGAAAACTCAAACTAACAATTACCTTCCACAACAGCCAGCAGATTTGTTTTAACTAGGCGGGAGGGAAACCAGCCCTGACCTTTCCCAACAGGCATTTTCCAGCTGCCTTATGACAGAAGAGGTGGCCTGGGAACTCATGAGTGAATGAAAATGACCTTCCCGAGTAGAGTTGACTCTAAATATTCTTTGTAGTATACACAAAACCCTGTCTCCGTCCCCTGCCCTCAGGCCAAGGGACTAGGGGGGACGTGGTCGTCATGGTGAACTGGTTTCTTGAGATTCTGGAGGGATGGACAGGCAGTTACACTGCCCTGCCTGGTGGGTGGCATCAGCCCATCCCCCATCCCCATGGTCATGGTGATTCATCCAGGCGGCCCACCTGTAATGTCAGACAGCTTGTCCTAAATCCAGATGAGCTTCAGCCAGCCACACCCCTGTCCTTTCCCCAACCCACAAGCCAGTACATTCCCTTTTTGTGTAAACCAGTTTGAGGTGAGTTTCTGTCATTTCCCATCCCAAAGCCATGACTACTCTCCTGCCTCTCATGGGTTGGGCAAGGATTAAATGAGATAACACATGGGGGCAGGCACTGGCACATGGTGAGAATCCAGTAGGCATCATCGTTAACGATGCTGCAGCTACAATTGCTACTGTTAACTGAAGCATCCGATGGTGAGAGTTGAGCTACCCATCTGCCTCAAAATCTGCTTATAAGGATGAGATGAAATTAGAAACACGAAAGTGCATAATGAGCTAAAAAGTGCAAAAGGGTGTGTAAAAAAGTACAAAAGAGGAAGATGCTGATTTCTGTGGAAAGAAAGAACCCCAGAGGGAGCTCTCCAGTTTGGTTGGCCAAGGAGAAGGTAGACAGCCCAGGCCTGCAGCATGTCCCCATGGTCTTTGGTCCCACCTGGGTTCAAGCCATGGTTCTTAACCTTTATCTTTATTGGCATCGCCTGAGCTTATTAAAATGCAAGTTATCAGGGCCACCCACAGATATTCGGATCCATTGGTCTGGGATGGGCCCAGTAATCTGCATTCTTAACAGGCATCTCAGATTCTTTTGAGAGACTTGAAATGATGAGACTTTTGGAGAACACAGGATTACAGGAATGGTGGGTGTGCTTTGTAATATATCTGAATGGTGATTTCTTTGAATGTATGCTATGGATCACCCTAAATGCAAAAACGCATGGCCCTCGAAGAGGAGATAATTGAAGATGCGTTCAGCCTTGGCCAGACCCCTGTTTTCTGGATGCCTTGTCATAAATAATTGCCTCACACTATCACAGGCCTGTGTGGATTTATGGGCTCACATTTAATTTCAACCGCTCTTCATTAATCCTGATGATCTCACTTAAATTATTAAACAGTCATATTCCAATTTTGAGGGCACTAATTATATCCTTGAAGGCTGTGATTATCTGGATGATCACATCCACTCAGCCAACACTAGAATGTTTTCTCCCCACTCATCAGAATTGCATACATTTCCAGGACTTTTTCAGTTGCTGAGTGTGCGTGTTTCATGACAAGTTCTCAGAGCTGAGGAGTTATGAAATAACTAGAATAGAATTTCTCAGATTTTGCTGTGCATATGAAATCACCTGGGAAGTATATCTAAAATGCAGATTCCTAGGCCCTATCCCCTCCAGAGTCCAAGTCTGTGGCCTGGGTGAGGCCTAGAAATCTGCATTATCACCAGCTCTCTGGAGTTCCCAATGCAGATGCAGGCTGTCCTAGGACCGCGCACTGAGAGACTCGGTCTTCACATACTAGTGTTGGAAGGGGCTCTCGAGGAGTAGTAGTCATGAGTCTGATCCCCTCATTCTCTGATAGAGAAACTGAAGCCCAGAGAGGGGAAGGCTCTCGTTGAAAGTCCCACGGCAGAGCCCCAGCCTAAATCTCTGGCCTGTTGTGAGGATCAAATGAGATAATAGATGGGAAAGCACTTTGGAAAGTATTCAGCAGTCTATAAATACAAGGAGGCACTATTATTTTCAAGCTGGAATGGGCTTATGACAGAAATGGCTTGGTACTTTCTCTCTAAATTACCATAATCACCTGTTTGAGGTGCCAACCGAGCCCATAACTCTAAATTCACTAGACGGGGTATAAATTCCATCTGGAATGTTTAATAAAAAAATGTTTTTTTGATGTGAGCACGTGTCTGGGGCCTGCCTGGTCCTGAGTCAGAAGCTCCCTGCCTTTTCCTTTGCCTGGTCCCATCTATTCCATCTGGTCCCTTCTATTCCTGGTCCTGCAACCTCGGGGTACCTGGTTTTAAGGCCCTGCTCTCCAGCGCGTGGATTTCTGTCCTTTCCTGGAACATTTAAAACTTACCCGTGAGCATTTTTGCCCCCAAAGTGCTCCCTCTGTATGAGCCCACTTCTAACCACCTTCATCGGTTTTGGAAATAGAAAAACTCAAATCAGGGCACCCCGGTCCTTTGTTCTTTCAGCTTGGTACACTCACCTGCTTAGGTTTGCTGCAGTGAACCTTGAGGCCCGGTTGCTAGTCTTGACAGCCACCTCCAGGCAGCTATGCTGCGTTTTTCCTGCTGTGTCACCATTGACCAGGCAGCTCTTAGGAATGCGTTTCCTCATGTTAAATTAAAACCTTCCTCCCTGCCATGTCCATTATAGAGTCTAGTTCTGCTCTGATTTTCCCACGACTCCCTCCAGGTTTCAGAAGACAGTGTGTATTCCCCACAAGTCCCTTCAGCTGCTAAATAAATTTCTTAAATTGTAGTAGAATGAGCTCCGAAACAGACACTGTGGTTCTAGTCACATTTCAACCTTTATTTTTAAATATTTCTTCCACACTCCCACGGATCCCGTCTCTTAGCATGCTCCCCACATGAGAAACCTCAAGTTCAGGCATTTGCAAGTTACCCACATGCAAATTCTATTTTTAAATCTGGAAGACATCAAGGATCTCCACTGATAAAAACCTAGTGTTCCTAGGCAGCACGACTTCAAAGTTCAGAGAAAGCAGTTCACTGCTTTCAGAGATCTTCACCCAACTTGCACGTGTTAGACGTGTGACACAGAGGCCAATGGGGGTAGGGACTTGTCTAAAGTCATAGAACTGGTTAATGACCAGTTGCTGAGCGGGGAGAGCCCCCACAGGCTGTCAGGCCCCTCCAGAAGTGAGGCACACAGTCATGTCCCCCTGGTCCCGCTGTCCCTGGGGATATACTGCTGCTGGCAAAACCCTCATTTTCTGGTAGAGAAACTGAAGCCCAGAAAGGGGAAGGCTCTCATTCAAAGTCCCACAGCAGAGCCCCAGCCTAAATCTCTGGCCCATTGTGAGGATCAAATGAGATAATAGATGGAAAAGCACTTAAAAATGTGGTAGTAGAATGAGCTCCGAAACAGACACTGTGGTTCTAGTCACATTTCAACCTTTGTTTTTAAATATTTCTTCCACACTCCCACGGATCCCATCTCTTAGCATGCTCCCCACATGAGAAACCTCAAGTTTCTCAACCAGGGGGTTGGCCAGCAGCAGATATGGACACCCCAGTTATGTCCTTTTGCTTCCTTTGCTAACTTGATATATTTTAATTTGGCTCATCTTCAAATACTTTTCTTGACTAGTACAGTCGAGTGTCAGCCCCATGGCAACCTGTAGCCAATGGCTAGCACAGCACATACAGTACACACTTCAAACAACACTGTCACTTCTCCAACAAAGGCTAATGATGACTTCTCTGGGTGTTGCACAATGTGCTGTGGCTACAGCTATAACCACAAAAGCCCTCCTTGGCAGTATGGTGCGGTCGGGGTTACTGCTTCTAGGGGGAGTGGCGGCCGGTAGCCGAGCCCTCAGCTCTCGGGGCTGCTTAAAGGGTACCGGCGGCGGGGGCTCTTTCCCGGAGGCGAGGGGGAGGCGGAGGACGTGGCCAAGGTCCTCGGCGAGAGGCGTGCAAGGTGTGGAGGGCGGCGATAAGGACAAAAAACACTCTTCATCCAGTAGGAGTATGCGCCAAAGAGATTTATTCAGGGGTGATTACAGGTTATATAGGTTGGTAAGAGGGGCAGGGCTGGAAAGGAGGTGAAGTAGCCTAAAATGGCAATATTGAAGGGAGAGGGGCTAGGATTGGTTCTGAGAGGATTCAGGAGCCGTTGCAGCGGGCGGGGGTTGTTCTGGCCACGGTGCATGCGCACTGGCGGTGGCAGGAGCGGCCTTGGCACCAGGGAGTGTGTGGGTAAGATAAGGAAGTGGGGAAAGGGCAGTTGGGAGAAAGGCGGTTTCCTCTGGCAAGCCTCCCCTGCCAGTGGCATTTTGGGTGAGGAAAAGGGAGCTGCCTTGACCTCGCTCCTCAGGCTCGGGGGGGCTGCAGAGGGCACTCACGCCCGTACCTACTACCCTCCCCAGGGGGTGATCAGGTCCCCTGGCCCAGGCCTGGCAAGCCGAGGTACAAGCTCAGTCCCCGCAATTCCCCTTTCTTTTCTAATTAGAGGAAGAGGCTTTACCGGAGAGGTCCGCTAAGGGTGAGGGAAGGGGGAGGTCAGGGAAGGGAAAAAGGGGTTGACGGTGGTTCAGCGAGGCTGGAGCTTAGTGTTGGTGTGGTGCCCGGGCGCTTGACAATGGCTCCGCTGCAGCGGTCTGGGCGAAGGTGAGGGGTTTAAAGTTCAGGGGTTTAAAGTTCAGGGGTTTAAAGTTCAGGGGTTCAGAGAAGCTGGAACTCGAGGTGAGAGCGATGTTCAGGTGATTGGGAAGGGCCTCGCGGTCGGCGGGTCGACCGGTGGCGTTGAGGTCGCGGAGGGTTGGCTGTCATCTTGGAGTGGGGGGCGTCAGAGGTGGCGAGTTGCTGATACTGGATTTGCACGAACGAGGAAAAAATGGCATCTGTTTGTTTTCTTACAAGCTGGACAATTTTGCGGATGAGGCAGGGTCCTAAGATGAGAGCTAGAATAATTATTAATAGGGGGCCAAGAAAAGGAAGGATGTATGGGAGGATGGGAGTGAAAAAACTGGACCAATAACTGGTGGCTTCACGATCTCTTTTACGCTTTTCCAGTCCCTCTCGGACCCTTTTTAGGCTGTCCTCGACGAGACCTGTGGAATTGGCATAAACACAGCACTTTTCTCCTAGGGCGGCGCAGAGGCCTCCTTCTTTGAGGAGGAGAAGGTCAAGACCTCGGCGGTTTTGGAGCACGACTTCAGAGAGGGAATTGACAGAATTTTTTAGATGGTAAATAGCGTTTTGTAAGTGACGAATGTCCTCGTCAACAGCCGCCCTGAGGTGAGTTAGGGCGGAGCCTTGACTGGCTAGTGCAGCGATTCCGGTGCCAGCGCCGGCAAGACCTAGGAGGGAGGCAATTGTAAGGACGGTGATGGGCTCTCGCTTTTGCAGAAGGGCAGGAGCTGCAGTTCTTTCCAGACGGAGGAAGAAGTCTTCTTCGCTGTGATATAAGACCCTAGGGATAAGGACAATTAGGAGGCAAGTTTCTTTATATTCACTGATGATATTCGTGCTGAGACAGGGGGTAAGTCCTGTAGAGGAGCAGAGCCATTGGGAGGAGTTATGAGGAATGAGAAATTTTGCCGAGCTGCTGGGAGATGAGTAGCTGGCACAGGCAGTGAGGTCGGGAGAGTTACTGGAGCGAGGACGGACGCACTTTCCCGTATAGGAGACTGAATGAAAGGTTAGGGGGACGGCAGAGGTATTCCAACTGCACTCCGAGGGGCTGTCTTCTGTGCTTTCTGAAAAGGAGAGGTTGGAGGCAACGGGCTCGTACAGTGAGGAAGAGGTGGAGAGGCAGAGCCAGCAGGAGGAGGTAAAATTGGGGTTGGAGGAGTTCACTGAGGCAAAGGCGGCTTGGATGAGGCTGAGGAGGGGAGAGGAATAACGAGAAGGGGGCAGAAAAGGTTGGGGTGGTGGGGTTTGAGATGTAGTTGAGGTGCGGCTGGTTGGAGCTGAGGTGCGGCTGGAGAGCTGTGGAAAAAGGGGGTTAATGACTTTATTGGGACCTATGCCAGAGGGTGTTTTTAAAGCAGTATTTTGGCATGGTTGGTTTACAGCCTCCTTTTTTATAAGAATAAGTGATCTTCGGTCGCCTCCTTTCTCATAGATTCTGAAGCCCCAAGTTTGACCGAGTAACCAGGAGGGATCAGTGGGGAGCTGCACTGTAAGATTAAGATGTGTGCAGGATCTCTCACTTTCTTGGCCGAGCCAGTTAACAATAGGGAGTTTGCACCCTGTAGGGGTCCATTTTAAGGTAAGGTAATGATTAGGAACAGGAGGCTTTCAATTAGTGGCTAATGTTTCACACCCCCAGTATGCACAGTAGTACTCGTTGGGGGAATTACAGTACGATTTTCCAGGATTTGAGGATGGGCACATGTAATATTGGGCTTGGGGATCACTTACCTTCCTGGCGCAGGTTTCTTCGACTCTGGAGACAAAGGTGGCGAAAGGCTTACTCGGCTCCTGGAAGAGCTTGGTGAATTTATTAGGCCGACAGGTAGAGCAGTTGGCAAATGCGCGTAAGGCGATGCCTCTGAGGACAGTCCAGAAGGTGGCAGGGACATTAATATAAGCAGACGCATTTAGAAACGCTCCAGTGCCCAAATAGGCTTCGGGGGGATGATAGACTCCAATGGCTGCATCTTGCTCACTTTGCTTAGCTGCTTCTGCCTTGCAGGCGAGGAAACGGGAAGCTGGAGAGGCGTCCGGGCGAGCGGGTGACCTGCCAAACTGTCGTGTGGAGACGTTCCTCACACGGGGCACCAGTTGCGGTCGGGGTTACTGCTTCTAGGGGGAGTGGCGGCCGGTAGCCGAGCCCTCAGCTCTCGGGGCTGCTTAAAGGGTACCGGCGGCGGGGGCTCTTTCCCGGAGGCGAGGGGGAGGCGGAGGACGTGGCCAAGGTCCTCGGCGAGAGGCGTGCAAGGTGTGGAGGGCGGCGATAAGGACAAAAAACACTCTTCATCCAGTAGGAGTATGCGCCAAAGAGATTTATTCAGGGGTGATTACAGGTTATATAGGTTGGTAAGAGGGGCAGGGCTGGAAAGGAGGTGAAGTAGCCTAAAATGGCAATATTGAAGGGAGAGGGGCTAGGATTGGTTCTGAGAGGATTCAGGAGCCGTTGCAGCGGGCGGGGGTTGTTCTGGCCACGGTGCATGCGCACTGGCGGTGGCAGGAGCGGCCTTGGCACCAGGGAGTGTGTGGGTAAGATAAGGAAGTGGGGAAAGGGCAGTTGGGAGAAAGGCGGTTTCCTCCGGCAAGCCTCCCCTGCCAGTGGCATTTTGGGTGAGGAAAAGGGAGCTGCCTTGACCTCGCTCCTCAGGCTCGGGGGGGCTGCAGAGGGCACTCACGCCCGTACCTACTACCCTCCCCAGGGGGTGATCAGGTCCCCTGGCCCAGGCCTGGCAAGCCGAGGTACAAGCTCAGTCCCCGCAGTATGGGGAACAAACTTTTATGACCACCAACTCCTCTATAGATACTACTGCTTTTACAAGAGCATAATACAATACTTGTGCACATAATTAAAAAAAAAAAACTAAACTAAATACAAGACTTTGTCTTTATTTCAGCTAAATTTTATTTGCATCTGTTTTTGTTGTTGTTGTCATCTTAACCTTTTATCCCAAGTTATCCCTTCCAGGTGTCCCCTTCTATTAGAAGTGTTAAGTTGTCTGAGCTTAAAATCAGAAGCTGGGTTCTAAGAACTCAAGCTTTAGGGTCAAATGATAGGGTGATGTTGAGGTAGTATTTAACCTTCCTGTGCCTCAATGAGTAAAATTGGGTTATTTCCTCAAAAAGTTGGATGGTTAGAGATATTGCATGTAGAGGGCATAGAATAGTGCCTGGCTCAGAGCCCTCACCCCATAATCCCCTCTGGGTCTCAGTTTCCCCACCTGGCAAGTGAGGGTTAGGTCTTGATGCTTTGAGGTCCTTCCCCCCATAACATTCCTTGACATGAAACTCTCTGTGATCGTCTGTCTCTTCTTCCTCCCTTCATCCCCGTTTCTAGCTATACCGTGAAGACTCCAAAACTTAAATCATCCTTAACAATAATAATAATAAAAATACATGAAAATGATTTAAAAATGGCCACCATTTATTAAGTACTTAACATGTGCCAGGAACTTGTAATTCATGGTCCTATTGAATCTGTGATACTGATATTATCATCCTGACGTTACAGGTAATGAAACTGAGAATTGGAAAGGTCCAGTTAACACGGCAAGTGAGCAGCAGAGTCAGGATCCAATCTCAAGTTGGTTTGTATCTGGAGTAATATCCCATTGTGTATTACTTCCTCTTTGATGATAGGAAAACTTTTCAGGATTTAACACCTTGTATTTTCCTCATTTATTTCTCATTGATTCATTCACTGTTGGCTCTTTGATTTTGAAAATTAGGGGCTAGGTTGACCAGGACATAATACCCACCTACCAGGAAAAAGAATAAAAATCTGGACATTTTTCTGCTAGAATTCCCACAGTTGATTTGTTGAGGACTTTTTTTGCCCCTTCTAATGTAGAATGTGATTTTCTTTCCTTTCAACCTTCATGCTGCTGGAAATTTTTAAATTATTCATGACATTGAAGGTTTATTATCTGCTGGATGGCTGTAATGTAATTGCAGAGTATCATCTAAAGAGCTGTCTGTCTGTGTGAACCACCTTGTTCGAGTACCTGCTCTGGCATAAAGCAAGAAGGAATGTATTTATTTATTGGTGATGGTTCATAACTGCCTTAGATCAATCCTATTCTTCTTCCTCCACAGCCCAAACCCCAAAATAAATGACTGGTGATGTGTGGAGAATTGAAATCATTTGTGTATCATCAGTCATTTATTTCTTTTCTGTCATTTGCATCTTGATGGACAGCCATGTGTTTGGAGGATTTCATTTTATATGATAGCTTGTGACCACATTGCCCATGTGTAATTCCAATTTGGATATTAATCACCCCAATTAGAGAATGCCCTTTCAAATGTTATTTCACCTCCAATTGGTAATATTCAAGCCATGCTAGTCGTAAAGATATAAATGCCAACTCTGGTTCCATTTTTCCTTTTCTATATAAGGAGGTATTCTTTCCCAATGCTTATCATCTGTGACAAGAGAAACTATCTTTGTGGGGGTAGAGGAGTATGTTATTTTTTCTTCCGTAAATGCCTCATCGATTCAGTGGCCTTGTGGAATAAAAAGTTCATTAAGTGACTTTTCCAGGTATTGGTGTGAGAGCAAGGAGGCCGGCTCTGGTTCCAGCCCTGCCAGGAAACCTCTCTGTGACCTTGAGCAAATGACGTCAACCTCTTTGTGCTTCAGTGTCTGCATCTGTAAAGTACAGATGACTTGTCAGTTCCTGTCAAGCTTTGAATCCTAGAACTCTAGGATGACTTTCCTGACTTCTTCCCCAGAGTTTAGAGTTATAACTTGATGCCTTGTAGTAGTTTTAATGAATATCAGTTATTTAATATAGTACTAGCCTCAAGAACTATTGAGTGCTGGAAAAGTATTTGCCCCTGCCTATGTGACCCAAAGGCTGTCTTTCAGAAGCCCAAGTTTGGTATTTATATTTTTTCCTAATCTTTGTCCTCACAGCATGGTTCTTAGGTGATATTTACTTCTTGTCCTCTCTAGGTTCTCTGTCCCTAGGAGCCTTTTTCCCCTTTCTAATCTGCTATCTCAAATCAGCTTTAGAAGAAGAAATCTGGTTATCAAAGTTATTCAAATTTTACCTAAAATCAGGGTTAAATAGGTCCTGATTGGGTGACTCAAGGCTCTCAACTATGACTTCAGGAGCCAAGTTTAGAGGCCACACAAAGGATGAAGGCCTTTAATTTTAACTGGGAGCAATCAGGGAAGACTTCCTAGAGGAGGTGTCATTGGCTAAGAAAGAAAGTTCCTTAGGCTGAGGGAATAGTATAAGCAAAAGCACAGAAGCACAGTATTTCCCTTTGAATGTCTGACTTCTGAGCCCTAGTACTAAGCTGGGAGCACAATATTACCAGATCTCCAAGGGGACACGTAATATGACTAAGCATTCTAGGTAGGAAAAACAGTCTGGGAGATGTACTTTAAATTCTGAAATATCAGAATTTCCAGACATTTAAGAAGTCCCAGAATTTCATTGTTCATGGGTCGGTGGGAACAGAATATCTGAAATCAGAACTCATGCAAACAATGCAGTATCTCTGGTCGTCATGGTAATCAAATATAGACAAACCATAGCCATGGTCCCTCCAGAATCTTTAGCAATGCACCGTCCAATACAGTAGCAACTAGCCACATGTGGCTAGTTAAATTTAAATCAGTTAAAATTGAATGAAATTTAGAATGCAGTTCCTCAGTCACACAAGCCACATTTCACATGCTCAGTAGCTGCACGTGGTTAGTGCCTAACTTATTAGACGGACAGATATAGAGCATTGTGGAAAGTTCTACTGGACAGTGCTGCTCTAGAGAGACAAATGTAAAACACATGAAACAGTTAGCATTTAGTCCCCACTGAGCAGGAGATGCCAAAGCCAAGGGACTGCTCTGTTCCTCATCATTGCTGAGGCCCGGTAGAGGGTCCTGTGTCCACAATCGATAGCTCAGAAGGCCCTTGTACCTGGTGCAGGGAAACAAGCGTCAGCTTATCCTGCTGATGGGAGTGTAAGTTAGCACAACTTTTCCGAAGGCCAATTTGTAAGTATCAAAATTCCTTAAAAATGAGCATATCCCTTCATCCAGTGATATTCTCTCTAGGAAGTTTGTTGAACAAAGGGATGTATGTACATGAATGTTCATCACAGTGTTGTGTATAATAGCAAAATCCAGTGAAATAGCCTGTAGTGCTGGTGAAAGTTTAACAACCAGCTGGGGTACAGAAGCCCCGATTTGTAGCATTTGCCATGTCTGTGGTATAAACGCTCCACCACGGTGGATTTCAAGTTACCAACATAGAGTTGGTAAGAGATGCTTAACAGTCCTTAACCCTGTACAAATGGGCTCTAGCACACCACTGGCAAGTAGCCTAAATATCTGAGAAGAGGAGACTGGTTAAATAAATTATAGTAGAAAATGCCGTGGAGTCATTAGAAATATGCTGTAAACCAGTGGTTCCAACTTCAGCACACATCAGAATCACCTAAAAGGCTTATTAAAACCTGGTTTTCTGACTGCAGGTGGGACTGATGTTTGAATTCGGCCACTGCCCTCGGGGCCTGCCCTCAGAATCCTGCGGCATCCTGTCTCATGGACGCTCACCTGTGGCAGCGTGACGCTAAATGAGACCCTTTACCCTTGGTTATCTCTAGATGATGAGGTCACAAGAGATTTGTGTATTGTCCTGTGCTTGCAAATTTTCTACAGTTTAATATTTTTGTAGTCAGAAAAAAATCCAACATAGTAAACCTAAATAAGAAAGGCCATTGTACCTTTAGTTCACCGGCACACCTGGCCCTTGGGATTCTTGGTTTGATTGGCTCCCATACCTCTGTAACCCATTGTCCAGCAGGCTCTGCCTTTGGCCTTCAGCCACGAGCATCTTGTTTACCAGTTTAGAGTCTGCAAAGCTTTTGCTTTTGGTAACTTGCCTGATCCTCACAGCAATCCTATGGTTTAGATTTTCCCTTTAGTTACTGACTCATTTTCTGGCTCCTGTTCCTAGTTCACAGGGTAATTCATTAGCTACTGTTTATTGAACACTTACTTTGTGCTAAAAATACTACTTATATTACTGCATTTTAATGTCACAACAACCGTAGAAGGAAGGTATATCATCTTTTTACAGATGAAAATGAGACTCAGAGAGGCTAAGCACCGTATCCAAAGTTACACAGCCAGTTGTTTGTTTTTATTTCAAAGCCCATCAGTTCATTGGGGGACTATTCAGGGACCATGTCTGCATTTCCGACACCAGCCTTCCCTGGCCTGACTGTCCCCACCCCACTCCCCCGGGCCTGAGGGAGGCCCCGTCCACCACCATCAGGCTCAGAGCGGTCAGAGGCAGGTGGGGACAACTCTATGAGTGCCGACAGTCCCTCCCCAGGTGGATGTAAAGTTCATCAGTTTAATTCGGGTTTTCGCCTCAGGAGCCTGGTCCTTGGGTGCTTGCTATGACCCCACACACTGTTACCTGGTTCACACCCATTTCTCAAGTAATTCTCTGTAGCACTCCATGAGCTGTGGATAGTATTACCTCCACTTTGCATATGAAAACTCCAGGGCTGGCAAGGCTAAGTGACCTGCCCAAGATGACACAGCCAGTGAGTGGTCAGGCTGGGAGCTTCCCGAGATAGGCCTACCCAAGTTCCCAGCTTCAACCACTACTTTATACCATTTTGCTGCTTGCCCACCCCCATCACAACTCCCCCCACTAATCAGGAGGCAGAAGGGAATTGGCCATGAATAGTCACTGGTACGTGCCATTTTTGTCAATTATCCCAGTAACTTGTCTGTTCATGTAGAGTCCTGTTTAATGGCACTTAACGCTGCGAAGACTTGAATTGTTAGCATTAATTGAGTAAACCTGTGCTGAGTGACAGGGATGCCAGCAGGTGTGTGAATGAGGGGCTGACCAATTAAGTAATGTGGTGGGAGCTCCGTGCCCTGCCAAGTGCCTGAACACTTTAATTCAGCCTCCACTCTTAAACAGCTGCACTCTTATTTATTATTTCCTTAATCATTCAAGGAGCCAAGATTTCGGAACAGCTGCTTAGGAAACTTTACCTACTTTTTCTGGTTCAAGAAACCTTTGATCACACCAGAGTCTTGCATCAGGACATGGCTATGGCAGGGAAGAAATTTCACAGGGCCTCCAAGTCATGTAGGCAAAAAAGGGGTAAATGTAAAAAATAATGGAATTTCCTCTGTCCCAAGTGCTCTATTATCCAAAGGCAGAAACCTGGTCCCAGTCCCAGTGGGACCCTCGCCAGCGCTGAGCTTCTCTCCTCTCTAATGAGGGCCCACTCCCTGAGCCCAGGAGTGTTATTTTCTCTAGGTAAGTGGTGAGGGCAGTGGGTGCTGGAGACAGACTCAGCAGATATTCTTCCAGATGTGTTATTTATGTAGGACCTTGACTTTTGAAGCTCAAAAGCCAAGATTGCTTGTTTTTTTGTTTTCTGACTTTAGTTATGGCTTCCATCTCTGGGAGCAATGGAGGCCTGGGTGTGTGTTTGGGGTTTCTTTATTATTTTGGAAGGGAAGTGAGAGTGAAGCAGCAGTGTGTGAGTTAACACAGATTGCAATGCCTACCCCCAACCCCAGCCCCCAAAATAACAGTTTAAATGTTATTACACCACATTTAATTTAATCAGTAACAAAATCCATGGCCAAAGTGCTCAAAGAGGAAGCACTTTCCACGCAACCCAGAAGAGTGGAACAAAGTCACAGAGAGGGCTTTTTCTCATTCCTCACCCACCCCCACCCCATTTCCAGAGGCTCCATGGAATCACTGGCTGAAGGGAAGGAGCGAGCAGCATTCGTCAGGGTGTTGGGTGGAAGAGAGGGTCAAAGATTACTACACTAGACTAGCAGTGCCTTTCCCAGGCCTTCAGAAATCTCTGCTGAGCCCCTGCTACACACAAGGCTTCAAGCTAGACTATTGGGTGAAGGAGGACGGGCATACACTGATGAGCAATGCAACTTTCAAGGGACTAGAATTCTCTAGGGAAATGAAGTCTATGCTGCAAGAGAAGAAAAGGCAATAGGGAATGGGAGTTCAGAGATGAGATGAGAGTGATTTATTCCTGCTCACTTGTCCTGGCAAGCTCCTGTTCTTCCTTCTGGACCAAATTCAAGAGTCCCTCCTCTGTGAAGCCTTTCCAGGTCCCCTGTCCCCAGACAGAGCGAATCCTTACCTTCTCTAGGCCCCTCCTTGTATCACTCTGCTGTCATATAGTACTGACCCCAGTGTTTACATGTTGACACCCCGACTCCACCACAAGCTCCTTGAAGACATGAATCATGTCTTAGTTACCTCTGTATCCCCAGGACCCGGCACAAGGTCAGTCTCGTAGGGGCACCATTAAATATTTGCTAAATTGATTATCAGATGCAAGAGTGCCTTAGGGTACTTGAATCAAAACCCACCAATGCACACTCCTTCATCTCTGCATGTTCTAAGCAATCATTCTGCACTATGATATTAGGACACTATGGGTCAGGATATGTAATGTATAGGAAGTAATTTTGTTACTGACAACTCTTCACATACCAATGGCTTACTTTTATTTTACAAATTAGAGCAAATGTATGGTTATTCTTTGTCTTACTTAGCCCATGTACTCTAGAAAACAGCCTGAGCAATAATTAAGGTTTTGATACTTTATTTGTGAGGAGCAAGCCCGAGATAGTGGGGATGAGGATAAAAGGGGAAAGTGAAGCAAGAAAACATGAGGGGCAATTGCTGCAATGGCTTGCACTTCACAGCAAGCTCCTGCACTCAGCAGGTGTGCTCTCTCAGTGGGTGGGCCTTCTCCCAAAGGTTGCCAGGAGGAAGTCACCCATGGAAGGGAGGAAGGAGGGGGACTTTTTCTACCTGGCTGTCTCTCATCTCCTGTTTCGCAGTGGTCAAAGTTTGACCTAAATTCTCCCACTTCTGGTTGTGTCATAGAGCCCCTGGTGGCCACTCAGAAAGCCAGATCCCATGCCCTGAGGAGTGAGATTTCATCTAAGTCCCCAGGTGACCCGATACCATTGGGAAGGGGGAGCCGGGACAGGTAAGGACCTGAGAAGGCCACAGGGTTTGTGTCTAGTATGTTCTTGTAAGAATGACACACACTTGCTGTGCCCCTTTGCCCTCCTGGGTGGGAGGAAGAAGGGATGGTAGGACAGCGCTTAGAGCTCGGGCGTGGGAATTGTCCGTGACCCTGAATGTCCATATGCTTCTGTCCCTTCGCGTCTACCATCAGTCTGGTGATCACCCTCCCAACTCCACATCCATCTGACCCACTGGCTGTTGATGTTTGTCTGACTCTCATCTCCCCAACCAGATTGTCAGGTTATGGTGGTACTGTGAGAGGATTTTGCTAATTTTTTACAGTCATTACCATGTCAGTCCAGCATGTGTAGAGCTGGTTCGTTGACATTTGCATGTTGAACACAGGATGTTCCTTTGATCTTTATTGACCACACACTGTATTTCTAGCACTCTGTAGAGTGGGGTGGAACAGACGAGGGGTGCGTACTGCTGCAGGGACAGGATCACAGGGGACCTGATGTGGCCAGGAGACTGCAGCACAGCGCTCAGTCTGACAACCTCACACCCTCCCTCAATACCATCCTCCCTTCTCATCACATACTTCTTTTTGTAACCATGTGCCCTCTGTTCTTCTGCCTCCTCATGGTCCTCCCCACTCTTCCTGGCCTAGATTAATCAGGCCCTCCACCTCCAAGAAGCCTTCTCTGATGCTCCAGACCAGGCCTGTCTCCTCCTTCCTTGAGGTGCTGAAGCTTGAATGCTGGGCCTGCAAGGTTGAACCCACCATTATTTGGTCCCTTCTGTTCCAGGCCTGGTGTCCAGCCTCTCCTGCTGGAGAAAGAGCTGTTGAAGGGCAAGGGGCTTGCCATGGTGGGAGTGGGCTTGCCTTAAAAGCTGGAGGGCTACTCAAGAACTTGCTAGATAATGTGTCTCAGGCAGCAACTCCTTTTGTGTGTTAAAGAAAGAAGTGAGGTTTTTTTATTAATGCATATTTTATTGTGAACTTTAACATATATACATAACAGTAATAACTTTCAAAGTACGATTTAGCAAGTAGAGAGCAAATTTCAAGGAATGTTTATGGGTCACAGTTCCACAATTTCCGTTATTTCCATTATTGTGCAGCTCAACAAGCAATTAAATAGGTAATTGCAAAAATTTTTATGAGTTACAGTTCCACAGTTTCAGTTCTTTCCTTATTATGAAATATAGGGTATATACAGAAAGGTGAAGACTTGGAAAGCACAATTCTACGAATAGCTACAGAGCAAATTTCAAAGAATGTTATAGGTTATAGTTCCACCATTTCAGTTATTTCCTTCTAGCTATTTTAATACCCTAGCATCTAAATATATATATATTTTAAGTTTCAATATGCGTAATCCTTTGTTAAATCTTATCTTGTCTGTTGCTACCCCTTCCTCTCAATCTCTTTCTCCATCTTCAGGGGTGTCTAGGCAGTGAGCACCTTAACTTGTTCATATTGAAAGAGGGTGTTGACAGTATGGGGAAGGGGCTGCATCTGATTGTTGTTCTTAAAGAGGCTGTTGCCTCCGGGTCTTAGGACTTGCCTGGCATAGGAACACTCTGGTGGACTTAAGTTTCTGAGAGATAAAACAGCAAATCTTTTATTGAATCTCAAATGGGGCCTAGATATTTGGGGACTACTGTTGCTAAGGGCATGACACTCTGTGACCATTTGGGATGTCTAGCTTATAAGAGTGACCTCTCGATTTATTTGAAATCTCTTGGCCACTGAAACCTTATTTTGTTACCTTTCTTTTCCCCTTTTTGGTCAAGAAAGCATTTTCAGTCCCTCAATGCCAGGACCAGGCTCATTCCTGGGAGTCATGTCCCACATGAGGGGGAGGTTAATGAATTTATTTGCTGAGAGAAGCAATTTTTTTTTTTATCCTTCCTTTCTTTTTTAGCAAGGATCTCTGATACCGTCTCTACTCCTCCCAGCATTAACAAGTGGTTTATTCCGTTTTGAAAATGAGGTAACTGAAGTGCAGGGGCTAAAGGGACAAAACACATCAGACTGACTCCAAACACCATCCCTCATTTCCATTTGTCACAACAATCCACTGAAGTTAGCTACATACTAGCAGCCACAGATTGGAGGTGAGGAAATTAAGGCCCAGAAAGAATAAGTGACTGGCCTAAGTTCACACAGCAAGTTTGGGGCACACCTGGGCTGGAACTGGGTCTGCTGACTTCCCATCTGGGTGTCTCTGAATGGGACACCCATCCACCTCCCAGTCCCTCCCTCCTCCAGGCACGGCCGAGGGCTGGGTGCCCGCCATCAAACCTTTGGCTCCAGGACTCAGGGAGCCTTCATTTCCTGAAAGCCTCTGTTCTGATATTTAGAATGGGAATGGATTTTAAAGTAGAATGCATTTAATCTTTCAGTGGAATCATAAAGGTTTCAGCAGCTAAGAAGATTATGTCTGCATTTATAGACCTGCCGACGACATCAAGCCCTTTCTCTCGTATATGCTAGAGATCCCTCAGCCGTGCCTGTCTCTGTGATGGAGCCAGGGTTAGTCTGGAGACCCCCACACAGTGTACAGAGCACCCTAATGTTTTTTAAGTCTTCCCATCTACTCGTCTGCACATAAGAGGAAATATACGGGGAACCGTGGACAGTTGAAGGATCTGATGTGTGTTTTCGGGAAGAGCAAAGAGACAGGGTGGGCAGGGACATGGTGAGAAAGGGTCTGGGAGAGGAATTAGGCAGTGGGGGCCAAAGGCAGGAGCCCCAGCCCGCGGGGGTACCTGTCTCCAGGCCCATCTGTCATGGTCTCACCAGCGGGCCCTGCCCACCCCCACCCCCTGAACCCCCACTTCAGGGTCTCACCATCTGCGAGGCGCAGAGAATGGCCTACATCAGTGGTTTTCCAACTTGTTTGTTTTTTCAATAGTGAAAAGTTTTTAACAAAAGAAGTCTTACCCACGAGCCTGCTTAGAAGAGAAATTCACGTTTGGCTTCCCCACCTAGAGGTGGGAGAAGGAAACCGTGCGAGAACTTCGGCTCCACCCCAGGGCTCCAGGGTGCCCAGGGAGAACAACGGTGACCTCCGCAGTTTCTCGGGTCTCTCCTGGGACTGGGCTGTGAGGAAAGTGAGCGACACCCGAGGGGCCTGTGGGAAGGAAGGGCCAGTCCGGGGTGGAAGGAGCTTCAGAGCTGAGCCAACCAAGGCCTTGGGTTCTGGGGACCTGATACTGTGCCTTAGCCCCGTGTTTCTCAGACAGGGCTTCAGGGAGTCCCAGAGTTAACCAGAAATTCTCAAGTTGTATCTCTTCATTTGATTTCTTACCTTTCAAAAAATTATTTTACCAATTAAAAGGCACTTCTCTTGACAGTGAAAATTCGCAATTGAAAGACTGAAGCTTTGGCTTTCTTTGGTTAGTTTCTCCTACATTAATCCCTGTGTGTGTTTATGGAAGAGACCACAGAAAGTTTTTCCTTTTAAAGGAGGACTGTTGATTACTTTAATTTGAGAAACACTGGCTTAGAACAACCCAGAAAATCTGCTGAGTGACTGTATGTTAATAGGCAAGAGGGTTTGGTGTGAGAGCTACCTAAATGGACAGATCTCAGGGTGCAAAGCTGATGGCAACATAAGGCTACATGCAGAAAGAAAGTGGCTGCAATTGGTGTGTACACCCGAGCCCGTTCCCATTAAATGTAAAAACCATGCAAAGCATCCTTAGCTATGTATTTTTTAAAATGAATGCAAGTATATATATCAAACTTAGTTAATAGTGGTCTGGGTGGTAAAATTACAGGTGGTTTTTATTGTCTTCTTTTCTCTGATCCATTAAATTCCTTTGGTCTTGAACTCCACTTTAGTGGAGTGAATTATTCCTCCTTTGCTCCAGGTCATAAACTCCTGGCTTTGAAGAATTTACATTCCTTTCAAGGTGCTGGGCACAGTCCCATAGACCTGTTTATTTGGCCTTCAAAATATGTTTAAAAATCTGATTGAATTGCTGATATTTAGAAGTTGGGAGAATTCCGCAGAAAATCTAGTTCTCCGTATTCTCTTGATGTGATCTCTGGGCCCACGTGCCCACGGGGCCTGTTTGAGTTTGCTGGGCTTCCATCGGCCTGTTTCATTCATGCTTTGCTGCCTGCCCTGGGAGCACGTGAGCCCCCTCCGCTCTCGGGAATCCCAGCCTTCCAATCCGTGGGCTGAGGTGGGGATCTGACTTACACTGGGCCCAAGGTGCTCCAGAATTCCTTAAAGGGTAGGGTTTAAGGGAAAGGATTGGGATTGCACAGCACTTTATATAAGATGAATGTGGATATAAAGGAGATAAAAAAGAAGAGGGTGGGTAGAGCCTTCTCTGAGGTTCTACATTCTCAGTAATTACCAAGTATTGGACTTAAAAAAAAAAAAAAAATCGGTAAGGCATCAGTACTTTTGGCTAGCAGTTCACATTTCTGAAAAGACCAAATGGAAAAGTACCATTTTTCTCCCAAAATGAAACTCATGGAACACAAGGAGGGAGTTCTGTTTAGGGCAGTTGGGCACCCTCTCTGGCCTTGATTATGTAGAATAAAAGAGATTGGAGTGTTCTGTATGGGGAAGTGTCTTTAGTAAATATAAATGGGAGTCCTTGGAGACTCTGAGGTTGGTGTCATTTTCCCCAAGTTGGTGTACCGATAGCAATAACGGGCACTGCAGCTGACTTGTACTGGTGCTCAGTCTGTGTCAGACATTGGCTCTGCAGAGCACTCCACACCCATCATCTCATTTCACCCTAACCCCCTAAGAAAGGGGGTTCTGTTATCACCACTTGCCGGATGATGTCTTAGTGTGTCAGGGCTGCTATGACTAGCTGGCTTAAGCAACAGAAACTTACAGTCTCACAATTTTTGGAGGCTACAGTCCAAAATCAAGGTGTCAAGCAGGGCTGTTCATTCTCTGGAGCCTGTAATGCTCAGGTGGTGGCTTGCAGGCAGCCCACTGCTCCATCTCTGCCTCTGTCACATGGCCGTCTGTCTCTTGTCTCCTCCTGACTGTGTCCAAGTTTCCTCTGCTTACAGGGACTCCAGTCCCTGTAGAACTGGATTAAGGCCCACTCTGATTTAGTTTGACCTCAGCATAGTAGGATCTCTGATGATCCTACTTACAAATGAGCTCATGCCCACAGGCCCAGGGGTTACGACTTGAACATGTCTTTGAGGGGGGCATGATTCAGTCCGTAACAGAGGAGCAAACTGAAGTGACCTGACAGAGCTGCTCCGTAGGAGTGCTTGGCCTTCCTCAAGTCTGTGTGATTCCCTTAACTACTGCTGTACTCCTGGCCCTCCTTATGTGCTCCCCTCCTTAAATTTTTTTTTTTTTCCTTATTGCTTTTTTTTTCCTTTTTTTTTCTTTCTTTTTTATCTTCATTTTATTGAGATATATTCACATACCACGCAGTCATACAAAACAAATCGTACATTCGATTGTTCACAGTACCATTACGTAGTTGTACATTCATCACCTAAATCAATCCCTGACACCTTCATTAGCACACACACACAAAAATAACAAGAATAATAATTAAAGTGAAAAAGAGCAATTGAAGTAAAAAAGAACACTGGGTACCTTTGTCTGTTTGTTTGTTTCCTTCCCCTATTTTTCTACTCATCCATCCATAAACTAGATAAAGTGGAGTGTGGTCCTTATGGTTTTCCCAATCCCATTGTCACCCCTCATAAGCTACATTTTTATACAACTGTCTTCGAGATTCATGGGTTCTGGGTTGTAGTTTGATAGTTTCAGGTATCCACCACCAGCTACCCCAATTCTTTAGAAGCTAAAAAGGGTTGTCTAAAGTGTGCATAAGAGTGCCCACCAGAGTGACCTCTCGGTTCCTTTTGGAATCTCTCTGCCACTGAAGCTTATTTCATTTCCTTTCACATCCCCCTTTTGGTCAAGAAGATGTTCTCCGTCCCACAATGCCAGGTCTACATTCCTCCCCGGGATCCCCTCCTTAAATTTTACTGCTGCTAATTATAATGTTCCCACTCTCCGCACCTGTACCTCCCCTTCCATACAAGCATCCTGCCTGGCAAGCAGGAAAGGGCTTACCATCCCCATCTAACAGCCAAGAAACCGAGGCCCAGAGAGGGAAAGTGACTTCTGTGGGGTCACATAGTTTATTCTAATCCTCATTCCTCAGAGCATTCCCAGGACATTTCCCCTCCATTGATCATGAACTCAGTCTCCCAAACAATCACAGTCTTTCAGAACTTGTTTTCACAAACCTCTGCCTCTTTGGCTGTGCGTTAGTCAGAGTGTTTTTCTCTCCTATTTTCTGCCTGCATGTGTATGAGCCTTGCCACCAGAGCCTTATTAATCATTCGGAGTTGAAGGTTACCAAGAAAAATATGCCAGAGTGTGACAGGCCATTAGTATTTGTGTTGTAAGGAAACCAGTAATCATCTTAATTGGCGCACACTTTGGAGCAGAGCGGGGCTGTGTTCCGATGGGCTGTCTCCTCCTCCGTGTACCATTAACGCCTTAAGAGCCACAGTAAATGTGCCTGCCGAACTGCTGCTTGTTGCGGAGGCTGTTTTTACCATGGAACCACAACACAACCCTGAAATTCTGGGCCATCTGAGTTAGACTCTTCACTCAGGCCAGCTGGGCGCGATTGGCCGGGAGAGGTTTATGGGGTCGGTGGAGCAGTCCTGCCCCTGGCCTGGGCTGACTCACGCCCAGCCCCGTGGTTTTGATAGGGACCAGGCCTGCCTTCTACAACCCAGAGGCAGGAAACGGGCCAGGAGCAGGTCCAGGTCCAGAGTTAAGTCCAGCTACTGCCCAACCCCTCCTTCCCACTCCTTATTCAGCAGCCTTCACCCAAATCCTAACAGGGCTGGTCCTTTTCCTTTCTTCTTTCTTCCTCCCTCCCTCCCTCCCTTCCTCTCTTCCTTCCTTCTTTCCTTTCTCCTTCTTTTTGACACTTGCCTCCTTTAAAAAAACTGTCAAGTCTTATTCCTCTCCCTCTAGAGATTCTGATATTACCCAGGGGGAGGTGGGGGGGTGGAACATAGCCCCTTCTTTGAGAGTCTAATCTTTTATGTATCACCCCAGGCCAAGATTTTGCCACGCTTTATTTAGTTTGTATTATGAAGATACTAGTTTTTTCTTTTTTTTCTAAATAATAAACTATGTCATCATATTGAATATACTATTTAAAATACACCCTCTTTCCTCACTCCACTCCTCCTTCCTTCTCAGGATTCTTGCCTTCTAAATAGGAACTGCTGGTGGGACTATAGATTGGGCCAGCCACTAGCTTCAGAGGGAAATTTGGAAGTATTGAAAAACTTTTAATGTGCATGTCCTATAACCCAAGAATTCTACTCCTGTCTCTATCCTAGAGAAATAGTCTCCCATTTATACCACAGGGGTTATATAAGGATGCTGTCTGCAATACTGTTTGTAATAGTACAAAATTAGAATCAACCTAAATACTCATCAGCAGAGGAATGGGAAATAAACTATGACAAATCCATAATATGGCACTCGATGCAGCTATTAAAAACAATACACAGGATCTAAGTGACATAAACAGAGTTCTAAGATGTATTAAAAGTGGAAAAAAAGCAACTTGCAAAACCATTTGTGTAACCCAAACAAAACCAATACTCTAAGTTTTCAATGTGTGTGTGTATTTGTAACATTTTTTAACAAGGAGAATGTATTTATGTATTTCTCATTTAATTAAAAGGTATTACTATCTTGAAGACAAGATGGTTGATCCAATGGTTTATTTCCTGCAAGGTTTTGATTTTTGTGGTTTTTTTTGTTTTTGTTTTTGTTTTTGTTTTTGTTTTGTTTTTTTAGGTTTTAACATGATTCCCCTCCCAGGGGAAATTTGTGTTTTAATCCTTTTATAGACTAAATTTTTGTTTCTTAGCAAAGCCTGTATTGGCACTCAAATATATTTAAGAAATGCCTCTTTCAATTGAAAAAAAAATTCATGAATTACTTTATCATTGTTTGTTTGTTTGTTTGTTTAGTATTGTAAATCTGTATTTTAACCATTCTAGGCAAGCAATAGTAGTGATTACATGGTAGTGTGGAGCACCAACAGTGTCCATTACAGAGGGAAATCTTAGTCAAGCTTTCATTTATTCAATAAAAAAACATATTTCGCCATATTGTTTTTGAGCAAAATTTATCATCAGTGGGAAGACACTGGACTCTGTCTACTTCTTGTACACTCAGCTGTTTGCATGGGCTGGGCTTTTTTTTCTGCCTATATCATTCCCCACCTTAACCCCCTGATGAATTCCCTAGAAACTCTGCCTGGGAGACCTCTACTGCCCTTTGTCCATCTCCCCCAAATTAATCCATTCCTAGGGTGCTGCCACTAACCATTTGGTAAGCTTCCACGATTGAAGGAAAGCACAGTGGACGGGTGTAAATGTGCTGGGGTCAAACTGACCTGGATTCATGGCCCTGCTCTGCCACATACTAACGTGGATTTAAAATCCTTTCAACTCACCTAGCTTCAGTTTTTCTCATCTCTAAAGTGGGGTGACAGTCCCACCTTGCAGGATCACTGTGGACATTAAATGAAACAATGCATGTAGGATGCTCAGCACCAGGTCTGGCCCAGAGTATGCTCTCAGTATGTGTCAGCTGTTGGTGTTATTCTCGTAGCAAAACTGTCTTCCTCAATAGACCTGGACCTGAGCTTGATTGTCTTGGTTTCTGATCAGCTCACACAGTCCCTGGTGAATACTGGAGGCTCCATTAAATGTTATTTTGCTCTGATCTGTGCAATAAGGAATAAGGAAAGCTGGTCTTCTGAACCATCAAGATTTTCTACTAAAGGGACGTGAATGCCCCAACAGACCTTAAAGAACTAAAAGAGGCCATCCAGACAGTGAGTTAATTGGTGATATTTATTTTATTTTTGCATATCTGATTTTCAACAATTTCCAAAATGAACATGTAATATTTTGTAATTAAAAAAATAGAAGTTAGTTTACTAGTCCAGTGGAGGATGGGTTGGGAGGGGGAGTGCGGCAGTAGCAATCCACAGGATTGGGGGAAAGTCAGACACTGTGACAGACCCAAAGGGAAAAGGTACTGAGGAGCCAGGAGCATTGCTGGTGCAACTCAGATCACACCCCCTCAGTGATGCTGGTCCTCTGTGGCTCCCCGAATCAGATGGCCATCAGGGTGCCTGCCTGGGAACCAGATGCCTATCCAGGGCTGAGAGTCCCTCGCTACAGCCTACCCAGGCCTGTGCACCATGTTTGGTTTTAAGCTTATGATACCCCAACCAAAAGCAGCTCCTTCCACTGTCACAAGGCACCCCAGCAGGAGACAGAAAGTATTCCACTCACTCCAGCAAGGGGCATTATGTGTGTGCGCATGTGAGTGTGTGAGTTTGAGCATGCATTAACAAATCAGACTACACAGGCATCAAGTGGCTCATACACAACCAGAAGAAAGGAAAAATCTTCTGTCCAGCTCTGCTCTGGATTCCGAATGCACAAAACTCCCAGCCCACATTGCTTTCACACACCCGTCTTCTGGTGTTCCCTTGTAGTCCATGTGTTTCCTGGCCCTTGACAAATAAAACAAATACAACATTGAAAACTAAATGTTGCTTGCAGCTGGGGCAGGGAGAAAATTATAGGGGTGCATAAAATAGGCTAGAGCCCTGAAAAGAAAACCACATTCCCCTCATGTTAATTACTAAACAAGTCTCAGAAGGAGCCCTCAGGTTAAAGGAGTAAGTCCTCCGAGCTGGATTTTCTCCATTCTTAGAGTGAACCATACCAATAGGCACATCGCCTTGGAACCTTAGAATCTCAAAATCCCCATGTTGGAGAGGGCCGCGGAGTCCTTCAGTCCAGCCAGTTCTCCATTCGTGTCTTCCCTGTGGTTTTCAGAATAAGGCCAGCCTCTAATTGAACTCCTCCAGGGATGGAAAACTCACTGTCTCCTGAAATATCCCCTTCGTTTGCTGGGCATCTCTGGTTGCTAGAAAGTTCTTTCCTTACGTTGAGCTGAACTATAGCTCTTTGCAAATTCTGTCTTCTGCTTTCAGTCCTGTCTTCTGAAGGCCCACGGCATGGTGCCAGGGGCAGGGAGTGAGCTGCAGATCAGATCCCAGGCTTCTAATCCTGCCATCTGTGACCCTGGACAAAGTTATTCCTCCTCTCAGTGACGTTGGGCCAATACTGCCCTTCCCAGCCTCAGTCTCCTTGCCAGTCAAAATGGGGCTCCCTCCCTCCCTTGGGTTAATTGGAGGATTGAGTGAAAAAGTGAAAAAAGGACATGCTAGATCTATATGCACTGATACAGAAATATGACTGTGGCATATGGTTTAGTGGGGGAAAGTCTGATTTCGGAAGAAATAAATAAGCACAGAAATCATACCCCAAACTATTAAGAGTGGTCATCTCTGGTGGGTGGGACAAGAGTGCCCTGTCACTTAGACATTACATACTAAAAAAAAACTTATTACAGTAAATGTCACATACAGAATCACAAAACATAGTAAAGACATTTCCATTTTAGAAAGCAAATGATGAAATATCCAGAGCACTTTACATCCAAAAATGGAGACCACCTGTATCAGCTGTGTGTTTCTGGGGAAGTTACTTTCCCTGCAAGATGTGTGAATCTTCAAGCCATGTCCTAATAGGACTTTTTTTTTTTTTTTCCAGGTCCAGGAATTTTTTATTTTGAAGTAATGGCCAGGGGTATATTTTATTGTTGACATTGTTTAGAATTTTTTTAATTCATTTTTATTGAGATATATTTACATACCATGCAGTCATACAAAACAAAGCGTACATTCAGTTGTTTACAGTACCATTATATAGTTGTGCATTCATCACCAAAATTAATTTTTGACATTTTCATTACCATACATACAAAAATAATAAGAATAAAAATTAAAGTGAAAAAGAACAATTAAAGTAAAAAAGAATACTGGGTGCCTTTTTCTTTTTTTTTTTTTTTCTTCCCTCATTTTTCTACTCATCCATCCATAAACTAGACAGAGGAGAGTGTGGTCCATATGGCTTTCCCAATCACATTTCACCCCTCATAAGCTACATTTGTATACAGTCGTCAAGATTCATGGGTTCTGGGTTGTAGTTTGATAGTTTCAGGTATTTACTGCTAGCTATTCCAATTCATTAGAACAATTAGAACATTGGGTTATCTCATTGTGGTCTTAATTTGCATCTCTCTTAATAGCTAGTGAAGCTGAACATTTTTTCATGTATTTCTTGGCCATTTGTATTTCCTCTTCAACGAACTGTCTTTTCATGTCTTTTGCCCATTTTATAATTGGGCTGTCATTACTATTGTCATTGAGTTGTAGGATTTCTTTATATATGCAAGATATCAGTCGTTTGTCACATACATGGTTTCCAAAAATTTTTCCCCATTGAGTTCACTGCCTCTTCCTTTGAGGTACAGAAACTTCTAAGCTTGAGGAGTTCCCATTTATCTATTTTTCTTTTGTTGCTTGTGCTTTGGGTGTAAAGTCTAGGAAGTGGCCGCCTAATACAAGGTCTTGAAGATGTTTCCCTACATTGTCTTCTAGGAGTTTTGTGGTACTGTCTTTTATATTGAGACCTTTGATCCACTTTGAGTTAATTTTTGTGTAGGGGGTGAGGTAGGGGTCCTCTTTCATTCTTTTGAATATGGATATCCAACTCTCCCAGCCCCATTTGTTGAAAAGACTGTTATGTCCCAGTTCAGTGGCTTTGGGGGCCTTATCAAACATCGGTCAGCCATAGATCTGGGGGTCTATCTCTGAGTTCTCAATTCAATTCCATTGATCAGTTATGTCTGTCTTTGTGCCAGTACCATGCTGTTTTGACAATTGGGGCTTTATAATAAGCTTCAAAGTCAGGGAGTGTAAGTCCTCCCACTTCGTTTTTCTTTTTTAGAGTGTTTTCAGCAATTCAAGGCATCTTCCCTTTCCAAATAAATTTGAAAACTAGCTTTTCCAAGTCTGCGAAGTAGGTTGTTAGAATTTTGATTGGGATTGCATTGAATCTGTAGATGAGTTTGGGTAGAATTGACATCTTAATGACATTTAACCTTCCTATCCATGAACATTGAATATTTTTCCATCTTTTAAGGTCACCTTCTATTTCTTTTAGTAGAGTTATGTAGTTTTCTTTATATAGGTCTTTTACATCTTTGGTTAAGTTTATTCCTAGGTACTTGATCTTTTTAGTTGCTATTGAAAATGGTATCTTTTTCTTGAGTGTCTGTTCGATTTGTTCATTCTAGCATACAGAAACATTACTGACTTATGTGCATTAATCTTGTATCCCTCTACTTTGCTAAATTTGTTTATTAGCTCTAGTAGCTATATCGTCAATTTCTCAGGGTTTTCCAGATATAAGATCATAACATCTGCAAACAATGACAGTTTTACTTCTTCCTTTCCAATTTGGATGCCTTTTATTTCTTTGTCTTGCTGGATTGCCCTGGCTAGCACTTCCAGCACCTTCCAGCACAATGTTGAATAACAGTGCTGACAGCAAGCATCCTTGTTTTGTTCCTGATCTTAGAGGGAAGGCTTTCAGTCTCTCACCATTGAGTACTATGCTGGCTGTGGGTTTTTCATATATGCTCTTTATCATATTGAGGAAGTTTCCTTCAATTCCTACCTTTTGAAGTGTTTTTATCAAAAACGAATGTTGGATTTTGTCAAATGCTTTTTCAGCATCTATTGAGATGATCATTTGATTTTTCCCTTTTGAATTGTTAATGTGTTGTAATACATTGATTGATTTTCTTATGTTGAACCATCCTTGCATGCCTGGAATGAACCCCACTTGGTCATGGTGTATGATTTTTTTAATGTGTCTTTGGATTCGATTTGCAAGTATTTTGTTGAGGATTTTTGCATCTATATTCATTAGGGATATTGGCCGGTAGTTTTCCTTTTTTTGTAGCATCTTTGCCTGGTTTTGGTATTAGATTGATGTTAGCTTCATAAAATGAGTTAGGTAGTGTTCCATTTTCTTTGATGTTTTGAAAGAGTTTAAGTAAGACTGGTGTCAGTTCTTTTTGGAAAGTTTGGTAGAATTCCCCTATGAAGTCATCTGGCCCTGGGCATTTATTTGTGGGAAGCTCTTTGGTGACTGATTGGATCTCTCTGCTTGTGATTGGTTGGCTGAGGTCTTCTGTTTCTTCTCTGGTCAGTCTAGGTTGTTTCTATGTTTCCAGGAAATTGTCCATTTCCTCTACATTATCCAGTTTGTTGCCATACAGTTGTTCATAGTATCCTCTTATAATTTTTTTAATTTCTTTGGGATCCGCAGTAATGTCATCTTTCTCATTTGCTGTTTTGTTTATATGGGTCTTTTCTCTTTTTTATTTTGTCAGTCTAACTAGGGGCTTATCAATCTTGTTGATCTTCTCGAAGAACAAACTTTTATGTTATTTATTCTATTGTTTTTTTGTTTTCTATGTCATTTATTTCTGCTTTAATCCTTGTTATTTCTTTTCTTTTGCTTGGTTTAGGATCGGTTTGCTGTTCATTTTCTAGCTTCTTCAGTTGATCCATTAGTTCTTTGATTTTAGCTCTTTCTTCCTTTTTAATGTATGCATTTAGTGCTATAAATTTCCCCCTCAGTACCACTTTTGCTGCATCCTATAGGTTTTGGTATGTTGTGTTCTCATTTTCATTCATCTCTATATATTTAGCAATTTCTCTTGCTATTTCTTCTTTAACCCTCTGATTGTTTAGGAGCATGTTGTTTAACCTCCAGGTATTTGTGGACTTTCTAAGTCTCTGATGGTTATTGACTTCTAATTGTTTTCCATTGTGGTCAGAGAATGTGCTTTGAATAATTTCAATTTTTTTTAAATTTATTGAGGCTTGTTTTATGTCCCAGCATATGATCTATTCTGGAGAAAGTTCTGTGAACACTAGGGAAGAATGTGTATCCTGGTGATTTGGGATGTAATGTTCTATATATATCTGTTAAATCCAATTCATTTATCAGGTTGTTTAGGTTTTCAATTTCCTTATTGGTCTTCTCTCTGGTTAATCTATCTATAGGAGAGAGTGATGTGTTGAAGTATCCCACAATTATTGTGGAAACGTCAATTGCTTCCTTTAGTTTTGCCAGTGTTTGTCTCATATATTTTGTGGCACATTGATGGGGTGCATAAACATTTATGATTGTTATTTCTTCTTGTTGAGTTGCCCCTTTTATTAGTATGTAGTGGTCTTCTTTGTCTCTCATAACTGCCTTGCATTTAAAGTCTATTTTATCTGAGATTAATATTGCTACTCCTGCTTTCCTTTCGCTTTAGCTTGCATGAAATATTTTTTTCCATCCTTTCACTTTCAATTTCTTTGTGTCCCTTTGTCTAAGATGAGTCTCTTGTGTGCAATATATTGATGGTTCATTTTTTGGATCCATTCTGCCAATCTATATCTTTTGACTGGGAAGTTTAATCCATTTACATTCAACGTTATTACTGTGAAGGCATTTCTAGAATCAGCCATCTTATCCTTTGGCTTATGTTGGTCAGATATATGTTTTCCCTCTCTCTCTTAATGTCCTTAAATGCACTCATACTGAATCTCTTTAGTACTGAACCTTTCTCCATATCTCTCTCTCCTTTCTTTGTTTCTCTGTTGGTAGGGCTCCTTTAGTATCTCAAGTAGGGCAGGTCTCTTGTTAGCAAATTCTCTCAGCATTTGTTTGTCTGTGAAAAGTTTAAGTTCTCCCTCAAATTTGAAGGAGAGCTTTGCTGGATAAAGAATTCTTGGTTGGAAATTTTTCTCACTCACAATTTTAAATATGTCATGCCACTGCCTTCTCACCTCCATGGTGGCTGCTGAGTAGTCACTACTTAGTCTTATGCTGTTTCCTTTGTATGTAGTGAATTGCTTTTCTCTTGCTGCTTTCAGAACTTGCTCCTTCTCTTCAGTATTTGACAATCTGACCAGAATATGTCTTGGAGTGGGTTTATTTGGATTTATCCTATTTGGAGTTTGCTGGGCTTTTATGATTTGTGTATTTATGGTGTTTAGAAGATTTGGGAAGTTTTCCCCAACAATTTCTTTGAATACTCTTCCTAGACCTTTACCTTTCTCTTCCCCTTCTGGGACACCAATGAGTCTTATATTTTGATGTTTTATGTTATCTATCATATCCCTGAGGTCCATTTTGATTTTTTCGATTCTTTTCCCCATTTTTTCTTTTGTTCTTTCATTTTCCATTCTGTCATCCTCTAGGTCACTGATTCACTGTTCAACTTCCTCTAGTCTTGTACTATGAGTATCCAGAATCTTTTTAATTTGGTCAACAGTTTCTTTTATTTCCATAAGATCATCTATTTTTTTATTTACTCCTGCAGTTTCTTCTTTATGCTCTTCTAGGGTCTTCTTCATGTCCTTTATATCCTGTGCCATGCTCTCATTGTTTGTCTTTAGTTTTTTGATTAATTGCTCCAAGTACTGTGTCTCCTCTGGTCTTTTGATTTGGGTGTTTGGGCTTGGGTTATCCATATTGTCTGGTTTTTTCATATGCTTTAAAATTTTCTGTTGCTTTTGGCATCTTGGCATTTGCTTAACTTGATAGTGTTCTTTTAGGCTATGTAGACTGATTCAAACCCTTATCTCTAGTTTGGCAGATCTACAGCTTCGTGGAGTACACTTTAACTAACCAGCAGGTGGCGTCCGTGAGCCACCTATTCCCCTCAAGCCAGTTCTCCCCCACTTTGTCTTTGTGGTGAGTGGGGGTGTGAGTCTTGCAGGGTCCAATTGGTGCACTAAGCTTGTGTGTGTAGTTGGTGTTGCCCACCCTGCATATGGGGCATGTGTCTGAGCAGTTAGGAAGGGGACAGCTTTAATAATCAAATCTCCCAGGTGTTCCTGGAGATTTAAAGCTGTTGCAATAGTCTAATCCTTCAGTTCAGTCTTGCCACAGTTTGTCTCTGCTGCTGACCCACAAGTCCTTGGTATTGGCACATGGTCCCTGGGACTTGCAGGTGGGTCCCTCTTCCAAGCCATGCACTCCTAGTTCCTCTGCTGAGGGACGACTGTGCTATGTCACAGGTGAGCACCATCCCCCAAGGGAGGTTCTGGGCTACAGGGCTGTGTGGGGGCATTCCCAGTCTGCTGAAAGGATGGCTGAATGGGGCGTGTTAATTTCCCCCTTTTCACACAGCTCCGCCTTCCCAGCTCCGGGACAATTAGCTGAGGGTGCGGGAAAGGCTATTGTCCACACCCAATATTGTGGTTTGTGTGTGTGTTGTTGGAAACACTTCCTGTCACACTGGGTTGTTTGGGACAGCTCTGGGCTGTGGCGCTGGCACCAGGCAGGAGTGTTCCCAACCCACTGGGAAGATGGCTGTAAGGGGACGCCCCCCTTTTCTTGGGAAGTTGTGGTGTTTAGTGAATTTTCTCAGCCACTGGACTTACTGCTTGATGTCTAAGAGCTCTCTTAGCTCTGCTCTTTTCTGGTCCCAAATTGCAAGTCTTTGAGGCATTCTGTAATGGGCTTCTTAGAGTAATTGTTTTAGAAAAAGAGAAAAAAAGAAGGGCCCTCCTTGCAGATCTAATGGGCTATTGAAATGCTAAGAGACAAGGAGATTAGGGCCATTAAGGAACAATCAAGAAAGCAGAGAAACCAGCTCTTCAGACAAGGAAAGTTGCCCTCTGGATTTGCATATGAGCCTGCCTCTGTTTGAGCCGTGCCCTTCTCCATTCTATGATCACCAGAACTCCAAAAAGTCTCTGTTTTTATTTTTATTTTGGGGTTGTTGTGTTTTTTTTGTTTTTTTTTTGTTTGTTTGTTTTTTGGTTTTTTTTGCTGTTTTTGCTAGCCCTGTCTCCTCTCTGCTGGGCTGACTGCTTCCAGATTCTCTGGTGTCTGGTCTCCGTCTATCTATGTTTGGAGTTTGGATCAGCTGTCTGAGTTTTCAATAAGAGCTGCAACTGCAGTTCTCCCTCCTGGTTCCCAGCACTGACGGCCCCTCCTCCCATAGGACTGAGCCTGGCAAGGAGGAGCTCGGGTCCTCTGGCTGCGAGAACTTACAGATTTCACAGATCTCAGCTGTTCCGCGCGTTCATGAGTGTTGTATAAAGTATGCCCAAAGTCAGATTGCTCTCCAGTGTCTGGTCCACACAGTTCCTGGCTTTCTACCTACTGCCCTGGAGGAGTAACTAACACCTACACCTCACCACTCCACCATCTTGCCTCACCCCCCCCAATAGGATTTTGTGCCAATATGCAACAAGAAGAAATGCCCTTAAATATCTAATCATAACAACAACAATAAAAATTAGTGAGTTCTTTAGGTCCTCCCAATCTGCCTAGGGCCTTTACTACTAATCTTGCTGCTCTACCTGGAGCAAACTGTAATCGATTTGTGTTATATTGCTGGATGGTCACATCTGACACAGCTGTCTCACAAGCAGTCTTGAATGTGATGGGCAGGGATATACCCTTTTGTTAGGTGGGGAGTGATTGTTAGAGGAGGAACTTCATGAGTAGTCAGCTCGTGATCAATGTCCTGCCGTGAAGATGGCTTTTGCTTCCCAATGCAGTCTCCTATGTGCAGTGAACATCTGGTTAACAAGAACCCCCAAACATGCTTTTCATCTTCTCTTGGGTGAAATGTTGAGTTCTCTGCAAACACATCATGTGTATAGATGGGTTTTTAAAAATAAAAGCGGCAAATGACAAGCAAAATATATCAAGTTAAGATCATTCACCAAACATCTGTTCACACCTGCTGTCTACCAGGTTCTGTGGGGGGTGGGGATATAAATCACTCTCAGCCCTGCCCTCAAGGAGCTTGCTGCCAGTAGACAGACACAAGTCCTGAAGGAGAACATGCATCAGAGTGCAGAAAGGGCTGTGCTCCAAGCATGCAGGGCCTCAGTGTCAGCAGAAGATAGGCATTCAGGAGCACTCGGAATGGAGCCTGGAGGAAAGAATAGGATTCCCTGGGACAGGAAAGCAGAGGCAGAGGCATTTGCAAGAAGAAAGGTGCAAAGGCAAGAAAACGAGTCATGTAGTGTCTGCAGGGAGTGGCTGAGGTGTGGGGTTGAGGTGGACATGGGTCTGGAAAGGTGGGTGGTGACCCTTGCTGACAGGCCTGAACTGTCAACAAGTGAGACCAGTAGGCCTGAGCTGTAGCTACAGTGGGGAGGGGATTAGATGGGAGGGGTAGGGGTCAGGGGACCTTGGACACAGATTAATTCCTGCAGTGGAAGTTTCTGTAGGCAGCTGGCAGTGCCACAGTTCCTGCTCTGGAGTTAACCAGTGAGGAAGCAGAGTAGGAAGAGGCCCTCATGGGAAATCTGCATGACACTCCAGAGGTTTCCAGGCATTCCTATTGGTTGAGTTAAGTTGAGGTTTTTTAAGGGGGGGGTCTGGTGAGAGGTGGTGGTGGTTAGGGGGGGTGATAGGAAAAGCTTCTGACACACGTTCAAGTTTCTCTTCCTGTGCATTGAGCAGGAAAATTTCCCCCAGGAGAACACTTTTGCCCTTTAACAAATATGAAACTGACAGGCCAACACTGTTGCTGATGTGGAAGAATTTTTTTTTCCTTTTTTAATAACACCTTAAACAATAGGCATACAAGCCAACATCCTAAAAGAAACACATGTTGCTCTCTGACACCTGACAGCCTGACATAATTTAAGAACAGCTACCAAGAGCCCACAGCTGGAATTGCCCATGAACCTGCTCCCTGGATGGGCTCTAACTGGGTGGAAAGCAGAGTGGGCCAAAAAAACGAGGGACCTAGCCTTCTCTTCTCATGTGGAGCCTGTTGGTGGGGAGGTGCTTTCAGAGAACAGGGGAGGCTGTAATTAACTCCATAGTCATGGTTTCTGAAGTGTTTTTATTCATCGTCTGATTATTAAACAGATTTATGGCCCTGCCCACCCGCTGAAAAGGGACCAAGGCAGTTAGATGAAATTAAAAGTGCAGACAAGACTGCCTGTTTAGATAATAGCATCTCTTTTTTAATAGATTACTCATCTTCTCCAAAATAGGGGAGAGGAGTTAATTTGTGTGATGAAGTGCTTTCTATTTCTAGGAGCCTGCTGGTGGATGTGATTGCTTTGAGGAAGAAGCGTAATTCATTCTTAAAATCACCAAAGGCGTGTTTGGGCCAAATACCTGCACCCTGAGGAGTGGGGTAATTTGTAATGTGATGCCAAGGAACAAGGGGATTTGTGATTTCAAAGCAAATGTTTGGCAAAGATATATCGTTTGTCTTCAGAATCGAAGTCAAATTCGTATTTGTTCGCAGACAAATTGATGTTACATGTTAATCTACAGTGACAGTAAGGGCTGGTGAAGGACATGGGCCTGGAAGAGGCAGACTTGGGCTCATGCCCTGGAGAAGCCAACACCAGCTCTGCGATCGACAGGGACCAACCCTTTGTAGTCTTAGTTTCCTCATCTGTAAATGGGGCTCACTCTCAGAGGGTCGCGGCTGCAGAGTGCCCCATCTGCAGAGCGAGTCTCACCCCGCCGCCCCCTGTCTTCTGCCTCCTTCCCCTTCAGGAGCTGGCTCTGCTTTCACCCTGCATGGAGAGTGCAGCAGCTATTAGAGTTCCCTCAAAGAATCCACATGCACAAAAGCGTGACGGAGGAATTTAGACTTTAGTGAGCACATTGTGGAAGAGGCAGAGAAGGGGCTTTGCATCACAGACTTCAATAGCAGCCAACTAAGATGCTCTCACTAGTCACTCCTGTCCCCCCAGGCCACACGCGGGGAGGATGTTCTCTCTCTCACCCTTCCCACCACACAGCACCCAGTCTCCTCGTCCCCCTCCAGTCCCCCTAGGCCAACCACCACCCAAACTGCTGAGCAGAGTATTTCTTACAGACACACTCACAGTCGCCTTCAGGTTGAATTCCGGTGAAAGGAATGGTCTCCATCTAATATCGTCAGTGCTCTCCCCCTCCCCAGGTATACTGCTGCACTGAATTCTCCAGGAACATGATTACTGGGTATGTCAAGGCAAGACTGGGCTTTGGGTTGGAACCCAACCAGAAATTGTTTGCTGTTTTAGAAAATCACATCATCAACAGCAGTGCTGCTCCTGGTGTTTGAGTTGCCAGCCCAGCATAGTAAAATAATATGTATTTCAGTATATACCACTTACAAGTACAAGCATTTGGCTACTTCTCTTTCTCATGGTCATCCCAAGCTTTCACATATTGAAACACATTATTTTATTATTTCTCCTTTATAGTACAGTTAGGGAATTACATAGATTTTTTAATTGTATATTAAGTGGGTGATATTATTTATGAATTTTATTTTAGGATGTTAAAGGGTCCCTACAATTTGCTCTATAGCTGCTCATTGAATTGTGCCTTGAAGGTCTTCACCTTTCTATATATACCTTGTATTGCATCATAAGAAAAGAACTGAAACTGTGGAACTGTAACCCATAACAATTTTTGAAATTACCTATATAACTGCTTGTTGAGCTGTACATCGAGAGATGACACCTTTCTGTATGTATGTTATATTTTACAATAATGGAAATGGCTGAAGTTGTGGAACTGTGACCCATGACATTCTTTGAGATTTGCTTTCTAACTACTTGTGAAATCATACTTTGAAAGTTATCACTGTTATGTATATAGGTTAAAGTTCACAATAAAAAAATTAAAATAACAAAGGGGCTCTACAAAATATATAAAGGGGCATTGAATCAGATAAGGTTGAAAACTCCTGAATTAGAAGGTGGCTCAGCCAGATGTTGGAGCAATGTTGGCCTTTGGTAAAGGGTTTTCGCCCAGCTCCTTCAGATCTGTGTTCTTGATGTTTTCCAGCTGCTGAGACAATAGACCCAAAGATTTCAAAGTCCCAATATACGTTTTCCTGGCAGCACTTAAGGTGGAAGGAAACACACCTAAAATATACTCTCCAGAGTCTTTGGCAGAAGGAAATTGGCCATTTGGGAGTGTGCTGGCTTGAATCTCTTGTGTCCCCCACAAAAGCCATGTTCTTTAGTGCAATCTTGTGGGGATAGACTTATTGGGCTTTTGATTAGGGTGGTTCCTTTTGTTCAAGTTGTTTGCTTGGAGATGTGACCCACCCAACTGTAGGTGAGCTCTTTTGATTAGATCATTTCCATGGAAGTGTGACCCCATCCATCCAGTGATTAGTTCACTGAAGTCCTTTAAGAAAGAAGATAAGAGCTGACACAGACCCAGACACTTGGAGATGTTTGGAGATGCTAAGCCAAGAGATGAAGCCCACAGTTTGCCCCGGAGGAGCTAAGAGAGGACTCCAAGATGCTTAGAGAGAAACACCCCAGGAGAACCAAGCAGAGAGCTGAGAGAAATTAAGAGAGACAGAAGCCCAGAGACATTTTGGTGAAAGCCATTTTGAACACAACCTAGGAGCAAAGGACCAGCAGATGCCGGCCACATGCCTTCCCAGCTGACAGAGGTGTTCCAGATGCCCTTGGCCTTTCTTCAATGAAGGTATCCTTTTGTTGATGCCTTAGATTGGACACTTTTATGGCCTTGGAACTGTAAACTTGTAATCTAATAAATCCCCTTTATAAAAGCCAGTCCATTTCTGGTATTTTGTGTTACAGCAGCTCTAGCAAACCAGATCAGGGAGTAACTATTTTCTTCACCATCAACATAATGACCTACTGAGATAAGCGATGCAATAACCATCCTGTTTTTAGAACCGGATCCTGGGTCTATTTTTGTGCATTCTCCAAAGCCTGATAATAGTAAAAATAACCTGGTGTCATACAAGGAGCATTGCCTTGGGGTCAGGGGACATGGCAGGGGGCCACCTACATCAGCATCAAGTGGGGGGCATTGTTTAACAATGCAAGTTCCAGACTGTGCCATGGTTTTTCATGTTGGTGGGGCATGAAATCTGTTTATGCGGTCATGACCAGCATTTTAACAAAAATGAAACACAAGAGGATAGAATAGAAAAAATATGTGACTGCATCACACCCTGTATTTCAATTTTGTATGTGTGTATTTACTTGTATTTATGTGTGTACCAGATCATGGTGTAAAATGTATTTCTTTTTATGGGTCGTGGCAAAAAGGTTTGAATGTACAAAAAGGTGTGAAAGCCACTGCTCCCAGATGTCTGGAGTCAGAATCTATGAGACACCTGGACATCTGTGTGAAAACAGGGACTAACGTTTGAGAACCCCTGTGGTGAGCCCTCTTAGGAGGTGTGTTTCTCAGAGCCTCTCTCACCTGAAGGCTGGTGGAGGGGTGGGGAAGGTGGGGAAGGGGACGCCAGGCCAGGGGGACTAAGTGAGACTGAGGGCTGTGCTGAGAGGCAGGAGGAGGGCTGGGAGGGCATCCAAGCCCACAGCCACCCCTCACAGGTCTGCCAGGGGCCAGCTAATAATCTTGGATTCCTAGCAGAAGTTTTTCTATTAGTCTAGCAGGAAACGTGGGGCTTTATTTCTAATAATTTAGAAATCCTAATATGATCAAGATGGCCTAGGTTGATTTCTCTGTGCACACCTTCTGCATTTCGATCAGCAATTCTCCAGTGTTAGTGTGCATCATAATCACCTGGAGGCTTGTTAAAACCAGGTCCATGGGCCCCAATCCCAGAGTGTCTGATCAGTTAGGTGGGGCTTGAGAATTGGCATCTCGTGTAAGTTCCCGAATGATACAGATGTTTGTGGTCTGGGGATGATTCTTTGAGCACCCCTCTGTTAGGACAACAGACAGGAATGTACCCGCCATAGTACCTGACACGTAAGGGGAGCTCAGTGAATGCTTGCTTGATGAAATCCACCTGAATTTTCTCTGGCAGCCATGCCTTCACAAAGAGGCAGTCAGTCTCTACTTTCAGCAGGGCAAGAAATGGCAGGTTGGCTTTGGATTGTACACTTTAAAAGGGCAAATTGTGTGGTATGGGACTGATATCTCAGTAAAGCTGTTATTAAAAAAAGAAGAAGAAGAAAGAGGAGAAGGAGAAAAAGAAGATGAAAACAGAAATGGCCAGTTGAAGGTTCTTTTCCAACCGTACATCAAAAGTGTCCGTTATGCTTTAGATTATCTTTTGAGAGGAGCCACGTCAAAGAATGAAGAAGGTCTTCTGGCCAAACTCTAAGGTTTCTTTCAGCTCTGCCACTCTCTGAAATTCCTCCTAGGGCTCAGGGCCAGAAAACGTATGTCTTTCCTGAAGGGCTGGACTGTTTCCCTTTTCCAGACAGTAAGTGAAGCTTAAATGCCTGCACAGCTCACCTGCCAAAACTCTTCCTGGTACAATCATAGTTCTCCTTACTGACTTCTCCCTTTAATTTTCTTGTTATTTATATTGACCTGTCTGTAAATTCTTCAAGCAGGTGAAAGCCCTGGACATTCTGGAGTGGGGATGGCGGGGGACAGGATGGGGATCGTGAGGTTGGAAACTGGTGCCCACCAGAACAGAGAGACTAGGATATCAAGAGGGGGTGTAGTTTCATAGTTAACAATGCTGGCTTCAGAATCAGAAACCCCTCGCATGGCTCCTGGCAGTCACCTACTGGCTGTCTGAATATAGGTAGATTAGAACAGAACCTTTCTGAGCCTCAGTTTCCCATTCTCTAAGAGAGTGTGCTAACAGTGCCTACCTAATAGAGTGGTTTAGGGAATGGAATGAGGCAATCTGTATAAAAGCACTTAGCACGGGGCCTAGGCACACAGGAACACTCAACCGAAATCATGACGATGAGATGACAGAGTTGAGGAGCTTGTCTTAATATTTTTCCTTTGGCTAGAAACTCTTGAGTGTTCAAAAAAGGGAAAAAGAGTAATTCTTTTCCCTGCCATGTGCCACCTCCTCTCCCCAAACGGATTGGCAGTGCCTTAGAGTATCCTGTCGAAGACTTAAAAGTAAATAAATCCATCCAGGAAACATATGAGCTATTGCACTTTAGTGGCCAAAAGCCCAGAGGAGCTGAGACATGACACAACCTGAAACCCCCACAGCTCCCAGAAGCCAACCCAAACATGGATGGGGCAGCCTCTCCCATGGCGGCCTCTGCATTATTATCCACAGCCCTGGAGGCCGGAGAACCAACAGCGATCCTGGGGACGATGCTCAGATTTACCTGCTCCGTGACTTGCTCTTTTCTTCCCTCTGTTCCTTGCCCCCTTTGTTCCATGGGCCTCTCCTTTGGCCCTTCCCAGCCTGTTGCATGTTCTGCCAAAGCATGGGCCCCAACAAAGAGCATCTAACAGAAGCCCTTTGTTTTTGCTGCTCCTCAGCAGGCATCTCTGCAAGTCTCTGTGGCATCAGAGATTGAAACTCTGGTGTTCTACTTGGGAGTTAATTTGTTTACACACAGCAGTAAAGCAAAGATTCTGAACACACCAGCTGGTTTCAGGTCCTGTCTTTACCACATAACTTGCTGGACGAAGAACTTTTTTGAACTTGACTTCCTTCATCTTGAAGTGAGGATGAGAAATGCTACCTGCTTTGCTCACAGGTGTAAGGATCAAATTAAATGATGGAGGACAAACGTATGTGGATTCACAGGGATTCCCGGAAGCCTATGGCTCTGTGCTAGGCAGGAAGGATATAGTGGTGAGCAGGGCATCCCCAGAACTTGCCCTGGTGGAGCTAGCGTTTGGTGAGGGAGACGAGTGATTCCACAAGTGTGTGATGATGGCTCGAACTGAGTGCTGTGAAGGACAAGTTCCAGGAGCTCTGTGTCCGTGCAGCCTCAGCACCTGCTCTGCTCTGGGAGGTCAGAAAAGGCTTTTGTGAGGAGTTGAAGTTTTTCAGCCGAAATTTGAAGGATGAGCAGGAGTTGACCAGGGGAACGTGTGTGGAGGTGCTCGGGGTCTTGGGCAGGAGGCCTGGATTGGGCCACACCCCGGCTGGGTCACTCACATGCTGTGTATGTGAGTCTCCACCCTCCTCCCAGGCAGGTCCTCTCTGGACCACCTGCCTGGTGAAACCACCCTCAGAGCCCGAGGTGCCCTGGAGACTAGGAAGGAGGGAGGCTCCACTTCAACACAGGATCCAAGAGGGCCGCAGCCCCCGGAAACCCCAGGGGGTGTGTTCAGAGCAGCCAGTACGGTGAGGACCCAGGAGCACAGCCTGAGTCCTGGCCCTCACTCTGACCTCACCTGCTGAGAGACTTGGGGCCAGGCCTCAGCCTCCTCTCCAATAACACTGCCCCACCCGCCCTGTCGTGGCTTTGGGGGAATCCACTGGGATAATCAACAAGGATCTCTTGAGAAGATCCTGTGGGCCCAACATCAAGACAGCTCACTGGGAGTGTTCTTGGGAGAGGGACAAGTGCTCTGCAAGTTGGAGTTTAGCATCCTTCTCCCTTAACCCCCTGGGCTTTTCTCCTCTTTTTAGCATGCTTGTTAGGAGTACAGACTCCACTGGCTTCATGATCACCCACTGGGCAGGGCCAGACATGAAACAAGAGTAACCAGGAGTTGATAATTGCTGAAGCCAAGCAGTGGATCCATGGAGGTTCATTATTCTATTCTCTCCACTTCCTTTAGATGTCTGAAACTTTCCTTTTTTTTTAAAAAAAAAAAAAAAAAAGTGTAAAAAGGAAGACTATAGACCCTGGAGCCAGACTGCCTGGATTTGAGTCTGAGCTCTGCTCTATCTGTGTGGATCTTGGGGAAGTTACTTAACCTCTCTGTGCCCCAATTTCCTCATCTAGTAAAATGGGCATATTAATCAGTGACTGGCCTTGTAGAGTTTTTGTGAAGATGAAGTGAGTATATATATATACGTAGATTCCCTGGGTCAGTGCCTGGTTCGTGGTGAGTATGCAACGAGTGTTAGTCATTGTTTATTGAAACGGGACACCAAGCAACTACCTGGGGCTGAGCTGAAGTCATCCCTGTAAGCTTCAAAGAATCACACACTCAGTCAGCTTTGGGAATCTCTTAAGCCATACCTGCTCCCTGGAAGCTGTCTTAGTTTGGGTTTCCCAAAGCAGATCCAGACACAATGATTTGAGTGCAAGTTGTTGATTTGGGAAGAGATTTCAGGAAACGTTAGCAGGATTGTGGGGACAGGAGGTAGAGAAGGGGAGCAACCAGTCACCACTCTGGGTGACTGTGCTCTATCCCACAGGGGGTTCTAGAGCCAGCACAGAGCATGAGCTCAGAGTCATCCCGCCTGAGGGGCTGGGTAGCCGGGCATTAACCACCTAGTCCCAGCAGTCACTGGCAGTGGGCAGAGCGAGCCCTCAGGCAGAGTTGCAAGTGCTGGAAGATGGACATCAGGCAGGCAGACATGGGAAAAACAAATTCTGAGGGAGTGTGGGTGGGATACCAGGCATGATACTATGGAATCCATCAGTAAGCTCCCTGGCAAGTGGTTGTCTGACACCTGCTTCAACCTGTACAAGGATGGGGGCCACATTCCTTGTTGGATGGCTCTGACTCATTGAAGTAGAGGTAGAAAAAGGAAAAACAATTCTCTATTGCCTTGCAATCCAGGGCAGTCCCTTGGAATAGTGAGGATAAGTATATGGCATTAGGGCCATTGCCTCTCTGTTGCCTCAGGACAGATATTGCTTCTCAGTCCTGGCACTTTCAGACTGAGGCAGGACATAGCCTCAGAATCTTTCTTAACACAGCCTTGTGTATCCATTACCAATCGATCAGTATAAGCAGTGGAATGAAGCCTGTCTGCTATCCCTACCCTAAGGCTTATGAAGCTGGGGGAAATCCCAGGATAGAAAAAGCCCTAAATTGTGTTATAGCTCTGCCATGTCACAGACTCGCTGTATGATTCTAGGTGAGGTATTTAACTTCTCTGGTTCTCCTTGTTTTCCTCAGGGTTAAATGAAGAGATAGACCAAATGAGGCAGAGTTGAGGTGTGATGTAGAAAGAGGCTGTTATTTTCAATCAGACAGGTTGTATTTTAGACCTTGGCTTCACTTATAAACTATGTTCCTTGGGCAAGTCACATCACCCTCCCTGAGCCTCAGTATCTTCTATAAAATGGGGTCTTAATACCCTCTTTGTAGTGTCATCAAGGGTGTCAAAGATAATGTGTATGGAGTGGAAAGCTCTTTGTGTGAGCAGGGGACAGTAATTGTTCCCTATGATTGCCATCATCATGACCATCTCATCTTCATCTGTAGTCTCTTCCAGCTCTAAAATTCTGTGGCTTTATGGAATGTCCTCATCCAAGAAGATAGTGTGGTAAAATAAGGCAACAGTTCTGATTTTGTGTAAATGCACTTTCTAATAAGGACAGGAGGAGCATAATTGCCCCTAAATAATTGCTCCGACTTTCCCACAAGCTGTCAAAGGGCCTTAGTTGGTGGATCTGTAGTGACTGCAGCCATCTGCGTTCTTTGTGATTTAGTGAAGGGGCTCTGCCCGAGGAAGGCCCTCAATGATTCAAACCGGACGGGGCGATATTTCTCCCTCTGATGGGAATGGTGGTGTGTGGTATAGATTATCTCATTCTCGTTTTAATGACCTACCAGTTGAACCCCGCCAAGAAGAAGCGGTGGTCACAGATGATGACTATGGATTTTTCTCTTTTTTTTTTTTTTTAAAGATAGCATTCCTGCGTGAACGGCAGCACCTCTGGAGTGTGATCATGCCTCTTGCTATCTTGTCTTGTTGCCCAAGAAAGTCTCTTTGGGAAAGATTTAGTCCCTCAATTAGGGCAAATTGATTTTTTGCTTCCTACAGAGTCAGTGGTCCAAAGAGAAGCAGGGAAGGATGAGAGAGGCCATATTAATCTTTGCGTGCAAGCAAGCAGACCTGGGGTGCTTTTTTGCCTTCTAGCCTCAGTATGTATGTGTGTATATAATCTTTCCTCAGTATGTATTTTAATTGCTCCAAACTACAAGATGCCAGGCACAACGCAAGACACACTTCATCTGGCAGAAGTTTCTGGAAGCTTTTGCATCAAAGTGACCAAAGCAGTGCTTTTCTGAATGTGCTAGTACAAAAAGTGGTTTTAAGTGGTACCCAAGACGATTTTAGGTGGTTCACAGACTGTTCTAAATACACTGGATCATGTGAAGAGAAAGTTTTCTCGTCAGTTCTCTTTCTTTTCTTCTCATTACCTCACAGGAAGAGTCTCAGTTGGTTGCCCACATCTCCCTTCTTGACAAACAGAAAGCAGACCTGAAGCTCACAGTCATGAGGAGTCAAGAGTGTCTGGCTAAAATCTAATAACATTGCTCTATTTCTATTTGCTTGTTTTTTTGTTTTGTATTAGCTTTTTTTTTTTTTTTTTTTTTAAATTCAGTTTTATTGAAATATATTCACAAACCATACAGTCATCCATGGTATACAATCAACTGTTCACAGTATGATCATATAGTTATGCGTTCATCACCACAATCTATTTCTGAACATTTTCCTTACATCAGAAAGAATCAGAATAAGAATAAAAAATAAAAGTGAAAACAGAATAGCCAAACCATCCCCCCATCCCACCCTATTTGTCATTTAGTTTTTACTCCCATTTTTCTACTGATTTTTTTTCAATTTTTTAACTTTGTTTATCAAAAAATTAAAAACAAACAGGCAAACAACAACCAAAAAAACCCCACAACATTTCAAACAAAGCAATGGATTAAGGAAAACAAATAACCTAAAATAACTACTTTGCTTCCAATATGTTCCTACCATACCCCAAGAAAATTAATAAACCATGTCCAAACAGAGGAGTAAGAAAAACAAATAATCTAAAATAACTACATTGCTTCCAACATGTTCCTACCATACCCCAAGAAAATTAACAACCCCTAAGAAAACAAAGGAATAAGAGAAAAAAAAAAACCTAAAATAACTCTATTGCTTCCAACATGATCTTACTATATCCAAGAAAGTTTACAAACCATAATCATTCCTGAGCATTCCCATAACATTGAGATTACCCTCCATAGTTTATCTGTTCTTATTAGATTATCATTCCCCCTCCACTAATTGGTATCTCTAGGTCCCCTACATTCTACAGTATAAAACATTGTACATTTTTCACAGAATTCACATTAGTGGTAACATACAATATCTCTCTTTTTGTGCCTGGCTTATTTTGCTCAGCATTATGTCTTTTTTTTTTTTTTTTTTAATCTTCATTTTATTGAGATATATTCATATACCACGCAGTCATACAAAACAAATCGTACTTTCGATTGTTCACAGTACCATTACATAGTTGTACATTCATTACCCAAATCAATCCCTGAAACCTTCATTAGCACACACACAAGAATAACAAGAATAATAATTAGAGTGAAAAGGAGCAATTGAAGTAAAAAAGAACACTGGGTACCTTTGTCTGTTTGTTTCCTTCCCCTATTTTTCTACTCATCCATCCATAAACTAGACGAAGTGGAGTGTGGTCCTTATGGCTTTCCCAATCCCCTTGTCACCCCTCATAAGCTACATTTTTATACAACTGTCTTCGAGATTCATGGGTTCTGGATTGTACTTTGATAGTTTCAGGTATCCACCACCAGCTACCCCAATTCTTTAGAACCTAAAAAGGGTTGTCTAAAGTGTGCGTAAGAGTGCCCACCAGAGTGACCTCTTGGCCCCTTTTGGATTCTCTCTGCCACTGAAGCTTATTTCATTTCCTTTCACATCCCCCTTTTGGTCAAGAAGATGTTCTCCGTCCCACGATGCCAGGTCTACATTCCTCCCCGGGAGTCATATTCCACGTTGCCAGGGAGATTCACTCCCCTGGGTGTCTGATCCCACGTAGGGGGGAGGGCAGTGATTTCACTTTTCAAGTTGGCTTAGCTAGAGAGACAGGGCCACATCTGAGCAACAAAGAGGCATTCAGGAGGAGGCTCTTAGGCACAACCATAGGGAGGCCTAGCCTCTCCTTTGCAGCAACCATCTTCCCAAGGGTAAAACCTGTGGTAGAGGGCCCAACCCATCAAACCACCAGTCCCCTATGTCTGTGGTCATGTTAGCAACCATGGAGGTGGGGTAGGCGAATACCCCTGCATTCTCCACAGGCTCCTCAAGGGGGCACTACATCTTTTTTTTTTCCTTGTTTTTTTTTTTTGTTTTAACTTTCCCTTCTTTTTTAAATCAACTGTATGAAAAAAAAGTTAAAAAGAAAACAAACATACAATGAAAGAACATTTCAAACAGACCATAACAAGGGAGTAAGAAAAAGACAACTAACCTAAGATAACTGCTTAACTTCCAACATGTTCCTACTTTACCCCAAGAAAGTTACCTAATATAGCAACATTTCTGTGAACTTGCTCCTACTATATCCATCAGAAATTAACAGACCATAGTCATTCCTGGGCATCCCCAGAACGTTAAATAGCTTATCTGTTCTTCTTGGATTATTGTTCCCCCTTCCTTAATTGCTCTCTATTGCTAGTTCCCCTACATTCTACATTATAAGCCATTTGTTTTTCATTTTTCAAAGTTCACATTAGTGGTAGCATATAATATTTCTCTTTTTGTGCCTGGCTTATTTCGCTTAGCATTATGTCCTCAAGGTTCATCCATGTTGTCATATGTTTCACGAGATCGTTCCTTCTTACTGCCGCATAGTATTCCATCGTGTGTATATACCACATTTTATTTATCCACTCATCTGTTGAAGGACATTTGGGTTGTTTCCATCTTTTGGCAATTGTGAATAATGCTGCTATGAGCATTGGCGTGCAGATATCTGTTCGTGTCACTGCTTTCCGATCTTCCGGGTATATACCGAGAAGTGCAATCGCTGGATCGAATGGTAACTCTATATCTAGTTTTCTAAGGAACTGCCAGACTGACTTCCAGAGTGGCTGAACCATTATACAGTCCCACCAACAATGAATAAGAGTTCCAATTTCTCCACATCCCCTCCAGCATTTGTAGTTTCCTGTTTGTTTAATGGCAGCCATTCTAACCGGTGTTAGATGGTATCTCATTGTGGTCTTAATTTGCATCTCTCTAATAGCTAGTGAAGCTGAACATTTTTTCATGTGTTTCTTGGCCATTTGTATTTCCTCTTCAGAGAACTGTCTTTTCATATCTTTTGCCCATTTTATAATTGGGCCGACTGTACTATTGTCATTGAGTTGTAGGATTTCTTTATATATGCAAGATATCAGTCTTTTGTCAGATACATGGTTTCCAAAAATTTTTTCCCATTGAGTTGGCTGCCTCTTTACCTTTTTGAGAAATTCCTTTGAGGTGCAGAAACTTCTAAGCTTGAGGAGTTCCCATTTATCTATTTTCTCTTTTGTTGCTTGTGCTTTGGGTGTAAAGTCTAGGAAGTGGCCGCCTAATACAAGGTCTTGAAGATGTTTTCCTACATTATCTTCTAGGAGTTTTATGGTACTTTCTTTTATATTGAGATCTTTGGTCCATTTTGAGTTAATTTTTGTGTAGGGGGTGAGGTAGGGGTCCTCTTTCATTGTTTTGGATATGGATATCCAACTCTCCCAGCCCCATTTGTTGAAAAGACCATTATGACTCAATTCAGTGACTTTGGGGGCCTTATCAAAGATCAGTCGGCCATAGATCTGAGGGTCTGTCTCCGAATTCTCAATTCGATTCCATTGATCTATATGTCTATCTTTGTGCCAGTGCCATGCTGTTTTGGCAACTGTGGCTTTATAATAAGCTTCAAAGTCAGGGAGTGTAAGTCCTCCCACTTTGTTTTTCTTTTTTAGAGTGTCTTTAGCAATTCGAGGCATCTTCCCTTTCCAAATAAATTTGATAACTAGTTTTTCCAAGTCTGCAAAGTAGGTTGTTGGAATTTTGATTGGGATTGCATTGAATCTGTAGATGAGTTTGGGTAGAATTGACATCTTAATGACATTTAGTCTTCCTATCCATGAGCATGGAATATTTTTCCATCTTTTAAGGTCCCCTTCTATTTCTTTCAGTAGAGTTATGTAGTTTTCTTTGTATAGGTCTTTTACATCTTTGGTTAAGTTTATTCCTAGGTACTTGATTTTTTTAGTTGCTACTGAAAATGGTATCTTTTTCTTGAGTGTCTCTTCAGTTTGTTCATTTCTAGCATATAGAAACATTACTGACTTATGTGCATTAACCTTGTATCCCGCTACTTTGCTAAATTTGTTTATTAGCTCTAGTAGCTGTATCGTCGATTTCTCAGGATTTTCTAGATATAAGATCATATCATCTGCAAACAATGACAGTTTTACTTCTTCTTTTCCAATTTGGATGCCTTTTATTTCTTTGTCTTGCCGGATTGCCCTGGCTAGCACTTCCAGCACAATGTTGAATAACAGTGGTGATAGCGGGCATCCTTGTCTTGTTCCTGATCTTAGAGGGAAGGCTTTCAGTCTCTCACCATTGAGTACTATGCTGACTGTGGGTTTTTCATATATGCTGTTTATCATGTTGAGGAAGTTTCCTTCAATTCCTACCTTTTGAAGTGTTTTTATCAAAAAGGGATGTTGGATTTTGTCAAATGCTTTTTCAGCATCTATTGAGATGATCAATTGATTTTTCCCTTTTGACTTGTTAATGTGTTGTAATACATTGATTGATTTTCTTATGTTGAACCATCCTTGCATGCCTGGAATGAACCCCACTTGGTCATGGTGTATGATTTTTTAATGTGTCTTTGGATTCGATTTGCAAGTATTTTGTTGAGGATTTTTGCATCTATATTCATTAGGGAGATTGGCCGGTAGTTTTCCTTTTTTGTAACATCTTTGCCTGGTTTTGGTATTAGATTGATGTTAGCTTCATAAAATGAGTTAGGTAGTGTTCCATTTTCTTCAATGTTTTGAAAGAGTTTGAGTAAGATTGGTGTCAGTTCTTTCTGGAAAGTTTGGTAGAATTCCCCTGTGAAGCCATCTGGCCCTGGGCATTTATTTGTGGGAAGATTTTTGATGACTGATTGGGTCTCTTTGCTTGCGATGGGTTGGTTGAGGTCTTCTATTTCTTCTCTGGTCAGTCTAGGTTGTTCATATGTTTCCAGGAAATTGTCCATTTCCTCTACATTATCCAGTTTGTTGCCATACAGTTGTTCATAGTATCCTCTTATAATTTTTTTAATTTCTTCAGGATCTGCAGTTATGTCACCTTTTTCATTCATTATTTTGTTTATATGGGTCTTCTCTCTTTTTGATTTTGTCAGTCTAGCTAGGGGCTTGTCAATCTTGTTGATCTTCTCAAAGAACCAACTTTTGATGGTATTTATCCTCTCTATTGTTTTTTTGTTCTCTATGTCATTTATTTCTGCTTTAATCCTTGTTATTTCTTTTCTTGTACTTGGTTTAGGATTGGTTTGCTGTTCATTTTCTAGCTTCTTCAGTTGATCCATTAGTTCTTTGATTTTGGCTCTTTCTTCCTTTTTAATATATGCGTTTAGTGCTATAAATTTCCCCCTTAGCACTGCTTTTGCTGCATCCCATAGGTTTTGGTATGTTGTGTTCTCATTTTCATTCGTCTCTATATATTTAGCAATTTCTCTTGCTATTTCTTCTTTAACCCACTGATTGTTTAGGAGTGTGTTGTTTAACCTCCAGGTATTTGTGAATTTTCTAAGTCTCTGATGGTTATTGACTTCTAATTGTATTCCATTGTGGTCAGAGAATGTGCTTTGAATAATTTCAATCTTTTTAAATTTATTGAGGCTTGTTTTATGTCCCAGCATATGATCTATTCTGGAGAAAGTTCCATGAGCACTAGAAAAGTATGTGTATCCTGGTGATTTGGGATGTAATGTCCTGTATATTTCTGTTAAATCTAATTCATTTATCAGATTGTTTAGGTTTTCAATTTCCTTATTGGTCTTCTGTCTGGTTGATCTATCTATAGGAGAGAGTGATGTGTTGAAGTCTCCCACAATTATTGTGGAAACATCAATTGCTTCCTTTAGTTTTGCCAGTGTTTCTCTCATGTATTTTGTGGCACCTTGGTTGGGTGCATAGACATTTACGATTGTTATTTCTTCTTGCTGAATTGCCCCTTTTATTAGTACGTAGTGGCCTTCTTTGTCTCTCAAAACATCCCTGCATTTAAAGTCTATTTTATCTGAGATTAATATTGCTACACCTGCTTTCTTTTGGCTGTAGCTTGCATGAAATATTTTTTTCCATCCTTTCACTTTCAGTTTCTTTGTGTCCCTGTGTCTAAGATGAGTCTCTTGTATGCAACATATTGATGGATCATTTTTTTTTGATCCATTCTGCGTATCTATATCTTTTAATTGGGGAGTTTAATCCATTTACATTCAATGTTATAACCGTGAAGGCATTTCTTGAATCAGCCATCTTATCCTTTGGTTTACGTTTGTCATATTTTTCCCCTCTGTCTATTAATATCCTTTATTGTACCCATACCGAATCTCTTTAGTACTGAACCTTTCTCCAAGTCTCTCTGTGCTTTCTTTGTTTCTCTGTCTGTAGGGCTCCCTTTAGTATCTCCAGTAGGGCAGGTCTCTTGTTGGCAAATTCTCCCAGCATTTGTTTGTCTGTGAAAAATTTAAGCTCTCCCTCAAATTTGAAGGAGAGCTTTGCTGGATAAAGTATTCTTGGCTGGAAATTTTTCTCACTCAGAATTTTAAATATATCGTGCCACTGCCTTCTTGCCTCCATGGTGGCTGCTGAATAGTCACTACTTAGTCTTATGCTGTTTCCTTTGTATGTGGTGAATTGCTTTTCTCTTGCTGCTTTCAGAACTTGCTCCTTCTCTTCTGTGTTTGATAGTGTGATCAGTATATGTCTCGGAGTGGGTTTATTTGGATTTATTCTATTTGGAGTTCGCTGAGCATTTATGATTTGTGTATTTATGTTGTTTAGAAGATTTGGGAAGTTTTCCCCAACAATTTCTTTGAATACTCTTCCTAGACCTTTACCCTTTTCTTCCTCTTCTGGGACACCAATGAGTCTTATATTTGGACGTTTCATATTATCTATCATATCCCTGAGGTCCATTTCGATTTTTTCGATTCTTTTCCCCATTTTTTCTTTTGTTCTTTCATTTTCCATTCTGTCATCTTCCAGGTCACTGATTCGTTGTTCAACTTCCTCTAGTCTTGTACTATGAGTGTCCAGAATCTTTTTAATTTGGTCAACAGTTTCTTTAATTTACATAAGATCATCCATTTTTTTATTTAGTCTTGCAATGTCTTCTTTATGCTCTTCTAGGGTCTTCTTGATTTCCTTTATCTCCCGTACTATGGTCTCATTGTTCATCTTTAGTTCTTTGAGTAGCTGCTCTAGGTGCTGTGTCTCTTCTGGTCTTTTGATTTGGGTGCTTGGGCTTGGGTTATCCATATTGTCTGGTTTTTTCATATGCTTTATAATTTTCTGTTGTTTTTGGCCTCGTGGCATTTGCTGAACTTGATAGGGTTCTTTTAGGATTTGTAGACCAATTGAAGTCCTTATCTCTAATTTATCAGATCTACAGCTTCGTGGAGTACACTTTCTCTAACTAACCAGCAGGTGGCGTCCACGAACCACCTGTTCTCCACAAGCCAGTTCTCCCCTGCTTAGCCTTTTTGATGAGTGGGGGAGTGAGTCTTGTGGGGTCCAATTGGTGTACCAAGCTTGTGTGTGTAGTTGGTGTTGCCTGCCCTGTATATGGGGCGTGTTTCTGGGCAGTCAGGGAGGGGGGGGGTGGCTCTAACAATCAAATATCCCTGGTGATCCTAGAGTTTTAAAGCTGCTGCAATAGTCTAATCCTTCAGTTCAGTCCTGCCACAGTTTGTCTCTGCCACTGACCCACAAGTCCTTGGTATTGGCGTATGGCTCCTGAGACTTGCAAGTGGGCCCCTCTTCCAGGCCGTGCACCCCGGGTCCTCTGTTGAGGGATGACTGTGCTATGTCACAGGTGAGTACCGTCCCCTCAGGGCAGTTCTGGGCTGCTGGGCTGTGTAGGGAGGCTCCCAGTCTGCTGAAATGATGGCTGAATGGGGCTTTGTTAATTCACACTGCTCTACCTTCCCAACTCTGGGACAATCAGCTGAGGTTGCAGGGAAGGCTAATGTCCACGCCCAGTTTTGTGGTGTGTGCCTGTTATTTGAAGCACTTCCGTCACACTGGGTTGTCTGGGGCAGTTCTGGGCTATGGGGCTGGCGATGGGCAGGAGTGTTTCCTGTCCACCAGGATGATGGCTGTGAGCGGACACCCCCCTTTTCTTGGGAAGTTGTGGTGTTTAGTGAATTTTCTCAGCCACTGGATTATTGCGTTTTGTCTCAGAGCTCTCCTAGTTCTGCTCTTGACTTGACCTGCCCAAATAGCAAGTCTTTGAAGCTTTCTGTATTGGGCTTCTTAGAGTAATTGTTTTAGAAAAAGAAAAAAGGATTAAAAAAAAAAAAAAAAACGGGCCCTCCTCAGAGATCTAATGGGTTATTGAAATGCTAAGAGACAAAGCAACCAGGGCCATTAAGGAAAGGTCCACAGGGCAGAGAGATCAGCTTTTCTTCAGGATTTGCATATGCGCCTCAGGGCCCTTCCCCTTTCTATGTTCACCAGAACTCCAAAAATCCTCCGCTTTTATTTTGGAGTTTTTCGGGTTGTTTTTTTTCTATGCCTGTCTCCTCTCTGCTGGGCTGGCTGCTCTCAGATTCTCTGGTGTCTGGTCTCAGTCTATCTATGGTTGGAGTTTGAATCAGTAGAATGAGTTTCCGATAAGGGCTGCCACTGCAGTTCTCCCTTCTCCTTCCCGGAGCTGACAGCCCCTCCTCCCCCGGGACTGAGCCTGGCAGGGAGGGGCGCGGGTCCCCTGGCCGCAAAAACTTACAGATTTCGCTGATCTCAGCAGTTCCACGTTTTCATGAGTGTTGTATGAAGTATGCCCAAAGTCAGATTGCTCTGTGGTGTCCAGTCCACGCAGTTCCTGGCTTTCTACCTACTTTCCTGGAGGAGTAACTAAAACATACAGCTCACCAGTCTGCCATCTTGCCCCGCCTCTCGCTATATATCTTTAAAAATCTGTATTAGCTTTTTATAAGTGATGCCAATTTTCCATTTATGGTGCTTAAAGATTCCTTTAAAAATAAATTTAATTAACCAAAAACAATTTATACAGTGAGAAATAAGTTGGTTTATAGAAAACAACTAAAATAATCATAATAAGGTAGGTGGATGCAGCAAAAAAATTGTGACAAGTGTGGTATATGATTGTCAGAGGTTGGGAAAACACTAGAAGAAGGAGGAAAGCATCATGTTCTACTGAGAACCCAGAAATTTACTGCCTAAATGATCTCAGCCAACTTTCTTAGCTTCTCTGAGCACCTGTTTTCTCATCTGTAAAATGGGGAGACCCATAACGCGGAGTGATTTTATGAACCAAGGGTGATAGAATATGTGCAGCTGCCTTGAAAATTGTAATGTACCTTGTCAGTGAAAGTGGTTCATTCTTATATGGAGTGAGAAAAACAAAAATAAAATGCAACTCTGGCTCAAAACACAGCTCTGCTGTAACTGTGTACCAGCGGTACTTCCTGCCTTTCTCTGGCCCTCAGCTTCCTGTCTATAAAATGAGATTGAACTACTCCCGTGATTTCCAGTCCTGGCCGTGTATGAGAATCACCTATGTGTCAAGTAAAACTCAAGCTGCCCAACACAAGCCTAGATCTACAAAATCACAGCCACAGGCTCACCAGGTGATTTGGGTCCCCCCCACCTCCGATTTAGGAGGTCCCTTCCGGCACTAACCTAACCCCAGTTCCGTAAACTCAAAACAGGATTCGGGGCTTGAGTAAGGAAGGATGATCACCCTAAGGCCTGACTAGGGCATGGGCTTCTGTGAGGACTGGGCCCAGGGCCCCAGAAGACCTTCTGGTCCAAAACCCTGTGCTCTGAGGAGACCGGTGATGGGCTCACTGTGCCAGAACTGGGATCACAACCCAATTCTCCTGATGCCACTCTAACTTTCTCAGCTGAGAGAGAGAGGAGGAATGTGTTGTGTTTTGACCAATTTAGAGTGAGATGCACAGAGATCTTAAGTGTATACTTTCATGGGTTTTGACAAATATATACACCTGGGAAACCAACACCCCGATCGAGATATGTAACATTTCCTTACCCCCAAAATTTCCCACACTGCAAGGATAAACAGTGTTCTTAATTCTGTCTTCACGGACGAGTGTGGCCATTCATGAACTTCAAATGAATGTGATCATACACTATGTTCTTTTTGTGTCTGGTTCTTTGGTTTACTAATGATTTTGAAATTCACCCATGTGGTTAGATGTCTCTGTAATTTTGTTGTTGTTTTGTTCATTTGTTCTTTGTTCTATTGCTGAGTGGTAATCCATTGTGTGGCTAGACCACTATTTGTTTATCCGTTTACCTGGTGGTGAACATTTAGGTGGTTTAGTCTAGTTTGGGGTTATTATAAATAGAACTACTGTGAAACATACTTGATCTTTTTATGGGTGGATGTTTTTATTTCTCTTGGGTAAATGCCTAAGAGTGGAATTTCTGGGTCATAGGATAGTTGTGTGGACATTTGTAAGAAGCAGACAGTTTTACAAAGTGGTTGTAACACATTCTAGTTCTCCCAGCAAAGTACGAGAGTTCCAGTTGCTCCACATCTTCTCCAATACTTGATATTGTTCTTGTTTTTAATTGTGGCCATTCTGATGACTGTGTAGTGAGTGGTCTCTTGTGCTTTTAATTTTTGCTTCCCTGATGTTAAACACCTGTGACAGTTTGATGTTTTATGGATCCCAGAAGATCATGTTCTTAAAGCTAATCCGTTCCTGTGGATGTGGACCTATTGTAGATGGGACCTTTTGATTAGGTTTTTTCAGTCGAGTCCTTTCCAAGAGGATGAAATTCAAAGAAAGAAACAGAGAGAAAAACAGAAGCTGACAGAGAAAAAGAGAAGCAGAGAATGAAAGCCAAAGATGGAGCAGCCAGAAGCTGAGAGCACCGAAACCCAGGAAAGAAGGACCAGCAGACACTGCCATGTGCCTTGTCATGTGACAGAGGGGTCCAGGGTTGCAGGATCTCCTGTTGATTCCTTGATTTGGACATTTTATTGTAAATTCCCATTGCTAAAAGCCAACTAATTTCTGGTATATTGCATTTCAGCAGCTTTGGTGAACATCTTTTCTTATGCTTATTGGCCTTTTGTATATCCATTCTTTTGTGAAATGTCTTTTCAGGTTTTTTTGCCCATCTTTTAATTGTTTTCTTTTTATTGTTGTTTTGTAACAGTTCATTAAATATTCTGCAAACAAGGCATTTTGGATACAAGTATTGCAGATATTTTCTCCCAGACCGTGGCCCACCTTGTCGTTTTCTTAGTGATGTCTTTTGATGGTCAGGTTTTTAATTTTGATGAAGTTCAGTTTATCAGTGTTTTCTTTTGTGGTGCTTTTTGTGTCCTGTTTAAGAAATATTTTCCTACCCCAAGGTCATGAAGATATTTTCCTATGTTTTCTTCAAGAAGCTTTATGGCTTTAGCTCTTACATTTCGATCTATAATCCATTTAAAATTATTTTTTTGCTTATGGTTCTAGGTAGGGTTGAGGTTCATCTTTTTTCAGATGTTTATCCAGTTGTTCTAGCAATAGTTGTTGAAAAGTCTTTTATTTCCTCGTTGAATTGCCTTGGTGCCTTTGTCAAAAATCAATTAACCATTTATAGATGGGTCTATTTCTGACCTCTCTGGTCTGTTCTATTGACTTCTTTCTTTATTCTTTGCCAGTCTTGATTATTTTAACCTTATGGTAAGTTTTGAAATCAATAAGAATCCTCCATCGTTCTTTTTTTTTCCAAGATCGTTTTGCCTATTTCTAGGTCATTTGCATTTCCATGTAAGTTTTAGAAACAAGTTGTCAATTTCTTAAAATAATACAGTTGGATGGGATTTTATTGAAATTACATTGAATCCATGGATCAATTTGAGGAGAATTGACATCTTAACAATACAGCGCTTTCCAATCCATAAATATGATTTATCTTTCCATTATTTGGGTCTTTATATGTTGAAGGCAATTATAAATGCCATTTTAACTCACTTTACAGTTGGTTTTTGCTAGTATATAGAAATACAATTTTTTCAAAATTTAACAACTTTATGGAGTATTTTAAGTATGCAGTTTAATGAATTTTTAAGAAAATTTATATAGTTGTGAAACTATCACCAGAATCCAGTTTTAGAGCTTTTCCATCACCCGCAAAAGTTCCCTTGTGCTTATTTGTAGTCAATCCTCATTCCCAATCCAGCTCCAGGCAACAACTCATTTCGTTTCTGTCTGCATAGTTTTGCCTTTCCAGAAATTTCATATAGATGGAGTCATATAATATCTAGATTTATGTGCCTGGTGTCTTTCATCTACCATAATACTTTCAGGGTTCACCGTGTTGTTACATTAGCTCATTCCTTTTTTACTGCTGGGTAGTATTCCATTGTATGAATATACCACATTTAATTTATCTAATCATCATTGTTTGATCTTTGGATGGTTTCCAACTTTTAGCTATTATGAATAATGTTGCTATGAACATTTGTGTACAAAACTTTATGTAAACATTTATTTTTATTTCTCTTGGATAGATACTATGAGTGGAATTACTGGGTTATATGGTTAAGTGAATGTTTAACTTTTATAGAAATTGCTGAATCATTTTCAGAAGTATTTGTACTATTTTTACACTGCCACCAACAATATATATGAAGATTCTAGTTTCTCCATATCCTCACCAACACAAGGTAAAGTCAGTCTTTTTTTAATTTTGGCTTTTCTAGTTGGTGTATCAGTTTGTGGTTTTGATTTGCATTTTCCTCATGCCTAATGATGTTGAGCCTCTTTTCATGTGTTCATTTGCCATTTATATAACTTCTTTGTGGAGGTGTCTATTCAACTCATCTGTCCACTTTGGGGAGAGTCATTCGTCTTCTCATTGAGTGGCAAGAATTCTTTGTGCATTCTGTACACAAGTACTTTATTAAATACATGTTTTGCAAATATTTTTTCCAAGGCTCCAGTTTGTCTTTTCATTTTCTTAATGATTCTTTTGATGATCAAAAGTTTTTAATTCTGATGAAGTCCAGGATATCCTGTTTTTTTCTTTTATGGATTATACCTTTGGTGTCATTTGTAAGAAACCTGCCTAACTCAATACTTCAAAGATTTTATCCTGTGTTTTCTTCTGGAAGTTTAATAGTTTTAACTCTTTCATTTAGGTCTCTCACCTATTTCAAGTTAATTTTTGTGTGGTGTAAGGAAAGGGTCTAAGTTCGTTCTTTCTTTTCCTTCTTTCTTTTTTTTTTAATATGGTTATTCAATTTTTCCAGCACCTTTTATTGAAAAGAATAACCTTTACCCAGTAAATTACCTTGTCACCTTTCTCAAAACTCAATTGTTCATAATTGTGTGGGTTTGTTTTTGAATTTTCTGTTCTGTTTCATTGGGCTATACATCTATCCTTTCGCCAATACCACACTGTCCTGATCATGGTAGCTTTATAGTAAGAGTTAAAAACAAGTAATATAAATCCTCCAACTGTTCTTTTTCTAATTTGGCTTATATAGATCCTTTGTGTTTCTGCATAAATTTTAGAAGTGAGTTGTCAATTTCTACAAAAAGTATATAGGATTTTACTAGAACTGCATTGAGCCTATAGGTCAATTTGGGAGAATTGATGTATTAACAATATCATCTTCCAGTCCAGAAATATGATTTCTCCATTTATTTAGATCTTCTCTTTTCTCTCAGTCATGGTTTGTAGTTTTCAGGGTCCTGCATATCTTTTGTTAATATATTGCTAAGTATTTTTTTAAAGAGGTTCTCTGGAGATGACTACTAGACATAATTATAGGTAGGCTTAGCCTCCCCTTTACAACCATAAGTTTTACCTGAGCAAGCCTCAAGATCGAGGGCTTGACTTATAAAGTAGGTGGTTCCTTTTTGCTGACAGGGCGACGCAGAAATGAAACACAGACACAAAGTTAAGATTTAAGGGAGCAGGGGACCCACAGCATCGTGTGCCAAGTGGGTGCTGATGCACCTGTGCTCCAGTTATTTATTAGTTTGTTGCACAAAGCAAGACTGTGCTACGTGATCAAAAGCATTCAGGGTCTCTCAGATATTAATCTTTACATCCTGCTGCAGATAAGAAGGAACAATCTGGGGTCAGTGGTTAACACTGCTGTCATAGTCACAAGACACACATCTTTACAAAGCGTGCCTGCACGGCGTTCCATGTAGGCTTGCAGCCCAGCGTTCCAGGCCACCACCCCGGACATGGTCTAAGTGACATGAAAGGCTTGGTTCCCCACAGTTCCTAAGTTCACATAGCATATGTTATATCCACAATAATCCATCCATATCTCACATTATCATCACTTAGTTGTACAATCCTCATCACTCTCCATTTTAAACAATTCTCCCAACCAAAAATACCTAGTAGCTCTTGTCAACCCTTAATTATTTGTCTCTAGTGTTTGTGTAGTACTAGTGTGGTATTCCTATTAATTATAGTCCCTAGTATGCAATAGGTAGATTTTTCCCATATACCTTTCTGTTGTCAACTCTCTGTGCTAGTGTCATACCTTAGAGGTATATCATGCAAGCACCTATCTATATTTGTGGTGCTAATCTGTGGGAAACATGCCTTTAAACAACCCCTTTCCTATATATATATATATATATATATATATATATGTATGTATGTGTATATATGTATGTATATATATGTGAAATACATATATATGCTAAGTATTTTGTATATTGATGCTACTGTAAATGGTATTTGCTGCTGTTGTTTTGCTACAGGACTTCTTTACTAGAAAACTCCCTAATGCATTTGAAATCGGCAACATTTTTTAAAAGTTAAAAGATGTGCTCCTTAAAAATTGTGTATGTCTATTATATAGCTCAAGATACACCCATAGTAGGACACTATGTGTATAATAGTCATTTAGTAAATATCTCATGACTGAGTAATAGAATGGAACTCTAAAATGCAGTTATTTTCCTCTTGAATACCTTCAGTAACTTAAATTAACAGCTTAAAAAGCTTGTCAAGTATCTGAGGTATCTGCTTTAATGAATGGACATAACTCATTTGTGACCAGCAATATTTATTTATGCTAGGTGTGCTCACTTTTCTTGAGGAGGTTAGGCATGGTCCTTGCAACATTGTTTATAACATTAATTTGCTCAGTAACCTCTTCCTTCATACCTAGTACTGTAGTGAGGTTCCATAGTTTCTTATTCAAAGGATGTCAAATTGATAAGAGTTCAAGAAATTTAGCTACAAATCAAAGCCTGAAATGAGTGATTGATAATTTGAAAGGGCCTCTTAGGAGTACTGAACTGATGGTGGGGAGAGGAGTTTGCACACTGGCTTCATTCTCGGCAGACTTCCTCCACCACCTCCTATCCCCTCATTTTGCCAAAGATCAACAGCACTCCAGGCTCATGGCCAACCAACTTAGCAAACCTGGCAAAAAAAGAGGAGCCTCAATTTTCAGGACTCACCCAGGTCTCATGGCCATCCCTGAACCAATCACTGTGGCCAAGGAAATGGAATGTTCTGATTGGCCAGGCCTTAGCCACATGACCCTCTCCCTCTTGGCGTGGAGTTAGCCCCACCCAAGCCTGATGGACCAAGAAGAGGAGGGCCAGGTCCCCAAAGAAAAATCAGGGTGTTGTTACCAGAAAAGGAGGGAGTGGGCCCCAGCCAGGCAGAAACCATGTATGCCCACACCCTGGTACAGAAGATGTGTTGTGTTCCAGGCCTGGCACTATCACTTGACCTCTTTGAACCTCAGTTTCCCTTTTTCGCCTTGTGTAGCATGTGCGTGATGACCCCTGCCCTTCTTAGGTCCAATGAGGCAGTGTACCAGAAAGTTGTGTGTAAACCCTGAAGTACAGTGCACATGTAAGGAGGGGATCACAAGAACAATTACTAAGCAGCCGTCCCTCTGTCCTCTTCTGTCTCCCGCACAGAGCACCTGAAGAAGCCACTTGAAGACCACATGGCCTTTTTCCCCAGTGTGAGGATTCTCCGAACCAAGAAACGGGAAGGACTGATAAGGACTCGGATGCTGGGGGCCTCGGTGGCAACTGGGGACGTCATCACATTCTTAGACTCACACTGTGAAGCCAACGTCAACTGGCTGCCCCCCTTGCTCGGTGAGGGAGCCCCTCCCAATCTACTACAGGTCCCAGGCCACCACAGCCTTCTGTAGGGAGTCATCAACAAGGGTTCCCTTGGTTGCTTGGGATGCGCCCAGCACAGTGCCTAGGCCATTAGGGATTCAGAAGGTCAGAAGCACGCAAAAGGACCTGAAAGTCCATTCAGTCCCTTCCCTTCATTTTACAGGGAAGGAAACAGAAAATCAGAGAGGGGAAGTGACTTGCCCAAAGTCACACAGCACGTTAGTGTCTGATGGCATGATTGCTTCCCTCAGATTACTTGAAGTTTTGTTGGAAAGTAAGTCAGCGCCATCTATTAAAAGCCAAATTGTGAGGTGACATTATCTTATCACCTCAGAGTAGTTACCATTCACTACACTGCACTGGGGCCCACGCAGGTCACAAACCATGCAAGATAGGAAGTATCCCATTTTTATGCTAGAGAACACTGAGGGTCAGAGAAGTTGAATGACTCGTTTGTTGCCTTGGGCCATTAGTGTCAAAGCTACCAGTTGTTTAAAGCCCTCCCATGGTCCACCTGCCTCCCTAAATTTTTCCTCTCAGAAAAGAATTCCTGACGTATATCAAGGGAGAGCTACAGACAGAGGGCAACAGATCCAGGAGTCGCTCATGATAGTCTTGGGGTCAAAATGGAGATTTGAGGCTTGATGCTGGGCAGTGAGGTGGCCTAATAGCTGGTTGAAGGTCCAGGCTCAAATCCTGAGGAGTCCAGCTTTAGGGAAAGCAGTGAGCTGATATCGACAGGCAGACTTCAAAGGGGAAACGTGCCATGGAGACTTGAAATCTGGGCTGGAGACAGATTGGAAAAGAGAGTTCTCAATCCAGGGAGAAGAGTTAATTCCTCAGGAATGGGTGGGTAAGCTCTCCACAGCAGAAGCTTAGGGAGGACTGAAGTTTAGGACAAAGTTGAGTGTGCATCAGACTCACCTGGTGGACTTGAAACACAAATGGAGTGTCTGATTCAGGAGGTCCTGGGCGGGGCCTGAGAATTTGCATTTCTGACACGCTCTCAGGTGACGTCAGAGCTGCTGGTCCAGGCCCCACAGTGGTTAGGCAATGCAAGGACAGAAAGGAAAACCTACACAGTTAAATGGGAGAACCCAGCAAATTTGTTTTCTAACACAGACGAGCATGGAACTTTGTTATTATAAGCTTCCAATCCCAAGAGTCCAGGATCTCACTGGGTTAGGAAAAGGATATAACCCAGGATTTCTGGTAAACTGTTTATTTAATTAAACCAAGAGAACTTCTACATCTGCCTCTCATTATCCAAAGATGAGAAAAAGAAAAAAGGCTTACCATAAATCACCTAATTTATAGTGCTGAAGGAACAACCCAATTGTAGGGTCATTCAGTGACTCACAAAGAGAATGAAGTAGAGGGGCACGAAGCTGAGCTTGTAGCCTAAATAGCCCTTAACTCTGTTTCTATGGAAATATATGAGGGTAATTATCATAATCTGCAGGCACACATGGAAGAAACATTCCCCCCTCTTTTTTTCTTTTCTTTTTTTCCAGTGGAATTGTGAACCAGTGTATAGATTTTAAAAGCTGTCCCTGCTAATATCAGCAGCCATTGGGCTTCACCATGGCTTTTGTCTGAACCCATTAACACCTTCATGCACAGCTCATTCTGCCTTTTTTTGGAGAGTAGGCATTTCTGAGCCTGGAGAGGATCTGCCCCCCAAAGGAAAGCCACTGCCGATCTTCATTTCCTTCATCATCATCATCATTATAGTCCCTTAGCTTTTTAGACCACTTCCCCATTTGAATTTGATGGTAGAGCGGGCAAGCCAAGCATTATTATTATCCACACTTTGCAAATGAGAAAACCAAGGAGCAAAGAGTATGAGGGAGATGCTCAGCCTTCCAACTTGTGCTTCCAAGTGAGCTGCTTTCAATGACCCTGGTCACAGAGGGTGTTGGCTGAGTGCGGACCCTGGGCTAGAGGCTCTGCTGTCCCGCTCATTCCTCCCAGAGACCCCGTAAGAGAAGTGCTGTCCTCCTCCATAGTGTAGCCAGGGAATCTGAGACTCAGAGGTGTCAGTTACCCTCATCCCAGGTGATACCACTAAGAGGATTTGAACTTGGGCAGTCTGTCCCCAAGCGGGCACACCACCAGGGAATGCAGCCTCCCTGATGACACCCCCTGCCCCCTGCCTCCCCCAGTCTGCACCCAGCAGAGCACCGTGTCCTCTGCACAAACCATCCTCAGATGGGAAATCCCCCAGAAGCAAAAACCCCCAACAGCCATGACTCATTAGGAAGGGAGGCCCTCTCTAGATCTTTCCCCTAGAAGGTTCTTAAGCTTCATTAAGAATCCTCAAGGAGCTTTTCAATAAGGCAGACCCAAGACTTATCCCCAGAAATTCTGATTCAGTGGGCCTGGCATGGGTGGGGGTTGGGGTAGGGGTTGGGGAGAGGCGATGCTGGGTGTTTGTTAAGTCACTTCAGGTGCTTTTGGCACTGGTGCCCCCAGTCCACATGTCAGGATACCCTGCCCAAGGACATTTCCCAAACTTTTTGACCATGTCCTACTGTTAGAAATACTTTGGACATCACAGTCTGGTACACCAGTGCCCACACAAGCAGTATGACTAAAACACAGTTCCTGAAAGAGTACCGTCCCTTATCACCTGGAATAATGCATCCTGATAATAGTCTTTATTGATTCATTACCAAAAAAAAAAAAAATCAACAACAGTACGCACACAAAATTGATTTTGTGACCCACCTATGAATTGTGACTTGCAGTTAAGAAAAAGGCAAAATCCCTGCTTTCTCTCCTGGAAGGAAAACGGGCTGTAGCTTGATGAGGCTTGGGAAGTAGGCAGCTGCTGGCCCACTCTGGCCCCGCCAGGCTCCCTATTCCATGTCTTGAATGTGACTCCTGGCCCAAAGCAGCAGTCGCCCGTGCACAGCCCACTTGCCCCTCTGGCAGGTTGCCTGCCCCTGACAGCTCACTGGGATCCCCTGGCTGCAGTCAGAGCTTCTGGGAGGGGGAGCATTAAGACAAGAGCATGCCAAAGCTTGAATTCTGTCAGTAGGCTAAGCAAAGAGTAAATTTCATAGGATCTCTTCTGCCAGGCTTGAAAGGGACCATAACGCCATCTGGGCCAAAGCCCCCATTTCCCGCCTGCATCACCTGGTCTATGCACTCCTGTAGGGTGGTGGTCCACCAAGCTCTGCTCACACACCTCCAGTCAGGGGAACTCACTACTTCCTGGAACAGTCCATTTCCTCGTCCGTAGTTCTGACTGTTGGAAAAATGGAACTGAAATTGGTCTCACATGGAGAGCCATCTGTTCACTGACTGCAGCCAGGGTGTGCCAGTGAGTGTCAGGGGCAGACTGTCTGCTCGGAGGGACAAGTGGGCTGCACTGGGGTGACTGCTGCCTGAGCCAAGCGCCAGTTTCTGGGCCCTCATAGAAGGAATATATGAATCTCTTTTCCTAAATGATGCTGATCACCAACAGGCCCCTGTGCTGCACACTTTTCAAGCATTATCGTGTGCAGGCCTCATAACCTATGAGATGGAGCTGCTGTTTGTCCCCATTTCACAGAAGAGAACACAGGATCTTGGAGATGTTACTTATGCAGCCGGCCAAGCGCCCCAACGTGGGGGGCAGGATGGGATGGAGCCCCGGTCCCTCTTGCTTAAAGCCCACACTTTACCTTCCCCTGCACAGCTTCTTAAATTCAAGCATTCACAGAAACCACGGGGGGTGCATGTTAAAAATATGAGCAAGCTACAGAGCAGGTCTGTGCACTTTGCTTCCCCACGACCCTGCCTCACCTGATAGGCGTGTCTTGGCTCCTCAGACCGCATCGCCCGGAACCGCAAGACCATCGTGTGCCCAATGATCGACGTGATTGATCACGATGACTTCAGGTACGAGACGCAGGCAGGGGATGCCATGCGGGGCGCCTTTGACTGGGAGATGTACTACAAGCGGATCCCGATCCCTCCAGAACTGCAAAAGGCTGACCCCAGCGACCCATTTGAGTAAGTATGTGCACCCCAGGCTGATGGCCTCCCCACCCCCACCCCCACTCCCCCTCCCACACACACAGCTCAGGGTGGCTCCTCCCCAGAAAGTCCAGTGCAGAAGTTCTGGCTTCCTGGCCCCACCCAGCAACTAGGGTCCAGCATCCCCAGTTGGAAGCACAGCCCCCTGCAGCTTATCACAGAACCTTAGCTCATGGTCGGTCAAGCTGTCCACCCTTGCCCACCTCTACAGTTTGCCACGATTGCCAGATGGTGGTGAGTAGAGTTACTCATACTCTGCTCAGCACCAACCACCCTCTTCAGTCCTGGCACCCAATTGTCATCGTCATCACTATGTACTGAGTATATCCCAGGCATAGTGCAGAGTTCATCACACCCTGATCTGATTCAACCTCCCAACAACCATTTGCGGTAAAAATTATTATCCAAGTTTTCCAAACAGGGCAACCAAGCTTTCAAGAGACTTTCTCATGTCAGACAGCCATTAAGTCTAGACTAGACTAGTGGCAAAGACTAGATGCAAATGCAGGTCTGTCTGCCGCCAGAGTCAATTTTTCCATTCTATTATACTCTTGGAAGTATTAGGGAAATAAGGACTTGTCCTGCAGCAAAAATTTGGGGATGGGGAGTGTGAACTGAATTCGGAGCATACTGGAATGAAAAAGCCGGAAGGAACTATAGATGGTGGGTTCCAACCCCTTTGCAGAGAAGGGGACTGAGGCCCCAGGAGAGGGAGGGGCTTGCCCTGGGTACACAGTGAGCTAAGCAAATAACAGAACCCAATCCCCTCTCTTCTACACCAAGCTCTGGAAAGGGCATTTTCTTCAACAGTGGGCTCACCATCCCTGCAGCTGCCATGGGAGCCATCTGTCTCTCCTGCCAAAGGTGTGGAAAAAATCTTTGGATACAAAGCCAAAGTCCTGGCTTCCATGCCTAGGTTAGCTTCCTATCACTGCTGTAACAAATGACCACAAACATAGTGGCTTAAAACAACAAATTTATTCTCTTACAGTCTGGAGGTCAGAAATCCTAAAATCAAGGTATGAACAGATCTGGTTCCTTCTGGAGTCTCTAAAGGAGAGTCCATTTTCTTGCCTTTTCCAGCTTCTAGAGGCCACCCACATTCTTTGGCTTGTGGCCTCTTTCTGGCCCTCATCGCCAAGCCAGCAGTGTGGCATCTTCAAATCTCTGTCTCTGACCATACTCTGTGCTTCACATCTTTCTCCAACCCTGGTCTCCTGCCTCCCTCTTTTAAGGACCCTTGTGGTTGCACTGGGCCCACCCTAAATAACCGAGGAAAATCTCCCGATCTCAAAATCCTTAATCACATCTGCAAAGTCCCTTTTGCTGTATAAGGTGACATACCCACTGTTTCCAGAGATTGGACATCTTTGGGGACATCTCTGGCGACCATTATTCTGTCTACCACACCTGCCTCACTCCCAACAACAATTTGACCTCCAGTCCACCCCCAACATCTCGGTGCCTCACCCTCCTCACCTGAAAAGGGGGGCAGCTGGCAGCTCAGCAGAGTTCCTGAGGGGAGGCCCTAACACTGCTGGCCCCAGGGAAGACTCCCAAGTAGAAAGAGCTGGGCTCAGCTGGCCGGGGGCACTGGAGTCGCATGAGCCAGGGGTGGAGGGCATGAGTCGAGCCCATGTGCTCCTTGTGTAGGTCAGACTTTTGTGTCCTTCTCCTGACCTGCTTTATCCTTCAAACGTAATCGAGCACTACTTTAGATCCCTTCCTAGTAAAAAGGTGCTCAGATGCCCCTTATACCTCAGGGTCAGTCCCAGTTGACCTGAATTCTTGGGAAATGTGAGTAACAAGAGTAACTAACATTTGGCCTAAGCTGGCAGGGCAATTTCTGCAGACATTACTGCACATAATCCTCACCATAGTGTCCTCAGGTGGAGTAGAATCATCCCCATTTGACCAATGAGGACCCTACAGGTCAGAGAGGGTACAAGGCTTGCCCAAGATGACATGGCAGCAAAGGCTGAGGTAGGGATGGGCTGCTCCAGAAAATGGAATTTTCATGGTAATCAGAACTCTTTTCATTGTTTGAACGCTCGCCATAAACAGACTTGAGGGTCCTAGATTTGAAAGGTACTTAAGGATGGGTCTTAGCCTTTTCATCCTCCTCTTTGTATTATGAGGAATAGGCAAGTCCAACTCATGCAGCTTGTTAGTATCAGAGGCCCAGATGCTTTGCCTGGGGCTCTCCATCTCCTCATCTGGAGAGTGAAGGAGTTGGCCTCACCCTAGAGCACTCGGGCCCTCAACCCTGGCTGCACACTGAAATCACCTGGGAGCTTGTAAAACCACCCAAGCTGCCTCCCAGACCAGCAACACGATAGTCTCCAGGGCTGGGATCCAGCATCTTCGTGTCTAAAAGCCTCCACAAGTGATTCTGATGCTTTCTGAGGGACTCTCCACCCGTTGTATTCACTGATTCTTTCCAGAAGTCTCTTCTGTACTTTACGTGGACCAAACCCTGGAGGTGGCCACTAAGGAAAGTTGGTCATTTTCCACACACCTCTGCCTGGTCCCGGCAATCTGCAGGCCCGGCAGGGTGTAATCGTGTTTGAATAACGTACCTTTGGCTGCAGCTCATCCACTCACTAATTGCATCCCCTGGAGCAGATTATGTGGTGTTTCTGATTTTCAGATTTCCCCATCTGAAAAGGGGCTAGGAATGGAGTTTCACGAGAGCTGGAGATAATGTGGGTAAAGTGAATAGCACAGATTAGACCCTCAGAATTGTTATCACTGAACATAGCAAAAAATTGAACAGCCTGGGAGGAGAATCTTTCCTCCGGAAGCCAAGCCTGGAGCATCTAGAATGCCTTCCAGCTATTAGCCTCCCTGTTCTGCAGGAGCTCCTGGGCCCCTGCTCTGGCTTCCGCTCTGCCTGGTTTTTATGTGCAGTCTTGGGCTTGATGTCCCATGAAGCACTCGGCCAGAAACACTCTCTGCCTCTACAAGCAGGATGTTTATGGCTCCAGTCAAAGAAAAACAAACTCCACAATCTTCACCAGATAAAGGGAAATTGATACTAATGACACCTTATTTTCTTACAGTCTTGGATGCTTTTAAAAACACACCAGCCACGTGAGATAGGTGTAGCTGTACCTCCATTGTGTGCATGAGGAAATAGACTCAAAAAGCTAAATCAGTGTGGTTCAATAGAAATTTAGAATGGGAACCATGTATGTAAATTTTCTAGTAAATAAAAAAATGTAAAATGAAACAGGTAAAATATATTTCAATAATATACCTTATTTAACCCAGTATATCTAAAATAACATTGTTTCAGAACCTAATCAACAAAAAAAATTATTAATGAGATACTTTATATTCTTTTTTTCATGCTAAAATCTGGTGTGTGTTTTCCACATTTTAATGCACGCTGATCACATTTCCGGTGCTCAGTAATCATGTGTGCCTGTGGCTACCACGCTGGACAGCACAGGGTTAAACGGCTCTCCACTTCATCTCAGGTCACACTGCAAGTTTAGGAGAACTGAAATCAGAGTGGGGGCTCCCCATCTTCTGGTCCCCTGCCCTTTTCACTCTTCACCTGCTTCTTTGTTCTTTCCTGGCATGAGGCAGCATGTTGTGATGGCTGGGGATGGGCTGTGGCATAGCTTGTAGTTCACACCCAGCAGTGCTGCTGAGTAGCCATGAGCCCTGGAGCAAGTTCCTCAGCTATCTGTGCCTCAGTTTCTACATGGGTAAAATAGGGGTGATAACATTGGGGCTTACCTCATAGTGTTGATGTGAAAAGTAAACTCATTTAAATAATACATTAGTTTAGCACAGCACCTAGCATGGTCAAGCCCTCATCACATATCCCCTTTTAAAGATCTCCCCTCTCCTGTGCTATAGAGGCTCATCGGCTACAGGAAGCCTGGGGAAAATGAGTGGGTTAAATAAGGTTTTTTTAAATGAGCCTGCTTCTCAGGAGCTGGCAGGGATCCTGAGGCCAGAAGAGGGAGAGGAGGTTGCTGTTGGAATATTCTGGCTGGAGGGTTTGGAGTCTTCCAGAGGAGCCAGACAAGGACACAGCCATTCTGTGACAGATTGCCACTCAGCAAACCTTGTCCCACCTCTGGGTGAGGTGCCGGCCCTGTGTGAGGAGCCATTGGGGAGTCAGGCAGGCAGCACCACGGGCACCCCACGATTATCGTCCTGTGCCCTTGCTGATGCCGTGTTTCTGGGTGCCTTCCTCTACCCTCAGTTCTCCCTTGTCTGAACCCACCTGGGATGCCAGCTTCTCTGGGCACCCTTCTTTGACTCTTGCCCCAGCTTCCCTCCTCGTCCCCTGAAGCTAGAAGCACATGCTCACTCCTTCTATGTGTTATGGTGAGTGCTCTGTCTGCACCTCCCAGAGGCCTCGTTACTCCCTGCCTGATCTTCTGGATCCTTCTTTCCTGAGGTGGTCACCCCACCATACTGAACATTCCCATTCCAACTCCAGTTAACCTCAGTGTTCTTCCAGCACCTGTCACAGCCGATACTCAAGCCTTGTTTCTTGAATGAACCAATGAGAGGATGAATGAATGAAGTTACTCTTGCCTCCCAGTTTGATGGAAATAGCAGAGATTGTGGCTTTTTCTGTAAACACCGCAGCAGAACAACTGTCCATGCTGAGCTTAATGATAAAGAATCATGAGAGGAACATGGTAGAAAATACAGATTCCTAGGTTCCATCCCCCAGAGATTCTGTTTCACTAGGTCCGGTGTAGGACCCTGCCAGCTATGTATTTTTTCATCTTTCTAAGAGAACCCATAGCATAGAAACGCTTGGAAAGACCTCATTTGGACCATTTAACTAATGGGAGGACTAGAGATAGAGATGACACAGCTACAAGGCCCATGGGGAAAAGGACCGTGATTTCCTTTCACAACTAGTCTTAGGTGTTAACCATGTGAAAGGAACTTTGGATCAGTTTGGCTAAAATGTAGGGTTTATGAAGGGAAGTTGTAGGCAAGAATGAAGAAAGTCTGGGGCCTTGCTCAGAGGAGCCTTGGATTCACTGCACACCCTTGGACTGTGTTCCCGGAGCAGCAGGGAACACCATCATTAGGAAACAGCATCATCAGACTGCCTGAGGAGCACACAGATGTCCTCATATTCACACCACATTTTTCTCCTCTGACAGGTCTCCTGTGATGGCCGGTGGACTTTTCGCTGTGGATCGGAAGTGGTTCTGGGAGCTGGGCGGGTATGACCCAGGCTTGGAGATCTGGGGAGGGGAGCAGTACGAAATCTCGTTCAAGGTGAGCCAGCTGTCCAGGAGCCCCTTTCTCCTTGGCATATGTCCTGGCAGGCTGCCTAGTGTCCATCTGAGCCTGGAAAGGCTCTGGGGGTCTCTGGGTTCTGTTGCCACTCTGTTCCTTGGGTCAAAAAATCAGGGACCAGAGAGTCCCTAGATGTTGGAGTAGGGGATTCCAAAGACTGCTAAGGGCTGGTCATAGGCACAGCTCTACATGGCATTTGCCTTACATCTTTTCCTAAGATGGCAGCATTGGAATAAGACAGGTCTCCCTCCCAATAAAGGTGGCATATCTCTCATTGAGCTGCTCAGCAAACCAGTAGTGGGGAAGAGAAACCAAGAAGGCCAATCAAGATCTGTAGGCCTAGAGGAATGCTCTGCTCCGAGAACAGCCACTGGCCTCCTCCAAGTTGGCCTGAGCATTTCCTGGTCAGCCCTCGAGAATTCCCTTCAGTGTCTGTCTCTGATAGAGTTTGACATAGAGACCAGTAGATAAGAAGTCGAGTTGTAGAGTCAGAAAGGCCTGGATTCAAAGCCCAGCTCCACCACTCATTACTCGGTGACTCTGGGCCAGCTATATTACCTTTTTGAGCTTCCTTTCCTCATCTGAAATAAGGGAATAATACTACTACTTTACAGAGCTATTGGGAAGATTAAATGAGGTGATGTCTAGAAGGTGCTTAGCTCACAACCTGGGGAGATGGCCAGCGATTAATAATTAATAGAAATTGTTAAAGATTCAATTAATTAATATAGCCTATTTGACCAGTCCATGTGCTATAGAAGCTTCCTGACAATGGTGGTAAAGGTGATAGCAGTTACTAGTTAACCACTCAACCTTCTGAGGCCATGTTCTCTTTTCTGGTGGGATTCTGTCTTGTTCTCACATGAAGAAGGGAGTGTACTAGCTTGTCCACACCCTTGTGATGTGCCAGAACCTGCTTCTGACATCCCTGGGACCCCTGGCCCATGAGGGATGGCCAGCACGCTGCCGAGCTGAGCTCCTGAGTCTGGCATCAACATTCTATGCAAAGGATTGTTGTCTAGCATGGTGGTTAAGACTTCTGTGCTGGGGCCAGATTGCCTAGGTCAGGTGCCAGCTCTGCCACTTCCTACCAGCTAAGTGCCTGGTCAAGGAATCCTCACTCACGGAGCCTAAGTCTCTGCTTCATGAAATGGGTTTAATGATGCTTTAACCCTCATAGGGTTGTTGGGAGGACTAACTAACATCAGGCTTATGGGATGCTTCTCAATAAATACCTAAAGATGGTATTATTATTATCATTCTCAACACCGGGTTGTTATCATCCACACCACTGGTTGAGCAGTTCTGAGCTGGGGCACAGAAATTCTTGGTGAGCAAGAAAACAACCACCTAGAATTCTACTGAAACATTATTTTGGTTTGAAGAGTACTTTGTGTCTGTTTTGACCTCCAAAGTTCTGAAGTCCTCTCCCATGAAGGGACAGCCACTAAACAAAAATAATAGAATTAGCTGGGAGTGATAGCCCAAATATTTAACGATTATTATGGCACAGACACCAACCAGTCAGAACAGATGCCAGCTATAAACAGCAGTGCATTCACTCTGATGTGTAAAGAATGGATTTCAGCCCTGACCAGAGCTAATATTAAGTGCTTACTGTATACAGGGCGCTGTGCCAAGCTCTTCACACACGTTGGCTTATTGAATCCTCACAACTGCCTGGGGGTGGGGGGTATCATTATTGTACCCATTTCACAGGGGAGGCAGGTGGAGCTCAGACCAAGACCCCACCCAGCTGGAAGTAACAGAGCAAGGACTTGACTGACTCCAAAGCCCATGCTATGACCTGATATGTTTTATAGTCCTCTGTAGGGACCTCAGAGACGAGCACTTGAGAGGAAAACCAGCCTGAGAAAGTGGAGGCAATCTCTCATCCTTTCCTTCTCAGTTTTTGTCTCCTCCTGGGGTTATTGCTAATTTACTTGGATATTCCATAGCCTCTCAACAAAGTGAATTAATAACAGTCTAAATCAGAAATAGCAAATAGGCTTTCTCTCCCAGCCAACTCTGATCCATTGGTAGGGGCTTGCCCCAGTTCTGGGTTATATGTATTCTGAGACTGCATCTGAGCTTATCAGAAGAGGAGCAGTGATTGATTAGTGATGTCTGCCATGGATGCAGGTTCAGTCAGTGATGGTACATGTGCACGTAGTCAGTATCCTTAGCCCATGCAATCTAGTTTTGCAAATGTGAAACCACACACAAGGAATGAGACCATTTTAACTTAGTTCCCCAATCTGTCAATTAGACAAACTTGATTTATGAGGTTTTCTATCAAGTTTGCTCCCAGAAATGGGCACACCTGTGCTCTGAGTTCTTACCAGAAGGTAAACGTCAATAAGAGAGGGACCTTTAAGGACCTTTGTGTCTTTATTCACTGCTGTATTCCAAGTGTCTAAAGGATTGTCTGCCAGGGAGTAGACACTTAATAAGCATTTGTTGGATGTATCCTCAGAGCAGGTGAGTCACAGGCCAGAACCAGCCTCCGAGCACCTGTCTGGCTCCTTGGTCAAGAAGTCCCCCTCCAGAAACTCCTTCTATGGAGAATAGTGAATGGAGAAAGATTCACACAAAGGGATTTCTAAACCCAAAATGATTTCATTCTATGTGTTTCAAAGACCCATCTAATCATGCTCATCAGGCAATTACGGCAGAACAAATGGCATTTTTCTCCATGCAGTTTATTTACGAAGGACTTGGTAATGAAGCCATATTGGAAGTCTCTCATCCAGGAGGGGCAAGGAGGCTGGCTTGTGTTTCATTTCATCCAATTATGTCCTTTACTCTCTAGAGGAAATGAGATAGTGTAATGAGAAGGCTCCCAAGGTCCAGGAGGGAGACTTTTCTCCCTTGGCTTTCTCTCCCGGCTCTGAGAATGCAAGTCCCTGGAGCCAGTGACAGCCCATCTGCCAGTGCTTTGTCTTCCTGCCCCTGTGCAAGGCTGGCCCTGGGCACTGAGGGGATCAGGCGAGCCCCTTACCGGCTGGGACTAACCCCTCACTGAAACACCAGGTGTTCTCTTTCAGCCCAAAGGGCTGAATCCCCTCTGATTAATCTCTGCTCAGATCCTTTTTCTTCTTGGTGACAGAAAAGAGACTGGTCTGAAAAGCATTGAGTGAATTTTCAGAAATTAAGAGGAATTGATATGTGCCGTCAAGGCTGATGGATTAATAATTTGGCTCCAATTCCAGACCAGGCCATCTATCCTGATGGGAAAACCCCAGAAAAGATGTTCCAAAGCCTTTGAAATTTCTAGAAGGATCAATGACTCTTCTCTCTCCCCCCCCCATCCCTCTCTCCCTCTCCCTCTCTCCCTCTCTCTTTCTCTTTTTCTCTCTCTCAGCCAGCAGAGCTTTTGTTCCCAAAAGACACAGTCACACTATCAAGGTTCTCTTGCTTGGGTCTAGAACCTTCCAAGTTCTAGCGGTTGGAAAATCCTTAACAACACAGCCTGGCCTGCGACTGCCTTCACTAGCTGGCCCTTGCTTATCTCTCCAGCTTCCCCCATCCTCCCACCTTCTGCATTAGTCTGTCCTAATTTTGTTACAAGTGACCAAACCTAGTCAACCTAGTTTAAGTGAAAAACCAGAATCCGTCGGCCACATAACTGAGATCCCAGGGTAGATCCTGCAGGCCCGGCTGGCCCCAGGGACTAGATCATCTCATCCTGGCTCAGCTTCTCTCAGGCCCTTGACACGGCTTTCATCTGGGGTGACCTCCCTCCAGGAGGCCCAGCAGCCACAGACTTCAAGCCCAGTGGAAGTAGAGTTTTTCTTTCCCATCATTCCAGTACAAGTCCCCAAATCGAGTCTCATTGGCCTACTGGCTCCATGACCATCCCCAAGCAAGCAACGTTCTCACTGGTCAGAATATAGTCCCATCATCCCCATCCTGGAGCCTGGAGGGTGGGCATATCTGGTTCCCCAAAGGAAAGTCTAGGCACTGTGCCCAGATGGGGAAGTGGATGTGGGGCAGGGAAAGCCAAAGATGTCTGCCTCACCCAGCCATATAGGACTGTTCTCAAGCCCCAGCTATGTGCTAGGCCCTCTTTGGAGGCCAAGGTTTTGCATGCACTGTAAATTCTTCCTGAAATGCCTTTCCTTAGTGTGGCCCAAACGCATCCTTCCAGCCTCAGCTCGTACAGATGGCCTCCTCCCTGCCTTGCCTGAGCTCCCTGTACTGATCGGAGACCACCCCAACACTGCTCTTGCCACATCACTGTGCTCCCATCTTGGCTCCTAACACCCTGTGCAGACATGAGCAAGCATCTGCCTGTTCTTCCAACTGGACTCTGAGCTCCGACACCCCTGTAACCAGAGCCTGGCACGTAGTAGGTGTTTTAAATAACTGGCACCATTTCCTATCCGATAAAACTTCCTTTGCCCTGCCCTTCCCAGACTTATGCCCCCACCTTTGGGTAGTAGTGGTAAGATGCAGAAGGTCCCCAGCAAGAAGGCACAGCCCTGGGTCCTCTTCTGTGCTCTTGTCCCTTCTGGGGACTCTGGGCCAATCACTGGACCTCTAGCCCTCATACCCACACAGCGCTGATACAGGTTTCCTTCCTACCTCACAACATAGGATCAAAGCCCTCTGACCTGTACAGATGCAGGGGGTTGCTTGTGTTAGAGACGTTGGTGGCAGAATGAGCACAAATGGGACTGCACGGTGTCCTCCAAGAGACCATGGTTAGAATATCTTCAGCCGTGAGATGTGGGAGAGAGGACCTATCCAAGCAGGACAACATGGCCCAACTAGAGTGAGAAAGACGTGGGCTTTGGGGAAATATAAGTGGGTATGTCTTTTGTGAATAGCAATTTGGCAAAATTTGTTACATTTCAAAGCAAGCATTTTCTTCGACTTGAACTTCCATGCTCAGGAGATTATCCAAGAAAGACAGCTGCATAGATGAGCAAAGATTTAACTAGAAGCTGTTTTTTGAAGCATTGTTGACTAATAGGGGAAGATTGAAAATGACCCAAATGTATATAAGTAAGTTAGAGCACATCTAAACAATGGAATGTTATCTACAAGAAGTTAATTGCCTCTAAAAGTAAGTACATAAAGATAATTGCATTACACTCAGTAATGTGGGTCCTGGGCTCAGCATTTCACATGGGCTCTAATCCATGTGATAAACCACAGGGCAATACACTCATTTTCTTCATGTTATAGATGAGGAAACCAAGCCCTCAGTGAAATCATGTCCCCAAAGTCCCATGGCTATTACGGGGTTTCCACCCTGCTCTGCCTGACCTCAGAGTCGGCACCCAAGGCCTGTCAGTGGCACCCAGCATGGATGGGAGAGTCAGAGCATAGCTGTCACTTTCATCCTTATGCATTTCTGTACCATTGAATGTGTTCTTAAGCATAGATTTCTTTTATAATCAGGCAAAAAAATTAGATTTTTTTTTAACCAAGAAGGAAAGGAAGTTGGTTTTTAAGCACTCCCATCCTTTTGCAATTTCAGGGATGAGGTTCCCCACAAATAAGACCCAAAGAGAGGGGAGTCCTGGTGAGCGAGACTCTCAGGGAAGGCCCAAGTCCCTCCTGAGCAAATCTCTGCAAGGCCAGCTCCAGGAGGCAGAGGCCACAGCCCACTGCCCCAGAGAGACAGAGCAGGGTCTCAGGGCCCCGTGAGGCAGGCTTGCTGGGAGAGAGGAGGTGATGGGACCACTGTGAGAGAAGCCCTTTCTTGCAGCAGTCAGGAAGGGCACTGAGAGCCACTGTTCCAAGAGGGAAACCCATCCCAAATAGAGACAGGAAGGCTCAGGAGTGAGTGGGGTTGGCTTTGTTTCACCATGACATGGT